>NC_067153.1:40825571-41551196 GCF_903995435.1 Acomys russatus | reverse complement strand
CTCTTCCTCCTGGCCCCAGCAGGATGTTTCCATCCCCTTGCCGACTGCTGTCAATCACAGGCCTGTCCTCATGACCATAGGATGGAGGGTAGAGGGGCGGAGCCTGGAGATGGGCGGGGCTCCACCTTAGGGTCCTCAGAGGAGGCTTGCCCATCACACACTAACTGGGCGACTCCAGATGGAGGCTGTGCTGAGTTGATCTGGCTCAAGGGGAGTTTGGCATTGGGTGCTTCCCTGACTACAGGGACAGGTATCACAGAGCTGAAATCAGACAGTGCTTTCAGGCAAAGCAGGCAAGGGGAGGGGCCGGGTAAGGAAGTGAGGAGCAGGAGGACCCTGCAGCAGGTAGGGCTGGGGGAAGGCACACTGTGCACTTACTTTTAGCCTCTCCAAAGCCTCACCAGTACATTGATAGCCAGGGCTGGCATAATGGCTCTGTAGTGAGTAGGTGCTTGCTGTGCAAGCTTGAGGACTCAAGTTTGATTCCCCAGACCCCCTGGGTCAGGGAGCTGGTACTGCAGCATGCACCTATAATCCCAGTGTATGGGGGTGCAGAGACAGGAGACTCCCTGGGGGCTTGCTTACCTCCAGCCCAGCCAAACAGAGCTCCGGGTTCAGAGAGAGGCCATGTTTCAAACAAATGAAGTGGAGAGCTACAGAGGAAGATGGTCCATGCCCATCTTTAGCATCTGCACACACACATACATACACACAGATAATAAAACCTGAAATCCAATCAAGCCCCCAGCCCCCCAACCCCTCAAGGGTCCTCTCTGCCCTTCTTGTTCTGCCTGAATCATGCCCACCTGGGCTTCTTGAAGCATCTGCACTGATAGGTGGGTGGCTCAACTGACACTCCATGTCCTGGGCTTTATTTTGAAGTCCTCTGACCAGGAGCCCTGGGAGTGTCATTGGAAATCTGTCCCTTTATCTCCAGACTTTGGGTCTAGGCTTTACCCAGCATTCAGTTGGGAGTGGCTTTGTGTCTTCGGGAGCGTAGGCAATGGAGAGTCAAACCATCCAGGCTGGGTGCATGCCAGGGATGCAGCGTGCCACTGAACCATACCCTCTGCTTCTCCGTTAGTAATTCCTGAAAGCTGAATTAATGTATGCACGATATAAAATTGCTATTTTAATCATATTTGAGTGTACAGGTCAGCAGCATTGGTCTTATTTACAATGTGCAGCCCTCCCCCCCAAAATATTTTCATGATATTAAGGCATAATATCTGTACAATTTATCCATGTTGGAGCACATACCAAAATTCCATTTCTTTTTTATGACAGCATAGTATTCTGTCATAGGTATGGGCCGTGTTTCTTTCAACTGTTCATTTATTGATGGGCATTTGGGTTCCCCTCCCCCTCTCTCTCTGAGACAGAGTTTCTCTATGTAGCACTGGCTGTCCTGGAACTCACTCTGTAGACCAGGCTGGCTCAGAAGCCAGAGATCTGCCTGCCTCCATCTGTTGACTGTTGTGGATAACGACAGTATGAGGGTGGGTAAGCAGATACCTGAGGCCCTGCTTTCAGTTCCAACAGTGGAATAGCTGGGTTGTATCATAATTTTGTGCTAAAAATTTTAAAATAACACTTTTTATGTATATGTGCACACCATGATGTGCATGCAGAGGTCAGAGGATAGCTTGTGGGGTCAATTCTTTCCTGGGAATTGAACTCATGCCATCAGGCTTGGTGCAAATGCCTTTGCCTTCCCAGCCATCTTCTTGGCCCCAGCACTGAAGTTTTAAAAGGAACCACCATACTCCTTTTCCACAGCAACCACACAATTTATATTTTCACCAGAAATAGACTACGGCTCCCATTTTTAAGTTTTGCTTTGAGGCAGATTCTTCTATAGCCCAGGCTGCCCTCAAACCTGTTATGTAGCTGAGGCTGGCCTTGAACTCCAGATCTTTCTGCCTCTACCTCCAAGTGCTATGATTACAAGGGTGTGCCACCACACCCATTTCTCCACAGTTGATTCCAGCCCTTTGCCTGTCTTGCGGCTGGGCCCTCTTTGTTCTACACAGTTCCCTGGTGTCCTTATCATAGTTTCTGGCTCTCTACCAGCCAGTTCTCTACCGTGGATGGTTGGGCTTTTTTTTTTTTTTTTTTTTTTTTTTTTTGATCATGTGTCCCTCAAACCATGCTCCTGTGGCTTTTCTGCACTGTGGACTTCAGCTGAGCACCCTGATGGGTAAGTTTCAAGCAGTGAGACTGAGAATCGAAGAGAAGGCATGTGTGTGGTTCAGTGGCCACTGGCCACCCACCCCTGAGGACAGATGTGCTGAATTTGAATCCCACTAGTCATGTAAGGGCAAGGCCCAGCTTCAAAGCCAACACACATGTTCTCCACACTGTGTCAAAGATTTTATCTTCCTCAGGGGGCACAGACCTGACATTTACCAATACCAGTCAAAACTGGCCTGTCACCATAGCTTTTGAGGGAACTTGCCATCACTTAATTACATTTGTTCATAAAGTATAATTTTATATTCAATACTTTGCTACCAATGGAACTAGTTCTGACCTGGTGCTGTGGCAAAACTACATTTTAAAACCATCTCAAAGATTAAACAAAACAAAAACAAAAACAAAACAAAAAAACAAAGCAGACTTGGGCTAGAGAGATGGCTCAACAGTTAAGAGCACTTCCAGAGGTCCCAAGCATCCGTGTCAGGTGCTTCCCAAACTACCCGTGACCTCAATACCAGGGAATTCAACTCCCTCCTCTGACCTCCAAGGGTTCCTGCACACATGTGCTATACATATTCATGCAGACACACACACACACACACACACACACACACACACACACACACAAATAAAATTAACATCTGCTAATCTTTTCAAAGAGTTCAATGTTCTCCCCCCGCCCCAGGCTCTCTCCCAGAGGTACAGCCACAGAGACTCCACGAGTGGAAACTCCCTTTCTCTTATGGAGAGTGACCAACAAGATAGTGGAATAGCTCCAGTGCTGTCCTGATTCACACCTTTTGTCCTACCTGTGGCTTTAAGGAGGCGAGGAGCCGCTTTTCTCTTGAACCCACACAGAACTGCACACTTTCTTTCTTAACTTTAATCAAGGAAGAAAGAAGATTGTTAGGAGTGAATCAGGACCACGCTTAGGAGAGATGCACAGATTATAATCACTTTTAACTACATTACACTAATACATGTTTGTAATTAGCCAATCATGGAAGTCTTTTTTTCTCCCCCACAGGGAGAAAAGTCTTGTGAATGAACTAACTTATAAATAAACGTGGGATGGCAAGTCCTCTTTGCTCTGCACAGCAGCTGATGTAATATTTATATCTATTGGTAATAAAGACATATACAAGGGGCTGGAGAGATGGCTCAGTGCTTAAGAGCATCGGCTGCTCTTCTGGAGGATCAGGGTTTGATTCCCAGCACTCAACGTGATTGATAGCTCACAACCATTAGTAACTCCAATTCCAGGGGATACAGCGCCCTCTTCTGGCCTTTACAAGTACTGCACATATGTGGTCCACAGACACACATACATTCAGACAATACACCTGTACACATATGCCGGCCATGGACGGGGTGGGGCGGGGCACATCCCTGTAATCCCAGCATTTGAGTGGCTGAGACGGAAGGATAACCACGAGTTAAAGGCCAGCCATAATTTGTCACAGGAGTTGCATCAATGTCATCTCTTGTCCCCATTTCTCCGTGAGGCTTTAGAGGAGTATCTTGTCACCAAGGCAGAGTGGATCCTTCAGCGATAGAAGCTGCACCTTCTCAAAAGCGAATCCGGGGCTGTTCTAAATTGGGTATCTGTGTCCTCAGAGGTTTGTGCGACACATGTCTGCAGCCTCTTGGGAATCAAGGACACAGACTTTCCCAAGTGACGCTATAGGACAGCCAGCTGTAGAGCCCACCTCTCAATAAATATATCAGTAATGTTTCTCACCACACCTCATCTATTTGCTGTTTGCTCATTCATTCAGTGACAGCATTTATGGGATTTCTCTGCTGGGTATGTGGTATGTGTGTGCTAGCTATGTTAGCACAATGACCCTTTGCACATAAAATCCTTAAAGTGCCACGTACGTGATGGGCCATGTACATTATGTCTAATATATTCAAATGCAGAACAGGAATACTACTGTTCTCCCCAGATCACATTGTCATCCATTCCATCTCTGGAAAACAGTGGATTTCCTTTCATTTGCCCATCCCACATTTCCTGGTTCCCCCAATGCTCCATGCTCCACACAGGCTGTTTCCCTCTGTCCCCTTGCTCCACCCTACGTGGCATCCACCTGCTGCTCACATTTAACTACGTCACACCAATACGTATTTGCAATTAGCCAGTCATGGAAGGGTATGAGTATGCCGCCTGTAGCCACACTCCTGGGTGCTGAGGTAGGAATCCCACCACCTCCACGCCCCACTGAAGCTCCTTCTCAGACCTTCACAAGTCTCCTCACCCCTCAAAGTGGTCCCAGGGGTGTTTCTGGGCACCTGGTGGGCTCCACACACTGCTGGAGCCTCGGGGTGCAGTACAAAGCATCACCAGCAGGGGGCACTTGTGCCTCACTGAGTACTGGCTTCTCATCCAGGGCTTGGGCAGGCTTGGAGGGGCCTTATGGGTTTAAATGGATGTCGCCAGCATCAGACTGAGCCCCTTGTACTCAAATTCTAGAAAATCCTTTCCAGTCAGGGGAAGAAAATTACACTATGTGACTCTACGAGGCTCAACAAGCATGACCAGCTAGGGGACATAGCCATCAATTAGAAGCCCCATAGCAGTTTCACTGTCTCAAAAGGCAGAGAATCTAGGGCTGTTTGAAAGCAATGTCACTTGGTGAAGGGTAACACTGGCATGTGTGTCGTGGTCACACCCCACTGTGAGCACTGGATGGGGCTATGGGTCAATACTGAACCTACCCTAGCTCTGCAGGCTCTTTCAGGGAGAGGGGAAGGCCGGAACACAGGTTCTCAGGCCTGTTCAACAGATGCGCCTCCTTGGGGGCCTGGAGCTACCCTGATCTCTTTCTACCTTAAGACTGATCTGGGCAGACTGGGCTTTTTGTAAGCCATTTGTGAGAGTCCCCTGGGCCTCTGCTTCCTCTTCTGAGAGATGGAACTGAAGCCACTAGCAGGCGCACACTGTCTGCCCTCCCCTGCCTCTGAGAGGGCGGGGAAGGTGTTAGAGAGGAGGTTAAACAAAAAACCGGGGCAGGGGAGCTGCCTGGCCCCTCCTACTTGAGAGTTTGGGTGTAGCTGTCTAGTCTTTGAGAGCCTCAGCCTGTCTGAAGCTGGGACTGGTGCTGCAGTGGGCCTCAGTCTCCAGCTCCCACGATTCTCCTCAAATTGCTCTCCAATTTGTATTTTCACACACTCATTGGAAAAGAAGAGTTGGAGGGCTCCTCTGGGGAGGGCAGAGTAGGAGGGAGCCAGAGCCCAGGGCGGGAGGTTTGGGGTCAGGCACCTACTCTGAGGTGCCCCCCTCCCACTGCCGCCGCCATGTTGGGGCTGGAAGGCTGCAGGACAATGACAGGCTGCCTTGATACCCTGAGTCCTTATGGTCCTGCTTCACAGGGCAGGCAATACAAAGAAGTGAGGGGATTTGTTGGGCTAGCATACTTTGGGAAGACAGCAAGATTAAGAGGGAGGGCTGACTGGATTCAGCTCACGGAGGCAGAGGGCTGGGAACCTCAGGATGGGGTAGTGTGCCGTTTCCCTCCCTGCACCCCGGAGTTGGTGCACAGAGTGCTCACTGGGGCAGAGTGCCTCTGCGTGTGCCTGTGTGCATTCTCCTAAGGTGGCTCTGAGTCTCTCTGGGGTTGCCTTGCCTTTGAGGACATAAACTGATGTGTGTCTGTGTCTAATGCGCCTCCCTGGCTGTGCACCTGTGTATATGGGTGCATGCGTATACACCTGTGTTTGGTGTGTGACTTCGGTGACATTACCGCTGCTACCAGCTGCCTCTGCTAACAGCTGCCTCTGCTGGGTTTGGCTTTCAGCCATGTAGAGTTTCCTTGCTGAGCCTTTGGAAACCTAGACTTGGGACAGAGGTGGCTAGAGCAGCTGGGGGTATGAGTCGGGCTAGCCTAGATAGAGGCTTAAATCCTTAGTGCTGGGGACCAAGGGATTACACATCCCCTGCCGTGTGTGTGTGTGTGTGTGTGTGTGTGTGTGTGTGTGTGTGTTTGTGAGAGAGAGAGATGTGTGATGTGTATATGTGTGTGTGCGCATGCGAGTGCAGCCCTCAGTGGCTGCAGATTCTCCCGTGCCTGGAGATGATCCACCCCCGTGCTCAAGGCTCTTCTTCCCTTCCTTGCCCTGGCTCCTCTCCAGGCTGACCTGGATACGTGCTTGTATTCTAAGATGCCATGCCCCCCCCCCCCCAGGCTCTCTGGATCCGATGATGGAATTTCTGCCAGGGTCAGAGGGGAGATATTGTGGGATGCGAGGAGCTGCCTCATGCCGCCTTCATGATGAGACAAATTAGGATTCTTGACCTTGTGTTTGACAGATGAATTGCTGATCACAAGCGTGTATTTCCATCTCCATAAACTAAGCGAGAGGAAGGCTTTGGGATGCTCTCCTTGATGGCAGGAGACCAAACATGGGTTAATTGTCACGGGAGCAGCCTGCAAGGGCAACCATGGAATGTTCCAGCACCAGGGAGAAAAATTTGGTTTCTTCCAAGAAACATAATAACACACCATGCATGAGGAAGTGTTCTCACCGTGAAGAGACAAGGATGGCTGGTACCGTGCAAGCCCTCGTACACACCTGGTTGCTGTCAGAGA
The DNA here is from genome assembly GCF_903995435.1 of Acomys russatus. Classification (NCBI taxonomy): domain Eukaryota; kingdom Metazoa; phylum Chordata; class Mammalia; order Rodentia; family Muridae; genus Acomys; species Acomys russatus. Next base: position 41,544,405 of record NC_067153.1, on the reverse strand, counting down.
AGCTCCTGGAATCCCACTCTGCCCATTTTACAGAGTGGGAAGATAGAGAGCGGCTGGCCCAAAGGTCTAGACTGAAGGAAGAAAGGAGGAGAGGAAGAGGCATAGCAGGAACAGTGAAAGAACTGTTTAACCATGCCATCCGACAGCAGACAGCAGAGTGGAGCGTTGATAACATTGGGACTTGGAGTCCTACAGACTGGGTTGAAATCCTCGAATTCCCACTTCCTGGAGGGGTGGTCTCAGAAAGTTGCTGCTACTCATTCTTTTTGGGTTCCCCAGCCCTGGGCCTGACTGCTTGGCACCTGCCTGAAATATTCCATACTGAGCCAGCACTACCTCCCAGCCTGGTCTTGGTTTAGATTTCACGGGGTTCAGCGAGACTGCAACTGTAGGATCCCGTGTCTACATCACTAAGAACTCAGGATAGCAGTAACCAAGCATCCACCCACCCTAGCGTGCCCCCCCCCCCCCGCCCCGCCAGGCTGGGGCTGCAGAGCTCTGCTCAGGGCACAGGCCTTGTCTAGGCAGCCCAACTCCTACAGTCGTTTAATGCCCCACACCTACCCATTGGCTTCCATTTACTGTTCCCAGGCCCTCCCCACTGCTCCAGTAATCATGCCCATGGGCTGCCACTTTCATGTGGCTGGCTGTCCCCCCATCTGGCCCCAGGTGGCAGGCGGCAAGAGAGCAGTTCCAGGTGCCGCCTACAGTTAAGCTGAGCGTCCCTTAAGTTACGGCTCTAATATCCTTGCCAGGAAGCTCTGAGTACATAGGCTCAAGATGTCAGGAGGTCAAGGGTCATGCTCCAGCCCCCACCCCCCAGGACTCTCAAGCCTGCTGTCCATCCACAGTTTGGAGGTTTTAGATGGAAGGAGGAGCCTCGTTAGAATGTCATTCATCAGAAGCTTGAGAATTTAGGAGGCGATATAAAGTGGGGACGTTTGGCCTGGGGTGTGGCTCAGCGGTGGAGTACTCGCCGAGCATGCATGAGCCCTGGGTTCCACCCCAGCACGAGCCTGTGAGTTCCGGAAAAAGGGCTCCTTCCCTGAAGGTGGAAGACAGCTTCACGTACATCAGACCACAGTGGCCCAAATAACCATCTACGCAGTTAGGATGGATTTTGTCCTCTTGATCTGCAGTTGCTTCCAGCCCCTCTCCTTTGCTGTCCCTTAGGCTACCACTGGCTGCTCACTGGGCACCCTTATCAAACACCACCCCCTCCCCCATGGCCGTTCTCTCAAGGAGAACCGTTTGCAAGGGCAGTCGTGGGTTGGTCAAGGCTGAGCCACAGCATCTTGTGTGAGGAATTGAACGCTGGCTTTTGGGCATCACAGACATCTTTGGATTGGGGGGAGGAATGCTTGTGCAAAGCAGGAGTGTGCAAGGCAGAGTGTATGGTGAGGGTTTGCTGTCCAATGTTCTTGACAGAGGCTGGGATAATAGTAGCTTAAGCCTTACGGAGGCCACGTCTCTCAGGTAGAGCATGGCAGGAGGTACGGGTGCCATGGTGTTGTGGACAACCTGTTGTCTTCTTTCTCCTCTTTCCTCTTCACTTCCTCTCTGGGACAGGGTCTTGTGCTCTTTCTTAGAGAGGCTAAAGCCTCCAAAAGAAAAAGAATATATTTTGCCGGGCTTAGTGGTGTACTTTAATCTCAGCACTGAGGATGTAGAGGCAGGCAGATCTCTGTGAGTTCAAAGCCAGCCTTTATCTACATAGTTAGGTCCAGGCCAGTCAAGGTTACTACATGAGAGCCTGTTTTAAAACACACCCCTACAAGTAAATATTTTGTGTATGTATACGTATGTATATGTATAATCCATATGTTTAGGCACACATGTGGAGGACAGACGATATCTCCTTCCACCTTCATGTGGGTTCTGGGAATTGAACTCAGGTGGTTAGGCTTTCTTGGCAAGTGTGCTTAATTGCCAGATCCTCCCACTGGCCCAACATGCTTGGAGATAATCTGAGTGAGTTCCCTGGAGCATCCAGGCCCACTGTGCCGTCAGGCCCTCTCTTCTTGCGCTAACTTCCTGGGAATGGGATGGGTAGGTCAGGGAACAGGTGTTCATTTAGCTGGGTATCTTAGCTTGTTCCTGTTACTATAACAAAATACCTGAGACTTGTAGTTTATGAGTAATAGAAATCTGTCTCATACAATTTTGGAGCGTGAGATGCACAAGATCAAAGGCCAGGGGCCTCAGACTGGTCAGCACTTGAGCCTTCTTGCCGTGTCCCCCAAAAGAGGTACAGAGCTCCCTCATGGCTACAGGCTACCATCCCATTCAGGAGGGACCTACCTTTGTGGCTTACCCTGATCCTGTGTCTCCTACCCTTGTTACTCCTTAAGGGCCATGATTCTTAATTCTGCCACATTGGCAGCAAGTTTCACTGTGGATTTGGAATGGTCACAGACATTCAAGCACAGCAGTAAGAGAAAGCAGGTGGGTCCAGTGTGTCCCCCCTACCCTCATCTCAATACAGCCCCCCTTCTCCTCCTCCTCCTCCTCCTCCTTCTAGATAAGATCTGGCTTCACAGGCCAACCTGGCCTCAAACTCCTACTGTGGATGAGTGTGTGAGTGCGTGAGTGAGAAAGAGAGAGAGAGAGAGAGAGAGAGAGAGAGAGAGAGAGAGAGAGAGACACGACATCACACTGCACCTGGAACTCACCAACTTGGCTAGACAGGCTGGCCAAATGGCCCCTAGAAACCTTTGTGTCTCTGCCTTCCTGGTCATGGGATTACAGGTGTATAATGTCCTGCCTGTTTTCTCACATGGGTGCTGGGGATTTGAACTCAGGTCTTCATGCTTGCATAGCAAACACTTTGCTGTCTAACCATCCCTCCAGCCCTAGTGATACTAGCCCTGGTGATACTACCTCTTGTCAGGTATATTAATTGAGACATTCTCTCTGCATCCATGAATTGATTAATCTTATGTTCTTTAGAGTTAAACCTAATGTGTGTGTGTATATATATATATATTTTTTTTCGTTGTTAATGTTTCTAGTATCTTGGGTAAAAAGGTTTGCTTGCTGTAGTTGTCATAATGAGTCCACCTGGCCTTGCCCTATCACCCCATTGCCCCATCACCCCACCTTTTACCTTACAACCCATTACCCATGATCCTGTAGCCTCATGATCTTGTCACCCCATCAGCCCATCTGCCTGCATTCCCTGCCTTCTCTCCCAGATGCACCTCTGGACCCTGTGTCTCCTGAGAAGGGGGCAGAATAGGAGGGATATGCCATGAAGTGAGAACCCAAGGCTTGGATTAGCAGCTTGCGAGGACAGGGGACTGTTCCCCCCAACCTCTTCCTTTCCCTGGAGGATTTGGGTTTATGTTGGGCTGTAAGATTAAAGCCAAAGAGATTAAAAGATTACCTCAGGCTGGGAAGGCAGAATCTGCCCTTTTGCTCCTGGGGCCAGTGGAGGTGAGGTGGGGGTGGACATGGAAGCCCCCCTTGCTCCCGAGACTCCCCCTTCCTGCTGAGAAGCCCTGCCCTGGGAGGCTGAGGTCTGAGCCACCACCCTCACCCTATATGGCCTGGGGCAGAGCTTCCTATTCTGGGTTGGAGAGTGGGTGGGGAGCTGAGCCTGCTGTGAGCACTCCTGGGCTTTAGAGGCTCTCAGAGTGTGGCCTGTTACCAGTATCAGCTTAGGGACTCTGGGGTTTCCTGGGGAAAGGGAAGGGGCAGTAACCTGAGTTTTCTTTCTTTTATTCTTTCTTTCTTTTTCTTTTTTTCGAGACAGGGTTTCTCTATGTAGCCTTGGCTGTCCTAGACTCGCTTTGTAGACCAGGCTGGCCTCGAACTCACAGTGATCTGCCTGCCTCTGCCTCCCTGAGTGCTGGGTTTAAAGGAGTGTGCTGCCTTGTCTGGCTGCAACCTGAGTTTTAAAGGACTTCTAGAGATTTTTTCCTTGTTTGTTTTTTTTAAGGATTATTTTTTTATTTTATGTATATGAGTGCTCTATTTGCATGTATGCCTGCTATGGCAGAAGAGGGCATCAGATCACATTACAGATGGTTGTGAGCCACCATGTGGTTGCTGGGAATTGAACTCAGGACCTCTGCAAGAGCAGACAGTGCTTTTAACCTCTGAACCATCTCTCCAGCCCACCTTTTTTGTTTTGTTTTTGTTTTTGTTTATTTTTTGAGACAGGATTTCTCTTGTAGTCCTGGCTGTCCTGGGCTCGCTTTGTAGACCAGGCTGTCCTGGAACTCACAGAGATCCATCTGCCTCTGTCTCCCGGAGTGCTGGCATCATGGGCGTGCGCCACCACGCCTGGTTTCTGGAGATTCTTCTAGAAGCTGACTTGTGAGCACCTGTGCCTTCCGTAATGGTGATGTTCTAGAGTCTTTGCCTTACTCACCACGGTGCCTGCACTCATTTGCCATATTGTTCTTGTTACCCTACTTGTACATAGAGAACCAGAGAGGTAAAGCTGCTTGCTCAGAGTGACACAGCTACCAAGTGACACAGCTAGGGCTTGAGGCTGAGTCACTATCTGCTGACTGGCTTCTGAGTCCCCTCCCCGAACGCTCTGAATGGTTGTCAGCTGTTCCAAGGTATGGGCAGTTGCATCAAGCCCACTTGCCCAGAGCCCCTGGGTTCTCAAAGCCCTTTCCTCGTCACAAGGCAAGGACCCTGTGAAACTTGCAGTGGCCATGAAGGGCACCTTCCTCTTCTGCTTTTTCACAGCGGCGCTGCTGGGAACTCCCTGAGCTGCTGCTGCTGGGAACCTGGCCTGGGAGCTGGTTTGCTGCTGAGCAGTTTCCAGGGACAGGGACCCATGGAGGAGCGTGCAAGGCACACCCACCCACATCTCAGTTCGTTTCTCCCTCACTATTTTAATGACTTCAGCTGAGAGCAGAAGCTGGCAGACAGCTGGGCACAGAGGGGAGGAACAGAGGGAGAGAGGAAACCTGTCCATCAACTTAACTGTCCTCTCTGCCAACCCCTCCTGCCACTAGGGATGCCGAATCCCATCCCCTAAACACTGGAAAGTGATCAAAGGAGCAGCCATGGCTGGGATGAGGGCCTGATTTATGGGCCGTGCTGGGGAGCCAGCACAGCAGTGGGAGAAGTCATCCATCAGAGCTCGCTGGAGAGCAGGGAGGCCGGCGCCAGTTTCTCTGCCTGCCCAGCCAGGGCCCCTACCAGGCCACTACCCTGCTAGTTCCCTGCTCTCAAGGAGGAGGACTTTCTTCAGAACCCCTGAGGCTCCCTTTGCTTCTCCAGTTTCCTTGGGCTTGTAGCCCCTGGCATTATTGCACAAGAGCTTGAGGGAGGAGGGAGGACCCCTGCACAGGATCTTGGGCAGATTGCCTCTTTGGGCTTTCTGCTTGTTAGAAACGAGCCTCAGCCAGGTCCAGGCAGCTTCGCAGGGTGTTGTGAATACAGTTGGCTGTGATCCTTGGTGTGCCAGAGCACTGGGAGGCTGGGTGCTTGTGTGTGTGTGTGTGTGTTGCATGTCATGCCACTATGATGAGCAAGCACACCTAACCTGTGCTAATACACAAGTCTACAGTAGCCACAACCCCTGCAGGCACAGCGAGCACCTCAGCATATGGTGGTGTGCACCTGTGTTGACAGCACTCCGTGGCTCTGTTGCTCCCTCCACTCCCTCCAGCTGGGTGGGGGTGGGGCGTGGCTGGTTCTCGAGTCCAGGCCCCATCCAGCTGGTTATTTATTGATTAATTCTGCTGCCAACTGATGGATGCCGAGCCTGAGCCAGGCGCAGGCTCTGGGCTGATTTACATAATTAAAAACCATCAGTAACAGAGCCGGCCTTCACCCACCACCCAAGTGCTCCGGCACAATGACAGGCTGAGTCCCCATCCCTGCACCCCTCTCTCTGCACCCCTAGGCCTCCTGGTCACACCAAACCCCTCAGCTTCCCTGATGGACAGAGGTGGTGCTCAGGGCTCCTCCAGTCACCTCCTCTACCCCCACCCCCACCCCACTCCTCACCCGGCCATGAGGAGATTGTTAGCCTGTGATTCTAAGGTTCTCTGACAGAGAGACCCAGAGTATCAGATTCAGCGGTGATCCTCCCAGGATGTGATTTTTCAAGAGTCTATTACTCTGTGACAAAGAGGAGACATGTTTGCTCTCAGCTGCCGCCGCTGGGCTCTGACAAGGCGGGGCTGCGATCCTGGGCACAGCTTTCTGCAGCTACTTGGGGAGGCCAGCCACTGCCACACAGAGGAGATTTGCCTCTTGCAGAGTGGGGAGGGGACCATGGAACTCCCAGAGATACCGTGGGATTTTGGAGGGACCTCAGATCTTGAGTCTGTGTGACGTCAACCCCCGCCCACCCCAATCAGGTCTCCTTCAATGACCTCAGAGAAGGGTCTGGGATTTAGAGACACAGCTTGGGATCATGAGTGTGGATTCTCTGTCTGTCTGTCTGTCTGTCTGTCTGTCTGTCTGTCTGTCTCCCTCTCTTTTGGGTTTTTTGGGGCAGGCGTTCTCTGTGTATCCTTGGCTGTCCTGGACTCTGTAGAACTCAGAGATCTGCCTGCCCCTGCCTCCTGGGTGCTGGGATTCAAGACACGCATCACCACAGCCTGAGTGTGGATTTTTCTGCTTCCCGGCTGTGTGTTCCTAGAGACGCTGCTCACCCTCTCTGGGCTACAGAGGGTGCTGTAAGGAGTTAGTGCTAATTCCGGGAAGGGCTCAGTGTACAGCAGTTGCTTAGGACTCCCTAGGTAATGATAGCTGTTTCTAAGCAGCAGTGAAACTTTGGGGGGGGGTGGACACCCATTTGTCCACCGTGCAGTAAGCCAGTCACCAAAAGGGCAGTATTTGCGAAAGAAGGTTTAATCATGAGCTGACCAAACTGAAGGATGTATAAGGCTCAAATCATCTTCCTGGGGGTGTAGTTTGGGGGTGCTTAGGAGATCTATGGTGTGAAGTATTGGAGTGCCAGAGAAATAACTGACATGGGACAAAGTGCACAATGGTTGGTCTGCGTCTGCACTCTCTTCCCAAGATGCTTGTTCAGAAAATGGTGAAGATGTCTCACTCTGATGGCGGAGTCGTGGGTCTTCTGACACTGAAGGGTCACCTGTAGGGACACTTGGCTAGGGGAAGGCTCAGTGATTTCACCTGCTTTCCTCCCTCCAATGCCTAAAGCAACTTCAGCACTGTTCCACTGGTGACCCACGTGTCTACGGTGTCATCCACTGCCAGGCGACTTTACAACTGCCGGCAAAAGCAAGGGAGCTGGGGGCCTGCTCCAGTACTCCTGCCCTTCATGGCCAGGGTAGTCAACCACACAGGCTTGAACACAAGGAAGCTGGGCTTCCTGCATCGTTAGGGCACCCGACTTGGCATAGTGCAGATGTTTGTTGAATGAATGAATGAATGTCTTTTTTTTCCTTTTGGAGCCAGCCCCCGGCAGTCAGGTAGGGGGGCCTAGAACTCATGAACATCCTCTGGTGGATCCCCAGCTCTTGCTGTTCACCCCCCCTTTGACCCCATCCTTGTCTTCCTCTTTACTTCTGCTGCCCCTAATCATACTCCTTGGAGGGAATTTCTGCCCCTCTCAGCTGCTGCACCCCCTAGTTTTCTGGGGGTCATAGCTAGCTTACTCAAAGTGAACTCACAGACCCCCCCATCCCGTGGGACTTCAGCAAACAATGCCATGAGTCTGTCTTGGTGTAAAAATTGCCTTGACTCTTCAGGGCTCAGTCTGAGCATCCTAGAACCAAAACCTCCTGTGACATCGCCAGCTGCCTGAAGACACAGGGAGCGGACATGAGCCTCCAACCTCAGGTGGATTAGAAAGATTCGCCCAGCACAAAGTAAAATGAATTGACATTAGCTGGGGGCATACTTGCAACCCTAGCACCTGGGAGATGGAAGCAGGAGGATCAGGAGTTCGAGGCCATTCTCAGCAACATAGGGAGTTGAAGGCCAGCCTGGCACAAGACGCTCTGTTTGTTGCAAACCAACAGATAAAACCCATCAGATTGAATGTTTCAAATGAGTCACAGACTCTAAGATGGCATGAATACAGAGACGACAGCGTGGCGTCCCTTCAGAGACCACTCAGCAGTTAAGAGCACTGGCTGCGCCTGCAGACAAGGATTCCGGTTCTGTTGCCAGCCCCCACTGGTGACTCACCACCACCTGTAACTCCAGTTTCAGGGGATGATCCGATGCCCTCTTCTGACCTCTGGAGGCACTGTGCATCCACATGGAATACTGAGATCTGTGCTTGGGTGGTCAGGGTGTCAACTTGTGCCAGCTGTCTTTTTTTTTTTTTTTTTTTAAACCTCTTAAAAGATGGAAATGATATATGTATTTATTTAATTTTGTGTGTAGGAGTGCTTTGCCTACATGTATGTATGTGTACCATGTGTGTGCCTGGTGCCTGTAGAGGTCAGAAGAGGGAATCAACTCTCCTAGAAATGGAATTCTGGATGGTTGTGGGCATGTAGGTGCTGGGAACTAAACTTGGATCTTTTGCAAGAACTCTTTTTTTCCCCCGACACAGGGTTTCTCTGTGTAGCCTTGGATGTCCTGGCCTCGCTTTGTAGACCAGGCTGGCCTTGAATTCACAGCAATCCACCTGCCTCTGCCTCCCGAGTGCTGGCATTACAGGTGTGCGCTACTGTGCCGGGCCTTCCTTCACATTTTATCTCCCCAAGGCAAGGGACTGCGCTGTGGCTGGGCTCCTGCAAATGCTTGGCATCCTGGGCTTTGGGGATGGGACACAGCTCCAATGATGACACAGAAGGGATTTCTCAGGGTGGCCTCCTTTGTTGCATGTAGTGTTCTCAGGAGCTGGCACGTGGCAGGCCACTGGGACGCGTCACATTGGTTGCATTTCATAGTGGAGAGGATGCCTGCCTGATGGCTGTGACTGGCACTCACTCAGCTGTGGTTTTTAATATGCTCGTCACTGTGTCATCGATTTCTCCCTCTAAGCAGCGGAGAAAAACATCAAGGACCTGCTCAGAGTAGGCCTCGCGGGGATCAAGAAGTTTGCGCCATGGTCTGGCTTCACGACATCTTGGCATCTTTTTATGGAATGTGAGGATTATATCCTGGATCCAAGAAGACAAGTGGATTGTTCAAGGGGCTGAGCAGACGGTGTGCTGAGGCACATTGCTCTAAATCAAAGTGGCTTGCCGTGGCATTACTGTGTGACAGGGAAGGGCTTTTAAAGCCCTTCCTCCCTCATCTCCAAAAGCGCCATCATCCAGCAGTTCTGTGGTGTTATTTTTTGTTTTTGTTTTTTTGTTGTTGCTATGAAGCACTCCTAAAGGCTCACTTCTGGATGCAGCACTGTCCTGAGGTGTCTTTGGGGTTACCGCCTGCCCCAAGGGCTCTGACCTTATCTCCAGATTGTCGCTAATGTCCTCATAATTTGACAGCATTATTGGGACATGGGAAGTGGTAATGTTGGGGGGCCTAAATGGGAGGAAATGGGTCACTGGGGCATGTCTTTGAAGGATGCACATTGTCTCAGCCCTGTCCTCTCTTTTTTTTTCTGCTCCTTGGCCATCACAAGGCAAGGTGCCTTCTCCTCTGCCTGTTCCTGCTGCTGCCACGATGCAAGGCCATCCTGGGCTCAAGTGAAGATGAAAGCCAAGGTAGAAGGTATGGGTGTAGTGGTGTGCAGCCTTCTGGACACTGTCTTCTTTGTATGACTAGAATCACAGGGTGGGACAAGGTGGCTGTGCAGCTGACTTCAGCACCTGGCCAGGAGGGGAGACCAGGAGATGGTGGGGGCGGAAATGTGGCTTTACCCATGTGAACTCCTGACTTAGTAGAAAATCAAAGGCCAGGGCCGGGGAGATGGGTCTGTGGATGGGAGTGCTTGCTGCACAAGCCTGAGGGCCTAAGTTCAGATGTCTAGCACCCGTGAAAAGGCTGGTATGGTGGTGTGCTCCTGTCACTCAGCTCTGTGGCTGGGTGTGGGGTGGGGTCAGGGTGGAGATGGGAAGGTTGCTGGGTTAGCTGTCAGCCTAGCGCCACCTTCATTGACAGACCCTGTTTCAAGGGAATAAGGTGGAGAGTGACAAAGCAGAACACCTGATATCTTCTTTTGTCACATACACACACACACCTGCATGTATGGACACACACATACCCACACACACACCTGCATGTATGGACATACACACACACACACACACACACACACACACACACACACACACATTTTTGCCACTAGCATAACCTGTTCACTCCAGTGTGTCCTTGCTGTAGATTTCTGTGTCTGGCTTTCCTATTTGGCAAGCCACTTGGACGGACACCTCTAGTAGTTTGGTTTCTTTTCTGCCATCAGTCACAGAGGTCATCGGTTTTGCACCTGACGCCTTCATTCTATACTTGCCGTAGAAAGTCTCCTGTGGCCTCCCCATGGGGCACCTTGGTTTTTGTTTGTTTTGTAGGAGAAAAGATAAAAATCCACACATGGGCCTGAAGCACTCACAGATGTGGTAGCTCCTCTCTCAGAGGTCCCTGACTGCTTTCTATTCCTGTGTTTTCTCTTTGTCTGTGTAAAATTAGACCTGTCTGGAAAGGTCAAGCTCAGGGCATGCCTGCAATACTGGCACTTGTGCTCCACCCCTGGGACACACACCTAGCCCCAGTCCCCCAAATTTAAAAATAACCCCCTATTTACTATTGAGGTGTCTGTCCCTCCCCTTTCCTTCTGGCTAGATAGCCAATAGAAAGCAGAGAAAGTGCTAGGCATGGTGGCTTACACCTGTCATCCAAGACTCAGGAGTCTGAGACAGGAGAATTGCCGTGAGTTAGAGGCTAGGCTGGGCTACTTGCCTCAACAAAACAACCAAAAAATATAGTGAAAGTGTCTTCTGATCTCTGAAGGCAGGCTTCTTGGCCTGTTCTCTTGAGGTGCTTGCCTCTGTCTTGGACAGAACTCCACTGCTGTCTCTGCCATCGGGTAGGTAGGACTCATTGCCGACTCTGGCAAACCCTCCCATCAGCAGTGGGCTCCTAGTGCTATGGTGTGGCTGAGCCATTTTGGATGCTCAACCCAGCTGAGCTATCAAATGGTGGCAACACCAGCAGGCAGACACGTGCGCATCACCAGGCTAAGTCCTTCTAGAAGTCGGGGAGACTCAAAATGGGGGAGCAAAATCAAATGGTTGGTTCTATCTATCTATCTATCTATCTATCTATCTATCTATCTATCTATCATCTACCTATTTCTCATCTATCTGTCTGTCTATCTATCATCTATCTTCTCTCTCTCTCTACCTCCCCACCTATCAGCCATCTATCCATTTATCATTTATTGACCCATCTATCTGTTATCCACGTGTTTATCCATTTATAAACGCCGGAGTCACATGGTGAATAGCAGCCCACAGGCATGAACTCCTTGAGTTTCCACTTGTCAGAGAGATGAAGCCACCTGTACACGGCTCACACAGAGTCTGGGGACAGGTGAGGGGCTCCCACATTGCACCTCTGGGAATGAGAAGAGAAAGGGAGCCTGACACACAGAAGGTTCACCCACCGTACCCTGCAAAGGGAAGCCTGCTCCCTCTGTAGCCCACTGTGCACCGTTAGTGAGGGAAAGCTTGGTACATGCCTGCAGTTCAGGACTCTCGAGGTGGAGGCAGGAGGATTGGGAGGTTAAGGTCACCCCTGGTTACTTAGGCATGTGAAACCAACCTGGGTTACATGAACACAAGGAAAAAAAGAAAGGAAGAAAGGAAGAAAGAAAGAAAGCCAAAAGATCAAAATCACTATCAACAAATAAATGGCTAAGTGAATAAATGTGCATTGGAAGGATTGGCTGTACAGTAGAGATCGTGCCTGCCAGGCTTGAGCCCTGGAAGTTCAATTCCTTAATGTGTGTGTGTGTCTGTGTGTGAGTGTGTGTGTGTGTGCAGGTGTGCACGCACACATACATACAAAAAACAAGAAAGAAAAGAGAAAAAGACACTGGCTCTGATTTTGCATTTTATGTTCGGAAAAAAAAAATACCAGTAAATGAAAGTCTAACAAGGCTCCTCCTTCCATCTAAAACCTCCAAACTGTGGGTGGACAGCAGGCTTGAGAGCCCTGGTGGCAGGGAGCCTGACCCTTGGCATCTTAAACCTCGGTGCTTAGAGCTTTCTGGCAAAGTTATTAGAGCCATAAACTTAAAGGGAGTGAAGCTTAACTGCAGGCAGCACCTCAAGCTGTTCTCTTTCGGCCCAACACCTGGGGCAGGATGGGAGCAGCCATGAACGTGGCAGCACTGTGGATGATGATGGCTGGAGCATCTGGGCAGACGTGGGAATGGTGATGGAGGCCAATGGGGACGTGGGAAAGAGAGCATAGGCATTAGACACTAGGAGTGGGTGAGATCTGAGCCTGGGGGAGGGGGTGCATAGATAAGCTCTGTGCCCTGTGCAGAGCTCTACAGTCCTCCGCCTGGAGGCCCCATGCTTGGGTGACAGCTTCGGTACTGCTGTCCCACGTTCTTATTGCTGTGGACATGGGATCGTACAGTTTCAGTTTCACTTGGCCTCCGAGTCTATAGAAGGTACGGGTGGGAGGAGGGGGGGCTGGCTCAGGATAGAGTATTTCGGGGTGCAGGGTGGCCACACCTGGACCTGGAGAATCTGCAAGGAGTTCGGGGAGTAATGACTTTGCTGAGACCACCGTGTTGGGAACTGGGAGCCTGGGGATTTGATCTCAGGCTGTGGCACTTGGGAGCTTGAGATCCATTCTACTGCCTCACTGGACTCTGCTGTCTCCTGTGGGGCTTCATGGCCCCTGCACTTTGTCCCTCCTCTCCAGCTTAGTCCCCCTCCCTGCTCCAGGCTCCCCACCAAGGCTCCTGTGCCAGCATTTGCCTCCTCTCCCAGCTGGGCTTCGCAATATCTCCTGTGGCCTCCTCGTTCCTGGGTCAGCCTCGCGGGGTCTCGATCGCTAAGAAGTTTGGGCTCAGACTTCATGGACATTCCATCATACAGCTTATGTCACCCTCTTGTTCCTGGAGGTGGGTGGGGGGTCCCTGTCTCACACTCTCTGCCTAAAACTTAAGGGGCTATGAGATGATGAGGGCCAGAATGCACTTCTCCCTGCTCCCCCAAAGCAAAGAACTTACTCCTCTCTACACCCCAGTTTCCCTACTAAGTAAAAGAAGGGCCCCACATTAACCAGGTGATCAAGGTTGACACCAGTGAGGAACACAAATTCACCCACAGACCTGTATTGGGCAGCCACCGTGACCCCTGCTAACCAGATCAATGACAGGAGGAGTGACAAACTCAGGCACAGGGACACTCCACACAGGCCCTGGCCAGACCCTCACAACTTCAAGGCCATAAAAAAATTAGGATAGCGCAAGAAACTGTCACAGGCCCCAGCAGACAGGGTAACTAAACACAGTGTGGTATCCTTGGTCAGCCCTGGAACAGAAAACAAGCCCTGGGAATGTAACAGGTGGGTCAGAACAAGTGGGAGTGTGGTTAACAGTGGGGCGTGAGTGGAAAAATCTGAAGGACGGCAGGGACCGGAGTCCAGGGGACATCCAGCTGGCCACTGGGTTTGGAGCCTGAGAACTTGGGGATAGCTGCAAAGGCTCATCTTTACTTGAGGCGCGGGTTGGGGGCAGGGGAGGAAGCTCAGCTATTTATTCACCCCCAGGGACCTTTAGACACTCAATTCTAAGTGGAGAGAAGGTTAGAAAGATGAGACCCTGAGAAATGGCTGTATGTGTTGGGGGCTAGGAGGGAAGCCTTGGGCCATGCACTGGATGTCAGCAAAACCAAACCAAACCAAACCAAAACTCAAAACCAAACCAAAACCCGAAACCAAACCAAACTAACAAAAACCCTGTTTGAAATCACGCTGCTCCTTCCCCGCCGTGTGGCTGCGGTGGAATTGCTTAATATCTCTGTCACAGGGACTTTAATTCTTGTTGAGCCCTTGGCCCAGAGCTTAAAAGATAGAAAATGCCTCCATTATGAGCTAGTGTCACTGCCTGAGGTGGAGTTGGGCCAGGATGCGGGAGGCTCCCGGTGCCAAAGTAAGGAATGGATGCTTTATTGCAAGGATCACTAGGAGCCTGGAAGGTTTTGTACTTACTTATTCATTTAAATGATTACATTTTATTTAATTGTGGGGTGTGTGTGTGTGTGTGTGTGTGTGTGTGTGTGTGTGTGTGTGTGCCACAGTGTGTGGAGTGTGGAGGTCTGAGGTCAAATGTGGAAGTCCTTAATTCTCTCTTATTATGTGGGTCCCAAGGACTGAACTCAGGTCACCAGGGTCTTGGCTGCAAGCACTTTTACTTGCTGAGGCATCTTGTCAGGCCCAGGTTGGGTGTTTTTTAGCAGAGAAAACAGCCACTCGGCAGCTTTCTGGTCCCCACAGCACCTGGAGCAGGAGCCAGCAGCAGGTCAGTGGTCACAAGCTTGGCTGCAAAGCCAGTGACCTCTAGCTCCCAAGAGGCCCTGAGTGCCCCAGTTCCAGACCAGAGAGAAAATGGGGAGAGTGTGTGCCAACCCCCTCAGCCTCCCTCTAGGCAGTCAGATAGATGGCCTAATAACACAGGCTGGCTGGACCTGTGACCTAGCTCGCAGCACCTCCTTCAATGGATGGAGCTCCTGTGGGACCCAGGACAGCAGCGTTGAAGAGCACTGTGCATAGGGCTCAGACATAGTGGTAAGTTCCTGACCCCAGGGCTGGATAGCCTTGGCTCTCAGGTAGCACACATCAGACCAGTTGAGAGCCAGGCTTCTTGTCCCCTCAGCCAGCGCTTCCCGGCAGAGGGGTACGGGGAGATGATCTTGAGGGAAGTAGGGGCTGCCCTCAGGCTCTCAGTACCCTGCAGATGCCCTTCTTTGAGAGTGTTCAGGCCAGGGTTGATGGATACAGCCTCAATCTGACATGTGCACTGTCAGGTGGATTCTCACCAGGGCCTCTTTCCCTCAGCACCTCCTAGTGCCTGGCTAGGGCACTGCCTCAGTCACCTATGGTCTCGCCTGCATTCCATATGCACTGCCAGGGGCGCTCCTGTGCCCTCCCTGTCCTGGGGCTTGATGTAGGCAAGCAGCCTCACAACATGAACATGTAGTTACCTCAGCCCCAATCCAGATAACCAGGGGGCCGTCTGTACTCTATTGGGGATCCCTCTGTAACGGGCTCTTTGGGTCAGATGGCCCATTCTAGGAGATATCAGAATGTGGCACTGGCCTCTGCCCTTGTAGGTACCTCCCCTTGGGACCACATCCCTGGCTTCCTTCATTCTTGTTAGCCTTATGGGAAACTTCAGAATCTTTCCTCTGGCCCTGTCAACTCCAAGAACCGCAAAGACCACAGATTCCTAGAATCCACTTCTTTGGTGATGGAGATCAAATGATGGCCAATTTGGCATCTGTACCCCCTTTGCTACTTCATCTTGTTTATCTGGACACAGAACTTAGAGCTTTCTCATGTTCCCCTGGTGTCAGCCATCAGACCCACTGGCCTTCAGGGATAGCCTGAGGGGACCTTCTTCCTAGAACCCACACCCTGTGTAGACCCAGCGTGGCCCTGACCACAGTGTCATCTGGGGACAGGTTGTGAGAACCATCCTGGCCTCTGCCCTTGCCTGGCTGTGGGGGAAAGCAGCACTAAATCATGAGGGTGCACAGGTGGTCCTAGAGGGACAAGGGGCCTAGCCCCACTGCCCCTCAGCCTGTACCTACTTGTCATCCACAGACAGCATCATGAAGCAAGTCTTCAGCCTTGGCTTGGCCTCAGAGGGCAGGGATGACATTACCAGAACACACCCCTCCCTCCCACACTGGACCCCAGAACCTGAGCAGTAGGCTTGTTTTTGCTGATCTCAGCTTTGGAGTTGGGAGATAATCCATTATATAACAGATGATGGATATGGCAAACAGTCAGGCTTTCCTGGAGGAAGTAGGGCAGAGAAGGTGGGGGGGGGGGGCAGGAGGAACCTTAGCTCCCTAGGGGGTCCGCTCTCCATCCTCTTCTTCCTGACAGTTGCTTACTTTCCCACCTTCAAGGTCTCTCATCCTTCTTAGGACCCGGAAGTATTTGACCCTTGACCACGGCCTTCAACATTGCTTCCTGGACCAATCACCGTGTCCAGGAACACAAGACAGCTCCCATCTGAGGACCCCTTGCCCAGAAGGCATCTCTGTCCCCTGTCCTCATCTCTTCCTGCTCCATGACTCTTGGGGCGGGGCATCCATGTTGGGCACAGGACAAGTATTCTCCTAAACTCACATGTGCCCTCCAGACGTTGCCTCTCATTATGGCTTTTCCCTCCAGTGGGTCGAGCATTCTGCCCCAGCACCAGAAGCCCAACAGGATTGTGACACCTTTATACGTCTGTGCTGTATCTGTGATTTGAGGATCGCTTAACCTAATTTCTTAGCATCAGCTCAGATGGCATGAAGATCAAGGGAAAGAAAATTTACATATAGCCGAAGAGTGTATCCTGTTACTCAAATGAGTGCACACAGCATTTGGCATCTCTAGTTTCCATTCTTCTCCAAGCCCCAAATAGAACAACTTCTGGGGGTGAGGAATGTCCTCATGATATGGCCAAGCTAGTGGGGCCACTGGAATATGAGCCACATTTGGTCAACTCGGGAATGGAGGGCACTTTGCTGGTGGGCTGTGGGGACTGCTCCTCAGCACCATGAGAAGACTCCAAGGTGGATGGAGGTCTGGGATATAAGACAGGGCTCCAGATAGCTGGAAGTGCCACTATGCTATGGTGGACTCCGAGACTCTGGAATGGTTCCCTTCCAGCTGTTCCTTCTGCCCCCACGTCACTCCACTTGCGAACAATAAAGCTCTGCGTGGAGGGGGGAGGGGGGCACCTCGATTCATGCCCCTTTAAGAATGCCCATGGCTGTGGGGAGAGCAGGAATTGGGGTGCTATGAGAAGAGGGAGAGAAGCTGGTTGCCCAAAACACAAGCCCTTAATGGCCATGTGTAGAGCCTGTTAATTAGGGTAACATATGAAAAGAGCACTGGGCTCCTTGATAGAGCGACGTTCACGTGAGAAATGAATTGGGGAAGGGCCACGAATAAGAGCAATCACAACAGGGAAGGCCTCAGCAGTGGACAGGACAGGAGCACGTGAGAGCACCACGTGATGTTTGCGGCGGGTCACTACGGCTTCTAGAGTGTTCTGGGAGCTGAGGGAAGGAAGAAGTGACATCCAGCCCATTAGAGGGCTCATGTGGGAGGCGGGCCTCAAATAATACCCCTTGCTAGATAGGCTGGCAGGAAGCAGGGAGGGAGGATCTTGGGGGAGGAAAGTCCTCTCAGGCGAAGGGCAAAGTCTGGCATGAGAGATTCGTAGTGTGTCCTGGAAAGGGCTGACTTTGCGCTGCTGGCTCACAGAGCGTGCGCTCGGTGATGGCAGAGGTGCTGAGGGGACGCCAGGGCCTAACTTCAAGGGTCTATGAAAACACCTTAGGGTTTCCATTGCTGTGATGGAACCCCGTGACCAAACAAACTTGGGGAGGAAGGGTTTATTCACTCACGCTTCCATATAAACAGCTCACCATCTGAAGCGCTGAGGGCAGGAACTCACCCAGAGTCCGGGAGGCGGAAACTGATGCGCAGGCCATGGAGGGGTGCTGCTCGATGGCTTGCTCTCCATGGTTTGCTCCGCCTGCTTTTTTTTTTTTTTTTTTAAATCAAACCCAGGACCACCAGCCCAGGGATGGCACCACCCAGAATGGGTCTGAGCTCTCTCCGACTAGTCATAACTAAGAAAATGCCTACCAGCCAGATCTTATAGAGGCATTTTCCCAGTCAAGGTTCCCTCCTTTCAGAGAACTCTAGCTTGTGGCAAGTTGGCCAAAGACTAGCCAGCGCAGAGAGCAAAGTGGATTTCACTCTCTAGAAGAGAAGGTGGAGCATATGCCTCAGCCTCGGCCTCGGCCGCCGCGCACCTGAGGCAGACATCTCCAGCGGACCCTCTGAGCACTCAGGCAGTCCCTGCCATCCACCTGGCATTGCTGTGAGACCACCTCTGCAGCCCTGCCCGGGCTCTGGGCCACCTCTGGAGGAAGAGGAGGCTGTTACAGGAGACTAGCTAAAGAATGGAGAGGCCCAGCCTGGCCTAGACCTAGGACATGCCGATGCCCACCTTCGTCTCACCCCACCCCTCATGACACGGTGCTCAGGACCCTGGCAGTGCACATTTACACTGCGCTCTCATTTCTTTCTTTAAAAAAATTTTTTTTAAAAAAAATTTTAATTTGTTCTCTTCACATCCCGATTGTAGCCCCTTCCCTATCGACTCCTGATCCCACCCTCCTTCCCTCATACCCTCTCCCTCCCTCCCCTTGTCCTCAGAAAGGGGCGCCCTCCTCCCCTAACATCTGACCTCAGCCCTCAGCCTATCAAGTCTCATCTGGATTGCCTGTATCCTCTTCCTCTGTGACCTGGCAAGGCCACCCCGCCAAGGGGGAAGTGTCGGAAATAGTCCCTACTCCCCATATTATGGGACCCACAAGGAGACTGTGCTATCTACTACATCTGAGCAGAAGGGCTAGGTCCTCACCATGCATGGTCCTTGGTTGGTGCATCAGTCCCTGCAGTACCCCCACCCCCCCCCCCCACCCCCACCCTCGCCGCCCAGTGCACTCTCAATTCAACTGGGAGGCTGCTCTGTACCCAAATCTTGACTAATGTGGTAGCCACAAGCCACATGTGGCCGCTTAAGTCTACATCAATCAAAATAAAAAAGACAAGTGAATTCTGCAGTTGGAGAAGCCACAGTTTTAACCACACAATAGCCACATGAGGTTAGTGGCTCCTTAAATCATTTCCACGGTGGCAGAATGTTACACTGGACAGTGCTGGTGTTGTAGAGAAGACCCAGTCGAGGATCCAGATGGTGTGGTCCACAGTGACCTCCAGTCCAGGACAATGTCGTCGCCGTCCTCTGCGTGGTGCAGCAACAGAGTTCAGAGAGGGAAACTAGAGACAGTTTACCTCTCCTCTACAAGGACCGATCTTCAAAGGGGGAGCATTGGAACCATGAAAGCTCAAAACTACTGCCGAGTGAGTCTAACCAGCTCTACACAGGCCGGGGAGAGAAGGAAGTGCGCTGCCTTCAGGACTGGCCAGGAAGTAGCCATTTCCTATGGAAGGAAACTGAGGCTGATGGGCGGGGCCGGGGGCGGGGCCGGCGTGACTCTCACTGAGGCAGATGAAACCAGAAATGTTACTTTATAGTTCGATGTCTGGTGCTCTCTGGGGTCATTGCTCAGTGTCTTGGGCCAGTGGGGGATTAGGTAGGCCTCTGGCAGTGCACACTTCAGAGCACACACGAGCCACAAGGCGTTTTCTGCAGCTGCGTATCTGATCCGCCAGAGGGCGCAGGGGCAGCTGTCTCTTCGCCAGAAGTGGGCCTGGCGTTGGGAAGGGCGCTAGTGGAGCTGCACCCTGCTTGGCGCCCAGCCTCGGATGGGGGGCGGGGTGGGAGGGGATGCTCTTCGGCTCCCTCTTCAGGGAAGGGGATTAGGTTAGAGGGCAGAGGCAGCACAAGGCTTCTTTGCGTCTGCAATAAGGAACTGAAGGATAGGTGGGTAGGAATGTGCCTGCCAGCCAAAGATAACAGCCAGGCCAGAGGCAAAACATCTTATAATCTCTCTGTACTGTGACAAAACAGGTGGCCTGCGTCTCAGCGCTTGTCTACCCTTCTGGTCCTATCCCCGGCTGAGTTCCTGTCCTCGGATGACAAGAGGGAGGTGTTTCTGAACAGCAGTTCTTTCTGCTTGGGTAATACCCAACTCCGTGGGTCTCTCAGCACTTAATACACCAGCATGCACATGTTGTCCCCGCAGCCTGGGATACCCTTCTCCACTTTATTCAGCTGAGCGACTCTTATCCGTCAGTTCGCATTCATCGGTCCAGACTCAGCCCAGGCCTGCATGAGATGTCCTTGTTAGGAGATCCAGCAGCCGGGCTGAGCCACTGTACATACACCTCCTGAGGACAGGAGCTGGCCAATGCAGCCGTAAAAGTGATGGCGAAGCACAAAGCCTGGCCGCGGCAGAGCTCAACTGGCTAGGTTTGCGGGTCACAGCGGCTGTAGGAGACTCCTGACATCAGCCCAGACTCCCCACCAGCTGCCCATGTGCCCAGCTCACGGTGCAGGGCCTCTCCCTATCGCTGCCGTGCAGGGAGACCCCCCTTGTAGGTGGGGTGTGTGTGTGTGTGTGTGTGTGTGTGTGTGTGTGTGTGTGTGTGTGTGTGTGTGTATGTGTGTGTCCACTTGAGCTTGGGCCAGGAAGGCCTTAGGAAGTTTCTCTGTGTAGCCACAGAACCCAGTATCCTCCCGGGGATGGAGTAAGGCAGCGAGAGGCAGCCAAGCGCCCTGGTTAGAGGCAGGGACTTGCAAACCTGCTGTGTTACCTTGGGTCAAGCACTCTGCTCACCTGCCTTAGCTGTCCTGTCTGCAAAATGGGAACGCAGCAGCCCCACCGCAGGGCTTGCCAGTGGTTATGTGTAGGATCCCAGGTCAGGGCACCGGTAGAAAGGGGGTGCTCTCGGACAGGGGAGGGTCGGCGATGGGGTTGTGTTCGAGCGGGCGTTGCACCCGAAGCAACTTTGCCTCCAGCTGTTGAATGAGCTGCAGGAGGCGGTGGTGGGGTGGACATAGCCGGGTAAGAGGTGCCTGAGGCGGGGCGGGGCCGGGGGGCGCGCTTGGCGGGTGCCCGGGGCTTGGCGGTCCGCGGTGCAGCCACCTCACTGGGCGCCGCAGCTGCAGTAGCGCCGGAGCCCAGGCCCCCGCCCCGTGGCGTGTGTCTGGAAGCGCGCTTGTGGCCGTGGAAGCAGCCGGCGGAGGGGCGGGAGGGTCTGCAGCGGAGAGGCCTGTGAAGAGATCAGGCTGCAGAGCCGGACGGACCGACCGACACAGGGATCCCCAACCTCTGAGGCCCCCCGCCCAGCACTTGGGCCCTCTGCGGGCGGCAGCCCTGCGCGGCGGGAGGCGGGGGTGGCAGTGTCTGCGCGCACACGCACGCTCACAGACACACACGCCCGGGCCACGCCACAGACACACGACACGCACAGAGCCACGGCCGGCCGCCGCGCACACTCGCACCCGCGCTCACGCTCGCTCTTCGGCGCAGGCCCCGCAGCAGCCGCTGCCGGGAGGCGGTGGCATCCCGCTCGGATCCCAGCTGGGACTGGAGGTGAGTGGATTCCTCCGGATCCGAGCGCTGCTGGTGCCTGGCGAGACCCTGGGAATCCGGGCTGCGCTGAGGGCGTCCGGGCCTCCAGCGGGGGTGGGGCTTGGAAAGGGACCCGAGAGGGGAAGATAAGCCAGGGAGAGCCACTTCGGGTTCTTCTTGGTCTGGGGATCCCCGTGAGACCCCCAGGGGACCACCCTGCGCAAGGTAGTGGGGGTAAGGTTGGGCGGAGGCGTGGTGGGAGGACAGGAAGGACGAGCATCGAGGTGAGGATTTTCGGGGTAGTGATGCAGAAGCTTAGTGGAAGACGGTTTTGCTAGCCAGTGCCATACCGCACCTCTCCGGCCCCCATTTTAGCGAACCAGAGGCTCCGCCCCCCCTTTTTACTGAGTCCTAGCGGGTCAAGGAATTCAT
The DNA here is from genome assembly GCF_903995435.1 of Acomys russatus. Lineage (NCBI taxonomy): Eukaryota > Metazoa > Chordata > Mammalia > Rodentia > Muridae > Acomys > Acomys russatus. The sequence goes on along the minus strand of NC_067153.1, from coordinate 41,522,827 downwards.
CTCACTGGTAAGGAGGGGGTTGGCCGGATGGCTAGGTGGCTGGCCTAGGGGGAAGGGGCCGGGGGCCGGGGTGCGGCTTGTCCCCTTTTCTCTAGGGAGCATTATAAATTTAGTAGGAGGACCAGAGTTAGGGTGTGTGGAGGACCTTTACAAGGGCTTGGATTTTTCTCCCTCAGCAGGGCTGGTGTGGGACAAGCACAGAAGCACCAGCATAAACCGACAGACTGCAGCTCTGACTGGGCCCCACCACTGCCGGTGGTGTGTGTGTGTGTGTGTGTGTGTGTGTGTGTGTGTGTGTGTAGACTGCAATTGGCTAGGGGGGGAAAGGGTGGGCGTGTTGGCTGGTGGGGTGGTATATACAAGTGGGAAGGGCTGTGTATTGACTCAGGATAGACCCCTCCCATACACACACACACACACACACACACACACACACACACACACACACACACACACACACACACAATCTGTGGACCAGCAGGGCTTCCTCTGAATGTTTGGAGGGGAGAGAGCTGGTGTGTGTATGTGTGTGTGTGTGTGTGAATCTGCGCACTTAGGGAGATTGTGTGGAGGATGGAGGCTGACAGGCCTTGGTGTGTCAGGCATGACCAAGGAGAATGAGCCAGGAACACTGCTTGGAATCTCAGTCAGCTTTGGAGACATGTGGTACTTAAGGGCACTTCCCAGGGCTCAGGACTTTTCCTACCCTGCAGTTGGCCCTTCACTGAGAGATAGATACAGGTGTTGGGCTGGTGTGTGTGTGTGTGTGTGTGTGTGTGTGTGTGTGTGTGTTGAGTGCGCGTGCTCTTGTGTCCAGCTGCGGGTGTCACTGTCAGCAGGCCATGCTGTGGGAGGAGAAGCTGGAGGAAGGGGTAGCTGCTGGCGGTACCTGGAGGAATGTAGTAGATGCTGCAGCTCTGGCCGTTGGCTTCACCGAAGGAGGAGGGGCATCTCAACACCCGGAGCTGCATGGGGGGGGGGAGGGAAGGAGGGGGGATGGCGGGGGGGGGGGGGAGGCAGAGGCGTGTTTGCTTGTGTGTGTGTGTTCTTGGCTCACACTGTTTCTGTAGCCTGTGGACACCTGTGGGACATGTCATATCTAGATCAACAGCAGTGCATGTGGGCTTGCACATGTGTGTAAATGTTGTCTGGTGTGTGGGTGAACGCACACTGGTGCTGTCTCAGCTACCCCTTGGTCCTACTTCTATGCATGGTGGACAGGGGCCACCTCTGGGCCAACAGTCTTTGGGCAGGAAGAGAAAAGTAGAGAGACACTGGGGAGAAAGAAGTATGTGTGATGTCAGCAAGAACCTTGGGGTGTGACATCAGCTTTAGGCTATTGGTGACGTCACTGGGACAGCAGTGTGAGGGCCCTCACGGGCCTGGGCATATGATATCACTGTGCCTATGTGGGGCTGGATGTGGACATGTCCCCTGGGAGGGAGAAGAAGATGGGCAGGGGGTGGGGTCTCAAAGCATGTGTTCTCTCCTAAGGGGTCCCCACTTCAGGGTGGTCTAATGCATCTGATCCTCCCACACATGGCACCTCCTAGCCTCTGACCCTTTTTAGGTCTGTGCTGGCCTTCTTGTCCCAGCACCTCACTTACCCTGGGCACCCTTGTTTGGTCATGGGCATATGGCGAGGGAGCCTGGGGCCTTGGAGTCTAATCTTAATTTGCCATCTTCTGAGTTTTGTGATTGGGGCGCTCTCGTGCCTCACATCTCTGCCGGGTCTTTGATCTGTCACTTGTGGAGGGGGCTAGAGGTGAAGGATGGGTGGCACAGGAACTACCGTGGGCTTTTCTGTGTCTGGCATACGGGGTGGAACTCAGCCTGTGCCAGGTCTGTTTTCCATTCCCGAGAAGTGGGCACCCTCCCTCCAGCACCCCCTGCTGTTTTGGTTTGTAACTTTGCAAAGAATTTGCTTCTCTTCTTTCCTGGGGTCCTCACAGCAGTCCTGTAGGTGGGAGGGCGGGCTGCTGTCACCAGCACTCAGGGAAACTGAGGTCAACGCGTTGTTTCCTTCACAGAGTGGCTGCAGGGGAACATCAGATGGGGGGGGGACCTTTGTGCCACAGAGGGTGGGGGATGGGTCAGGTTGACAGGTGGGTTGAACTGTTGACTGGCCGTGGCTCCCACTGATTTGGATAGAGATGGGCACACCCATCTGCCAGGCCTTCTTTAGTGGGGAGGGTCCAGAGTCTCTGTATCCTTGTGCTTGTTCCTCAGTATGGCCGGCCCTCTTGTCACCCCATGGCTGCTCTGGAAGCAGAATGAGATGTTGGGGCCACCTCTGCCATTCCCAGTTGCCTGTGACATGGGCTCCTATAGGTAGGAGGGAGTGACCGTTTATCTTGGAATTTGACAAATGAGGCCAGGCCAGCTAAGGCTCCAGAGCCCAGGTCCTCCCGAGCCCCAAACTGCTCTCTGCCTCCTGTGCTGTCCTAGCTGAGTCCACTGCTTCTCCCTTTGACACTCCCAAACCTGTCAGGCTGCTATGTGAGAACAGCCTGGACGGCTAACTCAATCCTCTGCCTCCAGCTACCTCAGCTGATCTCTGATCAAATTAACCCTTCTCCTGGCTCAGGGACCACCCAGGGCAGAGGCTATGACCCTGTTACTGGTGGGGATCACGTCTATGGGCTCAGGATAATAGAGGCCCCTTTTCCTCGTCCCAGCCCTGCACACAGCTCCTGGGGAAGCCCCTGCGAGGTCTTGAGGACTGGAGAGCCACCTGGGCAGGCCAGAGGAAGGGGTTGGCTTCAGGGAGCAATGAGAGATACAGTGACAATGCCGAGAGAAATATTAGAGAAGATCCCTCCAGTCGCTGCCTAGGGCTTGGAGTACAAGCTATAACTTGCCCTTGGCCCTTGCCCAATCCCATAGAATCCTTGTGTAGTGAGATCAGTTCCTCGGTTCACCAACAAGACACAGAGAGGTTGGAGACCACCCTAGGGCTGCCCAGCAGTGGAGTCAGGACCTGAACTTCAAAGGCGTACTCCATTCATTGCTAAACGTCATTGCCAAGCAGGCCTGGGGCCTTTCATCTTTGGGTGCCCTGTCATCAGGGCCCTCCCTGGGCCTTATGGCACTCATTTGCAAATGAGACCAGGGACCTGGCCTTATGAGAAACAGCAGGTGAGGGAAGCCAAGTATGATGGTTTCAGGGCTGGAAAGGCAGGAGGAGGCACTGGGGCCGACCAGCTCCCAGGTCTTACTCTCCCCTCCCAGTTATTTTTCTGTCTCCACCCCAGGCCTGTGACATTGCTGAAGGCAGTTCTCTGATTTTGGCCTTGCACGGTACCTCTAGCATTGTGTTAGTGGGTACTTGGCAGTGTGTGTGTGTGTGTGTGTGTGTGTGTGTGTGTACACAGACACTCACGTACACACTCCCTGCCCTTTCCAGCCTGTACTTCTTATTCTCTGAATTGCGCATGAACAAGCTCAGAAAGTGATGAGGGTCTGGGATTTACATTTTAGGCCCTGCTGCCCCACCCCCTACCCCCCAGGCAGAGGGCAAAGCGCATCCTCCCTCTCATCCTCTCTCTCTAAGGGACTATGGGAAGTGACTCCCAAGAGTTGCTGATCTGTCCACTCTGAGCCAGCCCCAAGACCTGACTCAGTTTCCCTCCCGAGTGCCATTTCTTTCCCACTACAGTCCTTCTGGCGTCCTGGAGAGCCAGAGGCTTGGGCCTGCTTATCTCCCTTCCCTGCCCTTCTCATGACCTGGGCACGAGGTTGGGGGCTCACAGCTCTGCTTGCTCGCCACCACCGAGCGAACCTTTTCTGGTCCGTCTCTCCCACTGCCAAACTCCATAGGTCCTAGAAAATGCTCACCAAAACACACGTCCCTTTCATCTGCAGGAGGAAGGCTGCTGCCGTTCCAATTCAGATCACACGCACATATGTACACCATTCACCCGAGGAGAACAGCAGGCCCTGGGGCTCAGACAAGTGCCTCTCGAAATGAGTCCTAAACCTCTGGCACACAGTAGGGCTTGCTTGACAGCCAGTCTTCATTAGTGAATGTTCTGACTAGGAAAGGCTGGTGCTGCAGGCTGCAGGCAGGTGCTGTGAAGCCTCAGGCTGGCTGGGGGAGGCTGGGCTGCCTTCTGTTCTGGGCAACGTAGAGCTCCCTTGAGCCGGCACCTGCTCTGTGCAGAGAGGCACAAGAAACTCTTTTTTGTTTTTTCTTTCTTTCTTGTTTAATTTTGGCTAGAGGATTTTGGCTGCCAGCCTCTGGGGGGTGGGAGTGGGGGCTTGGCCAGGTGGAGAGAGGCATGTGTGGGCCAGGGCCAGGGCAGAGAAGCATGGAATGAATTTTGAGAAGGCAAGTCTAGACTTGTAGTTTGGGGGGGGGGGGAATCAACCATACAGGCTTGTGAATGCTGGGCTGAGAAACCAATGCATCATGCGTGTGGCTTGGAGCATGCAGATCTCTAGTGTCTGTTAAAATGCAAGTTCTTAAGCCCTGCTTGGTGTGACTTCCATTCCATAGGGTGGTGTGAGGGTCCAGGAACCCCTTGGATGATCAACTCATGTTTGCAGATGGATGACAGCAAAGAGAAGCTGTCACATGTTCCCTTGGGCTTCTGGGAATCTTCCCAGACTATGAAGAGGCAGCAAGACCATCCTGGCTCTCCCAAGGAGCCTGAACTAAAAGCAGAACCCTGCCTCTGGTGACACAGGTGGATATGGACTGACATTCTTTAGCTTGACCTGGCTGCTGTTCTACATAGGTTCTGAAAGCCCCTCAAACAGTCCCTAGACGCCCCTTGGTAGCACTCCTGTTGCACAGATGATCAAGAGGATGCAGTCTGCGGTCCAGGATTCGAGGTGTCACAGCTGGTAAAGCCAGGCCTTGGAGGCAAAGAGCTGGAGAGGGCCCGCCCCAGCACCTTGGACAGAGCACCAGTTCCTACTGGGAGCAGGCTGGGCCTGCGGCTGCGCACCGCAGCGGGCGCGAAGGAAGGGTGCAGAGGCAGGAAGGAGTCCCGGAGGAGCTTGTATCCGGTGGGTCAGGTCTGGTTCCGCGGGGCCCCGCGCCCCCGCCACCCCAGCCTCATCCTGCGACGCTCGTCTCCGCTCGGCGTCGCCCGCCCCCGGCTCCGCCGTCGCTTTCCGCCTTACTTCCCTGTGCTTAGAATTTGCAACCGCAGCCGCTGACGCTCTCGCAGCCAATTTCACGGGCTCTGGGCTCGGCTCGGTGCGCGGGATGGAGAGCCGCCGGCGGGGGCGGGCCGGGGTGGGGGTGGGGGTGTAAGTGGGGGTGGGAGTGTAGGTGGGGGTGGGAACGCAGCGAGGCTGGCGCGTTGGTAGGGCAGGAGCATTCCTGGATCGGACCTGGAGTCAAAGCGCATTCCTTGGGATCATTGTAGAGGGTGCAGGCATGATCCAGTGTCCTGGGGGTTGTGTGGCAGGTGTGAATTGGTCTTGGGGCCTGGGAGGGGTCCCTGTGTGGGCAGGCTTTGGGACATGTATGTGTTGGCGTGTGAAACTCTGTAGGGTGTCCTGTGCACGGGGGCGTGTTTGTCTGGGTGCTTTTTGGCAAGCCTTGATGTGTGAGCAGTCCACAGTGGGGGGCTAGTGTGTGTCTGTGGGTGTGCTGATGTGTGTCTCCGCAGTGTTCCCAGGCGTGTTGACACAGCTGTGGGGCTGTGTGTTGGGACGTATGCCTGTATAGCCCTCCCTCTTCGTCCAGGCTCTGTGGGCGTGTTGGTTCTGTCTGGGTGCACTGTGTGGGTGTGTGTCTAGAGTGTGCCCCATGGGATGGCTGCAGTCCTGCTGGCCAAGGGTCTCAGTGTGCTTCTGCTAGGGCTGGGAGCCACCCTAGTTCACCCTTCCTGCCTCTGGGTGGGGGTGAGGGAACCCAGGCCAGCAAGACTTTGGTGTTTATGTTCTGGGCGCGATGGCTGCTGGTGCTGGGTAGGTCTGCATATGTTTGTGAATGGCACTGGTGAGGGGGTGAGGTGTGAGCCCCTGCCTGCGGGGGAGGTCTGGGAGTGCCATCTGGGCTGGTGGAGGATGTGGGACCAGACAGGCGAGGGGCCCGTGTGTGTGTGTGTGTGTGTGTGTGTGTGTGTGTGTGTGCGCGCACAACACGTGTGTATACATTCAGAGGCAGGGCTTGGTTTCCACCATCCCTGTCCCAGTTGTGTCTGTGCAGGTGGAGGACAGACAGGTATATTTAAACCCATGGTGGGAGGCTGGCAGGGCAGGACTGGGCAAGGGGCGTGTGTTAGCCATGTGGAGTTCTGGATGAGAGAGGGCATGTAGTGGTCAGGGCTCTTCCTTCCCCACTGCAGCCCAGGGTGTGGCTCCAGCTGGAGAGGGGCTGGGCGTTGCTGGTGATTTGGATGACTGGCTGGAAGGTGACCCAGGTGGGCACTGAGATGAGGTGAAGGTTGTACATGTGGGCACTGGGCGCTAGTGTGGCTGTGGGACACGTGGCCGTGACTGTGAGTGAGGTGACTTGAGAGGGCTCCCATTAGAGAGTCAGGAACCCAGTGGCAGAGTTGGAGTCCCTCCGTTTGCAGAAAACTTATCTGTTGATCGCTCTTCTGCCCATGAGCTTCAAAGATGTCTGGTGGCCCCTGGACTCTCGCTGTGCCCCCGAACCCTGCGGTACACTTTGGAGGTATACTGCCTTCTGTATCTTGAGGCTCTTCCCTGCCAGTGCTCCTTCCCCACTGGTACTCTCTCTACTTCTGTCTCTAATCAGTTTGCCATATTGCTCCATTTTTCAGCCCCATCTCGCATCCCTACTCTCTCTTCCTTTCCATCTCTTTTCGATCTTCCTCTCTATCTCTCATAGCATCTCTTCATCTCTCTCCCTATCCCTCTATCTCTGTCCTTCTCTATCTCCTCCCATATGGCTCTCTCTCCACCTCTCCATCTCTCTCTCTCTCCCTCCCTCCATTCCTCCCTCCCTCCATCTATCTCTCTGGCTTCTCTTCATCTTATTGTCTCACTCCATCTCTTTCCATATCTCTCCATCTCTCTCTCCCCTCTCCGTCTTCTTCCGCCTCTTCTCTTTGCTGTCTCTCTCCATCTCTCTCCTCGTCTTACTGTCTCTCTCCACACACTTCTTTATCTCTGTCTCTCCCCACATCTCTCAGCTACCACTGTCCTCCATCTCTGTCTCTAGATCTGTCTCCATCTCTCTCCCTTTCCCTCCACCCCTCCCTTCCCTCGGCCTCTTCTCTCTCACACTGATATCATTTGTGGTATATGCTGTTGCCATGGGAAACCTAAGAAAGAAGTGAGTGTACCCTTCAAGACTTCAGCATTTTCCCTCCTCCCTCCTCCTGCTGTCCCCTCCCTCTCTTCCTCTTCTCCCTCCCTCTCTCCTCCTTGACTCCTGGCAGAGCGGAGGACTGAAGAGCTGCTGCTACGTTGGGCCAGGACCCAAGACCCTATTGCTACCGCTGCCGCTGGGGCTTCCTTGGGGACCTCCCTCTTTGAGACCCAGGCCAGGTACTGAGTCTCACTGGCTGCAGGGGCCCCCTTTGCCGGCAGACATCTGGTAAGGACAGGGTCCTTATGTCTGTGAGTGTGTGGCTGTTTTTGAGCACAGCTCACATGACCTGGCCTTGCAAACGCGTGATGTAGCCCAGCTTCAGCCTGCTGCAGGTCCCTTTCTGCATGTCTCAGACCCTGCCCCCAGCCTTGGGCACCCCAACCTTGCTTCTTCCTGGTTCCCTTTCCCAAAGGCCTAAGAGGCTGCTGGCAAAGTGGCAGGCTGTGGGGGCTGGGACAGTCCTCACGGAGGGTAAAAAGAAAGCTCTCATTTCCAGCCCCTTTGCCTAGCTTAGAGGCCGACTCTCTCTGGCCTGTGCAGAGGATAACTATATCTGCTGGGAGTGGGGGGTGGGGGGTCATGCTCTGGGTAGGTCTGGGAGAACATGGCCTCTCTTTACCCCATGGGAGCTTTTCACCAAAGAGCAGGCTGATGGAGGGCCTAGGTGAGAGTTGAGTTGCTGGCTGTGTATGTATGTGGGGTCTGATTCCCCCCATCATTGAATTTTAGAGGTACCAAGGAGAGGAGTGTGACACCAGGAGGCTGTGCAGGCAGGCAGGCAGGCAGGCAGCACTGTTCCAGCCTAACTATGGTTGGTGCCTGCCCTGGAGAGGAGAGGGCTGTCACTGTCAGCATGGCTGTGTTGGTGGTGGCCACGTGGAGAGAGCTGTTGTCCAGGCAAGCGGGCGGGCACTGAGTGACGGCAGTTGCTGTGGCATTGTGGTCTCCATGGAGAGAGGAGGAGACAGCGAGGAGGCTGGCTGGCTGGGCTCAGTGTTGGTGGTTGCTAAGCAGAGAAAGATGCTGTCTCTAAGGTGCGGTGGTCTCCACGTGGAGGGCTGAGGCCACTGAGATGTGCAGGTCCCAGAAGGGGCTTCTGCAGGGAGAAGGTGTGGTGGAGTAGTATCAGGGAGGGGGCTTTGGGGGGGTGACTCGATGTTGCTGTTACAGGCTGAAGTGGGTGTTTAAAGGGGGGAATGCTTCCCCATGGATAGACCTGAGCTTCCTGTCCCTTTCTGTCCTTCCAAAGCTTTCATTTGTGCTTTGAAGGGACTGTGGCCTGTCTGGACCTCTCTTAGCCCCTCTTTCCTCAGGGCCTTTCATCTTCTAAGTTCCCATCTGGACACATGTTTATTTATTGTTCCTGTATATGCTGGAGACCCGCTGTCCCAGTTGCAGCGCTTTGGGCATCTGACATTGATTTCTGCCTTTGAGGTCCCAGTTGAGGAAGTGCATTGTCTGAGGTCACTCATGAGGCCCGGGACCCTGGTTGCAAAACACCCTGCTTTCAGGTCCCTTCCCCAGGGGACCTGCCTCTGCATCTGCCTCTCCCCAGGAATTCCCTGGAAGCAGTATTTCCTTGAAATAATAACAAGAAGTAGCTGAGAGGCGTGTTGAACTTCTGGGTTTGAGTGCTATGACCCTGTGCCTTGGTTTTCCCCCTCTGTACAATGGGAACACGGCACCTGCCCCCCCCTCCAGGATGGCTGTCGGGGGGGGGGACAGGGCATGAATACCTGGCATGCCTAGCATGTTTCTGGGTCATAGCTGACTCAGAGCAGGTGACACCATTACTGTCCTCTTAAAGGTGACTCCAATGTGGTTTTCTGCTATTCGCAGGAGGCCAGTGGTCTTGTTCCTAGAGATCTGCCTCCTTGTGTCCTTTCCTCTTGTTCTTCTCTGGGAATGGGGGCAGCATGGAGCCCCATGTATTTGTAGCCTCCCTGACTGGGTCCTCTCCTGATTGCTTTGTGTGCACTCTCATCAAGTGGTCCTGCTCACGGGTGTTGTCCGAGTCCCTGTTTCCCGCCTTCCTCCTTGGGTTCTGTGCTCTAAGCTTTCTCAACCAGCCCTGGCCTGGGGCACTGCCCATCTAACTGACTCAGGGATCACCTATCCCGTTACTTTCTTGGCACCATGGGGGCATTATGGCAAGGGACTGAGAGGGATGCTTTCAGGGGACTCCGGAGTCACTTGAGCAATAGTCCGAATGACTGTCTTTCAAGTGACCAGGGTCTTGGTTCAGGTCCTGGTCTGGAATGGGGATATGACTAACTTCCCCTCACCAGTGGAGAGACCCTTCCCTCTTCCCTCCTCCCACCGTGACAGCCTTCTTTGAATTTCAGGTTGGCCTGGGGAGGGGCCAGAGGGCTGTTCTGGGTGACTGCCAAATGGTGCTAAGAGGGACCAGGCACCGCCCCTCCCCTGAGATTTTAGTTGGGCACAGACTTTCACAGGGTTAAGCAGATGTGAAGTGGCCAGGGGACTGACAGGAGCCCAGAGCTGGGGACTATCAGGCTTAGGCAGTCTCTTAAGTTATTGTTTATGGTCTGTGGGATCTTGGAGCTGCAATTTCCTTACCTGTAATAGTGAATAGTGCAATGAGGACAACTTTAAATGCTCAGAGGCTGGTGACTTAGCTGCTGGGAGGCGAGCACCTGCTGTTCCCAAGTGTGTCTCTGGGTTCTGGGTCTCATTTCCCTCCCTGGACTTTGTGGCGATTGGTCCTTCTGTCATTGCTGTTTCCCGGTTGGCTATTCCAGTTGTCGCTTCTTTGGGAAACCCTCCCTATGACCCTGTGTGTCTCTCTGGGCCTCCTCATCCTCTTTCCTTATGGCCTTGAACACAACCAATAGTGCTTTTATTTTATTTTTTTTAAAAATTGTTATTTCATGGGTGTTTTGCCCGCATGTATATATGCGTGTCACATGCATGTCTGATGCCCGTGGAGGCCGGAAGAGGGTGTTGGGTCACCTGGACTTAGAATTACAGGTGGTTGTGAGCCACCGTGTGGGTGCTGAGAATTGAACTCTGGTCCACTGGAAGAGCAATCAGTGCTCCTAACTGCTGAGCTATCGCTCCAGATTCTTGTGCCTATATATGTGTGTTTGTGTGTGTGCACACATGTGTGTTCTGGTGTGTACATGTCTGTAGAGAATGTTGGTTAGCCTTGGTTGTAATTTCTCAGACATTGCTCGCTTCCCTCCCATCCTTCCTTCTTTCCTTCTTCCCTTCCTTCCTTCCTTCCCTCCTTCCTTCCTTCCTTCTTTTCTTTTCTTTAAGACTGGCCTAGAACTCACTATGTTGGCTAAACTGGCCAGCCATTGAGTCCCAGGCACTGTCCTGTTCAACAGCAGTGAGAGTGCAAGTATCATTCCTGACTTTTTTTTTTTTTTTTTTTTTTTTAATGTACATCCTGGGGCTTGAACTCAGGTCTTCCTGCTTGAAGGCAAATGCTTCCCTGTGGGTTATCTGTCCAGCCTAAGACACTATTTGTTTGAGGCAGGGTCTCATGTATCCCAGGCTCACCATGTAGGTGAGGATAACCTCCAGCTCCAGAGGCCCTGCTGTCATTTCCCAAGTCCTGGCACCACAGGTGTACGCTGCCTGGATGCTGTATCTTTTTATGTATCTGTTGGTTTACTTTGCGCCCCCCTAACCCTGTGTGTGGTATATGGGCTCCCCAAGGCAAGTCCCTGCTATCCCTGCTCTGACCCAGGACCTGCGAGAGGTTTGGCAAACAGAATTTCATTAACTATGTGGTGAGCATGGGGGGAGGGTAACCCTGCCTGTGAACCTGGCAGGTCAGCCTTTTCAATCCCATTTCACGCAGAGGAAGAGTGAGGCTATCTGGACCTGGACATTCTCTGGGAAAGTGTGCCACGAAGTAGGTGACAGGCCCTGTGTTTGAACCCTGGGCTGACAAACTCTAGAGCCAGGGCTTTTGTCTGCTGCCCTGTAGGCCCTTGCTGGGAGTCCTGTGTCCCAGGCTGCAGGCTTAGGGCTTGATTTTGGCTCCAGAGGCAAGGTCACAGAAGGCTCTTGGATAAGGAAGGCTAAGGACAAGTTTGTGGTAGGAATCAGAACTGTCAAAAGTAATCAAGTCATGCCGGGCATGGTGGCGCACACCTTTAATCCCAGCACTTGGGAGGCAGAGGCAGGTGGATCGTTGTGAGTTCGAGGCCAGCCTGGTCTACAAAGTGAGTCCAGGACAGCCAAGGCTACACAGAGAAACTTTGTCTCGGAGGGGAAAAAAGAAGTAATCAAGTCACTAGTTCATTAGCTGGCTGACATCAGGCCAGTTATGGAACCATTTTGTGTCCTCAGTTTATGTGACTGTAAAATGGAGATCCTGAGACTGAGGCTTTGACTTCCTCTGTGTGTGTGTGTGTGTGTGTGTGTGTGTGTGTGTGTGTGTGTGTGTAAGTATGCGTGCATGTGCATGAGTGCATGTAGACGTCAGAAGTCAATATCATATGTCATTCCTCAGGTGCCACCTACCTTGGTTTTGAGATGAGTTCTCTCACTTTTACCTGGAGTTCATCAGTCTGCCTGGATTGGTTGAAAAGGAGCCCCAGTCTGTTTCCTTTTTCTTGTCTCTGAAATCAAGTTGGCGCTTCCATGCTGGGATTTTTATGAGGGTTCTGGGCATTGAACTCTGGTCCTCTTGCAGCAAGCATGTTACAAGTTGTGTTATACCTCCCTAATCTCCTGCCAGCCCGAGGTGTTGATTTCTGAAAAGGGCTATTTTCAGTGTTTGGGACTGGCCACACTCTACCCTGCCAGCTTGGGCTCAGTTGTGCCTCATTAAGTCAGGATGGGTGTCGGGGATGTGAATGAATGAAAGAATTATCAAAGTAGAGAGAGAGAGAGAAGGAAGCTGGTTTATTTTATTATTATTACTTTTTTTTTGAGACAGGGTTTCTCTGTATAGTCCTGGCTGTCCTGGAACTTGCTCTGTAGACCAGGCTGGCCTCAAACTCACAGAGATCTGCCTGCCTCTGCTTCCTGAAGTGCAGGATCAAAGGCATGCACCACCACCACCACCACTACCGCTGCCGCCACCCAGCAGGAAGCTGATTTAACTGAGCTCCTACTGTTTGCCAGGGACTTTCCACAGCCTCTTCAGCCCACTCAGCATAAGGGAAGCGTCTGAGCACACTGAGGTCTGGGCAGTTCTTTACCAGGGCATGGACAGAGTTGAGCTTGGAAGTTTCCTAATTGGAAGAGGAGAGAGTAATCCAGGTATAGGAGAGGTCTATCGTGGTCACCTGGACAGTGGACTATAGTGTTAGCGCTGCAAGGATGGGCTGCAGAGTGCCCAGTCCCATTTCAGAGCCTGGACAGGGGTGGTGAAACAGACAGATGCCTCCCTGGCTTGGCTGCCCACCCTGCTGGCAGCCATGCCAGGCAGGGAATAGATCTGGCCTTGTATGCAGTGTCCCAGTGTCTTGCTCAAGACCCCATTTGTTTGGGGAGGAGAAAGGGTGTCTGTGGTACCCAACAGAGGTGGGATTCATGGTCAGGGACTGGCAAGGAGTGTGGCCTGCCTGGTACTGGTCCGACCTGGAGGGGTGCCAGTAGGGAGGTAGAAAGAGAAGGGAACTGGGTGTGGCATGCTGCACTCAAGGAGGGGCCATGTGCACAGAGGACCCAGGCAAGAGGTGGGCGTCCCACTCTGGCTTTCTGAGGAAAGGGAGTTCCCCTTGTGAGGGGGTATGGCTTCCTTTTCTAGAATCCCTAGTCTGAGGGCGGAGGTGCTGGGGGGTGTTCTGAGCTAGGCTTGCTCTCTCTATGTGTGGGAGAGGCTGGTCTTCTTGTCTGTAGGCTTGCTGAATTCTGGGGAGACTCCTTGCAAGTGGCGGCCCCTGGGGACTGGAAGGGGGAGGTTTGGAAGAGGGACTGCACCTAGGTTTTCTGCAATTAGAAGTAAGACTCTGTACATTAGATCCACTTTAGAGATGTCACATGCCCCAGTCTTGGTTTGCTCATCTGTGAAATGGGGACTTGGCCTGCCTGGGAGGGATTGGGAGGGATGAAAGGAGGGGAGGTAGAGTTGGAGGCAAAGGAGCGTGCACACACACACACACACACACACACACACACACACACACACACGCACACACACACGCAGACAGACAGAGACAGAGAGACAGACAGAGACACAGACACAGAGACACAGAGACACAGAGACACAAACACAGACACACAGACACAGACACAGAGAGATACAGAAAGAAAGCACATGGCTGCTGTGGCCTGCTCCTGATAACTTCTAGAAGCTGTTGCAGACCTTCCCTTCCACCCACCTGGTATCCACACTGAGTCACAGCCCAATTAGCCTTGCTTTAATGGTCATAGGCATAGAGGGGGTGGGGAGGGCCTGTAGCCTCCTTCCTGCCTTCTACCTTGCGGTGTGACCCTAACTAGGTCCACAGTCTCTGGATCTCAGAATAAGACCCAGGTCCCACCCTTGAGGACAGTGACTGAAGTCAATGGGTAGACATGGACCTTCCCCTCTTACCCAAGGACTGGGCCTCAAGGATTGTGTAAGGATGCGGAGCTCTCCAGGAACAGCCCCATCTTGGCATGAGATGGATGCAAAAGGATGTCAGCAGAGGAGAGAGATGATGGCACAGGAGCCCTGGCTCTAAGCAGAACGAACCTCCACGGGCGAGCCTTTTCTGTACTGCTAGACACTTGAGAAGGCTGGCAGGGGTGACAGACTAGAGCTGAGGAACTCCTGGGCTATGACGTGTGATGATGCAGGAGGAGCCAGGCACGTGAGCCCACATGTCAATTTCTGATTCTATCCATAGCAGGCTGCCTTGCTTTGTTCTTCAATAGCCTGAGGTGGTGCTCTTCAGGGCCCATCCCCACCCCTGACCCAATAAGGGTTCCTGAATACCAGCTCTGCATTCAGCTTCCTGTTGGGGGGAGGATAGCTCCAGCTTGTTGGCGATGGGTATGGCCTCTGGTGTCCAGGGCCAGGAAAAGTGAGGAAGTTTGCCTCTGCAGCCCCTCCCACCTTGTTCACTGCCCACAGAACAGGGCCCAGAAAGGGCCTTTGGAATGGAAGTATGGACTCTGCCCTAACTCTTTGCCTCTCTGTGGCTTTGTGGCTCTGGGAAGATCATACTCCCAGCCTCAGTTTCTTCATTTGTAAAGGGGATAAGTGCTATTTGAAGGATTGCGTTTGGAAGACGACGTATGTCTGCTCCTTGCTGGGCACACGCTGGACACCCACCTGTGGTTTCTGCTTCTTGCTTTTCTGATTTGGTGATGGCAGGGGTCTCAAGTGGCTTCTGAGCAGGGCCACAGGGGGCTGGGAAGAACTTTCCTACTGCTGACTCCCTGCTTCTCCTTCCTGCTGCTGTGTCTTGTCCCCAGCTCTCTGCCTGAAGCCAGTGGGTCCTACAGCCTTCTCTTTGGTCCTTGGCTTGGAGGGAGCTGGATTGATCTGTGATGCATGTGTGGCCTGGGCAGTTTTGCCTTGTGCTGGCTTTGGGCTGGAGGGTATCCCAGTCATAGAATTTATGGGCATACAACCCCTTTTAAGCCAGAGGGATGACACCTGCTATGAATAGAAAGGACTAGGCTGCTGTCCCCAAGACCCCCACTAACCTGCTACTGAATCTGTCTTTAGCTCCCCCCAAACCCATGCAGAACATTTTCTCCTGACTGGGACTCACCACAAAGCTGGCTGGGTACCCACACATGGAGTTCCTTCAGGCATAGCTGAGCTGTCCCCCCTCTGACTTCAGTGTGCCCTGTTTGTCTCTCTGTTTCCCTGCTGCAGATAGCTAGGCACTGCCTCCCTCCCAGGGCTTCCTAGATACCCTGTGGCACCAAGATGGCAGCTTTCGGAGATGTGCCTCCAGGACTGAGCGTGGTCATCTGGGCTCCCTGATGCTTTTTGACTGGGCATATGCAGGACGCCATTTCTGGATGGGGTTCGTACCTGGCAGAGTTCCCTAGTGCCGGATGCCCCTTGCAGTCCCTGCCTGATCTGACATAGGCTCACAGATGCCCAGGGGAGCCTTTTCAGGACCCAGTGGCCCTGGGGTGATGGCGGAGGGGTGTGCTATAGACCTGCTGTGGTCTTCTACACTTGAAGTGGGTTGGGGAAGGTGAGTGGTAGTTACTGAGGATGGGGCCCAGGAGACTGGAGATGATGTAGTGATTTAGCCCCCCCCTGTGCCCTGCATTATCTCCCACAATTGTTTTCAGTGTCTCCTTCCTCCTTGGCATCTGAGCTGGAGGGTCTTGGGTTGTTTTTTTTTTGTTTGTTTTGTTTTTTTGTTCTCTAGGTTTAACTGGAAAATTGCTTTGAGCAGGGAGTCCAGAGCCGGGGTTCGAGTTGAGGCATTGAAGCATATTTTCCATTGGACCCAATTCTTGAGCAACCCAAGAATCAGGGGCAATGGTTTATTATTATTATTTTAAAAAAATGTCTCAATAACTCCTGTGCTGGTTGTTATTCTAAGAAGGTCCCAGGTGTTTATTATGCCCTCAGCAGGCCAAGAAAAGAGAGAGTATTATACTCCCATGCTACAGAAGGGAAACAGGGCACAGGGAGGTTAGAAGTCCAGCTAACCACTACACAGTAAGTCAGTGTGTGTGTGTGTGGGGCCAGTTTCCCCATGTGTAAAATGGCATAGCAGTGGTCCTTTAGTAGGGCCGTTATGTGAATCTGGTGTAAAGAGGCCTGTGGGGCCCTAGGCACACAGTAGGTGCTCAACGCATAGTGGGCACTGTGATGGTTCTATGACAGGATGGGAGCGGCATGACAGAGTTGAATTTGCCCTTCATTTGCCTGACACAAGGATATAGCCAGGAGTGGAGGGAGCCACTGGCAACTCCTCCTCAGGGATGCTCATCTGCGTACCTGTGCCTCTGCCATGAGCCTGGGGCTTGGCCTGGAATATAGCCTGCCATTTATGATGTAGGCATTCCATCAGCATTTATAGACAAAGTGGCTCAGGGCTGGGGATGTTGCTCAGATGGAAGAATGCTTACCTAGAACACAGAACGCCCTGAGTTCTGTCCCCTCACTGCATAGGCTAGGTGTGGTGGGGGAGGCCCTCAACCCCAGAACTTGGGAGGTAAGGCAGGAAGATCAAAAGTTCAAGGCTACTCTCAGGAATATAGAAAGTTTCAGGCCAGCCTGGACTACATGCTACCCTATCATAAAATAAACAAGAAAATAAACAGTGATTTGACCCTAAGGCCATTTGTCAACTGCCTCCTGGAAGAGCCCTAATTCAGAAGAGCAGGGGTTTCCCACAGTGCCAGCAGGGGTTGACCTGGGACCTGCCTCTCATCTTTGTTCAATGCAAACATGAATTGTGAATACACATAAGATAACTCATACCCTAGGCCGACTGGAGGGCTTCCCCCCCCCCCCCGCTTTTTTCCTCTTGTTTGTTTGTTTGTTTTAGCCTAAAAGTTTCCATCACTCTGCTAAGTCCATAGGCTGGGTACCACCTGTGGTACTTGTATCCGCCCAGCCTGTGACTGTCTTGGGATAGTCTCAGGATGGATAAGAATCCTGGGAGGGTCCTGGGATAGAGGGGCAGTGGAAGCTTTGTCCTCACCCTCACCTATAAGCTGTTGGGTGCTTTCTGGCTTCTGCTCACATTACCCAGCAATCCCAGACTTGCTGCTTACTCCTCACCTCCATCCTGGCCCTCACAAGCCAGAGTCCCCTCACCATCCCTGGTGCCAGGGAGGATTGTAATAGGTACAGAAGGCAGAAATCAAGTCTTTGTTTCTCCCTCTTCTCCATTCCCCTAACTGAGCAGATGCAGAGGGCAGCTGGGTTGCTCACTAGACCAGGGAAACGGGCTGGAAGTTATGAGCGTGGCTGGGAGCTGCCCACAGGGAGTCTTGGGAGGGCAGTCATGGATGGGGGTGTGATCGTGGGACCCTGAACAATCTGCACTTCCCCTGGTGGGGAGTCAGGTGCTTCTGGGGGGGACTGACTAATGGGAGGTACCATCAGCACCCCCCATTATGAATTCGTTTGTTCCCAGTTCCTGTCTCCCTAGCCCATCACTGATTATAACTGATATCATTTGTTGAGTGCGTATTATGTGCAGTGACCAGGACGCCTTTTGGGCATCACCCAGTGTTCAGGGTAATGGGGTGTGGCTCACAGAGGTAAGATGACTTGTCAGGGTCACACAGCTAAGAGGCGAGGCAGAGCCCAGATCTCTTCAGCCTCACATGTCCAGTGAGCTGTTGGGAGGAGAGACGAGGAGATGCAGACATGAGTGAATTATTGCTTGATGTGTGCAGACAGGGGGCACATTTTCCCTCCCTCCGTCCGTCTCCCTCCCTCCCTCCCTCCCTCCCTCCCTCCCTCCCCCTCTCTCTCTCCCTCTCTCTCTTTTCTCGATATGTAGCCCAGGCTGGCTTGAGTTTTTCAACCTTCCTCTAGCCTCTGCCTCTTGAGCGCTGAGATTTCCAGCATGCAACACCATTCCTGGCTTATTTCATGCTCATGGTGGCTCTGTGAGGGTGAACTTGATGCCTTTGCTTTCCCCATCTGGCATTCAAGGGGTAAACAATTCAGGGAGGTGAGGGTGTTACTGATGAGCTCTGGTCTTTCTTTGCTACATTCCCTATGCTCAGGTCTATAACACAGTAGAGGGGTCTGGCACATAGTAGGTGTTTAGCACGTGGTAGTATTCAACACATGGCAAGTGCTTGGCTCATAGTGGGTGCTCAACATATGGTGGGTGCCCGGCTCAGTGTCTTGCCTTCTCCCTGAACGTGTGGCACCTGGAGCTGCCTGGGGAGCTTGGGTGACATCTCAGCCCCCCAGTGTTGCTTTTATTTGCCAGTGACACTGGGGACAGCAAGGCTGCACTGCAAAGGTTTGGGGAGTCTGGGACTTGAACCCGAGGGTTTTGGCTTTTAAGAACTGTTATATAACAGGCACCAGGACAGCAGAGTATACTGTCACTATATCTGTCCCTAAGAGTGCTCCCCTACACTAATCCTCATCTTTGGCAGTTGCCTAGGCTGTGCTCCAGGCTCCATGCCCCTCAAGTTCCTTATATCAGAGTGATGGGGACACTCATATCTCCACCTTCCGCACCCCCATCCTTGGGGATCTGCCTCTGTCAGGCATCAGCTGTGGCCACCTGCTGATTGAACATGTCCTTGGACTCCTAAAACTCAAGACATCTCTTGCTGGCCTCTCCCTCCATGTCCCGCCCATTTCCCCTTCCTGAGCATGCACCCTGGTAAGCATTCTTGAATCCTGCTCCGAGTTTCCATCCTATAGGCCTCCAATCCCTGCCCCTTCCCATCCACCCGTGTTTGTCCTCTCTGTCCCCACCCGTGTGCATCTTCACAGTAGCCCCTACTCCTCCTGCACCCCTCTTTAAGGCCAGCTCCCAGCCTATCCCCAGCTTCTGACTGTTTCTAGGCCAAACAAGACCCAGATGTCTTGCTCCAGCTCCTGAGACCTGGCAGGATTGGCTCAGCCTTGTGACTTCCTCGGGGGCCCCTTCTCCCTCTCACATGTGCTGTCTAGTCCTAGCCTACACTTAGCTCTTCAAACTGCCTCCTCCTGGATGCTGTACACATGGTTCCCTGGCCAGATTCTCCCTGGGTGACCCCCTCCCAGATCCTAGGATGGACAGGGTCCATAAGTGACCCTGAAGGGGGCTACTCTTGCCAGGCGTCATCTGCCCACTCTGCAGATGGAGAAACTGAGGCTTGAGTACCTCAGCTGGTGCTGAGATCCAAGCCTTTGCTCATCTGTCCTGCGCTCTTCTCAGTGCATGCATGTCTGTGCACGTGTGTGCTCACGTGGGGGTATTCCGGCTGCTGTCTACACGGTGTTTGGGCTGGACTGCTGAATTTCCTCCAGGAAAGGAGGGTGGGGGCTGTCTCTGAGGGCCGAGCCGCCTTTCCTGTGGGTGGTGGAGATGACTGTGTGTGAACCTGGGGGAGTGTCACAGCCCCCCCATCAGCCCTTGGGACCACAGCCCCCCAGTTTCCCATACTTCTCTCCCCTTCTCTTCAAAACAAACACCCGCGAGCCCAAACCGCCCATCCAGCCAAGGCACAGATGGAGCCCAAATTGGAATTAATTAGTCCTGTTGCCAAGGCAACTGGGACCTGGACTGGGATCCAGTCTTCTTGATGGGCTGCCCCTCCCTCCTTAGGCCCCTCTCATGTTTCCACTCCTTGTGGCCCTGGCTCTGGCCCTCTCCCCTTCAGCAGCTGGGGTGGCCTAGGGCCCTCTTCCAAAGTCATGGAGGCGATGGTTGAGAGTGCCTGTGGGCAGGCTGGGAGTCTCTGCTTGACTACTCTTGGCTTGGTGGGACCCTGGGCAAGTCCATGGACAACTGTCAGCCATATTTGGTTTGATAGGATATATGAAAGGAGAGCTGGACCTGTCTGTGGGTGACAAGTGTCATGGCACTGAGAGATGGAGGAGGGGACAGTGGACGTGGCCTAAGCTTCAGGTCTCATGGGAAACTATAGGTTCCACAGTGACACCCAGGGAGTGGACAATGATGAATACTTCTAAGAAATTAGCACCTTTGTGATCTGTGACAATTCTGGGATGCCCTTATCCCTATGCACAGACTCTCAGCATGTGCTTCCATCTTGACATTGGTCTTCTCCTCTGAGGAGCCCCACCTCTCTTCCTTGATCTTACTCTCTTTCCCTCGGAGCCTCACTGGACTCCAGTCGTCAGGCTGTGCTCTTCGTCTCTGCCCATGGATGTGCCCAGCTCTGATTCTCTCTCAGTGGGAAAATGCTTGACTTCCTGACACCCAATCCAGCACTGGTCACCTCTCAGGGTCACAGTGATCCATACAGTCCTGACCTAGTCCTTAGTAGCCACTGGCTATTTCTTGTGCCTTTGATGGACTCCATGATAGGGGTCCTGGAGAAGTTGAGGCACATCATAGTCCAGCTAGTCCATCCTCCACTGTTCCGCTGGCCTGGGCGGAGAACTGTGAGGTGGGTGATGGTCCAAAATGGGTCTGGTATTGTTTCCTGCCTCTTTCTGGAAGGTGCATGTTCGGAGCACACAGCAAGGGTTTTGAGGGCCAGGCTCCTGGGTCTGCCCAGTGACTCTGAATCTGCTGCCTGGACTGGCTGCTTCTCCTGGTTGGTTTTGGGGAATGAGAGAGGATGTTGCTGGAGTAACTGAAACAGACTGGGCTGTCAGGTTTAGTTTTGGGCACTGAGGAGGATTGCTGCCTTGCGATGTTTGCGGAAGTAGACTCAGCACAGAGGATATGGGGGCTCCAAGGAGGAGGGGCCACCTTTACCTCCCTGCTCTTATCTTCTGAGGCTCCAGTGATGGGCTGGGAACACAGGGATGTCTCCTTGGGTGGCTTCTGCTTAGCCACCCTCATGGGCCCGTATTCTTTTGCCCAGCTCCTCTGGGTATGGGGAGGCACCTCCACACCTGGCCTGGTGGGACAGGGAGAAAATGGGCCAGGTCTGGTGACCATACTCTCCTCTTGGTCCCCTCCCTTGGGACCTGTAGGTTAGTTGTCACCTCTTTCTGAGTCTTGTTTCCCTCGTCCTTCATCGTTTGTTTTCCTGACTCAACGTGTAGCCTTGAACTTTTGGCAATTGTTCTGCCTCAACTTCCTGAGTGCTAGGACCTTAGGAGTTGCCTACCATACTCAGCTGTTAGCTTGCCTTCTGTGACAATGAAATTACCAAGACTCTCTCTCTCTCTCTCTCTCTCTCTCTCTCTCTCTCTCTCTCTCTCCTTTCTGTCTCTCTTTCTCTGACTGTCTTATACTAGCCCAGGCTAACCCAGGCTAGCCTCAAAGTTTTGTAAATCCTCCTGCCTCGGCATCTCGAGTGCTGACATTCTTACAGGCACAGGCCACCATGATGATTTCTTATTTATTTATTTTTCCTGAGGCAGGAATCTCATGTAGCCCAGGGTGGTCTTGAATTCCTGATCCTTCTGGGGTTGCACTCATGTGCTGCTATGCTTGTCTCTTTAAAAAGCTTTTTGAGATCCATCAACCGTGAGTAACGAACACTGCTGTCCATAGAGGCTGTGCTATGTGGAGCTGTCTATGGGGTCTGAGTCAGGCAGCAGGGTGTGGTGGGGCTTGTAGCCAACTCCTGCGGTCAGCCAGTTCTGCCTGATGGCATGGAAGCTGGAGTTTCAATCCACAGAGCTAGCCAACACAGCCACACTGCGGGCTGGGCTGTGCTTGGAGCTGCCAGCCTGCCCCAGAAGGCAAACTCTACAAATGGATTAACTGGGGGAGGTATTTAACTCTCCTTTACATAATAACAAGGGCTAACATTTATTGAGGGCTTGCTCTGTGCCAGGAGACTACTAAGCACTTTACTGGGATTATCTTCCTTGATCCTCACACCCACCCTGAGGCGGGAAGGGTGCAATCGCTATTCCTACTTTGTTGCTTGGAGGCAGTTGTACCACAGAGAGGTTAAGTCTGGGGCTGGAGGTCACACAGCAGAGGGGAGGTAGAAGCACCTAGTACCGTGCCTTCTGATTTCTTGTGTGTGTGTGTGTGTGTGTGTGTGTGTGTGTGTGTGTGTGTGTCTGTCTGTCTGTTTGTCTGTCTTCCCTGCACTCTCCCAGGGCAGGTGGGGGTGAGGAGGGAAAGACAGACCCACTTGGCAGGGAAACACTGGAGTCTGCAGCCTCTCATGTCTCTCACCGGCGCAGATGTTGGGGGGAGGGAGGAAAAACAAAATGAAAGAAACGCAGGGAGTAGTGGCGGGTGTGGGGGTGGGGTGGGGTGGGGCTGAGGAAAAAAAATGTCTTTCTTTTTCTGAGCTTGTTAACATTTGGGAAGTTAAGGGTGCCCCCTTGTTTGCATGTGTTAAGGGGAGGCTGAGGTGGGCTCTGTCCTGTGACACAGAAATACTGTCCCTGTGCCTCCGGGTTGGCCTCTGCTCCTGTCCAGAGCTGGCTTGCTTTGCCTGACTCCAGGTGGGTTCGTGACCCAGCTGTGGCCATGGCTCCTGGGTGTCTGCTGGGCTCAACACTGTCTCGCTGTGGCTGGGTCTCTTCTTGCTCCGTGCTGTGTCTGGGAGCCTTTGGCTTCAATGCCATCATTACTTTGCCCTTAGATCTGAGGGAGCACTTCTAGGAGCTGTCATAGGCCATTTCAGAGACCCCAGGGTGTATGGGAAAACCTGGAGGCCACCAGCTTTGCTGTTTGAGAACAATAGGGTGTGAAGCCTGTCGCTTCAGCTCTCTGGGCCTCTGTTTCCTCATTTTTGGGACAGGGCAATGACAATACACCCCCCTCCTCCTAGTCCTGCGAAGAACATAGAGATGACACTGGCCGGTCAGGCAGCCGTGTCCGCTTTGCTGGGTGATTCATGTCTTTGAACCCGTTGTCTTCCATGAGCTGGAGCTGGAGGTGCTCCTTGCTCTAAAGCCTCATTCTGGCCCCGCTTAGGATGTTGTCCTAGAGCCCCGTAGCCACCTGCCATGGCCCACTGACAATGCCTGGTCTCCTGTGGGTCTCCCCAGGAGCCGTGAGCTTCCCAAGGGCAGTACCATGCCAGTCTGCTTTCCACGGCTCCCTCACTCCTGCCCCAAGGCACGGCATGGAGTAGGCCCTGGAGAGTAGAATTAAAGCCATGGCTGACTCTCATGCAGGCTTTCGCTGTTGGAAGCAGAAGCTCTTTGCAAGTGTGGTGATTTATGAGTTGCCAGTGTCTCAGGCTGAGCCCTCACTGGATCCTCCCAAGACAGGAAGAAGCAGGGCAGGGGCTGGGAGCCACAGGGACAGGCCTAGAGACAGGCAGGGTGGCTGGCGCCTGTGGTTTCACAGCAGGCCCTCACTGCTGCCCCCTCTAGTTAGGTGTGAGGCTCATGGAGGGGGTGGGCGTTCTTTCTTTCAGGGGCAGCCCCAGAGGACCAAGACACAGAAGGGGCCACTGTTGGGAGATATGACAGACTTGTATACCCCAGTTTCCTGTCTATGGATTGTGGCCTCTTCTTGTGCCTCTGGACTGTGGGCTGCCCGCTCAGACTTGGTCACTGAGCACCTGCTCAGAAGCCCTGTCCTGTCCAGGCAGCTCAGTCCCAGAAGTCCAGGTTTCCAGGGAAGGAGAAGGCAGATGCCCCTGCTCTTGTCCCCCGGCATGGGTGGGATCTAGGCAGTGTCGGCGACTGTGGGCCTTCCTCTGGGTTTCTACATGGGGCCTCTCTGGTAACAGATCAAGGCTGCAGGCCAGGGAGGCTATTGACCCACTCTTTCTCTCTTCCATGTACTCTCTCAGGGACCCTGGGATGTGTGTGTAGCTTTAGTAGGCAGGGTGGGCGTGCCGGTCAGAAGCTCTGAGCACTTGAAGAACACTCCTCTGCCTCAGTTTCCCTATTTGTGCCCTAGCTAAGGAAGAGGGCAGACTCAGAGACCAAGCCTAATGGGTTGGAGACTTCCTGTAGGAGGCAGCTTGGAGTTCCTGGTGGGGAGTGGCAGTTGTCAGCAGCACAGTAGGGCTGCAGGAATCCCTGGGGATGCTAAGGTTGAAGACAGTGAGGTGCTCAAAAGGCAGTGCTGGGAGGTCTGGAGGGGAAGCACAAGGAATGTTCTGAGGAGAAGCCTGAACTGGGTGTCTTCTAGCAGCAGGGAACATGTCAGGCATTCAAGAGCTGTGCTGTGGGTATGGTGTTTCAGGACCAAAACTCACGGGAAGAGCAGAGGGGCAAAGGGGAAGGATGAAGGGGGCGGGCTTGCAGCCCTTCTGGAGAGGGTTGGAGTGAGGGACAGTGGTAGGAAGGGACAGGGTCAGGGGAGGGGCCAAAGCAAGGGATATACCCAGAGGACCCTGAACCAGCGAGAGAGAAGAGGTCGTGCACATGTATATAAAGGTGATCACACAGGTGGCATGCATGACACATGTGTACATGGGTAAGCTTATGTATATGAATGACATATACTAGATTGCTTGTGTATGTACATGTGGTATCTATACATGCATACATGGTACACAAACACAAGTATGCATGTATGAATGCATGACACCAGTTCATAGGTGTGCACGCATGTGCACCCGGGCATATGTGTATGTGTGTGTCTGTGCCTCTCCGTGTGGTGGGAAGTGGTTTGTGATGAGAGCATGTGGTTCTTCCAGGTTCCAGCCACAGGGGTCTGTCAGATCCCCCAGGGAGGTACCAGGTGACTCTGGAGCCTAGGATGGTACCCAGGTAGCTGCAGAGAGGGTAGGCTGAGGCTGCGGCCAGGAGGGGAGCTTATGGGGGCGGGGGCGGGCGGGGGGGGGGTTGGGGGTGCGCAGGCGGGCAGGGGACAGCTGCTGTGGCAGTCTGTGGATCTGTCAGGTGGCAGTGCATCGGGTGGGAAGGGTTCCTGGATGGGATGCAGGAAGGACGATGATGAGGACTTGCTTCCTGGGAGGCTGCAATAAGTGGCCCGAGCTGATTGTACAGGCTCACAGGCAGAAGCAGCTGGGCTAAAAGGGTGAGAGGGAAGGGCAGAGCCAGAGGGAACCTGTAGAGCAAGGTCCGCTGTGCGTGACATTGCCTGGCTAACAGGTCTGGTGCCCTAGTTACAGCCGCAGGGCTCTGAGCAGGCTTTTGTGATGAGGACCCTGAAAAGGCCTGATTCACGGGGTGCTCTGCAGTGTGCGTTGCTCTGATTTTGTCTAACATCTTATCTCTAGAGACCCACGAGGAAGTTAGCTCAGAGAGGCTGCGCAGGCTGCCCAAGGTCGTGCAGCTTGGAGGCTTCAGGGTCTGGGTCCAGGTTGCGGGTGCCTGCTTGCTGCCCTTTCCTCGGAGCCCATGACTCCCAGGATGCAATTGGATTCTGTCTTTGGAAGTTCTTTCTCTCTTCCGCCCAGAGGCTCCGTGCCTCTCAGAAACAGATGCAGGCAAGGGTCAGTTCCAGGCCAGCTGCTGGCCTTCAGACCTCTGTTTGCCTGTGTGTAAGTGAGGGCCCATGTATGTGAACAAGAGGGCAGCTGTGGGCTCCCACATGGCCAGCTGTGTCAGCTGCTCATGGAGACGAGGCTCGTCTCAGAAACCATCCACGTCCTTCCCTGTCCCTGTCCCTTTACATCCACCTGGCCTGACTGTCCTGGCTGGGTCCGAGCTGGGATGGCATGTGATCAGCATGTTGGCCAAGTCCCTACTGAAGCCTGTTGTCATATGTAGTAGTGAGAACGCCGCTGTGCGGGGGCTGGGCTACAGGTGGGGATCGTCAGGGAGGGTGTGTCGGGTCCTTTTGCCTTGTCATTTTCCCCATCCAGTGTTCCTTCTCTGCATTGGCTTCACGCTAGGACACAGAGTCACACCCATGCTAGCCTGGTCCCCTGGAGGGGAAACTTCCCAAGTGAGCTCCCAAGTCTGGGACAATTCAGTAGAGAAACTTGGGATCAGGAAGGACTTCCTGGAGGCGGTGACGGGGCCAATGCTAGGGAAGTTCCCAGCAGAGATGGGGGGAAAGATACATGCTCTGATCGCTGATGCTTCTGTGGCTTTAAGAGCTAGGGTCCCCTCCCTAGGACTACAGATATCCCCAAAGATTTTGAGCAGCACAGGCAGCCTCAGAGTGGCCTTCTGGAAAGCTCTGTCTGGAGGCAATGTAGAGAGAGGTTAAAGGTGAAGAGTGAAGTGGCAGGACCACGAGGTGGGTCTTATCACCTGGTGGGGGAGACAGCTGTAGATAAAGCTGAGCACACAGGCTGGTGACGGTGACCTTGACACCCGGGGGGCACTTGAGGAACAGGGGCAGCATGGACCTGCTGAGCCTGAAGTGTGTTTGGCTGGATCTAGTAAGCAAATGCTGAGGTGCTAGCACCTAGCGTTGTGGTTCTCAACCTGTGGGTTGAGACCCCTTCGGGCGTGGGGTCAGATGACCCTTTCACAGGGGTCACATATCAGATGTCTACATTGTAATTCATGGCCATAGCGGAATTACAGCTATGAAGTAGCAATGAGAACAATTTCATGGTTGTTGGGGGAGGTTCGCCCCAACATGAGGAACTGTATAAAAGGGTCACGGTATCGAGAGCCACTGACCTAGGGGGACAGCACATGTCAGATCACAGAGAGGAGGGCTTAGAGGAAGGTGCCACTGCTGATGAGGGGCCTGGGAACCTGTGGCAGTTAGAAAGTAATGCTGTCATGTAAGAGGGCATTCTAGAAGGAGATGGGGTGTGCTGAGACCTTGATCCAGGCCGGTGCCTTCTCCAGCTTCAGTTTTCTTTCTTTTCTTTTTTTAAAAAAATATGTATTTACTTATTTATTTGCTTTTAGTGCTCTATTCACATGTATGTCTTCATGACAGAAGAGGGCATCAGACAGAAGAGGGTATCAGATCCTATTACAAATGGTTATGAGCCACCATGTGGTTGCTGGGAATTGAACTCAGGACCTTTGGAAGAGCAGCCAGTGCTCTTAACCGCTGAACCATCTCTCCAGCCCCCAGCTTCAGTTTTCTATTCCCGGGGCTGTGCCACTGATGACTCGGACCTTCACTGAGGTAGAAGGTCTGAAGGTGGCCTCAGCTGATGGCCTTGGGGACTTAAGCTCTGGCAGTTGGTGTTGGTTGCATTTACTGATTGCCTACTGTATATTAGCTTTGTGTGGGGGCCTGGGCGAGTTACAGCCATGCTCACACTGGGCATACCACACAGTTGCATGAAGAAAGCTGGGAGGGGCACCTTGCAATATGCAAACCCAGTCTGAAAATGTGGGTTTTTTTTTTTTCCCATAGGAGAAATTAGGAGCTAAATCTTTTCCTTTTTTTTTTTTTTTTTTTAGGTATAAAATAACTTTCAGGAAAGTATCTTTAGACTCCAAAGCTTGGGCATGTTTGTGAAGGTTTTGATTTGTCTGGGCCCCATGTGTGTTCCATACTTCTGTCTCCTTGTGTCCCCCGGCCCCTGAGTCCTAGGCCAAGCAGCTACAGAGCTTGGCAGGTGCTGTTAGGTGTGGACGGTCCGCTTGGCAGAGCAGGAGGGCTCTGAAGTGCTCCAGCTCCCTGCTCCTCTTCTAACCTCGCCCCGGGGCCCTGGGGGTGCAGGGCTTATCCCCCTGCCTCTCCCAGGAGCTCCTTGTCCCACGTTCCCTGGGTCTCCCATACCTTGGTGACGGCCTGCATCCCCCACATTCCTTCCATGTGTCTTTGTAGCCCAGGGTCTGCAGATAGTGAGTGGAGAAGCTCTCGTTGACAAAGCGGTCCTGGGCTGTCTTGAGCGGCACTTACAGAGAAGGAAGGGAGGTAATGTTGGCTGAGGGAAGGCCATGCTCAGGGTCTCTGCTGCTGCTGGTGTGCTTCCCGCCCTCTACCTCCCCAAGAAGTCTGAGATTAGCTGGTGGGCAGGGCTGCTTGAGAGGTCTCATGCTTTTCTGTTCTTAGCTGTGTGTCATCAGGCAAATGGCTGCACTGCTCTGGGCCTATTTCCTCGCCTCTCCCATAGGTAGGGCAACCAGGCCCACCCCTCAGGTGCGAGTGACTGAACAATTGGAGCACAGTCAGGGCCTTGTTTCCATCTTGCCATAACCAGATTCTTACAGGGCAGGCCTTGCATCCTAGCCACACTGTTCTGGCCCGGCTACTTTGTCTTTCTGGCCCTTAATCTCATCTGAGAAGTGGTCTGGTTGAGCAGAGGCCTTGTTGACAGTGGATGGCGCAGTGCTGGCCGAGGGGACTCCACAGGAAGCGTCTTTATGGGGTATACCTCATGCACAGCTGCCTGTCACTGGGGCTGTTTGCCATGTGAAACCACAGGCCTGGGAGGAACCCAGATTCAGACGAGGTGGGTAGAGTCATCCTGGGGAGGAGCAAGGACCTCTAGGTCCTGGGGGTTGGGGAGGGACCGTGACCTTCAGGATGGCTTCCAGCTTCAGTCTGGGACCCGAGGCACCTCCTGACCAGCTCTGAGGAAGAGGTCCTGATGGAGGGAATGTTAGGCGTGAGGCCTGCCCAGGTGTCAGATGGCAGATGAGAGATGATGGGTGAGGAATGAGGGAGAGGCTGAAGCGGTCATGAGGAAGATGATGGTGCAGAGGCACCCAGACGCTTGGTAAGGGGCCCACAGCAATATAACCAGAAGGGTGAGCAAAGCTTCAGGCCTGCATCTCGGGGCAGGGGTGGGGGGTGGGGTGCACTGCTGATGCTGGCGGCCCTCAGCCTGGAGAGCGGGCAGTGGAGGTGGAAAGCAGGTTGCAGCCAGCAAGGGGCAGGGCGGTGGGAGGGGGAGACTGGGACGCATACCTCTCTGGGCGCCAGGCATAATGGAGACTGATGCGATGTCTGCTGAGGAACCATGGATGTGCAGCTCCATCAAGCAAGCACGGCTGTGGAAGGGCGGCTAGGGAGGGAGGCGCTGGATGGAGCTGGCTTGAACCAGGTGGTTTGTGGATACCTGAACTCACAGCCAGCTCTATCTAGCCTTTCTGGGGAGATGACCTCGACCTCGGTGGCCTCAGTCATCCCAGGTCCAGCTCTCCACACCCAAAACAGTGTATATTGTATCGATAGGAATAATGCTGGGCTTAGCTCAAGACTTGAAGGGCTCAGGAGGTGCTGGGGGCTATTATCATTCCTGCCCCAATGATGCTGATGGTGGTGGTGGTGGTGGTGATGATGATGATGATGGTGATGATGATGGTGGTGGTGGTAATGATGATGATGATGTGACAGAGGCCACCCCTTGGGAGCTCTTCAGGCTCACTTCACTTTCGGAGAACCAAGCGATGCGTAATTCCAAGAAACTGACAGAGCAGGGACGAAGGGTGGGACGAGACTACTTTGACAAAGCTGGCCAGTGGCGACTGACCTCTGTCTGATGTTACCAGTTCAACATGAGGGAAGCTCAGCGAGGGTAAGGGTTGTTTTGTTTTGTTTTGTTTTGTTTGTTCAAGGTCACATGGCCGCTGGTGCTGGGAGCAGACCTGTTGGCTCGGGGGTCTGGGTGCTGTGCCCCCCTCCTTTGTGAAGAAGAGATGTGATCATTTATCAGGGGAGTTTAATAATGAATGAAGTCCAAGTGTCTCTAATGCAGGCAGCAGGCCCGAGGTAATAAAGGACCCTGTATTAATTCAGAAGTTAATGAATATGCAGGTGTGTCTGAATGATTAATGGGGCTCCGAAGGCCTTGGAGGGAGGTGTTGAGCGGTTGCTGCTGGAAACATGAATATTGCATACGTCTGGAAAGCTGTATAAACTTGGGGCAGGCAGGCATGAATGAACTGAGGGCACCATAGTGACCAGAGCACTGGAGACCCTGGGCACATCTGCAGTGTCATGGCCAAGCAGTCTCACTTTCCTTCTTGCACGGTTGTCTTGAGCAAGTTGGTGAGCCTTTGTGAGCCTCCTCCGTGCCCTCGATGCAGGATGAAACCAACAAACTAATGACTGACTGACTCCCAGCATCCAGAGAACCAAAGGAGGCAAGCCCCATGGGCTGAGGCAGGCTTAGAGGGCACAGCTGACCCAAACTGCTACAGGATTTGAGAAGAGGGGCCAGAAAGGCTGTGAAGGGATCTAGGTGGGTACCCGTGAGGCCCTGGGTTCAAACCTGAGTGAGGTGGGATGCTAGGAAAGAAAGTTGGATGTAGATGAGAAAGGACTGGATTATAGAGAAGCCGGGTGAAGGAAAGGTCTACCCCTTGCCTCTTGTAGTACCTGCATGGGATCCAGAAGGTGACCTTGAGGATGCTGAAATGACTGGGCTTAGAGAGGTCCACTCACTGTCCAGGCTGCTAGCAATAAGAGGTGGTGAATGAGAGGCAGGCTTGTGCTGTCACCCAGTGGTTAGGGGACATGAAGACAGAGCTCAGAAGGGTGCTCAAAGTCTTAGCTTAGGGGCTAGGTAGGGGGGTTGCCTTTGCCCCCCCCCCCCCACTTCTCTGCCTGTTGCGTGAGTCCATCTGTGAGTTGAGGTTTCCATGAGACCCTGCTCCTTCCCCATGTGTGGCCTTGGGGCTCCTAGACTCGGCAAGCATTGCTGCTCAGAACGGTCTTTGAGTTTATATGCACTTGCCTCAGATCCCAGAAGCAGCGCCTGTCCCCTCTCGGCCTCACTTGTCTTATCCGTGGAGTGTTCCTTTCAGATGTGGCTGAGATCCTAAGCATGCAAGGCCTGGTGCTGGTGAGGTGCCAGGAGGCGCGTCTCCGTCTCTGACCCACATCTGGCTGTGGGCACAGCACCCTTGGAATCAGCCTGTGGCGCCTTTTCCACCCTTCATATCCAGAGTGGTCATGCAGGCCACGCTGAGCTCTGCTGCACCCTAGGGTGGTTCAGGTTGTGTCCCCCCCCCCCCCCGCCTCCTTTCATCCCTAATAAAGCCCCACTTCCTCATCATGCGATGGACCCAGAGGGCAAAGGGCACCCCAGGACATGGCTAGCTCTTGTGACTCCTGGCTCCTGGCTGTAGAAGCTGTTGGAGTCAGAGTCAGAGCTCTGGCCCCTAGGTCTCTTTCACTGTGGCTCCACACTCTAGTCAGTGAGTGGGTCACAGCCTGGACATCTTTGGCTGTGAGAGAGTGAGGAAGTCAGAAAAGCCTCCTTTGTCTCCTCTGTTTCCTGGGGTCTGGCCTGGGCCCTAAGGGCCTCTCCCAACTAGTCCTACTGGGGTATAACTGTTGACTTTGGTGGTCTCTGTCCTGGTGTAGCTTGCTGTGATAGACATGGAAACCAAGGCCCAGAAGGAAGGCGGCTGTGGGGCAGGGCTGGGGTTGGGGCCCTGTGGGGCCCACTTAGCTGTGTATTTATAGACCCCACTGATCTATATTAACTCTGGGCTTGCTCAAGCTATGGCAGCCTGGGATCTGAGGGCTTCTTTGAACCCTCTGGGGGAGCTGCTGTATCTGAGCTTGGCCCATGGGGAGAGGCAAGCAGGAGTGAGCCCCCTTCTCACCTCACCCTTCTATGCCTGGGGGCTCCTGCTGGGTCCTTGGCTTGCAACAGTCTTTAGCTGCTTGGGTGGAACTCAGCAGGGTAGGGGTGGGGGTCCGTATCTTTGAGGATTGTCGCGCCTTGCTTCTTCTAGCTCTGTGGGGAGACTGCCTATACAGCATGGGATCCAGGACAGCCCCTCCCCTGCCCCAGGCAGGCCTCAGTCCTCACAGCTGTAGAACGGGTACGATGATTCCCAGGCCGATGATTCCCAGGCCGTTCACAGACATCAGGTGCCAAATATTCACAGCTCCCAAGCTGGAGGCTGCTATGTGCATGCCTCCTCTGTCTCTGGTCCTTGTCACCTGCTGGGAGGGACCCCAAGTGTCACCTCTAGATGGGGCCTGTGAGGCCCTAGCGGGCAGCATGACTTGCATTCGGACTCACTTAAGTCTGAATGTTCCCTCTCCCCAGGCCCCTCTCCAGGGCCCACGGGGTCCTTGGTGGGGGGTGGGGTGGGCGTGGGAGGGTGACTGAATTCCTCCCCCAACAGCGTGGTCCAGCCCCTGGTTGCCATGGAAACAGTTCCACTAACTCTATGCTTCTCTTCCAGAGCAGAGACGACTGGCCGCCCTGAGTGCAATTCAATTCAACAGACATTTACTGAGCGCCTACTATGCGCCAGGCCTTAGGCTTAGGCACTGGGGAGTGGGGTAGAGCGCGGAGGCCATCCCTCTCCTGCAGGCTCCTCAGAGAAGGGGGATGAGCTCTGGGCCCCAAGGTGGGGGGGTGCGGGGGTGGGGACAACAGGTGAGAACAGCGTGAACAAAGACCCAGAGGCCGTGGGGGGGTATGCACCCCAGAAGCTCTGTGGGGCTAGAGAAGGACATGATAGGGCATGAACTCAGAGAAGGTGAGAGGGTTTGAGGGTGAGTTCTGTTTTGGGGCAGTGGCAGCCATGATGGAGTGTGGAGGAGGGAGTCAGGGACACAGGTCTTGTTTTGTCTCACCCTTTTCCTCTCCCATGTGGTTAATGTGACATCTGTGTTGTGCTGGGCATGTCACTCTTAGTCCTCACTACTGTCCCTTCCCCGCCCCCCCAGGTTGGTATTTGTGGGCCCAGTTCATAGGGTAGCACACAGGGGTCAGAGAGAGAAGCTTCTTGCCTCAACCCATCTAAGCTCCTACCGCTACCTCTCATTGAGAGGGTCTGCACTCTGTGTGGCTTTCCTGTCTACCCCGATGCCGGGATGTATTCCCGAGAGCCATGGCAGGAAGACACCCAGGTGCCTAGTTAGACCGTGGGCTCAGCAGCCATCCTTACAGACCAGTGTGGAGCTGGCTTTTTCCTGTTTCACATGAGTAGACTCAGGCTCAGGGTCCAGGGTTAGACTCCAGGAGTGACAGCCTGGGCTGGGACCCTGTCTCCTTAGTGGCAGCTGAGGCTTCTGGGGATGCTGAACTGCCCCCGCCCTGAATGTGGAGGAGCTGTTCCCCTGCAGCCTCAGCAGAGCCTCAGCTCTGGGTCCTGGCATTGCCTGGCATGACTGTGTGATGGTGAAAGACCATTAGATACTCTGAGCCTCGGTTTCTTTACTGTTCATGGGAGGGCTGGCTTTCCTAGCTACCTAGCAGTGGTAGATAGTCACAGAACACCTACAGACTGGGCTGGTGGGGAGGCTCAGAACTAGGCCCTTCCACGGAGAGCTGAGTCTGAGGGGAGAAGCGGGTGACAGTTAGGATTCTAGCAGGGATGGAGTAGGACAAAGCTCTTCTCCATCTGTGGGCTGCAGGGACCCAGAGAGGGCACCCCAACCCAGTGAAGAGGGCAGGTTCCAGCTCCCAAAGGGTCACAAAGGCTGGGCTCTGGGTGTGCTGGAATTTCCCCGGATAGGGCA
Source organism: Acomys russatus (assembly GCF_903995435.1). Lineage (NCBI taxonomy): Eukaryota > Metazoa > Chordata > Mammalia > Rodentia > Muridae > Acomys > Acomys russatus. The sequence continues at coordinate 41,489,773 of NC_067153.1, read as the reverse complement.
GGAGCTAGGGAAGCCAAGCTCAGAGTTGTGTTCTAGCAAGTTCTCCCTCTGCCGGGTGGAGGACAGATGTGATGGGTTGGTAAGCTTGGAGGCAAACGCAGTAAGAATGCTGAAGGAGTGGAACACAGCAGGACCAGTGGGGCTGGTGGGCACGAAGATCTTGAGGGTAGGGAGGTGGAGAGAAGCCAGACAGGATGCAGGGGGGGGGGGCAGTGTCCTTCCAGGTGCCAGGAAGGGGACAGGCAGCTGGGACAGGGCTTTTTGGGGGGGAGGGGGGAGGTAGATAATGGCGATCATCACAAAGCATCTATTAGGAATCTATTAGGAATCAGGCAGATGTTGTGCTCTGGGGTAAGAGGCAGGCTTGAGAGGAGCAGTGAGGTGGGGTGGTGCCCCAGGAAGGCTTCTGAGGAACAGGGACGGAGCCCGGAGAAAGCCAGCCATGCAGATCCTCAGCCACCCACCACGTTTCCACAGAGGGAGACATAGCAGATGTCAAGTCATGGGTGGCAGGAGGGCCCTGGAGGGTCAGGGAAGACAGAACCTTTAGCTCAGCCCCAGGAAGGGGAGGCTGCAGCGGAAGGGAAGGTGTTTGGGAACCGAGTGAAATATTTGCATTCGTAACAGGGCTGGGAGGAGGAAGAGAGAAAAGGGGGGGGGGAGAGAGAGATGAAAGGAAATTACCATACATCAGGATCTTGTTATTCAACCTAATTTTCAAAGGGGCACAGCTGTCGTGCTGAGATAATCTGTTAATTATAACAGCCATTGTGCTTTGGCAATGGGAGAGAAACCGAGGCTGGGTACAGTCTTGAAGGCTGGGGTGGGAAATAGCCTTTGAGGGTCTGGGACCTCAGAGAGGGGTCAAGGAGAAAGGCAGAGTGGGGCACTGGGCTCTCAGGACCAGAGGGAAGAGCAGGTCAGGGACCAGGCCTCAGCCTCTGCATGGCCACTGTCAGCTTGGAGGTGATGAGGGCTACTGCTTGCCAGCTGGCGCTATGCTTCGGGGGCCAGTCTCCAGAACCCTCCGGAGCAGTTAACTTTATTGAGCAGTTACTATGTGCCAGTCCCTGCTCCCTCTAGTGAGAGCCCTTTCTGTCTCATTTCCTCAGAAGAGGAAACAACCAGGAGGGTAGCTTGCCGGGACCTTTGAGTGACATAGCTGGCAGGACCCCAGGTGATCTGAGTATGACCCTGAACTTCCAGGATAGACTGAAAGACAGGACCCTCTGAGTGGGTAGACACAGGAGCTTCCATGGTTTAAGGCGTGTCATCACCGTGGTCACGGGTGGCCCTCCCCCAGAGGCATTTCCGGGGCCCTGGGTGCGGACAGAGCCTCCTTGTTCTCTGCGCTGCAGCTGCAGGCCCCCCCTGCCCCACCCCCACCCCCAGCGGCCTCCAAGGCAGCCTTCAGTCTGGCCCCTAATCCTCAGAGCAACTACCATCAGGGCCAGGAGAGGGCGTTCCATACCATCTCAGGTGGCACCCATGCTGGCTTTTGTGACCACCTGCTTGGAGGTAGGAAGGAGACAGACAGCTGGCTCAGACCTGGGAGGAATTCTTAGCTCTAGCCTTGGGGGGAGGGGCGTGTTTCAGGAACCCTGGGAGAGGCAGGTGGAAGGCAATGAATTATGGGAGGGTACCCCGAAGTCTGGCTTCCCAGGATCCCCAGTCATTTGGTCCAAACATGGCTCATGATGCAGACTTGGGTCGGATGTCCATGCAGCCTTGAACAGGAACTCAGCTGAAGCCAGCTGGCAGGGTAAAGGACTTATTCTGAAATTTCAGCTGGGACTCCCCCCCCCCCCCACCCCCCCACCCCCGTCCCAGTGTGACCCAGAGACCCAGGTAGTACTGTGGAGGGCAGGCAAGAAGCAGAGGTCCTCAGAAGCACAGCAGGCGTGGGAAGCTCTGTAAAGATTTCCCCCACTAAAAGCCTAGGGGAGGCCAGGGGAGGCCAGGGGAGTTTAAAGTCCTGGAGAACGGATGACTCCTAGTCCAGGCCCAGATGCAGTAGACTGGCAGGACCAAAAAGCCACAGACACATTTGAGAACCCTAGACATCACTGGAGACTCCCCAAATGACATCCCCATCCTGCTAATGCCCTAGGGTTCTGAGACCCAGAACCACCGTGGGGGCAGGATGGTGGCGTTGGGTGGGGGTGGAGACCAGGGTCCAGTATGTGGGCCGGGAGCAGCCAGCAGGTGGGTCCCCATGCGAGCTGCTGTAACTGCCCCCCACTCCAAGAGTCCCTGTCTCCTTTGCCTCATAGACTACTGTCCCTAGGGGTCAGGGCAAAGGCCAGGGGGGACAGTACCTCCTGCTTTGCCCTATGACAGGACCCATGGCTTACCCCGTTGTTCATGGGTGCTAAAATGGGTTCCAGAAACAGGCTTGCTTTAAAGCTGAAAACTCCCAAGCTTTCCACATTGCCAGCTAGCTAAAAACAAAATTTAATTACTGTCCGGGAGAAGCAGGGTCCCTTGGCATGTATGAGTCAGAGCCTGGGGCCGAGGAGGAGAAAGCCGCTGCCTAGCAGCTGGAGACCTCATCCCCTCCTCTGCGTAGTAGTGATCAGAGCAGGGCAGGCTCAAAGGCTTGCTTCGCAGGATGGGTGAGCGTCCAGGACCAGGTCTTGCCTTTTCTGTCCCTGCATGTGTTCCCCCTGACAGGCCAGGCTGCCCCAGTGGGCTGCATACTCCAACCTGGAGCCTCCGTTTCTCCCCAGAGGTCCCCTGACACACTGCCCTGCCTTGGGACGACCCTAAGGATATTGGAAGACAGGGAAATGCCCACCCTTGGGACCCTGGAGGAGGGGCAGACTGTGCAGGCAGAACCAAAGAGGGTGGGCCTAGCCGGTGCCTGGTACATAGTAGGTGTTCCATAAATGTTTATTGAATGAATGAATGGAGGCCATGCAGGCAGAGGCAGCGTGCGCGTGCAGGCACTGTGCAAGAGCGGGTCCAGTGGAGACCGGTGAGTAGCACCCAGGGGCTGCCGCTGAGCCGAGTGGGTGGGGAGGAGAGGCCAGGCAGGAGAGGGGCAGGGGCAGTGTGGGTGGAGAGAGGCCAGCTTGGGAGTGAGCAGGAGTAATGGGGGGAGGGGGAAGAGACTAGGTGGGAAGACAGGAGAGGCTGGTGCGGGGAGAGGCCAGGTAGAGAAAGGGCAGGGTTGGGTGTGGGGAGGAGAGGCTAGGTGGGGAAAGGGTCACGTGCCGGTGGGGGAGGTAGAGTCAGCACTGGAGGAGGGTTCCAGGAGAGGAGAGGTTCTGTGAGGACTGGGAAGAAGGAAGACAGTTCCCTGAACAGGAGGGTTCTGCAAGAGTCAGGAAGTGACTGGGGTGGTGCCAGAATGGACTTCCCTACAGAGCCACCTAAGGGCCCCTGTGTGAGGCATCTTAGGTTTGCCTGGGGCTGGGGTGGGCAGGAGCTGGGCCAGGCCAAGTATTGGCAGATCTGCTCACAAATCAGGGCTGGGCCTCCCTGGCAGACGGTGGGCAGTGGCCAAGCCCTGAGGCTTTGTAGGAATCTGTGACTTCCTGCTTGCTGTGCTGGGATGCCTTGGGAACAGGGACGTAGAGGGACCTATGAGCTGGGAGGGGGACGCACATGGGCAGAGCCATGCACCAAGCTGTTCTCTGAACTGATGGAATTGAGGCCCAGAGACTGCAGGCCTTGCACGGGGAACCAACTCCTCAGACCTGTTGCCCCAGCCTGATGCTCTTCCGTGCCAAGGCTCCATTTTACAGCAGGTCCTTTTTGGCTAGCGAGAGTTCAGGCTCCATATATGTGTGTGTGAGCGTGTGTGTGTTTGCACGCACATGCGCACACATGCATGCGTGGCGGGGTGGTAGTGTCCTTTTTTTTTTGGCTCCGGAGGCCCAGCAAAACGCAGAGACGGCAAGCTGTGTCTACTGAGGCAGAGCAGGTACGGGAGGTACAACATCCTGCAGGGGGTTGGAGATGTGCCTGAGTGTGCCCGGAGGGATGGCATGTTCCTCACCCAGGCCTGCTCTCTCCTCCCTGTGATATGGCATGGGACAACGCAGAGTGGGCGCCGAGGCAGAGGGCAGAGGCTAGCTCCCCAGGGACGCAGAGCAGCTGGGGTGTGGGCTGAGCCTAATGAGACGTGACTGAATGGGGTAGATGAGACTCAGTACCTCGGGTGAGACAGAGACAGAACAGCCCCCAGCTGTCCTGGATGTTCTGAGGGTGTTGGGCAGTGTGCACATGGGGCCCCGGGGCCTGGGTGACATCTAGGACAAGGTGAGGACAACACTACTGCAATGACAGAAGTAGGAAACCAAGCCTGGTGGAAGTGATGGCTCAGACAATACTGGTCTTGCTGTTGGGTTCCAGGTAGCCCAGTTGTAGGAAGGACCTTGGGTGGCTGAAGCGAGGGTAGGAAAGAGCTGATGTCATGGTTCAGGGAGGGATGGAGAGGACACAGCAGCAGGCACCTGATCAGAGTCTAAAGCAGTCCCCGCAGAGACCCTAGCAAGCACTCAGGGTGACGTTAGGTTCCTGGCTGTGTGACCTTGGGCATATCGCTACACCTCTCTGAGCCTCTGTCTCTTTGTCTGAAATGAGCAGTGTGTGGGGTTATGATGCCAGAGGCTCAGGGCATTTCCTGACACGCTGTGAGCCCACTTCCCGTGGGTGGTGGGTTCTGACCTCTGACACCCTGGCCCTGAGAGGTCAAGGGTTTCAGCCCCTCTTCCTCTTGCTATCTCCCGATTCTCCTGCATCTGGTGTGTTGGAGCATGAGACAAGCATGAGGGTCACACCAGTGAACTGTGTGCTGTTTGAGTGGTGGAGTAGGGGAGTGGGTGGTAGCAGATGTGATGGTTGAGCACAGAGAGGGGACCTCAGCTAGGTTGGGTGGCAAGGGGGGGTTTCTCTCAGGTTTGGTGACAAAGCAAGGGTGAAGGTGGGGAGCATTTTCAAAGAGACCTGAGGTTAGGCAGTCAGTGGGCTCTGGGTGTGCTGAGGAAGTATGTGCCAGGCAGAATCATGTGCAAAGGTCCTGGGGTTGAGGTGCACAACTCGTCTTGACTCAGAACTTGACTGATAGAGAACCTAGCCTCCCAGGGGTTGAGGAGAGCTTTTTCTGTCAAGTGAGGGTACACTGGAAGGAGGAAACCCACGAGACGGTGTGTGTATGTGTGTGTGTGTGTGTGTGTGTCTCCTACTGCCACGAGTCCTGCCCTCTAGTCCATTAACCGAAGCATTAGCCACATGGGGCTGACATTCACAGATATGTCAAATAGGAGCCATTGAAAAGGCACTTCTGGGCAAGGAGACTAGAGTCCAGAGGGTGACGAGCCCGCCTGTGTCACACAGCTCTGTGTTTGACTGCAGAACTTCCTACTTCTAGTGCCTGCACTTTTGTCTGTCTTCCCTGGGGCTCATCACACTTGAAATCCAGGTAACTTATCAACTTACCAGGTAGTTCAGTGGTGGGGGCACAAGCTGAGACCCATGGCTGTTTACTCTAGAAGCCTATGGAAGGTGAAGGCAGCGGTAAGCCCTAGTGTCCATCCCGGAGGCCCCAGGAGTTTTGTCCCTGAAGGTGGAAGGATGGGTCGTGGCCTTGATGGCCCAGTGCTAGGAGGTGACATTGCTGTAGGACCTGAGAGCTCTGGCTGGGCCTGAGGCGTCGCTCCTGTCTAATCTGGGGTAACAGCATGGACACCAGTGGTTTGATGGCACTGGAGGAGGCTTGGCCAGCCTGGCCCTGAGAGGAGTCTGTGCCCAGGCTGAGCCTCCATGGCGATGTTTCCCTGATGATTTTCTCATCTTTCATGGGTGACCAGGGCACCTGCCATGTTTCCATGCCCTGTCCCTGTCCCTTGAGCTGAGCAGTGTCTCCACGGGATCGGGAAGGTGGTAGGGGGTTGTGGGGGGCGGCAGGGAGGCAGCACAGATGAGAAAACCCTCACTCCGTACAGATGTGCTCTGCTGTGTCCCAGAGGTTCCTGGTAGCCCCCTCGCGCCCCTGCCCCCACCCATGCTAGTCATCTTGCCATGTGAGAGGGGAGCCTGAGGCTCACCAAGGATCTCAGAGCAAGCTGTTCTAATTCAAACCTCCACAAGGTATGGTGCCATGGTAGAAGCCACGCCAACTGCAATGCTAGCCCTGGGCTGCCCTCCCTGTGGGAGCCCGCTGTTGCCCCAGCCGTGCCTCTGGGGCATATCCACTGAGATTCATGGGTGAGGGTGGCAGGGTGAGGGCCTGTACCTGCTCTCTAAGGAGTACTCACTAACAGCAGAGGACCCCACTGAGGCCTTGGGCCTGGCACCTTGGGTCTGACCTACTTCAGGACCCAGACCATATTGCCTCTTTTGTCCTGGCCCCAGCTTCCCTCAGAGAAGACTGAAAATCCAGCTGAGCCTGGGGGCTCACCTTTTTCACTTTGCAGATGCTGGGAATCCGAGTCTATGAAGGGAAAACCATGGCCAGGGCACAACCCCAGCTGGGTTGGCCTGGCCATTGACAGAAGAACATGTCCACGTGGCTCACATGGTCTCTCTCCGGCTCTGATCTATCTCTCTGCCCCCACCCCACCCCGACCCTGGTGCCCACTGGTGTCACTGGCTCCTCTTCCTCCTTTTCCGTCCAGGGATTCATAGGAAGGAACATCACACAGCCTGTGGCTGGTTAGCCTGCTCTTGGCCGATGCTGCACGGATCTGAAATGTGCTCCCTGCCCATGCTGTCTTGTCTGTGTTGCTGAAATGGCTCTTGACCTTCCCCTGGGGCTCAGCGCCATCATGGTCCCAGGCTCTAGGCAGCTGCCTTAGTCCCCTCCCCCCCTTTCCTCTGACACGCTCTAGGATGTGTTTGGGGGCTTAGCTGGGCCCAGTCTCATCTGTTTCCTTGGGCCTTGGGCAGTAGGCAGCAGGTACCAGTGTCACACTGTCATACTGAAGCCTGCCACCTCTCTCCCTGTGGTCAGTCCTCCCCCACTTGTCTCTCTGCTCCACTGTCACTGTAGTCTTGCTTCTCCTTGGTCCCAGATGTGTTCAGTGTGTTTGAGGAACACCTTCCTAGGAGCAGGGGAGGCTGACCTTGTATATTTGACCCCTGAGACCCTCACCCCCCCCCCCCCCCGCACACCTGCAGCTTGATTGGGTGAGCAGCTGGGCCGGGGACCAAGTGCTGCTGTCAGCGCCTTTGTGGCCTTGTCCTCTTCTGGCTGCACCAGGCCTCAACGGGTGGTAGGCAGACAGCCCAGGATGAGCACAGGGCAACTGACGCATGCGGGACACAGTGTTGGGAGCCTCCTCCCCACTGTGCGTCACAGGGAGAGTAGGAGCTGGGCCCTGGCCCAAGACATCCTGGGGAGCAGAGGAGCTGGAGAGGGCCACTACGGAGTCACCTTGAGGGCTTGGGGGAACTGTAGAGCCTTTGCCTACCCTGGCCTGTCTTGGAAGGGCAGGGCCGGGGGAACCGGGACCTCTCCAGACCAGGGCTCCCTTCCATCCCCTTTCCTGCCTGGCCCTTGCTTTTCCTCAGCTCCAGCCAGCCTGGTCCTGGCTAAGGTGATAGTTTCAGCTTGGATCTGAGCAGGAAAAGGGACTCTGTGTGGCCGAAGTTTTGTATGCATGCACACACATGTATGAGCAACATACATGTGCTTAAGTGGCATAGAGGGGGTGAGCAATTTGCTGCATTTCCAAGGCTCCAGGGATGCATGCCTACCACTGTTCCACATACTACCATGTGTCCCTGTGGCTGTGCACATGTCCTGTGTGTGCGCGCCGCGCGCGCGCGCGCACACACACACACACACACACACACACACGCTCATGCTTATGTGTCTGCCTGCACACTGTCTTGATGTACATATCAGTGCCCTTGTGTCTGTGCACTGAGCCAGTCGCATGCCAGTGTGTGTACCTGCATACCAATGTGGTCCCCAGACTCAGGAGGGACTGCGTTACAGACTGAGAGCTCTTGGACAGGCTGGACCCTGCTTCTCAAGACAGTGAGGGGACTTAACCCCCTCCAGGACAATCCGGCTGCTGGTGGGAAACAGGCTGTGTATCATGGGAGCCAAACTCTTCAGCTGTGAGAGCTTTGTGTGGTACAGGTGAGGACGGATGGGCTGTCAGCTGCCTGGATAGCCTTGTGATGCCCTCACTGGCTCTATAGTGGGGAGGAAGGTGTGTCAGGCTGCCCTCAAAGGCTCCCTTCCTGCTCTGGAGCCAGCCTTTGACCCAGGTTGGACCTTATCACCTGGCTCTGCAGCAGCACGCTGCCAGTGCTGGAGCTTCCTCTGGGTGGGTTCTGCCTCCCTCCCTCCGTTTTCTCCTCTCCTGCTCACAGCTTTAAATTGGCTTCATTTTAACACAAAGTCTAGACGGTTTTTTTTTTTCTTTTTTCCAAAGCACTCTCTTTCCTGGAGTCTCCCTGGGGGAGGAGCAAGAGGTGGAGGTGGCTCTTGTGGACACTGTTCTGGCTTTCTTTGGGCAAATGTGGGTTTCTTTGGCCATCTCGTGTCCTTGCTGGAACCTAACTGTCTAGGGCCTTTGCAGTTTCTGGAGTCTGGAATGCAAGGTGTGAGCTGGAGCCAGGTCTGCCTGTGTGCGGCTTGCAGGGCACCCAGCCAATTCTCCCCAGGGCTTTAAGGTTTGGTTTCCTCATGAGAAAGTGAAGGATGAGTCAGATGGGCTGTGGGCCGTGACCCCTGCTCTTGGATGAGCAGCAAAAGTCACCTTGTTGCTTCCCATCAAATGGCCCAGGAGAGGGCTGGCTTCCCTCCCACCATACACGAGTGCAGTAGCTAAGAGACCCTGGGGGATCTACCCAGCTAGTCAGGCTGTGTGGACAGGGCCTCTAGGCTCCTGGTTCCATGGGGACTCTCAGTGCCTTAGGAGCCTTGATCCCGGCTCAGGCTTTGCTGTGTTACTTGGAGCAAAGACCCATCCTTCCTTGAGCCCCTGACTCTGGAAGAAGACGTGAGGATTTGGCTATGTAGGTCCCAGGTCCTGAGACCCCTTTGGGAGTATCTGCCTTCCTTGGGCGTCCTCTACGAGGGAGTGTGGCTAGAGTCCTTTCCTCCTTTGGCTCAGTTATGCCCACAGTACCAGCCTTCCTCCTGCAGAGACCCTGGCCCTTGCACCCCCCCCCCCACACTGCAAGGGAGGCCCACTGCCAGCACGTTCTGCTCCCCTCCCCCATGGAAGCTGAGACAAGGGGATTATTTTTGGAACAAGAGCAGTTACACAACAAATGAATTATTTATCTTTGGGCATGGGAGAATGAGGCGTTTTTGCCGGGGCTTCTCAATTCTCATCCTGATTTGGGGGTGCCCACTTGGATGTGTGGACATGTCTGTCATGTACACAGATGGTAGGGGTGTAGGGGTGTGTGTGTGTGTGTGTGTGTGTGTGTGTGTGTGTCTGTCTGTCTGTCTGTCTGTCCCTCTCATGTGCAGTCCGTGGAGCTTTGGTTTTGTAGGCTTTGTGCAGGCCAGCAGTTGCATGTGGACACTGAGTCCTGGGTGTGCACTGGGGGCAGGGGGGTGTCCATGCACTTGTGTCCACCCGTTCCTCTACAATTTTCCTTCTCTGTCTTGGTGCTCAGACTGCTTCTCCACTGCCCCCCGCACCCCCCCACTGTAACCCTCCCCTGATTCTCTCTTCCTTGCCTTCCTACCCCTAGCCCTCCCTTGCTTTAAGGAAGCAGGGGTCCTGGGATCCTTGCTGGTATCGCGTCCCTGGTTCTAAAAGGGTACACAAGAGGGACGGTGTGGCCTGTGCTGAATCCTGAAGGGGTGGGTCTGGGCCCTCACACTGATCTGTCATCCTTTCTCGATGCCACCTTTCAGGAACAGATGGGCTCCTTCCTGTCTCCGTCTTGCTCACCATCCCTCAGCGCTGCACTCTTGGCTCCTGTGGGAACTGCCTGAAGATCTGAGCCTGGGAATCCAAGGGGAAGGAGGAGGAAGAAGGGGAAGAGGAAGTGTGAACACCTGCATACCTTTCCAGCAGGAACTTGGAGTCACCACACACCCAGTGCCTGCTTGTAGCCCTTGTGAACTGCAGGTGCCAGCAGCGTCCATCTTGCCCAGGGCCCCTGTGCCGGAGGTTATTCCCAAGATGGTGGCAGCTCCGGGAAGGACTGTGCCACCAGCCCGAGCCTCTGGCTTCTAGATCCTTCTGTGCTTCTGGCCCTTCACCCCCCAGTGGGGCCTGTTAGGGGCTGAAGCCTGGGCCATGCTGCGCCTGGGGCTGTGCGCGGCAGCGCTGTTGTGCGTGTGCCAGCCGGGTGCTGTGCACGCTGACTGCTGGCTCATCGAGGGGGACAAGGGCTATGTGTGGCTGGCTATCTGCAGCCAGAACCAGCCACCATATGAGACCATCCCCCAGCACATTAATAGCACTGTGCATGACCTGCGGCTCAACGAAAACAAGCTCAAGGCTGTACTCTATTCCTCGCTCAGTCGCTTCGGGAACCTTACAGACCTCAACCTCACCAAGAATGAGATTTCCTATATCGAGGACGGTGCCTTCCTGGGCCAGACGAGCCTGCAGGTCCTGCAGCTGGGCTACAACCGGCTCAGCAACCTGACTGAGGGCATGCTGCGCGGCATGAGCCGCCTGCAGTTCCTCTTTGTCCAGCACAACCTCATCGAGGTGGTGACACCGGCCGCCTTCTCTGAGTGCCCCAGCCTCATCAGCATCGACCTGTCCTCCAACCGCCTCAGCCGTCTTGATGGCGCCACTTTTGCCAGCCTCGCCAGCCTGATGGTGTGTGAGCTGGCCGGCAACCCCTTCAACTGTGAGTGTGACCTCTTTGGCTTCCTGGCCTGGCTTGTGGTCTTCAACAATGTCACAAAGAACTATGACCGTCTGCAGTGTGAGTCACCGAGGGAGTTTGCTGGTTACCCGCTGCTCGTGCCCCGACCTTACCACAGCCTCAATGCCATTACCGTCCTGCAGGCCAAGTGCCGCAATGGCTCGATGCCTGCTCGGCCTGTGAGTCACCCCACACCCTATTCCACGGATACCCAGAGGGAGCCTGATGAGAATTCCGGCTTCAATCCTGATGAGATCCTCTCGGTGGAGCCACCGGCCTCGTCTACCACGGATGCATCTGCAGGACCAGCCATCAAGCTGCACCAAGTCACCTTCACCTCGGCCACCTTGGTTGTCATCATCCCTCACCCTTACAGCAAGATGTACGTGCTGGTCCAGTACAACAACAGTTACTTCTCTGATGTCATGACGCTCAAGAACAAGAAAGAGATCGTGACGCTGGACAAGCTGCGGTCGCACACCGAGTACACCTTCTGTGTCACCTCGCTGCGCAACAGCCGCCGCTTCAACCACACCTGTCTGACCTTCACCACTCGGGACCCTGTGCCTGGGGACCTGGCCCCCAGCACCTCCACCACCACGCACTACATCATGACCATCCTGGGCTGTCTGTTCGGCATGGTCATTGTGCTGGGGGCTGTCTACTACTGCCTGCGCAAGCGGCGCATGCGAGAGGAGAAGCAAAAGTCTGTCAATGTTAAGAAGACTATCTTAGAGATGCGTTATGGCGCTGATGTGGATGCCGGTTCAATTGTGCACGCTGCACAGAAGCTGGGCGAGCCCCCTGTACTGCCTGTGGCCCGCATGTCTTCTATTCCCTCTATCATTGGGGAGAAGTTGCCCGCTTCTAAGGGGATGGAGGCTGGGCTAGATACACCCAAGGTGGCTACCAAAGGCAACTATATTGAGGTGCGTACCGGTGCTGCAGGGGACAGCCTGGCCCGGCCTGAGGATGATCTCCCGGACATCGAAAACGGCCAGGGCTCAGCTGCCGAGATCTCTACCATTGCCAAGGAAGTGGACAAGGTCAACCAGATCATTAACAATTGCATCGATGCACTCAAGCTGGACTCGGCCTCTTTCCTAGGAGGTGGCAGTGGTGGTGGGGACTCTGATTTGGCTTTCGAGTGCCAGTCCCTCCCAGCAGCTACTGCTGCCTCTTCAGCTGCCACTCCTGGGGCGCTAGAGCGGCCCAGCTTTCTGTCGCCCCCCTACAAGGAGAGCTCCCACCATCCGCTGCAGCGCCAGCTGAGTGCTGATGCTGCCGTGACCCGGAAGACCTGCAGTGTGTCATCTAGTGGCTCCATCAAAAGCGCCAAGGTCTTTAGCCTGGACGTGCCCGACCACCCAACCACCACGGGACTGGCCAAGGGCGACTCCAAGTACATCGAGAAAGGCAGCCCCCTGAACAGCCCACTGGACCGGCTTCCACTGGTGCCCACGGGCAGCAGTGGTAGCAGTGGTGGGGGTGGTGGCATTCACCATCTGGAGGTGAAGCCAGCCTACCACTGCAGTGAGCACCGGCACAGCTTCCCAGCTCTCTATTACGAGGAGGGTGCCGACAGCCTGAGCCAGCGTGTGTCCTTCCTCAAGCCACTGACCCGCTCCAAGCGTGACTCCACCTATTCGCAGCTCTCCCCTAGACATTACTACTCAGGGTATTCCTCCAGCCCTGAGTACTCGTCCGAGAGCACACATAAGATCTGGGAGCGCTTCCGACCCTACAAGAAACACCATCGTGAGGAGGTATACATGGCTGCTGGCCATGCCCTGCGTAAGAAGGTCCAGTTCGCCAAGGATGAGGACCTGCATGACATCCTTGATTACTGGAAGGGGGTCTCAGCCCAGCAGAAGCTGTGACCCTCTCCTCCCCCACCGGTGAGGTGACGGGGAGGGCAGGGGCACTCGGGGGAAGGGCGCCCCCCCAGGGTGGCCGGGAGGCGGGGGACAGGCCAAGGAGTCCGGGCCGAGGGGCCCGGGCCTAGGAGTGGACGTACACACACACCCCCACACACGCACCCACACACACACTTGACCACCACCTGACTGTGAAGCAACCAACACCCAACAATAACGGACAGGAAAACAAGCATTTTCCTTAAAGTTTACAACCTGCTACCGAAACCAGTTGTTTCTACTGTGCTGCCCAAGGGACTCGCTGGGCTGGGGAAAGAGGCCAGAGAGGGTGTGGGGCCTGGGACTCAGATGGGTTTGGAGGCAAAAGAGATTGGGGTAGAAGCAAACCATGGCCCTCTTGTTCAGGAAGGGTATCCTCCAAGCTGGGGGACATTTCCCTTGGAGACTGGGCAACATGTGGACATTGGGCATCCTCTCCTCCCACCTTATGGATGGTTCAGAGAGAGGAAAAGAAGCCCCAGGGGTCTCACCCAAAAGGTTACAGCTCTGTCTCCCAGCTTCCTGGCCCAGTGCTGGCCCCGCCTCCAGCTGCTCCTCTGGGCCCCGCCCCCTCCACCCACTACCCTTTCCAAAGTTGTGGTCTCAGGGGTCTAGGGACTGAAGCAGGCAGGTGCTTTTCTTCTCTAGAAAGTCCATGGGCACCCACAAGGTGAAAAGCTATGGTTCCTAGCCCTGGATGGCCGGGAGTGACAAATGTCCTGCTGACCAGAGAGAAGCAGAGGCAAAGGGTGCCACCAGCCCCCTTCAAGTGTCTTCCAAGTAGCCCTGGGGAGCTGCCTGGGGGTGGGGTGGTGGGTAGGCCTGCTCCCCACTGGTATCTCAGGTGCAGGCCCCCATGCCACAGCCCCTAGTTTCTCTGGGTCTCCGGGACCCCTACCTACCATAGAGAGCCAACAGTGAATGGCAAGGCCTGGGGCCAGTGTGGAGATGATTCCTCCCCACTTGCCTGGCACCTGCTGTGTGCAGCATCTTGGCCTGCCCAGGAAAGGATATGCCTCACCCCACCCTGTCTCACCCCCTGGCTAGAGGGGCTCCCATGTTTCCATGGAAATGGCCACAGTCCTCTTTCTGACCCACTCCCAAACACCAATCAAAGCACAAACAGTGAGGTGCCCCTTTAATGCCCTGGTCAGGGAGCAGGCCAGGTTCCTGGCCCCTCCCCTTCCCTAGCTAGTCTGTTGCCACGGCAACCCAGCGCCTGGCAGTTGGTGCCCAGAGCGACCAACTGACCAACCGTTGGGCTCTGGAGTTCTCTCAGTGTGGGTGGCAGCAGAGGGTGGTAAAGGAGGCCTGGCTAGACAGCAGCTTTCTCAAGAGCCAGTAGCTTCCGGGACAAACTCTGGAGGCTGTTCTGGAGTCCTGGGACTAGGATAAGGCATTGTCCTTTGCCTTGGAGCTGGCAGTGAGCCTGTGGGGCATTAGGATAGCTGTCTTGGGCAGTTGTGCCCCCCTGCCATTATGCTCTTTCACTTCTCATTGAGATATGGAGAAGCCTTCTCGGCTCTGCCCCAAGCCTTCCAGAGACCCCTCACTCCTGTCACTCCTTTGGGCTTCTTGTGACGGGGAAGTGTGACTGTGGAGTGAGGGGGTGGCATCTCACTTGACCTGTGAGGGCTCTGACCAGGAAAGCTAGGGCTATCCTTGGGGGTGGGGTACAGGGAAGGAGTGGGGTGGGGAGACTTGACGGAATGTCTCTATCACATCGACTTTGGGGTGGGCTGAGCCCAGGGCTCACTCAGGGGTGACATTTGAAAAAAAAAGAAGAAGAAGAAAAACAGACTGGCCAACCTGGATATGAAGAGCAGAGCTCCCCCAGCCTCAAACCTGCCCTCACCCCACCCTACACCCACCACCCTGAGAACCAACAGGCAGGCCAAGAGAGGCCGGGGACGTGAGCAAGCAGACCCCTGTTATCTTTGCATGATGATTTTACTGTATTTTTCTGAGCAAACATCTGTCGTGTATGTGCCAGTTTGTCCAGAGTCCCCAACCCCCACCCCCAACTCCCTCCATGTGATCCGAGCAGCTCTTGAAACCCAGGGAAAGGCCGCTCTGCAGAAGACTGCAAAACAGGTGCCACCAACGTAGCCCTGCCCATACCCTCCTGCCATCTCTCCCATACTATTCCCAGTTGTCCTCTCCCCTCCTCTCCACCACGGAAGGCAGTGTGGTGTTCTCAAGGCCACATTCTTCGTGGAAGGGGCTATGGGAGGATTCTTATACCTGTTCCCATTTGGAAATTAAGCGCGGGAGGGGGGAGGCGGGGCCTCTGAACAGGCACCTGCCTGGCGCCTCAGCCAGCTACATGGCATGGAGGAGAACTGTTATATACTAACTACAGAAGACCAAGAGCTTGGGGCTTCATGGAGAGGCTTGGGGCCCTGCAGGAGGGAAGTGCCAGGCCCAAGGAGAGTTCCCACAGTGGCCTGGGCTCTGCCCCCACTTTATGGTCGTCATCCCTGGCTGAAGATAGCTTAATAAGACCCCAGATGCAGCCGGGCATGTCGGCGCACGCCATCGATCCCAGCACTTGCGAGGCAGAGGCAGGCAGATCTCTGTGAGTTCCAGGCCAGCCTTTTCTACAAAGAGAGTTCCAGAACAGCCAGGGCGATTCCACAGAGAGACCCTGTCTCAAAAAACAAACAGCCAAAGCAACCCCACCCCCCCACCCCTGCCACCAAAAAAACAAAACTCAACCTCATATGCCAGTTTAGGAGGACACTAAAGAGAGAGGGTCCATTTTGACAGTGGGACCCAGGTCACAGGGATCTTTGAGACAGAGGAAGGGGTCCAAGGCATAGGTACCTCCAATTAGGCCATCCCCGAGTTGCTTTGGCTAGTCCTCCAGGATAGGCCTTCGACGTTTCCCTCTGGCATGTCCTATGTACTATCTAGGATGCCTTGCCCCTGGGAAGGAGCGAAACAGTCGCAAAAGACAAAATGAATACTTACTTTCCGGAACCAGGTGAAGACTCTGGCTTTATAATAGCAGTGAGGTCTAGGCTGAGGCATGATTAGGGCCACAGGGAGAGGTGGAACCCAGGGCCTTAGTGCAATCATCTGGGGGACATGTAGGTAGGAGGTCACAACTGAGTGTCCCTGTCCTGGTGGAGAATAGGCCACGAAGTTTCCCTTATGGGAGCATGTGGCCCTTTTGAAATATCAGGCTTAAGTTAGGTGTGGGGTGGGGGGGAGAGGCTTAGCCTTAGTCAGGGAGCCTGGACCAGCTTCTTACTTCTGAGGAAGAGCACAGAGCCGGAAGTTCTGGGCCACCTAGGCAAGGCTGTGGAGGGGCCTATCTTAGGGAGGTGGCCAGGGGGAAGCCCACTTAGGAAGACTTGGGCAGTGCAGGGGAGGCAGTCAGTGACGCTGGTGATGTCTGGGCCTGACCCATGGCCCTCCTCCACGCTCCTGCTTAGAAGTCACGTGTGCCCGCACTCCAGAAAATTTAAGGAGTTGAAGTGGGCAGAAACACAGGGGAAAGGGCAAACTTCTAGATAGGCCCAGAGGTGGGGTCAGACAGGAACCGAGGTGACAACCTTCCCAAACCTCCCCACTTCATGGGGGTCCGAAAGGTCGAGGCTTCCTAGTAGTGACAGGTCCCGGCAGAGAGGGGACAGAGTGATGGGGTAGGGGACCAGACAATCTCCTTTCCCTCCAAGAAGGCAGGCAACAGAGCTCTGTGTGGCAAGAAGTGCCAGTGTTTTGAAAATGAACTAGGAGGGAGAGGCCACTGAACCGGCTAGATGTCCCCAAGCCTCTCTTCAAGCGACCCTATCACTCTGCCCCAGCAGGTCCTGACATGGCTGGCTGGGGACCTCTTCTCCAGGGTGTGGATGGGTGGGGAAAGGTATAGCAGGTATGGGATGTCCAGCTACCCGTAGGGTGATACCACCCGTTTGATGTTTGCCACTCTTCACAAGGCTTGCTCTTGTGATACCTTGAGCCCCAGGACAGGGGACCTTATCCTAGTCCCCATGCTCATGTCACATGCCTGGTACCTTCCACGACCTACATCCGCCTCTAAGAACCAGTATCTTACCCCAGTAGCCTCAGTGCCCCTCTAGATGCCAGCTGCCCTTGCTGGACAGCAGGGAGAATAGAGGTGTCCATGGAGGTGGCTTCCTTTTCCTCCCCTCTCTCTTCTGCCAGTCAAGCACAGGGCTGGGGTGGAGGCCCACTCAATGATGGCTGCCTCTCCTCCCTGATTCCCACATCCTGCCCCCACCCCCTCCTCAGGAGCTGCCAGTCCCCAGCGGCACGTCAGCCTGGCACCTGGTTTGAGCCCTGCGGAGCTGGGCTTGTGGGGCCCTGGACTCTGAACCTGTGACCCCCTCGCTGTGTGCGGAACTCGCCTCCTCCTGGGGGGCCTTGGAACCCATCCTTTTCTTCTTTTAGGGGGTAACTTCATTTATTTCTCCTCCCTCCATTTGCCTCTCCCTCCAACTTTCCTGTTTTAAACCGAATGGCACGAAATCGTTTTCCTCACCTTGGAGATTCCTGTATGGAGAGAACCAATTTCTATATTTGCAATAAATTTCTTATTTAAAACAACGGGGCTGAGGTCTCCATTGACTGCATCTCCACTGTCTCCAGTTCCCACCGTCCCTTCTCCCCTCCTCTTCTCTTGGCTAACAAGCTGAATGGGTAGTGTCACCACACAATGCCTAAGCAGGGAGGGTCGGGGCACTCGTCCATTTCCAACACCCCCCCTCATGATGAGAAGGTGGAAGCCACGCAGCCCTGTGGCCTGGTGTCTTTATCTGTGGTTCTGGCCTCATCCTAAGCTGCATAACCCTGGGGAGGCACATGGGCCTCCCCTGCTCCTCAGGAGAAAAATTGCCCCAGTCAGTGGTCATGGAACCTGACTTGTCCCAGGCCACTTCCCCTGCTCTGTCAGAGTGGGACACCTAGGCTGCTTCTGCCCCTAGGGGCCCTGGTGTGGGCACCCATTCCCGGACCCCGATCATTCCTATTCTGTGTCCTTTACCAGCCGCTACCCTTTCCAAACAGCTGTGGACCATCCCTGCCTTGAAGAACCAAGACTTCCTATGGGTTCCAGTGACCAGGCAGGATGTGGGTCACCATGCTAGGCTGGGCCTCAACCTTCACTGTCAAACCTTGGCCTGAGGTTTGAGGCCAGAGTAACCACTGGGGTACCCCCACCCCACTTGGCCTGGATCTTTGAAGTGGGCTGCCAGGACTGAGCCTAGTCTCTGTGAGGGATGACACATGGCAGGGTTGCTAGTGGCAGTGGGATGACCGTCCAAAATTGCCGCCTGGAGTCAGAGACATTCCTCTCAGAGACTTCCCCTTGGGTGAAGCCCAGACTCCTGATGTCACTGCAGAAAAGACCATGAGGGCGTGTCAGTACAAGGCAGAGCTGGAGTTTATTAAGAAGAGCTTTAAGGGCCGGGGGTGTGGCTCAGTTGGTAGAGTGCTTGCCTAGCATGCGGGAAGCCCTGGGTTCAATCCCCAGCACCAGGTGTAAATAACGCACGCTTGTAATCCCAGCCCTCTGGAGGTGGAGGCCTTGGCAGGAAGTTCAAGGCCAGCCTGGGATCAATGAGGTCTTGTCTCAAAAAACAAAACAAAACAAAGTTTTAGTATAAATATGAGTGGGGGTGTTGAGGAAGCTTCTGGCGAATGGCCCACTTAAAGTGTTAATAAGAGGCACAGCTACGGTTGGTGAGTTCTGGAGTTACATTGTTCAAGGGGTTTCTAAGGACCTTTCTTCCCTTAGTAAATGAGCCCCCGCCCCCGCCCCAGCTTCTGAGGTACACTGTACAAGACAGTGAGCTGATGTGAAGAAACCATAGGTCACAAGGGTCAAGGGAACCCTTACCACACCAGGTCACAAGAAAGCCGAGACACACGCCTTGTGACGTCACTTGTGTGAGCTTCAAGCTATTGAGGCTCATCTCCAAGGCTCCAGAGCTGTAGGCCTCAAGCATGACTCAGTGCTGGTTGATAGTGTTCTGTGTGTGGGGCTTGCCTGCATCTATGTCTGTGCACCACGTGCGTGCCCGTTCTAGTGTCTTTACTTGAAGTTTCTATGAAGTGAACATTTTTTTCCTTAGTGGGAAATCTTCACAGTAACTTTTAATTGTGTCAAAATTCCTCTCTCAGCTGGTGAGAGACCTCACTGAATAGGTGAGGGGACCCTCTCTCTCTTTGGGGTATCACCATAATCTATCCCAACTCTCCCTCCTGGCCCAGGGCTTGATTCCTGTTGGTCCCTCTAAGCAACTGCACACAGCTTGGTTAAGACATCCTTAGGTGGCAATGGTAGACCTCGGTCTGACCATCTCTGCCTCCTGGCCCTTGAGATGCCGGAGACTTCCCAAAGTCCATGGTCCTGGGGACTGCCCCCTGGGGCCCAAAGGCTCTGTCCTTCAGGAAAGGGCCTGGCATTTTGCTCTAACACAAGAGCTTTGTGGGTGACCTACCAGTTCACAGGTTCTTCAAATCCTTCCTCACTGTGGAGTCCAGCTGGAACCTGGCCCTCTTCTATGGTTTTACTGGAGAATTCCAGGCCTTGCTTCCCTACCCTCCTTCCTTATACACAGCTCCCCAAGGCCGACCCTTGTAGATAGTACCTAGCCCCTCACAGGCACTTTAACTACAGAAAGGTGATCCCAAGCCAAACATTTGCTAATGAGAAATATTTTGGAGTCTCTACCCCTCCCTTTCTTCCTCTGGCTCACTTCCACTCATATGTCCTTGGGCCTGGCATTTCAGAAGAGGGTGCTCTATTTTACCTGTCTTGCTAACCCCTGCAACACCTAAGGGGCCCAGGCTTGTTCCTATGGCCCGACCACTAGGAGAGGCCTGGACCTAGACCTCTTTATCCTTTCTGAGGCCCAATCAGAAAGGGGCCCCTGGGGAGGGGACCAGTGGTGGTCTCCTCAGCACCGAATTGGCCAGTCCACATTCTTGCTCAGCTGCATCCGCATACCCTATCTTGGGCTCCTATAAAACAGACTGTGGTGACCCGTCTTTGGTCCTCAGGGAGCCTGCCAGGGCTCACACAAGGATGCGCGTTTAACAGTGACAGCAAACACAGAGGCACAAGATGCTGTGGCTTGTCAGTATCCTCAATGTCCTTGTCCTCAGTGTCCTGGCCTTCAGTTTCCTTCTGAACTTCTTCAGCAGTCTCCCCTCCCCCGTGGGTTCTTTTGTTGGGACTTTTCCCTCCTTTCACTTGCATTTGCATATAGGGTTTACAGCCTGACCCCTGACCTAGCTGGACATGACAGTGGGAATTCCCCTGTTCTGATGCAGACAGCAAACTCCTCCAGGCAATTTTGGCATGAGATGGTCCAGAAGAGACAAGGTGGTGGATGGTATGGCTGGGCAGCAAACACTCAGGCAGGGACATGTCCCCTCAGTCCATCCTGAGTGTCCCCCCCCCCACTGACGCCAGGATCACGGCTGCCATGGGGAGCTGAGTGTGGGCATCGGGCATGGACTCCTGTGCTGGGGTATGGCCACACTGTAGGTCTTTTTTCTTTTTCTTTACTCTTCTCTCATACAATACAGCTTGAACACAGCTCCCCTCCCCACCCCTCCTAGTTGTCCCCCCATCACTCCCCCAGATCCACTACTCCTCCATTTCTCTTCAGAAAAGAGCAGGCCTCTCAGGGATATCAACCGAACATGGCATAACAAGATGCAATATGACGTCACAAATCCTGAAACCAAGGTTGAACGAGACACCCCAGTAGGAGGAAAAGGGTCCTACAAGCAGGCAAAAGGACACCCTCACTCCCACAACTAGGAGTCTCACAAACACTCCAAGCTCAACAACCTCAGCATGTATGCAGAGGGCCTAGTGCAGACCCACACAGGCTCCCGTGATGGCCTCTTCAGTCTCTGTGAGCCCCTCTGATGCCTGCTTAGTTGATTCTGTGGGCCGTATTCTCCTATCCCACTCGCAAGATGTGCTTGGGGAATGATGGCTCGGCTTGTGGGAGCGGCAACCAATGATTGGTCTAACTCGAGGCCCAAGTTCAAGAGGGAACCCATGCTTGGCACTACCTAGATGGCTAGGACCCAAAAACTGAATGGCTTAGAGACCTAGGGTAGAACCACAGTGTAGGTCTTTCAAAAGCCACCTGATCTACAGACAAGAAACTCTAACCCTGGGTCCTATGAGGAGTGCAGCGGGTTCTGTCTAGCTTTTGAGATTTCTTTGGGGCAATACCTCCTGCCTTTCAGCTCTGTTGTGTTGTGAGATGGGGGAAGGGAGACAACACAAGGTCAGAGGTTGCTTCCTTGAGATAGGCCACCTCATCTGACCCCAAGGCTTTTCTTGTTCTTCTATATAATTTTTCTGACATCCCTTCAGTGCGGGTGGCCTTACAGACCGTGCCAATCTGGAGGCCAGCAGCAAGCAGAGGAATGCTAGTCTGTGACCGTCCTGTGTCTTAGATTCTACACCTTGTTGTCTCGATCTGCTTAAAACATTTTGTTATTTCTAAGATAAATTTTTAGGATAAATTCTTCATCCAAAGTTTAGAAGAATGAGACAAAACACACACACACACACACAAAACCTCACTAGGGTTTGGGAGGGCTATCTTGGCTTCTAGACAGCAGCAGAGGGAGATGGGTGGCTTCTTCACTCTGTTTACAATGCATCCCAGACATGGCACCATGATCCTGAGATGGGACAAGGAGGCAGGA
Organism: Acomys russatus; assembly: GCF_903995435.1. Taxonomy (NCBI): domain Eukaryota; kingdom Metazoa; phylum Chordata; class Mammalia; order Rodentia; family Muridae; genus Acomys; species Acomys russatus. The sequence continues at coordinate 41,468,342 of NC_067153.1, read as the reverse complement.
CTGAGTCTCCTGGGTTGAGCATGGCCCTCACCCAGGCTGTGTACACAAGAAGGGATTGCATGGGCCCAATCCCACCCCAGCTTCTCACCGTAACACCAACAGGCATGTTCCCAGCGCCTCCACATGTGCCTGGTCTTGAACGACCAGGGACTGGAGGATGATCTCTCAGTTGGCCTCAGGCCCACATCCAGGGTCTGTCCTCCCGAGGATGGCCTGTGCCCACCTGCGTGGCTATCCTCTGTAGGTGGAATGACTCAGAGCAGCTGCACAGAGAGCTGAAGACAGAACTTAGGGGGCTGTGTGCATGCATGCATACTTGCGTGTGTGTGTGTGTGTGTGTGTGTGTGTGTGTGTGTGTGTGTGTGTGTGCAATTGCATGTCCCCTAAGTTGTGGGATGTGCTGGGGGAGCAGAAAAGGGGAATGCTGTGGACTTTGGAACAGGGTTTACTTTTCTCTGGCGACTGCACCAGGGAGTCGGCCAACTTGACCTTGAGGCCTGTCCGAAGCCGATGAGGTGTGTTTACCAAGAGACAGGGGTGGCTAAAATAGGTTGTTAGCTTGATTTCTGACTTCTCAATATTTACCGCCATGATGTGCAGCCACCTTGGGACTAGACCTGGGTTGAGGAGACTTAAGATGACGTGGGTGGCCCACACATTGGAAGAGGCTATGACCATAGGGTTGGGGGGAGGGGTGAGCAGTGGGAAGCCTTGATTGGAAGTCCCCTGGCCTGTGGTGCGCCTTCCCTCTGCCTTTCCCAGTTGGATAAAGGGTATGCCCTTCTGTTGCTGTTAGGCAGTTACACAGCTCTGTGGCTTTCTGAGACAAGACTTCACCTTGTTCTGTGTGCTGTCCAGGCACCCATCCTAGCTAACCTCTGGCATGGAGAAGCCTAAAGGAAACATGCAGGACCTCTGCCCTGGGATTAGTATTTCTGTGGTCGCATACTTCAAGATTGGTGCCTAGAGCCTGGAGCCTGGAGCCCCAGCAGACATCAGGGCCTCTTGCTGCCCAGACTGTTGAGAATGCCATTGGGAAGCACAGCCTAGTCTCCAGGAATTGAGGGATAAGGTGTTGCTGACCTCTCTGTTGTAGCACATCTGGGGCACAGCAAGATTCAGGACACCTTTTGGCCCAGGCCTCTTCTATTCTATTGTTCCCCTGCATCCACCCCAGTCTGCCACCTCCACTGTCACCCTGGTCTCCCAGCCTCTCTGGTCTAAAGACCTTGCTGGGGCTACACCCTAAGGATAGAAGCTCCTCCACTCAGGCCCAATGCTGATTGCTCGGAGGGCTCGATTTGCAATGAGGATCCTGAAGTGCAGGGGCCTGTGCTGGCAGCTATTGGGCTCCCAGCAGGGTCTCAAGGGCTCTCTACCCTTTGGTTCTTCCCCAGGGACCCTGGGCTCAGCCATGCTGGCTAATGACACAAGGAGAGTGCTGGCTTTCCTGACTTTGGCTACACTAGACCTCCTCAAACCTGACTGCCCCTCCTGTACCCAACCACATAAGCAGATGGTACCAACCACTAGGCTACAGCCCAAGGCAGAGCCACCAGGATGACATGCAAAGGGAAATGTCAGGGTTGGGACTGCCCATCAGATCTCCAGAGCCTCTGTTTGCACATCTGTGAAATGGAGCCAGCTATGTCCTCTGGCCAAGCTGCAGTGTGGAGCTGAAGACCTGAGAGCCAAGGCTCCTGTCCCTAGGCACAGCCCATCAGGCAGCTCCAGAAAGCTGGCTGAAGGCACTGCCCACAGGAGCGTTATCCTGGCTTGTCGAAAAGAAGTGGACGCCACAAAAGAATGCATGAAAGCAATACAGGGAGACAGATAGGGGGTTCTGCTGCCTGGGCAGGGAGGTGTCCCAGAAGGACAGCCCTGATCCCAGCCTGTCCTCTCTGAGCCCAGTGGACTTCTCTTCCTCCTCCTGTGTGTCTCAGGCCTGTAGTCCTACTGTTTGCTTTCACCACAGGCGTGCCAGCTGCATGCAGCTGATATTCAGATACAGTAGTTAAAGAAAAGCACAAGGCACTCGGATGCCACTGCTTGGTTTTCTGTTCCTTAAGTCCCTGGGCCTTAAGTGCCACCCATAGGCTGACAGCTCTCAGGTCACCAGACCAGAGTGGTCTTCAGCCTCCTGGTGGCTGTCTAGCTATCCCATCAGAAGCTCCAGCAGTGGTTCAGGGTCACCCTTGTCTTTGCTTTTGTTCCCCAAATCTTACGCTGCAGCACCTCCCAGAAGAACAACCTAAGGTCCAACTGATCTCTTTAGGAACCTTTGGGCCCAGGGTAGAGCCACATACCCTTTTCCTAGGTGGTTGTGGCAGTTCCCCAACGGTCTTCTGGGCCATCCCGAGCACTAAGTCAGTCTCCGCAAGCCAGTGAGCACTACTGGGCATGGCATGGCTTTACTCTTCATCTGTTTGTCTTCATAGCCTCTGGGTACTTGCTCTTCTCCCAGGGGGCATTCCCTGAACCTCTTGTTTCTCCCTGTACATCCCAGCAACACACAGAGCATTTGTAGGCCAACCTCTACCTGGTGGTGATTGGCTTAGGGCTGCCTCTAGTATGTTCCTTGAAATGCAGGAACTCATAGCCTTTGCTGTAGTGGTCTCCGGGAGGCCCCTGACTTGCTGGCATGGCTAAGGGAGAACAATAAAACGAAGCCAAGGGTGGCATAACAGTATCTCTTGGAACTCACTTAGTGGCCCTTGTGTTCTATCGCCATGCCATTAACATTTCATTTCTACTCCTGAAGACAGTGGAAGACTGAGGCTCCATGCTGGGGCCCAGAGTGACAGACTATCTCTAGGTCTGATGCAGCCACAGATCATATCAATAGAAGCGTGGGTTTCAAATGGGGGAGGGGAGAGGGTCTGTGTTCTTCTGAGATGTCCAGACACTACCTGGAGTGCCTTCCCAGGAGGGAAGTTGACTCCCAGGAGAACAATGCCCTTTTAAGGGACCGGGAAGCCCTGGTGCATGAAGGATTCATGAAAAAGATGGGAACCATTTGGCCCAGCTCGGAGGAGACTCAAGGAGACCTCACTGGTCTTTGAAGTTACTTGTGAGTTTGCTGACTGGAGCAATGAGTGCTCATGTGTGTGACACTGTGGCCACAAGGGTGTAGGTGACAGGATAAGAGGTAGCATGCTGACCAAGGAGGATGACCGTGTGAGCCAGTAGGCCTGTTTTTCCTAAGGGTACTTGGCTGGAGCCCAGAGATGCTGGCCTTGACCTTGAGTCAGCCAGGGAATGGAAGTCTGAGCTCTGAGTGCCCAACGGGGTCTGGAGAACGCCGGGGAAGGGTAGCCCGACTCAGTCCACACAAAGGACACATAGACACATAGGTCCTGAGTTGAGCTGCCACTGTGTTCCCACCTATGTGACACAGTCCTTGCTTAGAGCCAAGGACTGTCTTCATAGGTTGCTGAGGGAAGTAGAGGGTTCTCCAGGAGAAGTGTGTCTGAAATGCGGAGGACACTGTGTAAGAGGAAGAGGGAAGGGCAAGAAAAGAATTCTTAGGCAAAGATAAAAATGGCCAAGAGACCCATGCAAACATGTTCCTACACTGGGGCAGAGGTCTTCACACACGTCTCTCCAGCATCTACTTTTTCATCATAGGAAAAACTTCTGATTTTTGTTGGCCAATTGGTCACCTAGAATAAAGGCAATTTCTAGCCTCCAATCTAGGTGAGGCCCTGTGTCCAAGTTCTTTGATCAATGGAAAGCTTCCGGAAGCCTTCTTTAAGGGCTAGTAGATAGAATATTTTCTTTTTCTTTGTCCCTTCTTTCTTCTCATGACTAGAAGATAAGGCATAATGGTTGGATTCTTAGCAGCTACGTTGGATGGGAGGAGACAGGAGCAGAACTGGCTCAGAGCAAAGCAACAAGATAACTGTCTGGGTGACTGACACAGTGAAGCCAGCACTCTCACCCTCCAGCTTTTCCCTGAGAATACATTTCTGGCCAGACATGGCGTCTCAGGCCTGTGATCCCAATACTCTAGAGGCCAAGGCCGGAAGGTTGCCAAAAGTTTGTGGCTAGCATGGCCTACAGTGTAAGACCATGTCTCAAGAGGAGAGAGAGAGAGAGAGAGAGAGAGAGAGAGAGAGAGAGAGAGAGAGACTGTGTCTTAGTTGTTTCCTTGTATATGTGACTCAGTAGCTGACCAGAAACAACTTAAGAAAGGAAGAGTTTGTTCTGGTGCACAGTTGGAAAATAGAGTTCACTACAGTGGGAAACATATGCCTGCAGGAAGGCGAGGCACCTATTGGTCTCATTGTATCCACAGTCAGGAAGAAGAGAGCTATGAATGGTTACTGTTCCATTGGGTGTATGAAGTCCAGGACAAAGCCAGTGGAATGTACTGCCACATTTCAGACCTGCTCCTCCTAAGTCATTTAACTCCCATCTAGAAACTCCCTCACAGAACGCCCCCCCCCCCCATTCTAAAAGTCCCATCAAGGTGACAAGGTTAGCCTTCACAGATTCACTCATTCCTTGTCAACCTGACAAAATCTCCCATCCTCTGTCTTTATAAGGCCATGGCCTAATACAAGATGCATTCAATAAAATGTTCTATAGCCTTTAACAGTTACAACATTGTTTAAAAGACCAAGGTCCAGGTCTCATCTGGCACTTGGGACAGTCTTTCATTTTTGAGATTTTTAAGTACAAGTTGCACATATCTACTATACAATGGCACAAAATGCATAGTTCCATTCCAAAAGGTGTGAATGAGGCATGGCAAGGAATAGTTAGATAAAAGTTAGACCAAAGCCCAGCAGGGAAAAATATCACGTGTTTCCATGTCCAGCATCTGAGACTCATGGAGTCATCTGGGCTGCGAAGGGCTTGAGTAAGGCCTGCTTCTTCAGCTCTGCTGCTTAAACAAACATGCCTTCTCTCGCGGGCTAGCACCACTCTACAACCGCAGTTGCCCTCGGTGGATGTCTCATGGTCCTGGCAACTCCAACATCCTACAATCTTCATTACCACTTGGGCTTTACCTTTGCAGCTTCATGCAGTGGCTTCTCAGGCTTTCCATGCGGGAACTCTGACATCCTGCCACACATTGCCTGAGTGACTTTCTGGAACTGTGGTGCAAGATTCCATGACGCCCTCAATCTTGCATCTTTCATGACTGTAAAACAGGTGTGTGGACTATCCTGCCATGTTCTAAGGCCTGTTTAGGATGGAGACTTGGATTCCTTGAACCAGTACCAGCTGTATCAGCTTGCGCGTGCCAACCTTGGGGAAACATGCCCCTTGCTGTTGAGGAGCAGAAAAGCCCCTCCCTACCCCTAGCTGTGTTCTCACCTCATTCTTTTTCTTTTTTGTACTGAATTTTCATTGTCACAAGACAGAACCTTTGATGTGTGGAGTTTTGCCCTTGGCACCTTTCCTGTTGCCCAGTGCAGTGCAGCAGCACCAGGTTTTTAATGATGCTAGCCTCCTTAGCAATTACAGATACTTTGTCATTTGCTCTCCCCTTTTTGAAAGTGTAAATTTGGGTACCCATTTTTCCCTCTGCAGCCCTTTTCTCTGTCACTGTGAACCTAGATGAGAGCAGTGAGCAGAATCCATGTCCCAGCCTGTGTGTTCTCCTGTCAGCATGACCTCTGCCAAAGGAATCGATTTCCCACTCCACCTCCACCTAAGATGGAGACAATGGTATGCCTTCTAGTAGATGAGGTAGAGAAGAAGTGACTCTGGGAATGAGGTCTGTGGAGCCATTCCAGGTAGGTACAGCTTAGAGACACAGTGGAAGCAAGTTCTGGTCTGAGGGATCTCTGTTCCAAGTAAGGGAGACCTGAATACTTGGTTAGTTCCTGCCGGTGGGCTGGGTCCTATAGACTACAATGAATCAGATTCTACTTCCAAGAATGCAGTTAGTGAAATTTCCTTGGAGGAACCAAGCTTAGGTTTAAGTTCACTAGAGGTTCCCTCACTCCATTTGTAAAATACTGCAACTTCCTGGACAGAAGCACTCTCGTTGGCAGTGTTAATCAAGGCAGCAGGTAAAAGTGAGTCTTTGAGGGTGATTGTGACACTGGTGAGGGCACACTTGATGGCCCTGAGAAGTGAGGTTGACGGTCACGTTTGAGGGAGAAGTAGTCTGGTACCAAAGCCTCGAGGGGCTCACCACAGGGTCATCCTTTGAAGGAATGGTTGTGGACTCCAGTAGCTTTAAATTCAACTCCAGCGGCTGGAGGCACAGCTCGGCAGTTAGGGCATGGGCTGCTCTTAGAGAGGCCCCGCATTCAGTTCCCAGCAGGCACACTGGGAAACTCACAACCTTCCGTTGCTCCTGCTCCCAGGGATCCGAGGCCGCAGGCCTCTGTTGGTACTTCCTCTCTCTAGCCCCGCCCCCCCATATAATAAACATAAATGTTTAACTTCATTTTCATTCAGGGTTTCAGGACATGGGCAGAATACAGCTAGATTGTCTGAGTATCACACGAATGGCTTCATTTGAATGCCTGATGGAGGCCTTGCTCCCCCTGAAACCTCATGAACCAGGCTTCCATTGCCTTTTTTGAATTCTAGTTTTCCAAGCTCCCCCAGAGCTCTGCCTACAGCATTCAAGAGCATGTCTTGCCTAAGCTTCTAAAGTTGTCCACATTCCTCCCACAAGTCAATCCCAAAGCCTAAGAGACATTGTTGCTTTATCACAACAGTCCCATCCATTTGTTACCTTTCTGTTGCTGTGATTTAACACCATAACCAAAGGCACTGCAAGGAAGAGTGAGTTTATTTTGGCCTACGGTTCCAGAGGGAGTGGAAGCATGGTAGCAAACAGCAGTCATGGTGGCTGGAGCAGGAAGCTGAGAGCTTATATCTCAACCTCTAGCATAAAGCAAGAGAGAAAACAATGTAGGTGAGCCTTTTTACTTGCAAAACCTGTCCCTATATTTGGTTCAGTAAAGGCCACAATGCCTAAACCTCCCCCAAACAGTTCTACCCATTGGGGACCAAGTATTCAAATGTTGGAGACTATGAGATTTTAAAAAAAGTATATCAGTGTTTTGCCGGAAGGTATGTATGTGCAATGCAAATTATATATGTATACATGTATGTATGTATGTATGTATGTATGTATGTATGTATGTACCTGTCTGTCTATCTATCTATCTATCTATCTATCTATCTATCTATCTATCTATCTATCATCTATGTACTGGGAACCAAACTCAGGTCCTCTGCAAGAGCAATAGGGGTTTTTGAGACAGGGTTTCTCTGTGTAGCCTTGGCTGTCCTAGAACTCGCTTTGTAGACCAGGCTGGCCTTGAACTCACAGAGATCCACTTGCCTCTACCTTCCAGAGTTCTGGGACTAAAGGTGTGTGTCACTACTGTCGGGCAGTGTATAAATGTCCTTAACTACTGAGCCAGCTCTTCAACCCAGAACATTCCAACCACCACACACCCCTTGGAACCAAATTTCTGTGTCACTTTTCTCACTGTTGTGACAAGATGCCTGACGAGATACATGAGGGAGAAAGAATCTTCGCTCAGGGCTTGAGAGACTGCATTCTGCCATGGCAAACAAGGGCAGGGGAGCCTTCCATCTGCAGTCACGGATCAGAGAGTGGTGGACTGACGCCTGCTACTAAGGTTGCCATTTTCTTCCTATTGGCACCTTGGCCTATAGAACAGCAGTGCCCACCTTTAGGGTGGGTCTTCTCACCCCAGTTAACATGTCTAGAAACTCGTTTTAGAAACTAAGCTCAAGGCTGGGCCGTGGTGGCACACGCCTTTAATCCCAGCACTTGGGAGGCAGAGGCTGGTGGATCACTGTGAGTTTGAGGCCGGCCTGGTCTACAAAGTGAGTCTAGGACAGCCAAGGCTATACGGAGAAACCCTGTCTCAAAACAACAAAGAACAAAAACAAGAAAGAAAGAAAGAAAAAGAAAGAAAGAAAGAAACTAAGCTCCCCCTGGCTCTAAATGCTATCAAGCTGAGAGCAAAGATCACAGCAACAGAGCACCTTTCCCACTCGGGTGGGCCACTTGTGGCCATCCATGGCCTATCTTGACCAACAAAACAACAGGATTTTAAAAGACCACAAACTGTCACTTTAACTTCTGAGACTGGCAGAAATTAAAAAGATTGTATCTGTGGACAGAGTGTGTCAGTGTGGTTAATGCCCCGTTTTTGCCCCAGAGTGTGTAATGCCTGTGCCTCAGTCTCCTATCTGAAAGACCAAAGCAGAGAAAGGGTCACTGTGAAAAACAGAGCAGATCAGGTGCCTGTCACTGACATCATTGGGTGACACTGGTTTGGATGTGGCCAGTACACGGTTCCTGTGGGACTGGCTGACTCTGTGATAGGGTGGTTAGCCCAGTAATTGTACCTCAGGGGATAAGGGGGGGGGAGGGAATAAGGACTGCCTTGGGCGACTGGCGCATATGCACCCTTAGAGCCACTCTCCCACTTTGAGGTGCTCCTGCTGCAGACCCTATGGCGTCTTTAGTCTGTGTCAAATCCTGACCTTCCCTAAACCCAGCCCCAGCCCTCCCAACTTCTACTCCTCACATAACCACACCGTTTTACAGCCCCCGTTCCCCAACCATGTCAGTTTCAAAACTCCCCAGAGATCTGAGGGGAACCAACAAATGGCCATGTCCATTGTGCCTTGTACCCTCTCCCAAGCACCAACACACTGCCAAGCTGTCAACCAGAGAAAGGTGGCTTAAAACAAGACCTGTGGTCCCCATAGGAGGCTGAGATGGCGTGGCTCTCACTTCTAATCTCTGAGCTAGAAAAACTGAAGAACTGGGACTGCTCTGAGTTCAAGGTCAGCCTGAGCTACGTGACGATACTGTCAACACAATCGATGTGAACACACACACCTCCCTCAGAGCCTCCTGTAGCTCCTCCTGCTCTTTGGAAGCCTGTTAACATGCCCCAGGAAGCTCAACAAGAAAGCAGCTTGGATGAGAGTCTCTTGTCCACTCTGGTCCCAGCCACTGTGGTCATCTCGAAAACAGCTGTAGGTATTCCGGCCTCAGGGCCTTTCCAAGTGTGGGCCCCCTCCCCTCCCCTCCCCTCTTTCACATTGGTGTCTTGCCATTTTGGCCTGTTCTCCCTGTCGGCTTGTCCAGCTGCTGTTCCTGAGCTCTTAGCCCAGCTGTGCCTACGGCTTTGCTTCCTAAGGATGGTCACTCTAGAAGCCCACCTGCTTTTCAAGGCACTTGTTTGTAAGAAAGCGAGGGAGGGGGTTCTGGTGAGTATCCCCTGCTGTGTCCCCAGAGGCCACACCTGGTGCACAGTACCACTGAGGGAGGTGTTGGAGTCATTGCTGGGACCCTGTGGGCTCCACCTGTTGCAGATGGCATGCTCAGGACAGGACGCCAAACCAAGAATAAATGAGCTAGAATTGTGGAAAGAAAATCCCACAGCCACGGTGCTTGTTTTCATTCCAGCCCATGTCCTCCCTTGTGGCCAGCTCAGTGGGTTGGGGGTGGGTGGGGCTTAGGTAGACAGAACAGCTTTCCCTTTCTCGGGGCCAGGGATAGGCAATCCAGGGCTTTGTTAGGAGTGATGCTGGCCAGGACTTGGGGACCTCTAAGGCCCACTGGCACTGGGTGACCATCTACTCAGAGTGAGGCAACCCAAAGGCCCTGTGGTGGAGTTACGATTGTTTGTGCTTTGTTTTTGTCACCACAGGCTAGAGTCATCTAGGAAAAGGGACCAGCAACTGAGGAATTATACCCATCACACTGTCCTGCAAGGGAAGTGTGTAAGCCAAATAAACCCTTTCTTCCCCAAGTTTTTTTGGTCACGGTGCTTATCAAAGCAATAGAAATCAAAGTAAGATACCACAAGGGTGAAAGTGCTGGCTGACTTTGGCCGTGGACCAGACAGACCCAGAAGGAGGAAGGGAGGCAGGAAAAGAGGGAGGACCTGAAGATGCGGAGACCAGAAGATCTGAAGACAGTCAAGTGGAGCCAGCTACCTGATCAAGGCTGGAAGGGCCAAGCCGCCAATGAAGACCCACAGAGGGAGCCCAGCTGATGGTCTTAAGGAAGAGGTGAGGAGCTGGAGTGGGCAGGCCTTGTCCCTGGGAAGGGAAGAAGGGGGAGGGGGGAGAAGACGGTGGAGGAGGGTACCAGCATCAGCATCCAGTCTGTCTCTGGGAGAGAACAAGGTCCAGGCATCAGGGTGGGGCATTAGTATTCCCGACTGCTCTCGACACCCAATTTTCCAGCTGGGTGCTCTAGCTGGTTTTCAGTGCCTGCTGCCAGAGCTGGCTAATTGACAGGGAGAGGAGGCTTCGAGATGGGACTGGGGCAGGAGGAGGAGGAGGTGGACAGAGGAGAGAACTGGAGGAGAGAAAGAAAAGGTGGGGAAAGAGAGGGGGGAGAGAAGGGAGAGGGATAGAAGAAGGACAGGAAGAAAAGGGAATGGGAAGTGGAGGAAGGGTGATGGGAGGCACTGGACTGTGGTGGCTGCAATGGGGACCAAGAGAAGCCACTGCTCCTTTAGACAAGGACACAGACCCAGAGAGATACAGTGGCTTGCTTGGGGGACACACAGCCCAAGAAGGGAGGCAGGATCAGAGGGAAGTGCTTTGTTTCCTGACTCCAGGCCAGGAGTGAGAACAAAGAGGGGAGGGAGAATAGACAGATTTGGGGAGCCTTAGGAAGGGGCAAAAGGTGTGTGTCTAAAGAGCTTCCTGGTTGTGGGACAGTCCCCGGATGCCACCTTGCTTGCCTGCCTTTATTCTATGCCCTCAGGGACACAGAGAAGGGGCAGCTGACATTCATACTAATGGAGGCCAGAGGTTGAAACCATATGTTCTTTCTAAATGTTTCACTGTTTCAGTTTTTACAAGTGGGCTAGAGAGATGGCTCGTTTGGTTATGAGCACACACTGCTCTTGCAGAGGACCTGTGCTTTGTTCTCAACATCTACGCCTGGCAGCTCCCAGCTGCCTACAACAGCTTTAGGGCATCTGATGTTCTCTTCTGGCCTCCCTCTGAGGGCACTTGCATGTGTGTGCACATGTCCACACATATAGGTAAAGTAAGGGCTGGAGGGTTGGATCAGCGACTAAAGACACTTGTTGTGCTTTCAGAGGATCTGGGTTTGATTCCCAGCACCCACATGGTAGCTCACAGCCATTTGTAACTCCAGTTCTAGGGGATCTGATGACCTCTTCTGTCCTTCACAGGCAACAGGCTTGTGTGGTGTACAGAGTTACATACAGGCAAAACACTATATACATTTAAAAAATAATAAACATCTTTTAGAAAAGTAAAACACATCTTTGTTTATTCATTTGGGGTGTTTGTGTGTGTGTGTGTGTGTGTGTGTGTGTGTGTGTGTGTGTGTGTGTACATACTATTGCATGAGTGTGGTGGTCAAAGGACAACTTGTGGGAGTCAGTTCTCTCCTGTCACCATGTGGGGATCCCAAGGATCAAATTGAGATTATTAGGGCTTGGTGGTAAGTGCCTTTACCTGCTGAGCCATCTTGATGGTTCTTCATTTTATATATGTATATGCATATGTATATATACATATATATAATACACATATATATATACACACACATATAATTATCTGTGTATGTATGTATGTGTCTGGGTATGTTCACATAAGTAAAGGTACCCAAGGAAGCCAGAAGAGGGTGTCAGACACCCACCCTGTGCCCCCGTACTAGAGTTACAGCTAGTAGTGAGGCACCCAACAGGTTCTGGGAGCCAGACTCAGGTCCTCTACAAGAGCAGTTTATATTCTCAACCCTGAGCCATCTCTCCAGCCCATTTCCATATAGGTTTTGAGCCAGGGTCTCTCACAGAATCTGGAGCCCACTCATTGGCTAGAATGGCTGACCAGTAAGCATGGGGTAGGTGGGGCGGGAGTGGGGGTGAGGATCTTCCTGTCTCTGTGTCCCCACTTTGGGATAACAGGTACTAGGTGCTATGCTCCTAACTCAGAAGCTTGCTTGCACAGCAAACACTTTAGTGACTGAACCACCCCCCAACCCTCCCACCCCCACTCCCCACAGCCAGAGTCAGCCATTTCTGATATAGTCTCTGTGACTGGGGTGGCCTGTGTCATCCCTCACCCACCCACCCGCGGTGCTGACTCTGGAGTCATTAGCACTAATGATAGGATTGGGGGCTGTGTTATCACACTCTCAGCCCTACTGGGGCTCAGGGCCCAGGAGGTGGGAAGGGGCTGGCAGGTAGCCCAGGGAGGGAGGGATAGGGAGGGAAGGAAGTGCCTGGGTCTGCTCAAGATTCTTCATAGAGGTGCTTCTCTTAGAATGGGGAAATAGAAGGATCCAGAGGGTCCTAGAAACCTATAAGAAGAACATTATGATGGGCAGGTCTGGGCCCAGGGGTCCTGCTCAAACTATGACACCAGCCAAGTGAACTTCAAATCCCTACCCAGATCTAGCCAATGGACAGGACATTCTCCACAGTTGAGTGGAGAGTAGGGACTGACTTTCACATGAACTCTGGTGCCCCATATTTGACCACATCCCCTTGATGGAGAGGCCTGGTGGCACTCAGAGGAAGGACAGCAGGCTACCAAGAAGAGACTTGATACCCTATGAGCATATACAGGGGGAGGAGATCTCCCTCAGTCACAGTCATAGGGGAGGGGAGTAGGGGGAAAGCGGGAGGAGGGAGGAATGGGAGGATACAAGAGATGGGATAACTATTGAGATGTAATATGAATGAATTAATTTTAAAAAAAGAAGAAAAAAAGAAAGAAAACAAACAACTCGCCTACAGTACTGTTTCCCTTGTAAAACACTGGGCACTGTCCTCTCACGGTAAAGCATACTTTATTACAAAAGGCACTTCATCCAGACTTGGAAACCAGGTGGCAGAGGTGTGACTAATGCCAGGAACCAAGCCTAGTAAACTCAGTCCTGCTTTTGCTCACATGGAGATCTTACCGTCACCTTAGATCTCCTGTCTCTGTCCCCAAGGCCTGTGCCTCCACCAGTTGGGGTTGGGTGTCCCTTCCCTAGCAAGGGTACCTCTAGAAGCTGTGCCTGTCCCAAGAGCAGTCCAGCCCCCTCAGTCCATAGCCCAGGCGGCATCTGGACTTGTCCCCCTGACCTACCAGACGCTGTCAGCAGATCTGTGGTGGGCACTGTCTCTGAGCTCAAGGACTCTCTGGTGTCTCTCACGGTGGTCCAGGAGAGGTGGCCACCAATCCTGCTGTTTTCAGAAAATGCCCGCCCCGCCCTCAGCCTCCTTGTTCTTTCTCTAAGTACCTTCCCCAACCCCTGAGCACAGGGTCTTGCTATGTAGCTCAGGTTGGCTTCATACTCACAATCCTCCTGCCTCAGCCGCCTGAGTGCCGAGATTAAAGGTGTGCGCTGCTCTAGGATCTGCACTCTCTGATGCGAGGGCTGTGTGACATCTTAAAAATGGAATCCCAGGACCTCTGGAGGTTGAGGCAGGAGGACTGCTGTGAGTTAAAGGCCAGCCTAAGATCCTAAGAAACAGTGTGAGGCCCTATTCTTAGCCCTCTCTCCATCCCTCACTTAAAGGGGGGGGGGGCACACAAATTTTCAAGATCTAGACTGGGAATGTGGAGTGTGCCTCAGTGGTAGAGCACTTGCCTAACATGCATACAGCCTAGCGCTCCATCCCCACTGAGCACTGAAACATTGAGCATCGACACAGCAATCTCAAGGGCTGCGTCTCACTGGGCTTGGTTGGCGGTACATATCTGTAAGCCCAGCAGTTTGGAGACTGAAGCAAGAGGAAGTAAGTTCAAAGCCAGCCTGGCCTATCTAGGGAAGACTGTTTCAAAACAGACTGAGCTACCACCTCCCCTGGCCACCACTCAACCTGAAGGAAAGTGAGTTGGAATGTTCTGGGCTGGAGGCAGGTGAGCTGCAGGTTGGTGGTGAGAGAAGAGTCTAGGAACAGTATAGTTCACTTCTGCGCCTTTGGAGGTATCCCATCCCAGATATCCAAAGGGACTGCATTTCGCTGGGAAGGAGCAGGGTCCCTGTGCTGAACTCATCCTGTGCCAAGCCAATAGCCCCTTGTGTGAGTTCAGTGGAGTAGAGGCTGGATGGTGGGGGTGGGCAAGGCTGAGAACAGGCCAGGAATCTCCAGGCTTTCTGGAGAAGTAGGCCGGATTTGGCCCTGCCAATACAAGTGGCCCCAAACTGGGCCAGGAGCAAGGAATCTGGGCCGAGGACCCGCCTGGTCCCTGGAGTAACATCACGTGTTCTGGCATCTTTCTTCCAGCTGTCCCTGGGGGCAAAGAATTGGGCAGGCCAGAGGTCCACCACTGCCAGTCTGTCCTGAGCCTCGTCTTATGCAGCCGTTTGTGGGATTGTGTCTCTGCCGTGAAGAGCAGGGCTGGGGACTGTGCCCTGTCTCCCTGATACTAGGGCTCAGCCTCTTCCCTTGTGGGTTAAAGATGCAAGGCCAGGTCAGCTGAAGGACCCCAAGGTGTCATGATGTGACTCTTGCAGCACAGGTCACATGCCCAGAAGGAGAAAAGAGGTAGCTGGGAATGACCAAGTCTCTGGGAGCCATATTGATGACCTGGCTGGCTTCCCTGGCCTCTCAGGGCTCCAGTCACACCCAACCTCCTTCACAAAGCCTCCTAACACCATCCCACCAAGAAAATGTAGTCCTGTCCCATGCTAGGACATCCACTCCTGGGCCCTTGTGCTCACAGGTTGTCCTGGAGGCAGGAGTCTTGTCAACCACCATGTCTTCCTCCTCCTGCTCGGGACCTCAGACATGTCTGTCATCCCGGGCCTAGGAGAGAGGCCCAGAGCCATGGCTGCTGTGGCAGAGTCCTGCTGGTCTGGGCCTGACCCACTGAACAGAACTTGGGTTGGCCAGCTTGGAGAAACTCAGGGATGAACCCCTACATCTGACATCCATGTTACCCCAGCTTCCCCTCCTCTCATCTCTGTTCTCAGCAAGCCCTGCACCCACTTCTCCACCTTTGACACAGGGCTCTGTCCCCCAACTCCCGCTACCACACCCACCTCTCCAAGTTTCCCTGAAGTCTTGGTTATGACCTTCATAGAAGGGCCTATGGCGTCCTTACTTGTCACTCCCAGCCCCCGTCCTTCCCCATTGGAGGCTACGTGTTTCATGTATGAGTGTCTGTGACTTCTCAAGCCTGACACAGTGGCCTGGGATGGGGAGGGCATCCTGACAGGACTTGTGAGTCTAAGAGTGGCTGGCAGAGTGGTCCCCAGGCCATGGCTCCAGTGCAGGAGAAGCCGGAGGCCAGGCACTCCAGCTTCGCAAGAGATCAGGTAAACGGGTGAAGGTGAGCTCCCTAGTGCTGGGGGTGTGCGAGTGCCGGCTACGGGTTGCACAGCGTGGGGTTCAGGGCCTCTTGTGGCTCCATGATCCAGGAACCATGGGTTCCTGCCTTAGAGGGTCAGGAGCCATTTCCCCAGAGGACCACTACCTGCAAATCTTCCAGATGCTGAAAAATGAGCAAGAGGGACCAGTGGAGGTCAGTGTGTAGATGCACATGTGTGCATGTGTGTGTATTGTGCATGTGTGTGGGTGTAAACCAGCTCTACAATTTGGAGAAAAATTCTCCCAGATTCCCCGAGTTCATACTTTTGGAAGGCCATGATGCCGGGCTCAGTCCCAGGCTCAGCAGCTGTTCACCCTGTCAGGACAGCCAGAGCAGTGCTGTCAAATGTACACATGCTTTCACTGCAAGAAATGTGGGTTACTGTGGCCATGTTGGCATGTGATCATTGGCTAGCCAGCCATTGGGGGCCTAGAAATGTTCCTAAGGGGCTGACAATGCTGGGTTTTGAATCCTTGCAGTGTCAGATCTAGGAAGGACCTTTGGAATAATGGAGGGGCCTAGAAACAATGAGGATTGGTCCAATAGTAAATTTGAGTGGAGTTGGGAGGCAGAGTCAGCTACTGGATGAAATTAGCTTTTTTACAGGCCCCTGTCTGGACTGCTGAGGAAGGACCAGGCACAGGGTGTTGTGCTGAGTAAGGGCTGTGTATACACACATATGTGTGCATAATTGTGTTTACACATGTGTGTGCCAGTATGTGGTTGCCTGTGGTATATATACACATGTATTTATGTGTATGTTTATTTGTGTATAGGTGTGTATTGTGGTTCTGCATGGGTGTACATGTGTGTGTGCATATGCATATATGACACATGTGTCATTGTGTGAATACATAGGCATGCATGAGTGTGTGTATGCATATATGTGCACGTGTGGTTGTTAGAGCATTAGCATGCATACATGTATGTGTATGCATGTAGTTATACATGGTTGTGGGAGACCATTTGTGTATATGTATGTGTGATGTGTGTACCTATGTAGCTGTGTAAGTGAACAGTGTGCTTGTGTGTATCATATGGCTGCAGTTGCCTTGCACACCTATGTTCTGTGGTCATAGCAAGAGATGACTGCCACCAGCCCTGGTGATGGGTGGCAGAAGATCCTTTATTTCCTAGGCCTTTCATGGTGATTAAGTCTCCAAACTTTTCCTTAACCATCATGTCTTCAAAATGAAAAACCAAATTGCATCTCCGAGAGCTTGGAAATCGATTTCTTTCAAAATGAACTTTGGGTGAAGCGATTCCAAAGAGAAATGAGAGAAGGAAGGTGGGAGGGGGTGGGTAAGGGACAGAGGGGCCAGACAGAGCAGGTACTGGTCTTTTCTGGAAGATTGAGGGCATCAGAAGTCCTCTGTAGAGTGACAGTGACCATGTGGCCACAGTGGGTGCTGAGGCCATCGGGGACTCAGGGAGACAAGGGCTATTGAGGTAGGCTCTAAGGGAGGACTTTCCGGAGTCCTGAATGTCCTGGCTTCCTCTCATTCCTGCCTGCTTTCAACAGCTCCATAGTCCTGAAGAGGGTGCGTGTGCTCCTGCGTGCGTGCATGTGTGCATGTGTGTGTGCGTGCATGCGTGCATGCGTGCGTGTGTGTGTGTGTGTGTGTGTGTGTGTGTGTATGGTGGGTATGGGACAGACAGTACAGTGCAGAAAGATGTGCATGCACACAGGCAAGAGTGATGGTTATGGGGCAGCCTGCCCACTGCACTCTGTCCTAGGAGGGTGTCACTCAGGGTCTGGAGCTGCGCAAGAGTAGTGTCGGCTTGTTCACTGCTATACTGGAGTTGAATGTAACTCTCAGCCCTGTAGGGTGGGAGGTGGGAGGTCCATGCTGCTGGTCTCTCCCACATAACAGCCCAACAATGCTGCTGCTAAACTGCTGCTGCTGTTACTGGACCCAAAAACCAAGAAATAGGTTGGAGAGGAAAAGGCCAGGGCAGGTGTGTGGGTGGGGTTGGGGGTGGGGAGACTTGGAGGCTAGGCCAGCTGGGAGTCAGGGAATAAAAAGGGCCTGGACTGGAGAGAGTGACCCTGGGGAAGGCGGGAGGCTATGGCTGGCAGTTTCTGTGCTAGGGGGAGCGATTGTGGAGGCCTCTCCTGCTCCCTGTCTGGCTCAGCTCAGGCTGGCAGCCGTGGGTGTTGAATACTGCTCAGCTGAGCGTCAAGCACTTGGGAGGGAGGGAGGGTGCGCAGTGCAGTGGCAGCAGCAGGGGTGGCGGCAGGAGGTGGCAGGGGAAGGTGGCCAAGGAGGGGGCGGAGGAGGAAGCTTTGGAAACAAGGCCCCAGGGGCCCAGCTGAAAGACAGAGCAGCAAATTGGAGGAGGCCTGGAGCAGAGAAGAGTAGCCCACCCCTTTCTCTGTGAAGGCCATCCTCACAGCACACCAGGAAATGAGCTGGCAGGCTGCCCACCCATGGGGAGTGGGGAAACTGAGGCTTGGGAGAGCAGGCTGTCCAGTGAGTCAGAGCTGGGATTCTAGGACCTAGCATTGGGAGAGGGCAGTGGGGCGGGGGGGCGTATGAGAGATCCTTAGGTCTGGGAAACCCCCATGCCCCCCACGCCCAGAGAATCCTTGAATAGGAAGGGAGGACTCCTGAGGGGCAGAGCAAGCTTGGTCTCTACTGCCCCGTGGCCTTAAGTCCCTGCTCTCGAGGAGCCTCAGTCTACCTCTCTGTGAAATAGTGACAGGTTTGGGCTGTCAATGCTTTCATCTTTTGTGGTGAACTCTGAGGTTCTAGCACTAATCGGAAATGGAGCACCGCTCCCCCCCCCCCCCAACTGCCTCTTAACTGTTGGACTTCCAATTATTCTCGGAGTAGTCTGAACCTCAGTCTCCCCTCTGCATGGGGACCCCAGGTCTTCCTGGGCTGTGCTGACATAGGGAAGCTGGGTACTGTGCCTTCCTCCTTTGTCCTGCCTGCTCCCAGAACCCTGGAGAGCCATTCCAATGAGAGGTTCATTTTCCTTTCATTGTGCAGGTGACAGGCCCCACTGCCCATAATCTCCTGTGACAAATCAACACTGAAGCCGGGTGGCTGCCTGGCCCTGGAGGAATCCAAGGAGATAGAAGTGGAAAAAAAAAACCCAGGGAACTGCCACACTGGGCAGATGCATCAGGAGGGGCCCTCACCCCCCCAACACCCTTTATCTGCTTGGAAGGCCCCTCCTTCCTCATTCTTTGGGGTGCTCTGAGGATATAGGATGACAGATCTGGCTGCAGTGCCAGGAAGAGAGGCCCATTGGGAAGAGTACCCCGAAATGCCTGGGAGGGAAGGGGTCATCTGGTGGACAACAGGGAGCCATAGGAGGCTTTGAGCTGAGGATGCATGGGAGGAAATAACCATTTTCCTCTTTATCTCTCTGCCTCCTCAACACAGGGCTTTTGGGATAGGTCTGGCCAGCATTTGGGGACCCAAGCCTTCATCCTATCATGGCTGAGGCGTGTGAGGGGTGCTGGAGGTGGGACTGGTGTGCCTCTCTCTGGATAGGCTGTTTCACAGGTAAATGGTGGAGCCTGAGCCTTCCAGGAGCTCATGCCTAGGGGATGGAGGGTGGGGTAGACAGGAGTTTTCCTAATGGTCTCATTTGTGCCTCTTTCTCACTGCAAGGAAGGGGGTCTGTTTCACTAACTCATTTTTTTTCATATGAGGAAGCCACGGTTCAGCTCAGTAGAAGATTGGAGGCCACCAAAGAAATCAGCTTTCCTGGCCTCTGAGGCGGTGCTGGGCACTCTGTGATGGGTGCTCAGCTCAGCAAAGGGATAAGGGTGAGCATCCAACGTTCTCCTGCCTAAACAACCCCAGGATCCTCTACAGGTTGAGTTATCCTCAGCAAAAACATCAGAGACAGAATCGTCCACTTTGGAAACACAGCTCAGCGTGGGAAGCTGACATGGCCAAGGCTGCATAGCTGCATCAGATTAGGTACCACATTTGGGGTTTTTTCATTAGTTGTGTCCCACGGATGCAGGGTATGCATATGTAGGACAAAGAGGTACCAACTATGCTGAAGTCCCCCTGGCTCCATGGCTGCATGGCAGGACCTAGGATGGGCAGGGATGGGAAGCCAGTACCATGACAACCTGCCACTGACTGGGACAGCAGTACAAAATGAGTGTCAGTGAGGCGGGAGGGGCCGAGCCCTCTTAGGCCTTTGGTGATTTCCAGGCCCAAAAGTGAGCATCCATGGAGGACCCAGACCCTCAAGGCCTAAGCTTCCAGCCTCTCTCCATAGTAATATGACCCCCCCCCCCCAAGTGCTCTGCTTCTACCAATGATGCTACCCAGCAAGGCTGGGAGTCTCTCTCTCTCTCTCTCTCTGTCTCTCTGTCTCTGTCTCTGTCTCTCTCTCTCTCTCTCTCTCCTCTCTCTCTCTCTCTCTCCTTCTCTCCCTGTAGACTAGCTTCACGCTGACATTTCTAAGTTCTTCCCAAGCCCTTTTCAGTCTAGTGACCTTGTCCATGTCCACCTGCCATACCGTAGCTGGCTTCACACCTATAGCTCTGGCCTTCAGGGTCTGCATCCCTGTTGAGAGCCATTTGCCCACAGGGCCTCTGTGAGGACAGCCTCCTGAGGAGGGGAAGGAGCTTTGCTGGTTGGCTGCAAGATGGAGTATCATGGTGGGAAAGAAAGGGACAAAGGCTTCCAACACCCCTCTGATCACACCGGGTCCAGGCACCTCTTTTTGGCCTGTACCCAAACACCGGACATGGAAGGCCAAGGTTGAGAGATCTTCTGTTCAGTCTTCTCTGATGAGACAATCGACCCAGCCAACCCTGTGTCATGAGCATAGTTAAAAAAAAAAAAAAAAAAAAAGCCTTTTAGACATGCGAAAAATAGCTTAGTCAGGAACCTCACTACACCCCACGAGCACCTGTTTACCAAAGCCCAGTGACGTCACTCACTCAAGATAACCAGACATAGTCCTAGGACCCCCTGACACCACTGGACAGTTATAAGCAGAGACCCAGAGCAATGAATGCTCTGCTCTGTACATCTGGAGAGACGCCACCTTGATCTGCCCAATGGCTGGAGAATCCCTCCTCTCCATCCTGATCCTCAAATCAGAGACTTCTGTTACAGACTGGACCTGACCTTCAGCTAAGGTACATTGCACTGGTGAGCATCCTTAGGGAGATGGCTTAGGACTGTAGTTAGGAACTTAGAGTGTGAACTGTGTGTGATGACCCTCAGCATAATAAAATGTAATTTTTTTTATACTAACTATGTGTATCTATCCACCTTCTTGCTTGAGAAATGCGGGAAGGGCAGAAGAGGTGTGTGTGTGTGTGTGTGTGTGTGTGTTGTGTAATATACCTATCATAAAGGTCCCCTCTTGAGCTTTTTCATGACATGAATTTACTGTATTAGGCTGCCATCTGTGAGCATTTCCAGAGACTTCCCTGACTACCAGCCAAGCCCTGTACTCATCAAAAGTAATAATCCTGTGCAGAAACCCTACCCCCTAAACAGCATCACAGGCTCTGATCTTCTGTGCCCAGCTTAGCTCACTCAGAACATTGCAATGACCTCTTAACAGATGGGTAAACTGAGGTACAGAGAGGCTCCGGTGTTTTCCTGTGCTCTATGTCCCTCCTGCCCCTTTCTTTCTTCTGCTCCCTGTGTACCTGCCATGCCCCATCTTGCTGAGAAAAGGAGACAGAAGCTGTGTGTGTGTGTGTGGGGGGGGTGGTGGTGGTCTGAGCCCCAGCTGGTACACAAAGCCCAACCTGGACATTGGAGTCACTCGGTCCTCCTCCCCAGGTGTAGTGTAGGAGGTGCCAGGATGGCATGCCTCTTCGCTGGTCCCAATGTCTCTTTGCCTGAGGCTGACCCTGGGTTCAGGCCCTGCAGGTTGCCCCAGGCTATGCTGACATTAGCTCTCCAGGGTTGTGTGGTTAAAGAAGGGGACAGGCTGGTAGTCAGCAACATGGCCCAAGGGGACACCTCAGGCAAAAAAATGAGTCTGATATGGCCCTGGCCTCCAAGTGACCTCCACTGCCTGACACCCACCACCCCACCCCCAATGTTTAGGTCTCTGATGCTGTGTGTGTGTGTGTGTGTGTGTGTGTGTGTGTGTGTGTAACTATTCAGGACATGAGCATGAGAAAGCTTTCACTGTGTAGGCAGGGTAAGCTGAGGGACCTAACAAGTCACCATCTGACCAGGGAAGGAGGGGGAAAGGCTTTTCCCTCTGAGGCTCTATCTCCTCTCTAATAAAACCTTTTGTCATTCAACACAGGGACATGTGTCTGTGCACTCACTCACAAGCAGGTCCTGACAAAGACGCAGTGACACCCTCTGCAGATCTGTTCCTTCAATGGGGCCTGACTAAAGAGCAAGGCTGGTTGTGCCCAGGAACGGAACTGGACAGGGATGCCAAGTTGCAAGGGCGACCACCTCACTCAGCTGTTCTTTCTGGGATTCCACAGCCCAGTGTAGTGAGTGACTGACTGAGTACGTGACAGTAATGTCCGGGGTTCTCTGAAAGACAGGCCACCACTTGGAGAGGGCCATCAAGGGGGCGGCCTTAGGAAGCTGCAAACGAGAGGTGGACAGAACCACCATGTCGTGTTTCATGTGGTGGACAGAGCCCACCACAGCATGCTTCCAGAAGCCCCTTCTCCACAGAAAGAGGAGCACATGGGGTTATACCAGGAACGGGAGAGACCTCAGGATGATGCTGAGGGCCCCAACAACACACAGGTGATCAGGAGAGTTAGGAGATGGGAGGAGATTGGCTGAGACCCTTGGAAGGAACAGGTGACCTTCTGCAGTTTAAGACCATGGAACAATTGGTGGGAGTGGCAGGAGACTTGATCAGAGCCTCACCTAGGGCAAACACCCAGAAGAGTCCCAGCTTCCCTCAGGAAGCCATTCCAGGGCCTCCTGCTTGCTCACAGCACCAACCCCGCAGGAAACCATCGACCTGGAGCCTGAAGAAATTGAGTTTCCTGAGCCCAGACATCTTCAGCTGCTGGACAGACCTGTCCTGCCAGCCTCAAGCTGCCGGGGACAGCACAAGGAACGTTCTCTGCTCGATGCTGCTTACCACCTCGAGTGTGGCCTTGGCCCTGCATGGTCCCTTCAGCCTGAGGTTTGACTGCTAACTCTCCAGGGCTCTCTCTGGCCTCCAGGTCCCAACGTGGGTCGGATGGGGTGGCTGACCTGGGGTTGCAAAGTGCATAGTCTCTCCCAAAGGCTTAGTACTCAGCCCCAGTGAGAAGAGGAGAGCAGGCATGGGTGAGGCTGGACCTTCAAGAACCATCTAAGCTCAAGAGCTGTTATGGGTACAGAATCTTGTAGACAGAATTGTGCACAGTGTGAGGATGCCCACCGGGGCCAGGTGGTAGGCCTGAGTGTCAACCTAAGCCTGTGCCTTGAAATTAAGGCTTTGAGAGAGATCAAAAAGATATTTTTTTATGTGTGTGTATATGTGTGAGTGAGGCTGTCCATGGAGCTTGCAGTTGTTCTCTCCTGGAGCTGTAGTTTGAGGTGGAAGTAAGCAGCCTAGTAAGGATGCTGGGAAGTGAACTCAGGTCCTCTAGGAGAGCAGTATTCACTCTTAACTGTTGGCTATCTCTCCAGCTGGAGAGGGATGCTTTCTTGAGAGTAAGAGGCCAGGCCCATGAGCACTGTAGAACCTGCAACAGACTACTCATAATTTTCATCAGAGACAGAGGCCTTGGTGGAGGCTGGAGGCTCTAGAGTTCCAGTCAGCCCCACTGTCCCTAAAGTATCCTCATACCCACCTTGGCATTTCCTATCCAGATCCCTAGGAAATGCTTAAGGAAGGGATTTGCCTGCCCCTCCCACCCTGCCACTTTTGGGCTGGTGGCAAGGCAGGGCAGGCAGTGGGTGCTGAGTCTATTTCAGACAAGATCGGGAAGGAAGAGCTGGAGGGAGAGGCCACTGAGATGGAAGGGGGAGCAGCCCATGTCAGTTGGAGAGCCCCTTGATCAGTCCTGTGATGTTGGGGCCAACTGTATGTACACTAGAGCCTGCTGGGTACGGGCAGGGTTCTGAGGTCCACTGGGGGATGTACTGAAGACCCCTGAAGCTAGGCTAGAAATCCCATCTGAGCCCCTGGGGCTGGCTGGTGACAGGGCCAACTGTCCCTGTCCTGGGCTCTATGCTACTGTTCCTTGTCATGGATCCTGCCACCCTCTAAGGAAGTAGCAGGTGCTGTACCCCAGGGTGGGGCACAGGGAGGAGGAGTGGGTGTTGTGAGGGGTGGGAGGCAACGTGGTGAGGGGCATACCCACTGTCTCTGTTGTCTCTTGTGCAGGACGCCTTTACCTGGCTCTATCCTCCTAGCCTCCTGTTACTGGTGTTATTTTTAAAGTTTCGTTTTGTAAACGTTTGTGCTTTATTTGTTTATTCTCTGGAATTACCGGTGCATTTATGCGTTCAATATTTAAAAGGTAAGTGTGTGCCATACGGAGGCTCCCTTCCCCTCCCTCCAGGGACCAGACTCCCTCCCTGGAGGCAGCCTGCTTTGCTAACTACTTCCCCTCAAAGGTGTCTGCACAAAGGAACAAACACAGGCGCAGGAAAGCAAATAGGACCTTATGCTCCCCCCTTTAACTCGGAGAGCAGTCTTCTACCACTGGAGGCTTCCGTGGCAGTTTCCTACCAGAATCTATTTAATATCTAAGGACACTATGAAGTCCACAGAGGTTAAGCTTTTGGTCTAGAATTACACAGCTTGGTGGCAGGATGTCCAGCCATCACAGTACATAGTACACAGTGCACAGTGCACAGTACACAGTACACAAGCAGAGTCAGGGTCATTCTCCAGAAAGAGGTAAAATAAGAGGGATGGATGGCTTGTGGTGGAGAGGTAGGTGGGTGGGCATTGGAGCAGGGATGGGCTGTCATAGCCCCTCTGGTTGCTGGGAGCTGGGAGCCAGGCTGACCACACCGCCCACCCTGCCCCACCCCATCCCTGCTCAAGTCCTCCGGCAGGCCACTGGAGCTGGCATATGCCATCTGGAGAATGGGTGCATAGTGGGGCAGGCAGTATCAGGATATGGAAGTGGAGAGGCAGACACAGACACACACACACACACACACACCGTGAATGTTCTGTACTTCCCTGTGTTCCAGTGGGTTCTGAGAGGTGAAGCTCCCAGGATCCTCTCTGATCCTAGCCCATCTCCATTGCAGCTTGAGGGTGTAGCTTTTGAGTGCTGGGCCCTGGGCACGGCCATCCTGAATCCTAGAAGATGACCTGGCAGAGTTGAGTTGCTGCAGATTTGGATCTCGGCAGGGCTATTCCTCCACCACCCACTTTGTCCCCCTTCCCTCCCCTTCCCTCCCCGTCCTGCCCCATTGTGAGCTGGGCAGGAACAGGAGAGCAGGTTGGAGGTGAAGAAGTGTCTGGGAGGAAGTGAAGGGTCACTCAGCAGGGCTCCTGCCCTTAACAGGGGCTCAGTCAGTAGCTGCTGTGGTCAATGGTCAATTCCGATTCTGTGCCAGGTCCAGGCAGCCCAGCTGGAGACTCTGGAGCCCCCGAGGACCCTTGGAGAGACCGCTAGGAACTCCCAGCTCCTTCTCGATTTGCTGGTGCCCATATCAAATCAGAAGGATACCCAAACTCCTGGATCCAGGAATCCTCCCGCCTCATCCTCTGGAATAGCGGGCAAATGCCACTGTGCCTGATCACTCTGCTCACCAGCTTCTCTGGTTGCTAGTCTGGCCTGACCCTCCGATTTGCTATGTGACCTTGGGGTGACCTTGGGGTGCATACTCACCCTCTCCAGGTCTACATTCACTCACACCTGTCAGCCAACCTGGGGTTCAAACCCTCGCTGCATATCAGAGTCTTGCTCATTCCTGACCCCTCCTCACCCCCAATGTGAGTCACCACACCCCTCCTTCCTGCACCCCACCCCCCACCCCCAGGGGACTCTGCAGGCCCAGAAACAGCACCTGAGAAACACAGACCCAAGGACTTCTGGCTGCTGCCTCAGAGTACAAATTTGGCCTCTGGTTGATGAGGACACTAGGCCCAGGCCTCCGGTCGGCTGCCTGCCTCATCTGGCTTTACTCCCTGAGGCTGAAGTGATGATTCTGGCTGTGTAGCCCAGGCTGGTCTGGAACTCAAGGTGATCCTCCTGCATCATCCTCTTGAATGCTGGGGTAACAGGTGTGTGCTGCCTCCAACAGCTTCCCTGGGCTCTTCAGCGTTTCTTCCACACTCCAAGTGCCCAGGATCCTGCTGTAGGCAGGGGAGAAGTAGAGACAGAGACGTGGGGGGAAGGGAATGGCAGGCGGGTGGCAAGCTGCCTCCTCCTTAGTCTCCAGGGGCTTGTGTTCCACCCTGGCTCCCGAGGAGGAATGGTTTGGGAGAGGAACTGATTGAAATGTACTTTTTGTTTCAGGGGAAAATTAAAGTCTTCAATTTGAGAGCGTGGCGGCAATTAATGTTTAATCACGGGAGGGTCTAGAATGTGGGAAAGCATCCTGGCTGGGGAGGGCACCTGGCCCCGGGCTGATTACAGACCTGCTTCTGGGAGGAGTGCCAGCCACCCCTCCCCCCACAAAGATTAAAGTATAATTGGCGCATCCATTTGTTTTCTGAAGGAGTGGAGCAGCTTGTGGAGGGACGATAGCTGGGGTCCTGTTGCTCCATCCTGTTCTATGGGAGGCATGGGGAGGAGTCGGAGGCGTAAGGTTTCAGAAGGAAGTCCTCATCATCTATCTTCCTTAGAGAGCGACATTGAAGCCTCTCACACCTGGGTCCAAACCCGTCTCTGCCATTTATTGACTGGCTATGTGACATGGAGAGGTTCACAGGTCTCTGTGACGTCCTCAGGGGATCGACCGAGCAGGAGGGTGCCCTGTGCTCTGTAAATGCCTTCCTGGCAGTGCCTGGGTCACAGTAGGTCCACGCTAAGGGAGAGAGAGGGGAAGATGGGGTCAGCTATGGTGGGGCTGGGCCCATAGACCCTGATGAGCAGGGCTTGGGCTGCAATGCCAGATGGTTCTCCGGCCACATATTCGGGATGCCAGCAGACAGGGCTGGGGTCGGACACTGTGGCTACTAGGCAGAAGGCAACAGACCAACCCTGAAAGGCAGGACACCTCCATAGTGCTCCAATAGCCCGGCTAACCTCTTCCTTCCTTCCTTGGCACTTGGGACCATCCCGACTTCCCTCCTGTCACCTTTGCAGCAGCCCAGCATTGACGACAACCAGACAGACTTGGGGTGTCATCAGACTCCTTGCTACCTGTGCCTGGAGTCCTGCTGGGGAGTCTCTAGATGAGATCTGCAATCCTCTTTGTCCCTGGCTGGTTGTAAATACTGGCAATATTTTCCTTCTTGCTCCTCCAGCAAGGTGGGTGCCTTGGGAAGGGTTAGCTCCCAGGGGATGGTTTTTGGTTTCCAAGTCGGAGAATCAGGATGTCATGCCCAGGGAGTATACATGACGTCTCAGATACATGCCGGATATTGCGCTAAGTTTTCTCTGCCCTTGGGTTGGTGGGTTGGCTTCTCATGACAAATCTGCGAGGCAAAGACAATCACTCCCATTCTCCAAACTGAGAAACTCAGGCTCTTCCCAGTGAGGAGCTGAGTGACGGGCTCCGCTAGGCTGACATGGAGCCAGGGCTCAGTCCAGTTCTGGCCGCACTGCAGGAGCCAGAGGCTGCAGCTGCACGGGTGGGCAGGAGGGAGCAGGCCCACAGGCTTGGCTAATGGCCCTTGGTAGGCCTGTCATGAATGGGGACAGGAAGTGCTAAGTTCAAGTTCTGATCTGGTGGGAGGGCAGAGTTCCTCTGTCTGTCCCCTCCTTTTTCCCTGCCTTCATTTCTCGTGCCTTGGAGGAGGGACACAGGGGGAGAGGGCTTAGACCCACTTTGCCAGAAACTCCAGGGAGGCGCCTCAGCTTTCTCTTCTGACGGATGGGCCCAAGGCCTCCTCCTCTCAGGTTTTGCTCTAAGCTTATATCTAAGCTAAGGCTATATACAAGGCAGTGGTTCTCACTCTTCCTAATGCTGCAACTCCTTAATACAGCTTCTCATGTTGTGGTGACCCCAAACCATAAAATCACTTTCGTTGCTACTTCATAACTGCAATTTTGCTTCCTTTATGAGTCATGATATAAATATCTGATATGCAGGTGGTCTTAGGCAACACTCCTGTTAAAGGGTGTTCCACCTCCGAAGGTGGGCCTGGTAAAATCTGAGGAGAGGGGACTACTTGGGAGGGTCAGTTCCCTGCCAAGATAACACCCAGTGTTTGGGGTCCTCAGAGATTGAGGGTGCGGGCTAGTGATTCGAGTCATATCACGAGCCTCCCTTCTTTCCTTCCTGTACCTTCCCCAACAGTTCTAAGTGAGGGACCTTCACAGCCAGGCCTGAGTAGGTGGGTAGGTGGTGCCAGCTTAGCCAAGAAGTGCCTGCTTCTGATTCGTGGCCGGTTTCCACGGCAACCGATTGATTGTCCCAGCTGCAGACTCAAGGAGAATGCGCTTTCTCCCAAGCTGGGCTGCCTGGGAGGCCACCACAGCAGAAGTACCTCTGCTTCCAGGAAGAAGGAGTCACCTTAGCTCAAGAGCCATCACTAGCACCTGCTAGGTGCTCATGTGATGCTGCAACAGGAGGAGGGCTCGAGGCACATATGAAGCACCTACTATGTGCAACTGGAGTCCCAGGGCCTTGAACTGAACCTGGCCCAGCCACATCCTAAGCCTGGGGGCAGGGCGTTAACCACTAGGCCCAGAGGCCAGCACTGTGACTCTCTGAGGAGTAGCACAGTTAGTCTGAGCCACTGTCATCCCTGGCCCACCAGGCCATAAGGGCAGTACATGGGACTCTGAGGGCTGAAAGAGAGAGCCCCTACTGAGGGAGGCCAGGCCGGAGTGATAGAGTGACAGACGAGACAGGGTGTAGCTTGGCTGAGTGACAGGGATGAGGCACAGAGCAAGGGGAGTGACCAGCAGGACTCTGGCCCTCGGGCAAGCCTTGATGAGGTCTCCAGTAAGCAGGGCAGGCTGGTGTCTGGTGTGTCAGCTCTAGTCTTTCTGGCCACACCAGCTTTCTTAACTACCCATCCTCAGCCCTGCTTCCTGTCATGGTCTCCTTTGTCTCAGACTGCTGATTCTCTGGCCTTCCTCACCACAGGGGAAGAAGGCTGGTGTGGGCAGGACCCCAGGCACTGATAAGGGCTCCCTTCTGCCTCTCCAACCCACAAGCCTCGCTCTTTTCTGTTCTGGGGTAGCCCCCCTCTCTCCTTTCTTGCCCTTGGTGGCAGTTTTACAGTGAGCCTGGCCGTAGGCTCAACCTGTTTCAGTGGGTATGGTTCCTGTGCAGGGGATAGGGAGGTAGGGTGGGGATGGGGGTGGGAGTGGAGGGGGTATGGGGTTGGGGGGTAGGGGTGGGGGGCGGGGGGCTGCTCTCTGACCTGGTCCCTGCCTCCTCACTCTCTTCATTTGGAACCTCTGCTTGGTGTCTGGTCCCCAGATGGGCTCTCTAGGCCTGGCCTCATTGACATTCTACCCACAGCAGCCTCAGTCATATGCTAGCTGCGGGAGCTGTTCCGTTGAAGGAGCAAGGCAGAGAGGTTGGGCTGAAGAAGGCTGGGAGGGGACTGGTGAGGGGCGTGGGGGGGACCAGTGCTCTGGGATGGCTGCCTGAGCCTCCATCTGGGGGGGTCTGAGCAGGACAGGTCAAGCCAGATCTGGCCAGACTGCAATTCAGGTTTGACGCTGAGCAGTGCAGACCCGGAACTTCAAACCTTAACTGGTTAAGCCCAGAAACTAGGGAGGCCTTTTGGTCTTCTTTTGGGAGATGAGGCCATCCAGCCTTGCCATCCAGGTCCCAGCTTCCCATACTCTGCTGAGGTCCTCGGGGACTGTGAAGCAAATGGTTCTTGCTTTCAATGTTCTTGGCTTCCTGAAGTCCCACGGAGCCTCCAAGAGTGGCCTGAGCCCCTACAGATACAAACAGGGGTGAGCAAGAATGATAAGAGGAAAGGGGGATCTGGGCCATTTCACTGAGTCCTTGAAGTCTTCAAAACAGGAGTCAGGAGCTTCTGAAGGTTGCTGAGCAGAAGGGGTGGGATCCTCGATGTATTGTTTATTTCCTCCTCCTCCTCCTCTTCCTCCTCTTCCTGCTCCTCTTCCTCCTCCTCTTCTTTTATTTTCTGAGCTAGGATCTCACTATGTAGCCCAGGCTGGCCTCAAAGTCACAACACTCTTTCTTCCTGAGTGCTGCGTTACAGGTATTTGCAACCCCATGTGGCTTCATTTATTACATATTTACTTAAGTCCGGTTCACATTTTTGCTGGGACTAAAGGTTCAGAAATGCCAATCCAAGTCCTGGAGCTCCCTGGGCTAACAGGATCACTAGGAGATGCTCATGAATATTCATAAGGGCAACAGGAGGTGCTCATGAATATTTATAAGGGAAGCAAGCTCTTACCAGGAGCAGCCTGAGGTAGGGTGTAGATCTATAAAGGTGTCCTAGACTTGGAGCATGCTATGAGACTTGGCAGGGCCAAGCAGAGGATGTTGAGCCACACTGGACTAGGCATAAGAAAGAGAATTCCAGGTCAAAGACGCATCCACTGGTGCAGAATGAGCAGGCTGTAGTGGTTCCACCAGAGAAATGACGGCACATTCACATTTAGGAGCTGACTAGGACTGTGGCCCCCAGGGGTAGGGCAGTGAGGGGTCAGAGGGGTGCAGGTCACCTATCTTGAGAGTATAAGGTGAAAAGGGAAGAGGCTGGAGATACGGCTCCTTTGGTAGTGAGTGCTTGCCTAGCATTCAGGAAGCCATGCCTGGTTCAATCCTTAGCACCAGGGAAGTGGTGACAAATGTCTGTAATTTCAGCTCTAGGCAGGTGGAGGCAGGAGGGTGAGAAGTTCAGAATCATCCTGTGCTACATAGTGAGTTTGAGGCCAATCTGGGTTACGTGGGACCCTGGCCTACTGATAACAGGAGGAGGAGGAGGAGGAAGAGGAAGAAGGAGAAGGAGAAGGAGAAGGAGGAGAAGGAGAAGAAGAAGAAGAAGAAGAAGAAGAAGAAGAAGAAGAAGAAGAAGAAGAAGAAGAAGAAGGAGACGACTCAGACTTGGGGACTTAGCTCAGTGGTAGAGTGCTTGCCTAGCAAGTGCAAGGCCTTAGGATCAGTCCTCAGCAATGAAATAAAACAAAACAAAATAAACCCTCAGCCAACCACCACCAAACAAGACACACACACACACACACACACACACACACACACACACACACACACACACGAGCAGAGAGCACAAAGAAAAGGGTAGCCAGCCAGACCTCCTGCAACCCTGTCACCCAGGAAATGTGTGCTCTCAATGTTGGGGATAAAGCCAGCTAGGCTTGGGCATAGAGTGTGAATGGCGTGATGGCAGCTCAGCTAGGGTACAGGGACTGCGAGAGCAAGGGGCACCAGGATGCTTCACCTTCCAAGTATATCCTTCCCTATGCAGAGGTCAGGAGGGAGGGTCACCCCGGAGTGGGTGCCTGACACTCGTTACAGAGCACAGATGTTTCTAAGGGAGGTGTAGGAAGGGCACATGGCTCACTCTTGGGCACTTGCTCAGTTGTCACATGTAATCCTCATTGATTTGCACTCATACTTTGTTCAGATGAGAAACAATCTGGAAACACTTGCCCATCACTGTGGGATGGCAGCCAGACAGTCCATAATTTTGATTTTGGAGTTACACCTCATGGACAAAACTACCCAGCTTAGCTATTGTCATGAAGACACCACGACAAAACGAGCTATTTAAATACGGCTGTGGGAGTGAAGCTCAGTGGGCAGTGCCTAACTAGTTCCACAGAGGCCCTGGGTTCCACCCTCTGCACTGCAAAACAATTACACTGGGTACAAATACGAGTGTCTCAGTTCCATATCCCTTCATTTGCCCTCTTTAATGAGTAAAGAAAGGCATCCTACCATCTCTGTGGCCTCTGGGTGGTGTTTCAAATGCTTTTAAACATGAGGCTCTCTCAGAGGCAGCTTGGTAGGGGCATCTGTGGGAGCTTGCAGTTCAAATAGAGGAAAAGGCCATTCCCCCACCAGGAACAGAACTGGACAGAGCAGCAAGCCCTGCTTAGCTGCCGTGGTAGCTGCGAATCCATTTAACTCCTTCGGCTGACTTGGACGTTGTATTAATTTACTTTATTTTCTGTGTGTGGGTGTTTTGTCTGCATTGTATATTTACGTCCAGTGCCTGTGGAGGCCAGAGAGGGTATTGGATCATGTTCCTTGGACCTGAAATTACAGAGAGTTGGGAGCTGTCGTGTGGCTGCTGGAAACTGAAGCTGCATCCTCTTGGAGGAGTGCCACCCCATGATCTTAACCACTGAGCCACCTCTGCAGCCCCTTGGGTGTGGTATATCCAAGAGAACAGAGACCAAGGCTTGTGGGACTCAGCCACCTCAAGTGGCTTCTCTAAAGCTGAGGCCATTCTTGTTTGTCCTGAGATAGAGTCTCGTTTAGCCCAGGCTGGCCTGGAACTTGATATATACCTAAGTACGACCCTTGACCTTATGACTAGCCTCCATCTCATGAGTGTCAAGATGAGCTGCAGAAATGTGGCAGCACATTAGGCTATGAGCCCAGTTCTTCGGGTTATTTTCTCTGTTTTTGAGACAGGGTCCCCTGATGTAGTTCTGGCTGGCCTAGAACTCGCTATGTAGACCAGAACTCCCAGAGATCCACCCGCCTCTGCCTTTCGATTGCTGGGATATGGGGAGAGTCCTTAAAGCCCCATGCCCCTGCATCCAGCTGGTAGTGGGCAACAGAACCTCCCAGGACCCTTTCTGGAGGGGACCTGCCAGTTAGGCAAGATAGAATATGGACGCATATGGCAGAACCTACAGAGGGCGTGGGTGGAGGACAGAGAGAACCCAGTTCCTGGCTCTGTCCTCTATCATGACCAGGTAGTCTGGAGTGAGCCAGGAGGGCACGTCCCTCTCTTTGCAGCCATCACAAGGCAGGAAGTCCCATCCTTCAAACCCAGGGTCTTTCTGCTTGGCACATTCTAGACCAAGTCATCAACCAAGTTTGACCTTGATGGAGGGAATAAACACTGAGCGAGTGGATTTGGCTTCCTGTAACGTGCACATCTTCTCTGCAAGCAGGAAGGCTGTGGGGGGGGGGTGGGGGGGTCGCCAGCTCTGGATGGAGCAGGTGGGGAAAAGGCAGGGGCCCTGCCGATACCGGGCAAAGGCAGGAGCTGGTGATTCACGCAGGAGAGGCAGCACATGTGCTTAGCCAGGCACAGAGAGAATTCATTCCCACTCAGCTCTGAAAGGCATGGAAATTTTAATAAAGGCAATTCCATTCAAATGAACAAATATTTTAAAACATGAAGTTATTTAATCTACCACTGAAGAACACTCACTGTCTTCAACAGCTCGTCACAAGCCTAGGAGTCCCCTCGAAGCCTGCCGGTGGGGGGCACTCCTCAGATGAGCCCCAGCTCACAGGTGAGGAAACTGAGAAGGGATGAGTCAGCTGTCAGGTGACAAGCAGGTGGCATGGGATGGCTAAGTCAGTAGATCTCAAGAGTATGGCTCTTGGACCTGGAGCCATCAACACAGCCTAGGAACATGATGGACACCAGGATGGTAGGGACGACTCCTTCTGGCTTCTGAGTGAGTGTGCAACAGGGGATAAGTAATCAATACTAGCCTGACTGTTTTGGTTACCCTTTCTCCTGCAGGCACCCTGACCTGCTGAGCCATCTCTGCAGCTTGGCACTGGGTTTAGAAGCATATAAAACTGGAAGCAACCTAAGTCTCCAACTGGGAGAACAACGGAGTCTGCAATGTGTGGCTACTGCACAGATAGAAGGAAGCTTTGGCCGGACGTGGTGGTGCACGCCTTTAATCCCAGCACTTGGGAGGCGGAGGCAGGCAGATTGTTGTGAGTTCAAGGCCAGTCTGGTCTACAAAGCGAGTCCAGGACAGCCAGGGTAACACAGAGAAACCTGTCTTGAAAAAGCAAAAAACAAAACAAAACAAAACAAAACAGGAGGAGGAGGAGGAGGAGGAGGAGGAGGGAGCTTGGGAAAGAGAAACAGTATGGCACAATGAGTTTCAAGTCTGCCCAAGGCTTTCCCCAGGTTTAAACCAGGCATCCTGATTCTAGAATCACCTCAACTCTGAGAAAAATGGGGACACATGGTCACCTGAAGTGTAACTGCTGTTAACCCTGCAGGCAGGTTTGTCCTCTTCTGCCCTCTCGCTGGGCAGGGGGTGGCATGGTACTTCACTCCTCTTGAAGCTTGGTGACTGTATGACTTCTATTTGTCAGTGAAACATGAGAGGAAATGACTGTCCTGCCCAGACAGCACTGCTCTGGGTCTGTGCTAAGATGGCACCTAATCAGGTTGGGTCCCTGAGTGTTTGTAACAGAGACTCTTGTTCAGCTACGCACGTGGTAGCGCAAGACACACAGTCTTCGTTGCAAGTGTTGTGTGACACTATTCCTGGAAAGACATGGACAAAGGTCTACTCACCCCAGATAGGGAGCCAATGACACACTGAAGTATGGATATCATCAACATCTAGTCTAGTTGGTAAACCAATGATTTTTTGGGGGGGAGCGGGGGTTACTTACAGGAGTCTGGGTGAAGAGTTACTTAAAGAGAAGAAAATGGCTCAAAGACAGCTGAATGACCAAGGCCTATCCCAGCATAGGCGACAGCTCACGAAATCTGACAACCTGGAACACGTTGCATAGCCAGCAGGCGGCTGGATGACTCAAGAGTGTCCTTTCTAGGTAGCTCAGTTGGTCTGAACCAGTGGTTCCCAACCTATGGGTTGTGAACCCCCCACCTTGGGTGTGGAATGACATTTTCATAGATAAGGTCATATCAGATGTTTACACTACGATTCGTAACAGTAGCAAAATTACAGTTATGAAGTAGCGATGGAAACAATTCAATGTAATTGAAAATAAAGCAGTGGAAATGGTTGGGGGCTACCATAACATGAAGAATTGTATTAAAGGGTCACAGCATTAGGATGGTTGAGAACCATTGCTCCAAAGCTCTTCCTGGTCACTCATCTGGTCTCTGCCTCTTTTAAGCAGCTCAGCCTGGAGGGTGGTCCCTGCTAAAGGAGGGACCTAAGTGAATCTGGTCAGTTTCAGGGACTTCCTGAAGACTTTGAATTGTTTACTTCCCAATTTGAGGGAGCTTCCCAGTAGGATGGAACCTTTAGAAGAGTTGGTCTCTAAAGGAGCTTCCCTTCAGGATGGAATATTTTTATCTCACAGGAAATTACTGCACTACAGCAAGGGATTGGGGCTTGTTAGTACAGGATGCTCTCACCTGCTCTGACTGGTCCTGTGGGACACGTGAATTCCACCATACTAACACAGACGCAGACCACTAAATTGTATCCGCAGTACCACTGCAGAGGTCTAACTCATTAAGTATGTGGGTGTGCTGGACAGGCTTGGAAATGCTGGCAGTACCAGGTATGCTAAAGGAAGTTTTGTGACTTTTATTTTCTTCTCTATTACACTGTCCAATTTTCTACATGGAGAATGTCTTATTATTTTTTTGATGGTGGATGTTTTTATTAAATAATTTCTTTGCAGCTGAGATGGGTCCTCTCTGGGCCTTTATTTACTCAGGGAAAATCATAAAGGGAGAGGAAAAGAGATAAACTTTAGTCTCAGAGGACACACAAGCTGTGGAGGTTGTGGATCTGATGCTCAGTAGAAGGATCTGATCCCAGCCCGTACCCTTCAAAGGTTGGCACCATTATGATAACCATCTGTTCCCAACACTCACCTATTGGATGGGATTGGTCCTGTCTCCCTGTGGGCTGTGGGAGGAATTGATGACACATGTCCAGAAGATGGAGGAATCTTCTGCCTGTGGGGGAGGAGGAATCTCTGTTTTGGTGCCTTAACAATGGTGAGCCTTCATTTCTTGCAGAAGGAAGGAAGGAAGGAAGGGGAAGAGAAGGGAAGGGAAGGGAAGGGAAAGGAAGGGGAAGGCAAGGAAAAGAAAGGAAAGGAAATGGAATGAAAGGCATGGGAAGAGAAGAGAAGGGAAAGGAAGGCAGGGGAAGAGAAGGGAAGGTTAGGCAAGGGAAGGGAGGGGAAGGCAAGGCAAGGGAAGGGAAGGGAAGGCAGGTTGTTGTTACTGGCTAAGACATCACTGGGTGGCCCTGTGATTAAACAAGAGATGGGATGGAGTATCTCAGAACCAGCTGCCCAACACTTAAAGCCTCCGAGAGGGCAGCCCCAGACCCCCACACTCCCTTCCTCTCAGCTTCTCCACACTCCCTTCAGCTCAGCTTCTCCACACTCCCTTCTTCTCAGCTTCTCCACACTCCCTTCAGCTCAGCTTCTCCACACTCCCTTCTTCTCAGCTTCTCCACACTCCCTTCTTCTCAGCTTCTCCATACTCCCTTCAGCTCAGCTTCTCCACACTCCCTTCAGCTCAGCTTCTCCACACTCCCTTCTTCTCAGTTTCTCCACATTCCTTTCTTTTCAGCTTCTCCACACTCCCTTCAGCTCAGCTTCTCCACTCTGCCACTGTACCAGAAGCTGAACTGTATCCACAAAATTGAGACAAGAGAAAGGCTGGAGTCTTTGGGAAGAGCTGGCTGGTCCTCTATGGTATGGGAAGTGGTCCCCTCGTTGGAGAACGCAGTGACAGGAACAGAACCTGTTGGCAGAGGCCCCAGTGGAGTGGCTGATCTGTGCTTGGCATTTGGGGCTGTGGCACCAGTGCTGGCCCAGGTGGGCTGTGCTGGGCTATCTGTGCCTAATGTGGAACACCAAGTCTTGGAGAAATTAAGGGGAGGCGGAGTAAGGAGGCTGAGGAAGGGGATCACGGTGAATTGAGGCCAGCGTGGGTTACAGAGTGAGACCCTGTCTCAGAAAGCTGCAATCCCAAAAGAACTGCCCATGAGTTCTAGGCCAGCCTAGACTGGGAGATCCTATTTCACATATCCAGAACCCCAAACAGTTCTCCTAAGAAAAAGAAAAGCAAGGGACACCTCTAGGGACATTAGCAGCAGGGCAGTTAAGACTGCTTCACTGTAGCCTTTACATAAAGAGAAGCCAGAGGGCTCGGCAGAGGCCAGGGACCTCTGAAACCCATAGAAATTCTACTTCTGTGCTGGGCATCATGGTGCACGCCTTTAACCCCAGCACTCGGGAAGCAGAGGCAAGCGGATCTCTGTGAGTTCAAGGCCAGCCTGGTCTACAAAGCGAGTCCAAGACAGCCAGAACTAGAAGAGAAACCCTGTCTTGAAAACCCAAAAAAGAAAAAGGGGGGAAAAAGTCTACTTCCTCTTTGGGACTATCCTGAACCAGTAGGCCATTCAGAGACCCTGGGTCTTAGGATCACAGCTGGGAGTCCCCCAACTTTCCAGTCATGAGGTGAGTTGACAAGGTCCAGAGACAGCAGGGGCATCTGGCACAGAGCCACGCAGCCAGCCATGGAGAAGCCAGGATTTGAACTCAGCTCTGCAGTTACTTACAATATGCCATTGGGCCAGGGCAGGGTGATCAAGAAAGGGAGACAGACAGGATCAGGAGGGGGTTAGTAGGAGGGCAAAAGGCAGGTATAGCAAGGCAAGGAGCGGGCTTCCTGTTTAGCCTGGGTTACAGTCCCAATAGGGGGTCCTGTAGACCTGTCCACTGACTGTGTTCACCCCGAGCCTGGCCTTGTACCAGGCTGTTGGGGAGACTGGAGACTCACCCCATCCCCACCCCCCGACATTCAGGCTGCTGCCACCCAGCCACAGACTGCTGCCGCCTAGCCTCCATCTCCCTCACATACTTGCCAGCCCCCTGTGTCATCTTCCTTAATCCATCCCGACGGAGAAGTCCCCCAGAGAGACTCTGAACGCTGCACACAGGCTAAGGCTGTGCGTGTCTGGACAGGCAGGCTCTCTGTCCCTTTCTATCTCCTGTTGTTCTAAGGTAGGGTT
This sequence comes from Acomys russatus, assembly GCF_903995435.1. Classification (NCBI taxonomy): domain Eukaryota; kingdom Metazoa; phylum Chordata; class Mammalia; order Rodentia; family Muridae; genus Acomys; species Acomys russatus. Next base: position 41,431,051 of record NC_067153.1, on the reverse strand, counting down.
CTGCCCCCTGCCCCAATTCACCAAACTGCACCCCACTTCCTACATGTGTACAGCTACTGTTTGGGGGAGTCCCACACCTCAGGCTGCCATGCCCCCAACCCCTCCCTGCTCCTCCTTTTTTTCTCTGTCTCCTGTGACCTCTGACCCATACACAATTCATCCTGGGTCCTAGTGCCAGGCCTGCAGCTTGACACTGAAAAGCCGCTCTCCCTTTCCCAAGTTCCGTGGAGTCTGGCTTCTCCCCTAGAGAGCACTTGGGAGCTTTTCTGGTAAAGGAAGCATCACTCCGCCATTGGGGAGAAGCCGATGGGATGAGAGGAGGAGGCAGGGCCTGGTGAATGTGGGTACAGAGAGAGTCAGCCACTGGACTAAGATCACACAGCAACTTGGAAAACATGGAGTATTGGACCTAACTGTCTCTCTCTGAGGGGCCTTTCTTCAGCTATTCTGGGTGAGGTCAGCTGGTGCCTGGGCCTTGTGGGCCAGAGTGGCTGTTTCCTATTGCTAGGAAGGAGGGGCTTGGCAGTGCCCTGGTAGGAGGAGGCTTGCCTTTGGTTCTTTGATGCTCGTTCTCTCGAACCCCTGGGGGAATGCCTGAGTCATCGCCGAGCGGCAAACATATTTAGCTCCTTTCATCGTCTCTAATAAATCAACTTCTCTGGGTCTCTCATACCTGCCTCCAACTCCAGGTTGCCTGCCCCCATCTCCTGTCGCCTGACATCTGGACACAACAGAGACTTCCAGTCCCCTTGGTTCCTGGCAGTGGTCCCCTTGCCGCTTCCTCTCTCTCCCCAGGCTTTCCGGGCCAGGCCAGGCCTCCCTCGTGCTGGGCTGGCCTCCGTTCAACAGCTGCGGACCTGGAGCCTTTCAGAGCTTCCTGTAGCTAGGAACTGCCAGGCCTGGATGCAGCCAAGAGCAACAACTTCTATAGCTCAGCCCTGAGCCTGGCCATCACCCCAGCGCCCTCTCAGCCCATTGGGGGCTTGTGTTGGGGCCCAGGGAACTTCCCCAAACACTTTAACCTCATCCTGTCTCTTATGGGTCCTGGTGGCAGGAGGACCCCAGGCTTCTACTGGGCTTGTATTTCATGACACCTCTCCCAGGAAGCTTCCTGATTCGCCTCCTTCCCTTCTTCAGTGAGTCTCCCCTCCCCCCAGTGGCACTCATCTGATTTGTCTCTCTGTGAGAGCATGTAGGCAGTATGCCTTGTGAGGATAAAGCAATAAACAGTATGTAACACCCCCCCCCCCCGCCGCGCGCAGGGAGCTGCGTACCATTGTCTTAAGCTGTGTGCGCCCACGTGCTCTTGCACGCGTGTGCATTGTGTGTGCCTGCGTGTCTGAATGCACACATGCGTGCATGTATGCCACAGCATATATAGGGGTCAGTGGGCAATTTTCAGGAGTTGGTCCTTCTGTTTTTATTTTATGTGCATTGGTGTTTTGCCTGCATGTATGTCTGTGTGAGGATGTTGAGGTCTCTGGAACTGAAGTTACAAACAGTTGTGAGCTGCCATATGGGTGCTGGGAGTTGAACTCGGGTCCTCTGGAAGATCAGCCAGTGCTCTTAACCACTGAGCCATCTCTCCAGTGAGTCGGTCCTTCTGTTGTGGGTCCTTGAGATCTAACTTGGATCCTCAGGCTTGGTGGCGGGTGCCTTTACCCATTAAGCCTTCTTGCTGGTCACACTGGCCTAAGCATTTCATGTATACTTAGCTAGTCCCTCTTTACAGGTGTGTAGTCAGAGGACTTCAACACTGCGGACATTTCTTAAGACATGAAGAGAGCAAGCCTTTGAATCCAGGCCTTCTGAGAGGCTCTCATTGCTGTCCCTGCATTCGGAGTTAGTGGCATTCAGAGACCTGCTCATCACCCCCTCCCACCACCCCAGCCTATGGCAGAGGCTGCGCTGGACACATTCCTGAACTCCCCTTGTCTGCAGACATCTCCATTAAAGGGTAGTGACATTAAAAGAATTCTCAGGGAGGAAAATCTAATCCAAAGAGGGGGCAGCCTGTTCGGAGGTGCACAGCCCCCTAAGAAGCCAGGAGAGGCAGGAGAGTGTGATCCCTGTGAGGAAGGAAGAGGCACCTATAGTATTGCTCAAGGACACAAACCTTAATCAGTCAGGTGCCTCCCAATTCCCTGAAAGCCCACACCAGGTTCTGTGCTGGTCAGCTTTTCCAGCTTTGGAGAAAAGCACTCATCTGTGTGTGGTGAGCGCCCCCTGCTGGTCACATTTAGCACTACACAGTAGCAGAAATGGGTGAAAGCGACCCAGGCGAGGTTTGCAACAGTGTCAGACGGACCTCCCAACATACTGGTGGGTATGGTCTTGGGCTGTCTCCTGTCCCTAGAAACACCTATCTTTTTGGTTTCACAGTTACAGAGGCCCCACACCCCGGAAGCTATTGATGCTGAAGCCTCAAGTGTTTTTGTTATTGTTTTGTATATCGGGTAACTTCAGTTAAACCAACAATCATTTTGAACCTCCTGTGTGCCAGGTGCTCAGCAAGCACACAGTCAGACCTGCATGGACCTCACTGTCTGGCAGGATGAGATGACTCTGCAATACAGGCCTGGCTACCTAGCCTGGACATCCTCCTCCTGGATCATTCATCTGCCTGGTCCAGTTCTCTCACCTGTCTCTCCCATTAGACTTGAGGAATTTTTGTTCGACACAGTCTCACTCTGTAGATCAGGCTGGCCTTGAACTCACAGAAATCCACCTGACTCTGCCTCCCAAGTGCTGGATTAAAGGTATGTGCCACCATATTCAGCATGCTATTTTTTTAAATTATTATTTTTATTATTTATATTTACGTGTGTACATGTGTGGCATGTGTGTGTTTACTATGTGTCTGTGGAGGTCAAAAGAAGAGGTTGGATCCCCCAAGTTACAGGCAGTGTGAGCTACCTCATGTGGGTGCTGGAAACCAAACTTGGGTCCTCTGGGTAGAGCAGCAAGTGCTCCTAACTGTTGAGCTGTCTCTTAAGCCTTCATACTTGGATAGCACTGTGGTCACAGGGGTCTTTGGATTCTCAGCTTTGTTGTGGAAATACTCAACACATGGCCAAAAGAAGGAAACTATGGGCAAGCTGAGCAAGTTCAGCCTTAGGATCTTTGAGGAGGGCTCTGAGGGTGGGATTTTTAGGCCGGGGGCTGGAAGAGGGAGACAAGAGGATCGAGAACACTGGATCATGAGCCCAGGCCCGCCAGTGCCTGGAACAGGGCCCGGCACAGCTGTGGCACTTTATAAACACCGGTGAGAAGACAGAAAAGGCCCTGCCCCACACTGGTCCTTGAGCCAGCCTGTCCTTGCATCCCTCCAGAGGCGGTGGTATCTACCTATCTTCCATGTCAGCCATTCTAGTTGTAGATCTTGGGTTGCCTTCTGGAAAATTCTGTTTTTCCCTGGAAAAGCCAACTCAGAACCAACTCAGCCTAGCTCCTCCCTCTGGCCCAAGGAAGCCCATTAGGAAGTTCAGATCCCGGGGGAACTTCTGTCCAGCATGGCATCTATCCCCAGTGTCCTAAGGACCACCAAGTGCTCCCACTTCCTGGTCTGGGAAAGGGATGAAGGGGAAGGACCAAGGAGAGGTCAGGGATGGTGACACAATCCCAGAAGGATAGCCTTCTATTGATGAGTTGGATCGTGAGCTTTATTCTTGCTTCTAAGTGTTACAGCAGGAGATAAACCGATGCCCCCCCCCCCCCCCCCCCCGGTGCTGGGGAAGAAGTGGAGGACGAAAGGGGAGGGGACAAAGGTCAGACAGCCTCTGTGAACACAAATACATGCCAGAGGAAGACTTTTAGGGTCCCTTAACACCCAAATGGGGACAGCTGAGATAGGCTTAGCTCACAGCAAAGTCCTCAATTGTCCAGCAAGGGCTCCATCTACTGGTGCCCCAGCTCCCAGGTGTATGTCTATCCAGAAACAGAAGTCCCGCCGCTCCCCCCCGCACTGCTCTTCCTGACCCTGTGGGACTTGTGCACATGTGGGCTCCTGGGGAGGGTGAGGGCAGCCTGGCCGCCGCCTCGTGCTCCTGCTCAGGGCCTAGGCTAGCACAGGGCCCAGGGAGTCCCATTTCTTGCTGCCTTGTTGAGGAATTTTCCCCTGGGGGTTCCTCAGGCAGGAGAGGGGGTAAAAGTGCTCTGGGGGAAAAGCCTCTTCCAAGTAGTACCTCCCTGGTAACACCACAACCTGCTGTATATGGAAAGCTGGGGTTGCAGCTGGCAAGAGGCTGCAACAGGGGCCCATTCTGCAGCCCCCTAGCTTTGCTAGCCAGGCATCTAACAGTGGTGCCATGGATAAGAGTCTGTCACTACCAGCTGGCTCTCTGTGCTATCCAAGCAGCCCTCCTGGTGGGCACAGCCTGCAGCCTTTTCCTCTCCCATTTTTCTCAGCTGTAGGTCAGATCTGCCATCCACAGATACTGCTTCTGCCTCGAGGGTGTCCCCTGCACACCTTCTCACGTCAGCGTCCTTGGGAACGGTGCCAGCAGTACCTCAGAACTTTCCAGCCCAGTCTGTCTGCTTTAGTCACCTGGTATCGAAGCTCCCCCTGGGAGCCAAGCTGACCACAGAGCCAGCTGGGCCAAGAGGTTTCCTGTCTGAACTCTGCCTTTTTTGGTAAGACCCAGAGGAGGGCTGTGACTCAGTGGAAGAAGGTGTCTGGAGCTTTGGGATCCGAGGTGGGTGTATTCTGATACCCTGGGTTGGCAGGGAGGGCCTGGGCCAGTCTGAGGGAAGGAAAACCTCAGAGCTGGAAGCCTCCAGGGAGTCCGTTGTCCTCCTACTGGGGAGGGAAAAGGGGTGAAACACAGGTGGTGGGCTCAGGGCTGGCTCGCCTCCCATCCTCAGCCACAGTGGTCCAGGACAGAGCTTCATAGGTTCTTCCTGACAGGCATCGCTGGTGATGCTCTGTGTCCTCTGAGGTTCCACATCCCCCGCAGCAAGTTCCGGTGATGGGGAGGGGCAGGTTTGTGAGCAAGGACAGGCACAGTGGGTGAAAGGTGTGTCTCCAGGTACCACACAGGCTCTACTGGGGCTGGCAGCCGTCACCTCCTGGAGGCTCACTGCTTGCTGACAATCTTCTTTTTCCGAGCAGACAACAGGTCGTAGAAGGGGACTCGGGTGATGCTGGCCCTAGGGGTAGAGGAGGAAATGAGACTTCGGGGCTTGCTGCAGGATAGGACTTCCAGGCTTATGATCTAGGGTGTGTGGCTCACCCTGTTGCATGGGAAAGGCCAGGGACGGATGTAGGGAAGCCCACCCTGCTGGCCTCATCCCATAGGCAGGCCCAGCAAGGATGCGAAGCCTCAGGTTAGGAGGTGAAAGCCCGTCAGAGACTCTCAGACTCATCTCCAGTCCTTTTTGAGACCCAGGAGAAGCAAGAGAGGTAGTGATGGAACCAGCTTTGTCCCTCACTGCTGTGTGGTTCAGGGTAAGGCTCTGCCATTTCTGGACCTCTCTGACTCTTTAAGTTTCTAGGACACAGTCCTTGTCCAATGGCCACTCATGCCTTCTAACTTACAGGTCTTCCACTTGCCTATCTCTGTGGTATCGCATCCCCCTCTCCCTTCCTGCCTGAGCTCCTTGCAAGCACCAAGTGCCTGGAACCTCCCACCGAGCCTTTGAAATTGGTCTCTTCCTTCTGTGATCCCTGGACTTGGCATGGTGGTTGGCTCAAGAGAATGCCCACCAATGGCCACCAAAAGAAGGAAGCCCTGGAGCTCACTCCTTTACTCCAAAGAAGTAGGAAGGTGAGAGGAGATGCCCAGCACCCCTGCTGCCCCTCACCTGATGGCCTCGATCCACTGGTCCCTCTCTTCTGCATTGGCAGCTGAGATGCGATAGGATTCGTGTTTTCCCTCCACCACTTTGCCATCCCCGTCTGTCTTGCATGCCTTTATCTTCTGGCCTCGGCAGCTGGGGTTGTACAGCTCCAGGCAGAACTGTGGGAGGGGCCAGGTGAGAATAAGGCTGTGGGTGGGGGGAGACAGGCTAGGCTACTCCCTGGAGGGGGGGGCGTCACAGAGGCAAGAGCAGCATTCCCACAGAATGCCCACCCCGAACAGCTCACAGGGAGAGGAAAATAAACACCTACTACAGACCGGGCTCCCTAAAATCCCATGCAACAGATGAGGGAACCAAGGCTCAGAAAACAACTGTGAGTTAGAAGTACCCCAGTTAGAGTCAAGCGCCACAAGACGACTGAGGCTTGCCCTGTCAGTGACACTGGCCGTCCTGTGTGCAAAGCTTCGGGAAAGACCGTACAGAGTGGCCGGGCCTCGTGGCAGGTCCCACACAGGCCCTCTCCCTCAGGCATGCTGGGAATCCCCAACTCGACTCTCACCGGCTTCTTGGGGTCATCCACCTTCTGCACAGAGAGGTTCTCCAGTGGGATAATCCCCCGAGGCTCCTTGTCCTAAGGAAGTGAAGTCAAGGTCAGGAAATGAGCTTGGGGCCTCCCCAGACCACCTCTCCAGACCGCCTAGCCACAGAGGGGCACAGCACTTCAGCCTTGGCTTGGATCTGGGATACCCAAATAAAACAGTTTTTCATTTGATTTTATGCGTAAAGGTGCTTTGCCCCTGTAAGTGCAGTGCCCATAATGGCCAGAAAGGGACATCAGATGCCCCACCCCCAACCAGGACTGAAAGAACAGACATTTGTGAGCTACCATGTAGATGCTGGGATTTGAACCCGGGTCCTCTGGAAGAACAACTAACGTTCTTCACTGTTGACCCATCTCTCTAGCCTCCTCCCCCTTTTATGGTTTTCTGAGGAAGGATCTTGTTTTGTAGCCCAGGCTGGCCTTGACCATGTTAGGATCCCCTCCTGCCTCAGCATTCTCAGTGCTAAAGTTATGGGTATGAGCTCCTATGCTGAGCCTTTAGGAAATCTACCTGTCTTTGAACAATGGTTCAGGGCCCTACACATGTTGAGGCTCATGTTTACCACTGACCCCCAGCCCCAGCCCATGAAACCCAACTTTAAGTCAGGGCTTCCTCTTGCCCAGCCCTTCCTCCTCTTTGCCACTCGGTTCTGTGAAATGGAAGAATCCCTCAACACCGAGAACTCAAAAAGAGTCCCCGCACTCTCTGGCGGGGGGCAGTGGCTCGAGGGGCCAGGTGGGGCTGGATGTGTCCCATTCCCACCTCCCCACGCACTCACAGTGGTGAACTCGAAGTAGTAGAGGCAGTTGTCTGTGAGGATGAACCAGCGTCGCTTCCATGTCTTCACTCGCCCCCCTGTGAGAGGCCGGAAGTGTGGCAGGTCAGCCTTCCTCCTCCTGGGCCACCGGGTTCTCCCATAGGAGAGCCATGGAGCCTCACACGTACTCTCTGCTCCTCCTCAAGCTTTCAGATCCATTCTATCTATATTTCAAATGTTAGCAGCTCCCATCACTCCGTGTCCTTGTACTGGGTTTCCCAGAGATCAGGTAAAGGGACAGCGCCACTGTTCCCTGCTCTTCCTGGCCACTGCCCTGAGCCTGACCTGAGCCCACACCCAGTCCCATGCTCGTTTTACGTGTTTGATGGTCAGTACTGATTGTCATGTTGACAGGGCCTAGAGTCATCTGGAAAGAGGCCTCTGGGCCTGTCTGTGAGGAGGTTTCCAGACTGAGTTATCTGAGGCAGGGAGATCCACTTTAAATGTGGGCAGCATCGACCCCGAGACTGGAGTTTTGGACTGAAAAAGGAGTGAGTTGAGCACAGCCTTTCAGTGCTCTCTGCTTCCTGACTGTGGGCACACTGTGACCCATGGCCCCAAGCTCCTGCCTAAGGAGCTCTCCCCTCAGAGCCAAACACACCCTTCTTTCCTCTCCTAAGCCACTTTTGTGAGGTATGTTGTCGCTGCAGTGAGAACAGTAGCTAGTGCAGCATTCTGGCTTTGATTGATCAGGCCTTGGAGAAAAGGAGGAAGTGAATCTGGGTGGTCATCCAAGAGAGGGAGGCCCACTGCCAATTGCATTTTATAGATGAGGAAACCAAGGCTGGGAAAAAAAAAATAGGCCATTTGTTCTTGGTCCTGTAGGAGGTCTGGGGTGTGGTGACAGAAGGCTTGGTGGGCATCTGGGATATGGGTGAGTCTGCTATGTTTGAGGCACATGGTAAGTAACGGGGGCTGCCAGGCCCAGGTCCTATAAGATGAGGTATTTTTCTTCATCTATCTTAGAAGACCATAGTCCCTGCCTGGTTGGCCATGCTGGGAAGTCTCTGGAGGAGCTGGGAATGTTTCTGGAAGAGTTGGGGCTGGCTGCTTCCCTCAGCCATGGGCGCACCCACCGATGCACACACTGTGGGTTTGTCTGAGTTGCATGTTTTCTCCGTCCTCCTGATTCCGGGACACCCATCCCTCTGCTACCCTAGATATGACACTTGCTGGCTGTGTGGTCTTGAGAAGTCATCCTAACCTTGTCAAGTCTTGGTTTCCTGAGACTGGCCACCCAAAGGGTAGACTGTTCAAGGACCAACACCTCATGTTCAGTAGGCCTTAACAGAGGGGCTCTGCCTGAATCCTTTCACGATCCCTCTGGGAGAGAAACAGAACTGTCCATGGAGCCTCTGTCTCTCTCTGTCCCCTGCACCCCCAAAGACAGATGGATGGGCAGAAGGGGGGTGTTTTTAATGTATATATGGATGAGCAGACATATGGATGGTTGGATTCTGTATGGGTGGATATATGGATAGATAGATACATGGATAGGGGATATAGGGGTGGGTGGCTATATGGGTGGGGGGCATATAGAGAGGTGGATATATGGATGGATTCATATGTGGATGGGTGGCTAGGTAGGTACATGGGTTGGTGGATGTGTAGATGGATGACTGGATGATATGCAGGTGGGGGGATGGATAAAGGAGTGTGTGGACAGATAGATGGGTAGGTGGGGAAGATGGATGGATGAATGGATGAATGAGGGGTGGGTGGGTGCGAGGATGAACAGATGAAATGATAAATGTATAGGTAGATAGATGATGAGATGGGTGGATGGACAGATGAGTGGCTAGGTGGGTGGATGAGTAGACAAATGAATGGGTGGGTAGGGCAGTGGGTGGGTAGATGGATAGATGAGTGGGTAGGTGGGTGGGTGAGTGGAAGGATAGAAATAATAAACAGACTTATGGGTTGGGGGTTAGAGACCCAGGGCTGAGCAGATCCACTCCTGAGGGGTGTGTTTGTGTTTGTGTGTATGTGTGTGTGTGTGTGTGTGTGTGTGTGTGTGTGTGTATGTGCCAGCCATATATGTGCAAGTTAGCATATCCAAGTGTGTACACAGAGGTCTCACCCAGCTTGAGCAGCCAGCCTTCACGGTCAGGGTTGAAGAAGGTGTGGGTGAGGTCACCGCCATCGTCCTCGGGGATCGAGAAGGGTTCACTTTTGATGCTATCAAACAGGTTCTGCTTGAGAGGAGGAAAGGGATGGTTTCAGTGCACTGAAAAGGAGGCGGGCGGGGGGGGGGGCGGGGGCGGGCCACCTGTGCTGGGTGGCCTTTGGCAGGTCAACACACTCCCCATCCCCTCAGGTGACTGGTGCTCTCCTTTTGCACTGGCCACACCCAGACCCTTGGGCGCCTTCCCTTGTGTTGCCCCACGGCAGAGTGAACAGGACAGGTGCCTTAGGTCCATCCACACACATGCCCACCCTTCCTGGAATAGGGACTGATTCAGGCACTGCTCACAAAGGGAGATGCCCCTCTTCTACTTAGGTGGGTGATAGAACCTTCTAGATAACACATGCTGAGGGAAGGCTAGAGGAGGCCGTGGGGAGGAGAGGATTGACTGCTTCAGTCTCAGAGGCCCAGCAGAAGGAGAGGGAGTGGGGCGCTGACTACAATGTCTATCTAGACTGGGCTCTTATGGGGATTAGGATGTACAGGGTCCCCCAAGAGCTGACTTCAGTCCACCATGCATGACTTTCTGGTAAAAAGCTGCTTAAATATGCAAGCGGTGACCCTGGAGGTATGCAAGCCAGGGCTGAGATAGCTCCTACCCTAGGGTGAGGTGTGGGTGCAAACACACTAGAGTGTTTTGAATCTCCAGTGGGCCACTGGGCTCCCCTCCAGCAGTAAGACTGGCCTTTTAAAGCATTCTAACTTGTTCCTGCCTGTTAAAGGCAGAAGGCACTAGGCGGCCATTACCTATCAGTGCGTCTGGCTTTGCAGTGATGTTTCCAGGTATTGTAGCGGGTGATTTCACACCTCTTGCTATTTCCTTCCTATTTACTGCCATAGGGTCCTTCGCCTAGGGGTCCCCATGGGGTGCAGGCTTGAAGCTGGCTTTCCTGAGTCTGTGGACGTGGGGCTAAAGCATCCTCCAGCTGACCCTTATGTCCCCTCCCAACCTCACTGTACTGTGGGGGTTAGAGGAAAGTGGGGACCAGTTTCATTTTGGCTGGTGTGGGGAGCAGGGGTGCACAGGAGTGGGGGTGGCAGACTTTACTTTGTCAACCCCCAGGTGGCCTGGCTAGTAGAACAAGTGTCTAGGACAGGAAGGCCCTCCAGTAGCTGAGCTGTCAGCTCAGACAAATATTAGGAAGGCCGGAGGAGGCCGCGGGGTGACAGACAGGGAGGGCCTCTGCCTCTGCTAAACCCACAGGGTACCTGGAAATTTCTGCGGTCACCTTAGCAGCGTGTGTATTATGCCTCAGGGAGGTGGCACAGCACACCCACACTTCCTGTGTCTTGAAAGCACCCTGACATATAAGTACCGTGCACTAACTGATTGCGCCACTAGCCCAAGGGGCATGTCCCATGAAAGTCTTCACTTACCAGGAAAGTGGGTCAGAGGGGAGGACATCCTATTAGGACTTTAGGTGAGAGAAGCATGGGAAAATGGGGAAATAGAAGGATCCAGAGGGTCCTAGAAACCTACAAGAAGAACATTATGATGGGCGGATCTGGGCCCAGGGGTCCCGCTCAAACTGTGGCACCAGTCAAGGACAATATGTGCAGTAAACTTCGAACCCCTACTCAGATCTAGCCAATGGACAGGACATTCTCCACAGTTGAGTGGAGAATGGGGTCTGACTTTCACACGAACTCTGGTGCGCTATATTTGACCACGTCCCCTTGATGGGGAGGCCTGGTGGCAATCAGAGGAAGGATAGCAGGCTACCAAGAAGAGACTTGATACCCTATGAGCATATACAGGGGGAGGAGGTCTCCCTCAGTCACAGTCATAGGGGAGGGGAGTAGGGGAAATTGGGAGGGAGGGAGGAATGGGAGGATACAAGGGATGAGATAACAATTGAGATGTAATTTGAATAAATTAATAAAATATATTTTAGAAAGCACTCTGAAGCCCCTTGTCACTGAACAAAACCACCTCACAGACCTCTCAGTGCCCTGAGTGTCTCTGTGGCTCTCTGGCCCTCTTCTCAGAATCTCTTCTCTCTTCTCTGTCTAGTTTGTTCAGGGAGTTTGTTCAGGGCACCCCACTTTCTTCCCCCATGTATTCTATGTGCTGGGAAGACTAGTTTAGACAGAGACACATGACTCCAGCCAGTCAATAGGAATTCCAGGGGTTTAGTTCTCTGGGAGAAGCTGGAAGCCTGGACCTACTTGGGCAACTCTGTAGTAGCCAGGGTCTAAGAGATAGCCAGTGTGCAAGACAGTCTTGCTGTGACATGCAGCCCCTCAGACCACCAAGCTCATGGATCTAGCCACATCTGAAGGGAATGGAATCTCTCCTCCTCCTCCGCTTCCTCCTCCTCTTCTTCTAAAGATTTATTTATTTATCTATTTATTTATTTATTTATTTATTGTGCTTTGCATGTATCTGTGTGAGGGTGTTGGATCACCTAGAACTGGAATTACAGACAGTTGTGAGTTGCTGTGTGGGTACTGGGAAGTGAACCTGGGTCCTTTGGAAGAGCAGTCAGTGCTCTTAAACTGCTGAGCCATCCCTCCAGCTACATGCCTGTTACTTTTAGTGATATTGGTTGTGATCCTCCCAGCCATGGCGACAGGACAGTAAGGCATGAAGGAAGAGGTATCAAGATTTACATATGATGGACAAGCAAGATGGATCGATAGATAAAGGCGCTTGCTGCCAAACTTAATAGCCTGAGTTCAATTCTTTGGAGGAATAGAACCAACCTCTGCAAGGTGTCCTCTGACCTTCACATGTGTACTGTGGCCACATGTAAGGGGCGGAACACACAGGAGAAGAGCCTTCATTTCCAAATGCTGGAGAGGACATTGCTATGTGAGGGACCCCCTCACATATATGCAGACCTGGCGGCCTGCAGCTTTTGACCCTCAGTCATGTCCCAGATCTTTAGCTCAATAAACTCTATTTCTGTCACTATCCCTGTGTCCCTGGGCCAGTTCTTTGTTCCAGGACACAAGAGCCTGGAAACCTGAGTGGGTGCTCTCTGGACTCAATTCTTCATCTGTGACATCGGGAGGTAGCATGCTCAAGGCCTCTCTTCTCAAAAATCTCACTTCTAGTCCCTGCAGGGGGGCAGAGCTCAGGAGGGAGTCAGGCACAGCTTAAGCTGGGACTCCCCCATCACAGATGAAGCTGCTGGTCAGCCACCTCCAGTGGCTGTGACCTTAGCTTGACCTTGGGAACATAGGGGACACAACGACAATGTGCCTAGGATACTGACTGCTTTGACAGAGAGGCCTGAAAGCTGCCATTCATCTCCTGCCTCTTTGTCCAACTCTCTGCACCTAGAACCTTTTAAATACTCTGTCCCCGCCTGTCTGTCCCCTACATCTACAAGACACCTCCCATAGTCTTTCCTACAAGCATACCCTGTAAGGCTGTGTGATCTTGGGGTGACCTCCCTTGGGGCACATGTCTGTGCAAATTTACTTTCGTCTCTTGGTGTACTCAAAAGCATTTTGTGGCTTCCATAGCAGTTGAGCAACAGTGGTCCATGGAGAACTCACTTCTGCAAGGAGACAATGCGACACTGGGTTGTTGCTTTCAAAATATTAAAATGAAGCCAGGGTGAAGAGGGCCCTGAGTCCACGTGCCTGAGTCCATGTGAAAACCCAAGATGGCTCTCAGAGCAGGCCTTGGCACTCTGGGGACACAGCTGGGGAAGACTCACATTCCGTAGCCGCAGAGGGAGCGAGCTCTGCAAACTCTGAGTCCAGCTGCGGGCTGAAGAGACAGGCCGCCAGCTGGCTGAGGCTCCCGTTGGCCCTGCTCTTTGTCTGCGTCTGCACTGTTGACCAGGGTGCCCAACCCCTCCCAGGCTTCTTGGTCAGACTGGAGGCTACATGGAGAAGACAGGCTAGCCCCTCTCCCCCAATTCCTCCCTTCACAAGAAAGTTCCAGCCTGGGGATGTGAGAAGGGATCTCTGAGTAGAAGGCAGAAGTGGTCCATCAGCCTTAGGGTCCCCCTGGGAGGCATGCTGACTCTGCCCTCAACCATGATGCCTCTAATGCCCGAAGGTTCCAGCCTACACCGAGGGCCGTGTTTGTTTTGTTGGCTTCTTTTTACTTGTTTGTTTTCAAATGGCATCTTCTTTAGGCCAGGCTAGCCTCAAACTTGCTCCGTAGCTAAGAATGCCCTTTGAACTCTTGCTCCTCTTGCCTCTACCTCCCGAGTGCTGGGATTGTAGTGCCAATGCTGGGAACTGGGCCCAGGGTCTTGTGCATGCTTGGCAAGCACTCACCAGCTGAGCCACACCCCCAGCATGTCTTTAACTATTCTTCCTGATGACACGTGCTGCCTTTAAGGCCTGGGTTGAGAACAGGGCAGGCTCTGTGCTTAACACTTAACAAAACAGCTGGTCACCCCCACTCTAGGAGGAAGCGGTGCACTGAACCCCAGTGAGTCACCCATGGCCACCTAGCAGGTGCACAAGGGATGTGGGGCTGACTAGAGCTCCAGGTGGCTCTGGAGCATTTCTTAGAGTGGCTCCTGCTGGACCCATGCTCCGTGAGCCAAAGGGGTGCAGTGCTCAACTCTGAGGGGCTTAGAATCAGCCCAGGCTCTGATCTGGGGGCTATGTCCTCTCTGCTGACTCATCCTGGGGAGACAGAGGTGCTCAAGTCTCAGGTGTCTCTCCTCATTGAACCGTATGACTATTTCTCCCCGGGTCACACATCCTCCCCCCACCCCAGCCCTCTGTTTGCAACAGTCTGGTGCCGTGTGTTCCCGAGGCTGGCCACCAGCACCCAGGCACCCTGCTTGCATCTACCCTGTATTGGGGCATCACACGGGATGCTGACTCCTCCTCCTCAGCTAGACCCTGCTTTCTCCCTCTGGAAAGCCCTGCTCATCCAGAAGGGCCATTACCAAAGCCCAGTATGGAGGACACCTGCTCTGGCCAGGTTTCTGGGGTGACCCTTTTGCCAGTCCCACCCCCTTGTGGCAGCAGTATATCTCTCTGTAGTAAAGCTCCCACAGTCAGCATGGGTGACATCAGGGAGTTTTGGGGGTGGGTGAGTGTCTGTGTAATTCACAGGCAGATCCCTCCCCACCAGGCTTGGACTTGGTCTAGGCAGGACCTGTGTGGAGTCTTCCCTCAGTCCCTGTGCCAAGAACAGGTTTTGGTGCCGTGTGGTGGGGATGTGGTGTTGGTTAAGGGGACAAGAGGCTTGGGACTAGCCTTGCTGTAGAGCTAGTGGGGACTGTGGCTTTCCCCCTCTGAGGACCCCCAGTCAAGCACTTTCTCCCTGTGGCTTGCAGAGAAAGTGGGATTCTAAGCTTAGAAGGTACCATTCCCTTTTATTGGGCAGCTCTCAGGATGGACCCTATGGCCTGTGCATGCTTTTGAGTCACATTCCAGGTCTAACATACCATTTGAGGGTAATTATGAATAACGGCTAGCCATGGTTCCCCAAAATCCAAATCTGAAGGACATCGCATGGTCCACAGACAACCTTGTCAATCTGAGGCCATGCTGAGGATTGTGAAGGCCCCACCTCACAATAATGACTAGCCCTGGTGGGCCCTTGTGCCCTCCGCCTTTGTTGTATCTCAGAGAAGTAGAACTCCCAGAGGAGCGGTGGCGCGCTCACCCGAAGCTGCTCCTCTGGCAGGTCGCTGCCGTTGTTGATACCTCGATTCATAGACACGAAGCGCTCGAAGGGCGGTCTGTCCCGGACGTTGGGGTTGTGTAGGCCGGTGTTGAGCATGATGACGGAGAAGGACAGCACGTAGCAGGTGTCTGTGGAAGCTGGCACTGGTCACAGTCCTGGCCCAGGTCATTGTCCCCCTCCTCCGGCCCAGTCCTGGCAAGGCCCTGAAGGTCCACCCCACCCCAGGCCCAGGCTGAGCTTGGCAGACATTCAAGGCCCAGCCTCCCTCCCACTCGCGAAAACTTCAGCCGCTGCTCTGCCCCCTGCGGTGGGGGTGGGGGGTGGGGTGCCCCTCCTTCCCTTTCAGAGCCTGCTTGCCATCAGCTGCAGCCCTTCCCGGCCCGCCCACTCTGTTCTCTGCCTCCTGGGAACTGGAGCTCATTGTTAGCCCGCCCCGCCCCGTTAGCTGGTTTGTTCTAGGCTGCCTAGTAACCTGGCCGCCCCTGCAGGCCGTGCTGCCAGCAGCCCCGCTGCATTGTGCAGACCTGTGTGCAGGCTTGGGGTTGGGGGGAAGTGGCTTCTGTTCTGGGTCTCCTGAGGAACTCAGCAGCTGGGGGGGCCCGGGTCCAACCCCTTGACCTTCAGGCTGTGTACCTGTGGCTCTCAAGAGCTGAGGTTACAGGAAGTGGTGATTTGCCCTCCCTCCTGTAACAGCAGCCTCAGCGGGAGCTCAGCCCTCTGCACCCACAGGAAAGGGTTCAGGTGTGGCTGCACCTCCATCTTAAAGATGAGACACGAGGCACAAGGAAGTTGAGTCAGATGCTCCAGGACACACAGTGACAAACTGATCAGATGATTAAAATGCCTTCTATTCTAACTTCCCTGGTTGACTGGATTGATTGAGACGGGGTCTCACAAGAAGCCCAGGCTGGCCTTGAACTGGCAGCAATCCTTCTGTCTTCAGCCTTTCTAGGGCTGGTATTACAGATGTATGCCGCCAGCCGTAGCCTCCTAGCACTGTACTGTTCTGGATTCTGGGGGGTTGCAGGTGACCATGAGACCCCCCACACTCATGCCTTTGGCAGCTGTTTAGGTGTGTGGAAACTGGCAGGCAAGCCAATGCCAGTTCATAGGTCATGGCTAAGTGCAGCAAAGGCTCCAGGGGACTTCTGTGCTGCACAGAGCAGAGGGGGAGCTGTCTGACCTCAGGACAAGTTGCTTCCTGACTGACTCTGGCTCCTGCGCTTAGAGACTGGCATGGGGCCGGGGGGGGGGGGGATTGCTGCTGCTGCTGAGAGGGTCCGAAGGCCTTGCATATATAAAGTCCCTCGCCAACTTGGCTTGTGGTATGGTGGCTACTCCCTCATCCTGTCCCTTTCTCAGTAGTTGGTTGCCCTTGGAGATGGAGGTGTGAGTGACTGAGCCTGTTGGTCACCTGCTCTGCCCTTTGCGCCTTGTCTGTACTTCCCAGGATGTTACATGTACTAGAGCCTTTGTTTAACTGGCAACATTAATGCATTTCCCCTTATAACATCCTAGAGAACTCCTACTCATCCTTCAAAACCCCACTCTGACCGTGAATTCTCTGAGAAGCCATCCTGTACCCCACAACCCCATACACTGTTCTGTTTCTCCCTGTTCTCTCTCTCCCCAGGACCGTGCTCCAGATAGGCATGGAGTCAGTGCTCAGTGAGGGTTCAGTAAAGGCCTGAATGGCTGAAGTGCCTGCTGGACATGAGGAGTCTATTACCTGTGGACCGGAAGACACCGGGGTTACAGAGGCAGTAGCGAGCAGCGAAGGCCTCCATCATGCGGTCAATCTTCTGGGCCTCGCCTGGCAGCCGGAAGCTCCACAGGAACTGCCTGGGGGATAGAGCCATGAACAGTGGAGCAGGCAGGGCTCTGGGTGGCACCACGCAGTGCTCTGCCTCTGTCCCTGGGAATGGGAACTAGTGACCTCCTCTAAGCCCCAACATGGGGTGGGTGGGCGCCAAGAGCAATGGAGGATGTGGAGCTGCATGAGCTTACAGAACGCTGGTATGGAGCAACAGGCTCAGGCTGTGGACCCCAGGCACTGTCTCTCCTGGATGTACCCCCCTGTCCTGGGACCCAAGCTTTGCCCTAGTTCTGGGAGAAGGAAGGAAGGAAGGGAGGGAGGAAGGAAGGAAGGACAGATAGAGATGAGCTATTCCTAAGTCCTTCCTCCAGGAAACCCATCCTGCTTGGATGGTAGTAGCCTTGTCCTTCTCTGCCTTGCAAACTCCTACTCATCCTTCAAAGCCCAGATCAAATGCCCCCTCTTGGGAGCTGACTTCCAGGCCTTCCCAGCAGCAGCTTCAAGGCTTCCTAAGTGACATGAAGTTTCCCTAAGACTTAAAGCTGGCATGTGTGAGACCAGCTGTGGTGGGTTACAAGGCTTTCCTCATTCAGTCCTTCTGCCCTCCAGACTTGGTACCGATTTCCATATAATAGATGAGGAAATAGAGGCTCAAGGAACCTTCACTCCCTTTCAGTTTTTTTGTTTGTTTGTTTGTTTGTTTGTTTATAAGAGAGGGTAGCCCAAGTGAGCCTGGGACCCACTATGTAGCCCAAGCTGGCCTGGAACTCATAGCAATCTCCCTGCTTCAGACTTCCAAGTGCTGTGCTTCCAAGTGTGAAGCACCGCGCCCACACCGCGCCCATGGATGTGAAAGCACAAGTGGTGACAAGCAGCATTGGAATCAGGTAATCACAAGCCATAGCCACCGTGTTCTGCACGGAGCTGGACACAGGGAAGACGTGAAGACGGGCTAGCATATATCGTTGCTATAACACAGTGAGTGCTATGAGGAAGGGCGATTGCAAATATCCCAGGCATAAGGACAGTGGTGGATCCAGGAAAGGCAGTAGCAGGCTCCTGAGCCTGGCACTCTCCTGCCTCAGCTCTGCCGGGCTGTGTTCTTCTCTCACTCAGATGTCCTCCTTTGTATGCAGGCCTGGGCTGGATTCCCATGCCCACCCCTATTCCCATCCCCACCCCTATCCCCACTCCCACCCCCACTGTGTGCGCTCACCTGAGGGCTTGAACGAGGTTGAGGTTGGCAAACTCGTGGCAGTCCACAAAGGCTTGTAGGACCTGCAGGTTGATGGGGTCCCTTTTGGGGAGAGAGGACAAGAGAACATACTCAGCAACTTGCCAGGCCAACCTTCCAGAGAGGGAGAGATGACATCCTTGCCAGCCCAGTTACACTGTAGGGCACACCTCTGTTTCTGTCGCTTTCCCTGTCTCACTCTCTTACACACACACACACACACACACACACACACACACACACACACACATACACACACACACCAGCCCCTAGTGGTGAGGCCTGGGTTCAGACCTTTGGGCCCCTGAGTCAAGTTCCTCCTTGGTCACTTCCTGCCTAGTGACCCTACTTAAACCCATGCATACCCCCACACCCCAGTTTCCTCATCCGCATCAAGAAAAGCAGTCCTCTCTGCTTCCTCCCTCTCCCTAGCTCTCAGGTCAGGAGTCTGTGAGCCACCTCACTCAGCAGTGTGAGGAAGGGCTGGTGACTCACGGAGCCTCCATCTCTACAGCCCATCCCTCATCAGCCAGAAGGCGGTCCAGACACTTCATGGATGCCCCTGCCTCGTCCCCTCCCTCCCTATCCTTCATTCTCTTCAACCTGCTGCTGAGGTGAGCTCCTTCCGCCTTAGGGCCTTTGCACTGGCTAGTCTCACTGTTTGCAGTCCTGCAGTGTGCACTGCCTCCACTTCCTCCTGAATGGAAACCAGGGCCCCAGCTCAGAGCTCTCTGCTCTTTGGCCTCCTTTCTGCCTTCTGTGTACCCGGCAGAGCTCATTTCTGTCTCTCCCCCGTGTAGAAAGCAGGAGTTTGACCGTCTTATCTTATACAGCCGGCATTTGGAAGAGAGCTTGGAGCACAATAGACGCAAACATGAATGAGTGAATGAATGAATGAATGAATGAATGAATGAATATGCCAGAGCCTGGGAGTCAGTGCTCATCTCAAGGCCTAAGTATGACCAGGCTTCCCAAGCACCCTCCACCCTGAGTGGCACATCCACCCCCACATCCCCACTTCCCATGTCTGGGAGTGCTCTTACTTTTCCCCCAAGTAGGTGCCGATGGCTGTCTTGTTTAGGCCGTCACCCTTGTACAGGAACTGGGCAATGTCCTGGACGTCAGAGGTCAGCAGCTTGTGCTCAGTGAGATACTGGATGCCCTGGAGGTGATGCAGAGTCCATGAGCAGCCCCCCCCCCCCCCGCCCCAGAGCATAGGACCCTAGTGGAGGAGGGGAGGAGGAGGAGGACCTGGTGTTTGGACTCCACATAGCCTGTTCTGGGATGGTGCTCTCAAGATGCCTTTTAGAGGTGGTGAGCTCCCCATCCCTGGAGGCACGCTAAGGGAGTTAAGGGATGTGTGCTCACGACAGGTGCTTCCCGGGGTCCCTCCAGCCTGGCATGCTTAGACTAACCCTCCTGTGGCTGCCAGCAGTCACAGTTCTAAGACTCGGTGATTCAGTCTCCCTTTATGTTCCCTCCAACCTCTTATTATTTCAAATAGTTTCGTTCCACCACACTAGCGATCTGTGCCTATTGTATACAAGTCACACAAACCAGCTAAATCAAAAAGAGAGGAGACTGTACAAACCCAACCTGGGAGGTAGCCAGCCTCCATGGCAATGACCTTCACTGCCTTTCCCTGGTAGTTGGGAGCATGTACCCCACCTCCTGTCACCTTGAAACCAGCTGCTCAGGTACAAACAGCCACCCCTCTGATGTGTGGAGGTCATGGACTGGTCTCTTGGGTTCTGGGTTCTTATATCCCTGCCGGGCATCCTGTGAGCAGAGCTGCGAGCATGTATGTATGTTTGTATGAGGGCAGATAAGTGGTGCAGTGGTCCAGGGCCTGTGTCTGTGACAACTGAATACACATGGCTGAGGCAGTCTCAGTCAGAGCTTGCATTCTATGCAGTTGCCTGGAGCCTTGCCCTAGAGCAGTGTTTGGCTTACTCCTGTGGCTGTCCCTGCAGGAAAGGGAGCCCATTGGGCTCCTGGCAGAGTGAAGGGCTGCTGGCTGGCTCTGAAGCCATGGACAACAAAGCTTCAGAATGAATTTCTGCAGCCTGGGCTTGGAGGTCATGTTAGGGACATGGCTCAAGGTCTAGAGGCCTCACTGCCCTGACCCCATTCCAGAGGAGGGCATAGGGCCAAGGAAGAAAGAGGATTGGTCCAACTTGGGGGAAATTCACAGCTCCCCTATCTCTGGGCTGCAGTGTTATGGGGTGAGCAGAGGGAAGCCCCAGCTGGGGACCCAAAGCTTGCCCCTGAGGGGCCTCAGCTTTCCCCTCTGTTGGGTGGCTGTGGGGGTCAGCTACAAAGGTGTCCAGAAGGAGGCCTCCTCCCCGAGTTAGCTATGCACCATGGTGAGACCCATGTCCCCTCCTGTGGCCACATGGATGCCTACTTTGGTGGTACCCATGTCCCCTCCTGTGGCCAAAAGGATGCCCATTTTGGTGGTACCCATGTCCCCTCCTGTGGCCACATGGATGCCTACTTTGGTGGTACCCATGTCCCCTCCTGTGGCCAAAAGGATGCCCATTTTGGTGGTACCCATGTCCCCTCCTGTGGTCACATGGATGCCCACTTTGGTGGTACCCATGTCCCCTCTTGTGGCCACATGGATGCCCACTTTTGTGGTACCCATGTCCCCCCTCCTGTGGCCACACAGATGCCCACTTTGGTGGTACCCATGTCACCTCCCCTGGATGTGTACCTTGGCAGGGTCCATGTTGAATTTCTTGCGCCCGATACACATCTCCTTCTCTTTCTGCGCCATCCGGCTGTGAACAGAGGCATATCAACATGGTGGCTCCAGATGCCACTGTCCCCCACAAGCCCTCAGTGAACCTTCCTCAGGAAAGACAACTTGTCCTTGGAGCTCCATGTATATAGGCCCAGTCCCTGTGTCTGGACCACCTGGTAGAGCAAGAATGGAGTGGGTGTTGGGGGTATTGAGGGGCAAGGCTGCAGGCTGAGTACCAAACTCTGAACCTCTCAGGAGCCCAGCAGAGCTCACAGGGGAGGATGCAGGGGCATGATGGAGCCAGTGAGAACATGGCCCCAGAGGCTGTTCCTGAGTGCAGGTCTCACTGTATTTACTCTTGGGCCAAGCCACTAGAGGTGAGTCACTTCATCCTCCTCCCTCCCCAAGCCTCAGTTTCCTTCTCTGCAAGAACCACCTGCTGTCCTCACCCAGGGTCATGTGTATGTCGGTGTACACACATGGGTGTGGACATGCATGAGGTGGTGGCAAAGCAGAGGTTTCAGGGGGTTGGGCAGGCTCCTGGCAAACCACATGTAGCTCTATAGAATTCTAGCAGCCATGCCCAGCCTGTTGGTCACATATGGCTGCATTTGGCCCAGGAGAGCTATGAATGCCACCCAACACAAAAGTAAAACTTACTTAAAACATTAAGAGACTCCACCCCATTTGTAGCTGAAATGTCATTTTGTTGTTTTACAATGTCAAGAGGTTGGGGTCTAGGAGACTGTGTGAGAACCCAACCTTCGCCTTATACAAATGGGGAAACTGAGCCGGGCGTGGTGGCGCACACCTTTAATCCCAGCACTTGGGAGGCAGAGGCAGGCAGATTGCTGTGAGTTCGAGGCCAGCCTGGTTTACAAAGCGAGTACAGGACAGCTAAGGCTAACATGGAGAAACCCCATCTCGGGAAAAAAAAAAAAAAAAAAAAAAAAAACCCAAAGCCAAAACCAAAACAAAACAAAAACCAAAACCCAAAAAACAAATGGGGAAACTGAGCCGGGTGGTGGCGGTGGCACACAGCTTTAATCCCAGCACTTGGGAGGCAGAGGCAGGTGGATCTCTATGAGTTTGAGGCCAGCCTGGTCTACAAAGTGAATCCAGGACAACCAGGGCTATTACACAGAGAAACCCTGTCTCAAAAAAAATCTAAAACAAAAACAAAAACAAATGTAGAAACTGAGGCCCAGAAAGATGGCCCAGTCCTAGAGCAAAGAGCCAGCAGGAGCCTTCTGTGTGAGGAATGAGATAGGCCAGTGGAGCCTACTCCAGGACAAGCTCTTGGTCCCCAGTTACCAGAGTTTCCTCACCCTGATCCAGGGTCAGGTTGGTTTTGTTTGTTTGTTTGGTTGGTTGGTTTTTGGTTTTGGTTTTATTTGTTTGTTTATTTCGGCTCATTCAGTTCCAGTTGCCCCTGTTTAGGTGTTGCTGTAGAGAGGTGGAGTGGAGAGGTGAGAGGATGGGGGTTGCTTGAGAGTCAGCGGGGAGTGGAGTGGTCCACACAGTGTAGATGGGGTTCTGGGCATCTCCCTGGGTCCTAGCATCATCCATGGCACACGGAGTGAGATGTGCCTGAGAATCATCCTTCCCACAGGCCAGGCCCCTTACCTCTCTTCACTGCTCTCGAAGCAGTCGATTTGGGCAAACACATCTGCAATTTCATCCTTCAGTTTCTGTGGACACACACACAAGGGTCAGCCTGGAGGTCAGTATGTCCCTACAGCTCCCGCCCTGCCGTGGTTCGGGCTTTTCCCTCAGCCTTTCCAGGTCCTCCCCTTCCCATGCCTTTTTACCCTCAAAGCAGGAGCTCAATACCTCTGTGTGCCCTTGTCCCTCTACCAGCCCTCATCTCAGGGGAGGAGTCCCTGTGCCCACGCCTGACCCTATTTCCAGCTTGCTCTCTGCCCCCATACAGCCAGAAGTCTCTTGTCTTTCCCCACCAACAAGCCCGCACTCGGCCTCTCTGGCAGCTTCCCACACAAGTGTGGCGCTACTCTTCCTGTTCAGAATCCCTCCATGGCCACCAGGGAATGGACCTCAGCACTTGTCTACCATCACATCTTCTCTGTCACTTGTTAGTAAGTGCTATGGGTACCCCAGGGCCTGGGCAGCACAGGTCTCTCCGTGGACCGGAAGGAAGAGGAAACAGCATGGCCGACCAGGCAATCATGTGTCTGCTGTGTTGACCCCAGGCCTGTGCTATTCTCGATTCCACCCCAGCCTGCCTCGGCCTGACTCCAGAGGTTGCCCAGGGCAGAGGAGGTCCCAGACTTGCCCACCAACCACATTTTCTGGGCCACTAGGAGGGCAGTCATCCTGGTGCCCACTTCAGGTTGTAGATAAACAGGGCAAGTGGCCCATGAAGAACCCACTCTCTCCCCCACAAGAGGAGGGGTGCTGGGATGTGGTACTCCTGGGTTTCTGGGGATCCCTTGCTCTGAGGTCTGGCAGATCTCCTCATCCCCAGGGGTCTTGGCTGGGCTTCCACACACAGGAATAGCGGGGTCACCCTCAGTAGCGTAACTGAACACCTATATGCTATAGCTATGGGCCTGGGATCCAGTGGTGAGCAAGGCCCAGGCTCAGTTTTCGTGGAGTTAGAATTTAGGGATATTGGGATTATGGGTCGGTGGCAAGGGGACGAAAGAGCTAACTGTGCAGAAAGTTGACCACAGCAATGGCAGAGAAAGAGCCTGATACATGTATGTGCTCAGTGGGATACTAGCCAAGTGGGTGCTTTTGTGTGGATCGTGTGTGTGTGTGTGTGTGTGTGTGTGTGTGTGTGTGTGTCTGGCTGGATTGAGCAGGGCACGATTGAGGAACGGACCCCTCTGGTGACTGAAGGTCACCAATAATCTCGGGAGCGATCATCTAAGAAGCTGGTGGACTCAAAAGAACTGAGCCCAGGGTGGGTGTGACCTTACCCAAAGGGTACATGAGAAAGGAGGGAAGAGCTTACGCCTAGTCTGCACTGGGCCTGGCAGTTGAGCTAGTGTGGACAGTCTCTGGCAGGTTCAACCTACTTTCTATTTCTGAGGTGGGGTTAAGGCTGGGATCTGGAGCTGGGGATGAGGGACTCTGGAACCTGAGGTTGGCATAGAAGAGTCAGGGGTCTGGGTCTCGGGGGCAAGGAGGCTGGTGCTTGGATTTGGGGGTGAGGAGAGCAGGGATGGAGCTGGGGCTTGAGGGAGAAGGTCCAGCTGGCATCCTGAAGATTTGGTCAGGAGAGTGAGAGATATGATATGTTGAGTGCTGGCTTATGGGTAGTTTATCAATTAGTGTGAGTGTGTGTGTGTGTGTGTAAACATGTGTGGGTCTATGAGTGTGAACATATATGGGTTTGGGAGTGTTTTGTGTGTAGGCATGTATGGGGTCTGTGAGTGTGAATGTGGGTCCGAATGAGACCATGTATGAGTCTGTCGAGTGTGTGTGTGGGTTGGGGGGAGGTCTATGAGTGTCAGTGTATGTGCACACACCTGGATGTCCTCCAGCAGTTGCTTCCTGTGCCATTTGATCTGCTGTAACTCCTTGGCCTCCCCACTGCTGAGCTCAGCTGGATCTGGAGAGAAAGGAGGATTGCTGGGTTCTGCATCTCAGGGCTCCTCCTGGGGAGACCCCTGAAACAAAGTTAGACCTGTGATGCCTGAGCTAGCGTGACACCGGTACCACTGAAGCCTGAGTGAATGTCACCACTGAGAGGCATTTTGGGACACCCCTTTCCAGAGTAGGCCCATTATAATTCCTTTCACTCTCTGGTGAAATATTTCCTGTGGCCGTTGTGGAGTCAGCTGGGCATATCTACCTGTAAGGGAAGCTGGCAAATGAGCTTTTTACTAGGGTGACCCTGTTGTCCTGGCTTTGTTAGAAGGGGAAACAGAATTTGGGGGTTGGCACACCATCAGTCCACGTTCTCAGACACCGTAGCTCAGAGAAGAGAGGTAAACTGGCTAAGGGAGCAAAAGGGTGAAGCCACTGAGCCCCCTGGGACCCTGGATCGGCCTGGCTCCCTATCCCATGCCATCCCATCAGCCCCCAGAACAAAGTAAGGCCCACGGTACTGGACCTAGTGAGACGCTGACTCCCACACCAGGACATTGCTCACTCATTCCACCTACAACACTCTAGTCAGAACCTCCATAGAGCCAGGCCTCCACAGAGCTCACACTTGTAATCCTGACATTTGGGAGGCCGAGGCAGGAGGATTACAAGTTTGATGCCAGCCTGGTTTATATGATGAGATTCATCATCATCATCATCATCATCATCATCATCATCATCATCATCATCATCCAGACCCAAAGAAAAGCAATAAAAAACAAACTACAGCCAACAATATGTGCAGCTAAGGAACTCCAGGCCTTCCCAGAAGACCACGATGAAGACCCTGGTCAGGGCACTTGCCTTATCACTTTCTGTGGTTCAGGAAGAGAGGGTGCTCTTGAGTTCCTGATAGCAGTGACTAGCTGAGGAAGCCAAGACCAAGAGAAAGGACACTGGAAAGATGGAGGATACAGGTTGCGAGGAGACACGGGTGGCTTTCTGAAGGACGGTGGGCACACAATTGCAGGGGTCACCAGCAGGCAGGCATGCAAGAGGGGCATGGAAACACAGCACCACTAATGACCAGGTCAGCTGATTCACCAGCCTCCTACAGGGCCACCTGGGCTCTGGCACAGCAAAGAAAGTAGCCACATGGTGTGGCAAAAAGTTGGACTCCTTCCTGGGTCCCCCGACGACCACCCATCAATGTCTAACCAGCCAGCTGCAGATACTAGCACTGAGCCCCAATTGCTCTGGAAGGTCCTTGGACTGGAGCCTTTGCTTTAGCAAAGACCAGCCAGTTCTTGTTTATTTTTATTTTTGTGTTGCTAAGGATAGAACCAAAGCCTTTGGACATGCCTGACAGATTCTCGACTACTGAGTCCCATTCTGGCCCAGCTATTCATGTTGGCTGGAGTCCACACAGTGTCAGATAGATTCCACTCCTCTACCCAAGGGCTTTCAAACAGCATGGGACCAGGTGAAGCCAAAAAACCTCTTCTTAGCAAAGGTTGTGTGCAGTGGGACCTGCTTGTCCCCACCCTTGTCACCATCAAAGCCTGCTAGAGAACGGGGTATCCTTATGGTGACACAGCAGAGAAGGTCCCCTACTTGGACGGCCCCTTGGGGACACTAGTTGCCCCTGCCTATTGTACATGCAGCTAGATGCAGGGCTCCTTAAGCAGGCTCGATGGGACCTTCTTGTCCCTGCAGAGGTAGAGATCCTGTTTCCAGGGGGCCAAAGAAGGGTGTGATGTAAGCCTTATTGCAGTCCTCTCTTGGACGCCCGAGGGAACAAGGACATTTGGTCTTCATGACTTGTCACCAGGAGTGGGGTGGGGGGGTGGGGTGGGGGTGGGGGCAGGGGAGTCAGGGGGAGTTTTCACTTTAAGGCACAGGGACTCAGGAAGGTGGGGTGACATATCCCAGGTCGCATAGCTGGGAAGAAGCAGTGTGAGATTCCAGCTTGGTTACTGACACAAGGCTTTGCCCAGGTGAAGCAGGTGTGTGTGTCTGTGTGTCTGTGTGTCTGTGTGTCTGTGTCTGTGTTGGGAGAGCAAATGAACATGTGTGCTTGCCCATGTAGAGGTGTCTTCTTTAATCATTTTTTTCAATTTCTATCTATCTATGTATCTCTGTATCTATCTATATGTCTGTGCATCTATTTATCTGTCTATGTATCTATGTATCTATCTATCTATCTATCTATCTTCTATCTATCTTTGAGACAAGGTTTCTCTGTGTATCCTTGGCTGTCTTGGAACTCACTCTGTAGACCAGGCTGGCCTCGCCAAACTTGGAAATCCACCTACCTGCCTCTTGAGTGCTGGGACTAACAGCGTGCCACCTCACTCCAGCTCTGTCTTACTTTCTTGAAACAGCATTTCATGAAATCCAGACTAGTTGGCCAGCAAGTTCCACTTGGACCCCAAACAACTCTGAGGATTCCCCTCCTCCCAGCCTCTTCTTGAGATCCAGGAGTACACCCCAACCCCAAGCACCTTGCATCATCTTCTTCTATCCCTGGGCCCCCCATCACCAAGTCTTGTCAATCTTTCTTCTATTTCCACACGCCCCTCCCCCTCCCCACCATTGTTAGAACATCAGCTCAAGTGGAAGCTGACCTTCCCAAAGCCACTCTGCCTCCTTCTGTGTGCTGGCCTTGAGTGCTCCCAATGGCTCCTCCTCAACTGAGGACTCACTGTGTGCACTACTCCTCCTGTCTCTCAATCCCTACCTACTGCTCTAAAGAGGAGATTTCTAACTTTCTGCTATATTTGATACACTTCGGGTTCAAAGATGTTCAGAGAGATACAGGGTGTTCAAACCTCCCTCAGCCAGCACAGCTAGATGGTGATAAGAGCTGGGATTCACACTCCACCCACCTGGGGCCAGAGCCTATAACCCTCCAGGAACCCTGTGAAACCCACAAGCCTGGGTGTTTCAATCCTGTGCCAAAACGATGAAGATGCAGGAAGCGCCTGCAGCTAGCCCTCCTTTAACCCTCCAAGTCAATGGATGTCTGGGGAAGCTGAGGCACAGGAGTGGCTGGAAATAGATACAAGGAAATAGGACTCCGGAGGAAATGGACGGTGCAGGGTCTGTGAGCTGTGGCCCAAACCTCCCCCTGTCAGCTCTGTGGTGGCAAAGTATTCAGGAATCTTCAGAGTGTACTGTCCCCTTTCCCTGAGCCCTGTCTCCAGTGGGTTTCAGCTCTCCAGGTGCCCTTGAGCACATGCGACAACCCCATAATCCCTGGCCCGCTGCCCCAACATGAGTCATGTGGCTCACAAGGACCCTCTGACTTTTCATCAGCCTGCTTATCCAAAAAGCAGAGCTTTATCCCATTGCAGATCTAAGAATCTGTGCTCAGAGAATAGTGTAGACACTGCCGGCCAGGGGCCACCTCTGATGTGACCCGCCCAGGGTGGGTTTCAGGCATGGCAGGGGTCCTGGGGGAGGCTGTTTAGAAGCAATACAAACACTGGAAACATACAGACATACCGAAATAGTGTGAGCATCTGACCCTCCCATAGTGCTCTCCAGCTTCCCCGCCACCCTTCACCCCTGCCCACTCTGCCTTCTATGCTCCCAGCCTCCCACCACCCTTCAGCCCTGCATTCCTTGTCTTCTGTCCTCTCAGCCTCCAGTCACCCTTCACCTCTGCCTGCTCTGCCTTCTGGGCTCCAGTCTCAGGCCAATGAACACCCAGTGCCCGATGCCCCACAGCTGCCACCCAGCCCCTCACCACTTCCCCCTTGCCCTTCCTCTTTCCCGTCTTATTTTTAGTGTTTGCAGGCCTGTTTCCAGGACAGCTGGCTTCACTTCCCCTTTCCCAGTATTGGGGTGGTACCACTGGGCATACAGGGAGGGGGCCCCTGAGGGGCATCAAGTAGAAGGGGTATCAAGTGGGGGCCAGCTCCCTGTCCCTGCCAGTGGCCTCTTGTTTTGGCCCTCAAGCTCTCTGCCACTGATCCCCTTCAGGCAGGGCTTTCCTGCATGCTTGGGTTTGTCTTCTTGAGGAGCCCTGGGGGAGGGGCTGGGCCTGCTTCCCTACATTATAGGCCCATGGCATGGCAGGATCGGGAAGCAACTTGGGAGAAGCCTCTGCCACCACTGGGAGAGCCTTTGCCACCAGACCCCTCCATAAATACCACAAGGAAACTGTAGCAGGAAGAGGCCCAGAGCTGGCACCTGCAAGGGCAGATGCCCACATTCTCAGGGGCAGGCCAGGAGGGACATCCATTCACAGACAATGAATCTGAGGGGAGTATCCTGTCCCTGTGGTCCCTCCCTCGCCACCCACACACCCCTCCCCTGTCCCCCGACACCATGGGCTTCTTTCTGTGGAACCTGGGTAACAGAATGATCTCCCCCATCCCAGGGACTCCCCATTTGTGCCAGATGTGAGTGTGGCCAGGTGAGCATCAGAGTCCCCTCTCCCTCCAACCAGCACCCTGGAAGGTCAGTTCCCCTCCGGTCCCTGCACGTCGAAGCACACCCCAGAGCTATTTGTAAAATAAATGAATGAACAAAAAAACAAACAGGTTCATGGAGACCCCAAACCTCCCACAGACTGTCACATTGGCCTTGTCCATACATCTGTCCCAGGCTGGCCAGGAGTGTACCCAGCCTTCTGCAGGCCTAGCCTAAGGTGAACCCTTCCTTCTAGACTCTTCTTACTGGTTGCATATTGGCCTTATTGCCTGTACCAAGCCAGTCCTCACCCTCAGCTCCCCTCTGGAGCCTCAGTTTCCTGTATCTGCACCAAGTGTGGCCTATCTGCTAACCTCATCATGTCAGGACCCCAGTGAGTAAGGTAACAAATGGTGGGCAGATTCTGTCTCCTCTTGTACCCCTGAGTTGCCTGGGGCCCTACACCTGGACTCCCTTTGTCTTCTTGTTGGCCTTATACCCTCAGTCTAGTCAGTCCTTCTCCCTGGGACCTCACTCGCCTTCCCTTCTTCCTCCTTACAAGCTCCCAGGGAGACATGGGAGAGGTAATATTAAGGAATTCCTTGGTAGGCGGAGCCATGGTCTCTACTTATATGTCCCCTCCCAGCCTCCTGTGTCTGGTCCATAAATGAATGGCTGCTGGAAGAGCCTGATGGAGCCGGGCGCACTGGCACACACTTTTAATCCCAGCACCGGGGAGGCAGAGGCAGGCAGATCTCTGTGAGTTCGAGGCCAGCCTGGTCTATAAAGTGAGTTTCACTTGTTACACAGAGAAACCCTGTCTCCAATAACCTTAAAAAGGAATAAGGAAGGAAGAAATAAGGAAGGAAGGAAGGAAAGAAAAAAAAGAAAGAAAGGCAAATAGGCCTGATAGCTCTCAGTGTTCCTGGGATCCCAAGTGAGGCATAACGCCTGGGAGATGCCCAGAGCCAGTGGGTGGGGCCAGGCCGCTCAAGGTTAGGTTTCATTTGGAGACAGTTGTCACTCTAGACCAGTCATACAGACCTGAGGATCTAGACAGCTCCCGCTGGCCCTCAGAGCCTGGAGCTCCAAAAGAGCTTTCTGAGGCTGGGGATATGGGGATGTGGCTCCCTCCAGTCTCTGCTCTCTGCTCCCGGAGAACCACACCAGCCTGCACCACCCTGGCTACTGAGTCTGAGTGAATGAGGGCTATGGTGCCAGGGCCTTGCTGTACATGTCACTCTTTCAGGCAATGGCACCAGCCTCTACCAAACCCCACCAGACCCCAAGAGCAGCGAGAGCACTCTAGGGCCTTCGCACCAACAGTTTCTGCCTCCGTCAGAAGCTGTTCTTCACAGTCACCATTCAGAGAGTCCCTTCCTTCTGCCTGAATATTCTTCCTCGGAACTCCCAAGGACTCTCCGTGCCCAGCTGTGCCCTCCCATCCAATACCTTTCCCCCTAGTCTGTGTCCTCCTGTCTTGTCCTTCAATCCACTTGTCCCCATCCACCCCATAGCTAGAGCGGAGCCCAGGAGGTCAGCGACCACATCCCTGTGGGACCCTGGGACCAGGAGCCCAGCCCAGTGCCTGCCTCTGCATAAAGAGTGTGACGGTTGGGACTGATTAAAACCAGTTTTTCTTCCATGACTTACAGGCAAGGCCCTGCAAGGCTACCTGCCACTGCTTTTCTGTTCTGTAGGAGGAAATGCTGGGGCCCATGGCTGGGCCCCACCCCCACCCCGTTCACTTACCTGCATGACACAGGTCCATTCTGAAGCTCTGGGGGAAAATGGCCCAGCTGCTTGTCTTGCTAGCTCAGCTGCTGCTCTGGTGGGTGGCCAACCAGGCCACTCATGGCCCCTTCCTGCCTGCCCCGCCCAGACCCAGTGGGGAGGAAGTCAGCCCTGACCACAGGGGTCGGTGCGCGCAGGCTCCTGAGCAGCATACTTCCTAAAGACAGCTGAGTTTCACGAGCTAGTTGAGACACTGGCATTTGAGTACTGGGAAGGTGTGGAAGTGAAAGAAAGGCAGACCTGGGGCAGGGAGCTGGTAAAGAAAGATGGAGGAGGTACCTTCTCTGGGGGCAGTGGGCATGGGGGGGGGGGATGGACCTTTACCCAGCAATCTCCCTACATAAAAGCCAAAAGATCCTCCAGCTTTTTCAGTCCTCTCTGAACTCTTCTTTATCAGTTCTCACCAGAGAAAAGAAACTCATTTAGGGACGGCCAGGGTTTTGCCTCCCTTCAAAGAAATGCCACTCCTTCCACCCCCACTCCCATGTCTCTCAGAGTGGCTATTTTTCCTTTCCTCCCAGGCTGCTGGAAAACGCACCATCAAATCCATTCAATTATCTCACATAACTTTGGGGCCAGATTCAGTTGTTTGGCTCTGGGCTCCTCCGCTCAGGACTCATGTGACTCTGGGCTAGTCACCGCGTCTGCACTGAGCCTCACTCTGCCTGCCTGTGGAGAGTGAGCACAGCTCAACCTGGGGAAGGTAGAAACAACAGGGTGAGATTCTGGGAACACAGTAGGCGCTCAGGAACTGCTTTCTCTGTAGGCTTTAATGCCCTCTCCCCAACCCCCCACCCCAACTGTTGGCGGCTTCACGGCTCAGGCCTTTTCTGGTGGGTTGGTTCAAATCTTATAGGGAAAGAGAGATGGCACAAAGAACCGCCCATCAGATGAATGTTTACACCTTGGAATTCAGGGCACATCTTGGCTCACTGCTCTGTTTCCAATGTCTAAAAGTCTGGGGAAGGCAAGGCCACGTTTGTGTCCTTGTAAAATGTGGGAAGAGTAAGGGGTGTTAAGTGAGGGCGAATGAATGAATGAGTGAAGGAATGAGTGAGCTGAGGGCGGATAGTGTGGAGGCTACAGAGCACACATGCAGTTCCTTTCTTGAGTGATGCAGATATTTCTGGCCTGCTGGTATAGGTCTGTCATCCTGGCTTCTGGGAGACTGAGGCAGAAGGATTAAAAATTCAAGGCTGAGCCCGGCGAGGTGGCGTGTGCCTTTAATCCCAGCACTTGAGGCAGAGGCAGGCTGATCAATGTGAGTTCGAGGCCAGCCTACAAAGTGAGTCCTGGGTAGCCAAGGCTACACAGAGAACCCCTGTCTCAAAAAACAAAACAAAACAAAACAAAATTCAAGGCTGATGCAGGTAGCTTAATGAAAACCTGTCTGAAAATAAGCAAGAGCTTTCCTAGCGTAGCCAAAGCCCTGCACTAAGAAAGGAAAGGTGGTGGGGTCTGCTTTTCTCCAGCAGGAGTCTGAGCTCAGCCCTGTGTCCTTGACCCCATAATCTAGCTAAGGGAATAGTACAGTTCCGCAGATCAACAGCAGGGGGCGCCCTGGATGCCTGGACTGACTGGTTTACAGCGTGGAGCCCCTCTGCAGCACTCTGACTTTCCAGATGCTCCCTGTCTTCTATACCTGTCCCTTCTCATTTAAGTTTGGCCGCAGAACCTGCTTAGAAGTAGCAGGATCCTGTCCACAGGCAGCAGGAAGCTGGGAGCTAGTGCTGGGGGTGGGGCGACCCAGGGGCTACAGCAGGAGCAGAGAACTGTGGTTAAAGATCTCACCGCCGGTCTAATTTCTGGCTTAGGAATTGCTCCTGCCCCTGAGACTCCTCCCAGCATCACTGGCGATAAGCCAACGTGGAACACATCTGAAGGCTTGTCCTCAGGGCAATGGTGATCAATTACTTTACATAGGCAAAGTCTGTGCCTGTCATTAAAGGAACTGTGTCTAGGGTGATGATCTGGGTAATTAGTACTAACTATCAGCTTGACAGGGTCAAGAGCCACCTGGGGAAGGGGGGGGCGTCTCTGGACATGCCTTGAGGCAGGCATGGGGGTGGGAAGTGGGGGTTTAAGGCTGGGGGGGGTGGGCTGTGTCAGCTTGGTTTTGTTAATGAAGGTGGGAAGACCCACCCACTGTGGGCAGCACCATTCCTGGCTAGGACTGTGTAAACAGAGATAGGGAGCTGAGCAGCAGCAGGTGTTCATCTTCCTCAGGGCCCAGATTGTGGGTAGAATTTGGCTACTTCAACCTCCAGCTGCCTCGACTGCTCAGTCATGGTGAATGGGGCCCTAGAAACACTCTCTCTCTCTCTCTCTCTCTCTCTCTCTCTCTCTCTCTCTCTCTCTCTCTCTCTCTCTCTCTCTCTCGTTGCTTTTGTCAGAGTATTTTGTCATAGCAACAGGAAAACAAGCAAACCTTAAGACTATGATGATGGCAAACCGCTATTCTGGCATCTTCCCTGCCCTAATAATGAATGTATCTCCTCCGCAATAGGGAATTGATTGGATCTGTCCTAGCAGGTCAGGGCTGGGCTTGGACTGAGTTCCGTAGACACCAGAGATGAAGAGCTAAGCACTGGGGCCCACACCTGTAATGCTAGCATTTAGGATATGGGCTTTGAACTTTTTCAAACCTACTTTATTCGGGGTTCTTTAATGTTTATACCTCCCTTCCAGGTTAATGGGAATAGAAATAGACCTTTTTGGACTCAGTTCCTTGGAGCGATTTCACTGGCATAGTTGGCAGGATTCCAGCAGACCCATTAAATAGTAAACCAGCAGTTGAGCAAAGATGGCTGCAACTGCAGGCGCTGGAACTTGGAGCAGCAGCTGGAACCCAGAACCTCAAAGCATTCGCTGGAGCAGTTCTCTATAGGAGTGTCTCGAAGAGGAGTGCAGAACAGCCAAGATCAAAAAGCCCCACCTCTTGTTTTGGGCATATATAGATCCTCTCAGAGTCCCTACTAGGATGTTTATCAGTTGGCAGAGACCACGCCCCTCCTCTTCCAGTGGACAAACATCACCTGTTCTCTCACAAGTTTGTTTTCAGAGGAAAAACACCGCACATTCTTACACAAGTCTGTTTGACATCCCACACTTGGGATCAAAACAAAAACATCTTTACATCCACTACATAGGAGGTGGAAGCAGGAAGATTAGGAGGTCAAGGTCATGGTCGGCCATGGTGGTGAGTTTGAGGTCAGCCTGGGCTAACTGACACCCGGTTTCAAAAAAAAAAAAAAAAAAAAAAAGGTGAGTGGGCAGAAAGAAGGCATGACCATCTCCTTGCTGTTGTGTGTCAGCAGGCCACTTCTCACAGAAAGGATATGGAGGAGAAGGTGGCTTTAAGGGGCAGGCAGAGAACCACCTGAATGCTGGAAACTGAGGCCGTCCTGTCCTGAAGCCTTCTTTGGCCCATTTCACAGACTCAGATGTAGGATCAATTTTCTTAACCAATATATTTTATTACAATTTATTAACCGAGTGTACGTCACTTATAACCAGACTAACCAAAACAATAGGAAAAGAGGATTAAGGAACACACTAAGAAAACCATAAGGATATCAGTTCCAAGGAACAATTCTCTTGGCATAATCAGCAGGATTTCTTCTGCTGGAACCTAGAGTAACCAGAACCTGGAACCTCAGCAGGAGCTGGAGCCCTGAAGCCTTCCTTTGAGCAGTTCTCTCTAGGAGTGTCTCAAAGTGGGAGCGATGAACAGCCAAAACTATCCAAAGTCTCCAAAGGCCCCACCTCCAGTTCTGGGCTCATTTATATACCTCCTCCCAGAGTCTGTTTGCCGGATCTTTTCAGCTGGCTACAATCAAGCTCCCGCATGAAGTGGTTGGTCTTCTAGTGGATTAACCTCACCTATTCTTTCACAAGACCATACTGATCCTGCACTTGGGATTCTAAAAAACAGGTTTTCTCTCCTTCACCCAGAGAGAGACTGAGGTTTAGGGACCTTCCTGCTGAGATCCACCCTCCATCTGCTGTTCTCTGTAGAGCTACTTCTCTGGACATGGGGTCTAGTCAGTGACACTTGTCAGCTGTAGTCTCAGGCTGCCGTGAGAAACCATATGGTTGAACCTTCAGAAATATTGGTTCTCACTCGTGCACCCACCCTGGCTGCTCCCATGACCTTTGTGGCTTCATGTCTTCAGTGTCTGTTGTGCCCCTGAGCCTTGGGGAAGCGAGAGCTGCCTAGCTGCCCATCCTGGGCTCAGGGCCTGGCTTTCAGCTGCCACACTGCCTCAGGATAGAACTGGGCTTCTGGGACCTTGGCTGCAAAATCAGCTACATGCAGTGGGTCTGCAACAGCTGCACACACTGAGTCTGCGGGTTGTGAGGACAGTGTGGGGTTAGAGTGTACCCAGGACTTTTCTTTCCTTCAGATGTGTCAGGCCTAGAGATGAAGGAACCATTGCTTTTGAAAAACCAGGTATGGGGACTGGGGGTACATCTCAGTAAAGTGCTTTTTACACAATATGAGGACCCAAGTTCAGTCCCCTGTGGTTTTGCTACTTTTCTTCTTTCTTTCTTTCTTTTTTGTTTTTTGTTTTTTTTTTAGACAGGGTTTCTCTGTGTAGCCTTGGCTGTCCTGGACTCACTTTGTAGACCAGGCTGGCCTTAAACTCACAGCAATCCGCCTGCCTCTGCCTCTCGAGTGCTGGGAGTAAAGGCATGTACCATTACGCCCGGCTGGTTTTGCTACTTTTCTATTGCTGGGATAAAAATACCACGACCAAGGTACTAAATAAGTGTCTGATTGGACTTATGGTGGGGAATATGGCAGCAGGCAGGCAGTCTGGCCCTTGAGCAGTGGATCATATCTGGATGCACAAATAGCAACAACTATTCAAACATATGAGCTCATGGGGCCATTCTTATCAATCCACCACACCCTGTAAAAGCAAGGCATGGTGGTGTACACCTGTATCCCCAGCACTGGGAAAGTGGAGACAGGCAGAGACATGGGCCAGCCTAGCTGAATCAGGGAGGGGGGGGAGACCCTGCCTCAAAAAATAAGGTGAAGGGAGACTGAAGAAAATACCTCTGGCCTCCATTCTCTTATATGAGGATGGACGGACACACACACACACACACACACACACACACACACACACACACACACACACACACACACTAAATAGGGCCTCACAAAATGGCTCAGTGCAAGCCAGATGACCTGAACTCAATCCTAGGCATCCATAGAAAAGTGGAAAGAGAAAACGGACGTCACAGAGTTGTCCTCCGACCTTCACACGTGTGAGGACACGCCCTCCCTCCCCACCACAAACAATAATAGATGTAATTGTTTTAAGAAAGAAGAAAGATGAGGTGTTGCATAGTTCCAAAGAGGAGGGCCCCCAGAACCATGCAAGGGAGGGCCCTGGGGCAGAGGGCTCAAGTGGAAGATGTCGCTGAGCCTGCACTATGGAGGGGGGAGGAGTTGAGTGTCTGACTCAGCCCTGGGAAGTCAGAGGAGAAGAATGACAGGCACTGGGGCCCCAGTGCACGTGAGGATTGATGCCAAGAGTCCCTTCCAGAGAGACAGAAGCTTCCACACTCTCCTATAGTCCCGAAGACCCCAAAATATGATTCCCTTGATGTTCACCCTGGAAAACCAGTGAGTTTCTTGTGAGGGGCTGTTTCTGGTAAGGGGCTGTCTGGCGGAGTGCAGGTGAGCCAAAGCAGCCGCATTGGAAGTCTTCATCTAGCGTGGATGATGGCTGTCCCATAGCTGGAGCCCTCTCTACCTTCCCCCTTCTGCCTACCCTAGCTCCTTCTTAGACCCGAGAGTCATGTGCAATTGGGTAGAATTAGCCCAAGTGGTTGGAGGATGGCTGGAATCTCAGGTGAGGGCACAGTGTCCTTCCTCATGGATCCTTGCATGACGGGATGTCAGTCAGCAAGCTCAGTACGATAGCCTTTTCTTAGCAGCTACAGATGATCTGAAAAGGATGACAGCTGTACCACTTGGAGTCGGATGGGGTGGCGCACACCTTTAATCCCAGCACTCGGGAGGCAGAGGCAGGTGGATAGCTGTGAGTTCGAGGCCAGCCTGGTATACAAAGTGAGTTCCAGGACAGCCAAGGCTACACAGAGAAACCCTGTCTCAAAAACACGAAACAAAAACAAACAAAGCAAAACAAGACAAAACGAAAAACAAAAAAAGTATTTTTTGCACATCCAAAAGACAGAAAGAAGATCCCTCAGGTATCACTGAGACTATTCTGGGCTCACTGTGTCCCTGACAATAGACGGTCAACTTTTGCTTTTGGGAGGAATGAAACTCAGGTTGTTTGTGGAAGGTTGAGGATGTCGTGGCTGCGGAGAAGGACACTGTGGTGTCAGTTGTAGCTCATGATGGCCTGAGGGCTTTCTGACCCCAGCCTTAACATTCCTGCTTCTGAGCCATTGTGACTCCCTCTAGGCCCAGCATGCTTTTCTCTAAAATGGGACACAGCAGCATCTCATCGAAACTTCCAGGAGACAGGCGATAATGTGACGCTGGTGCCTTGTCTCTGCTGTGCCTTCCTTGGGCTCCCAGGGGGCTCCATCCCTGGACACAGATAGGGCCTTGCTTTCCTCTGTTGGGATTTAGGAAAGATGGTCAAGGCAGAGGACTGACTCCCCACAGCCACTGCCATATCCCATGGGGACCCCTTGATAGTTGTGTGGTCTGGAGTCTGTTCACCCTTGTGCTGGGATGGTTGGGACCCAAGTGAGAGAGTGCCCTCCTGTCTCCATGGAGATGTCAACATATCCTGTGGGCTGTAGTGCTTAGCAAGGAAATTAATTATTGGAAGAGCTAAGGAAGCCGTGTCTGTGTTGGAGGTATGACATCACCCGGAGCCTCCCACATCAGAACCTTCTCCCAGCATGCTGTCAGGGAAATCTGCCTCACCAAGACTCCAGCACGCTTCTCCTTTTGTAGTGAGGAGGACTGAGTCACTTGCTCTGTTTCCCTTTTTGCCTCCGCTGCCAGGAAGCTCAGGCAAATCTGAAGATCAGTCGCAGCACCCCCATAGTTTGGCGTAGCTGCCTCCAAACTTCCTGTCACTAGCTTCCGTAGATGAGGGAGGTGTGGCCATAGGGAGGCAGATTCTCAGCATCCAAAGAAAGGAAAGAGGAAGATAAAGAGGCTAGAGAAAGGAGGATGGTGGCCGTGGCCAGAGCGGAGGCCAGAGCTACAGTTCTAGCCATCAATGTGCTGTGTGTTCTTGCTCCTCACCTCGGCTCTCTGACAGCCTCGGACCCTGGACCTCTACTCAGGCTTCTTGGCATTCCTCTCGTTCTCCACGGCTCTGTGCTCATTCAACCCACATCTATGACGTTTTGGGGCAGGGTGCGGGCGTGCATGCAGTTTATTCAAAGGCAGGTGCCCCCAGAAGACCGGAAGGAAAAGGCTGCCCCTCAAAAAAAGGATCATCTAAGAGGGCTCGGGACTGCAGAAAGCTCTCGTGGGGAGGAGGGGGTGCCAGAGACATCAGGCAGCAGGCTCCGCGAGGTCGTTGTTATTCAGGGCCCGCGTCTTTTTTGTTCTTAAGCTCGAGTGTCCTTGAGATGCAATTGACTCTCGTCTCCTAGGCCAGTCCCCTAGAACTCTTCAGACCCACGCGCCGGCTCCGTGCAGTGAGCATCACCCTACTCTTAATTAAAGAACAAGATTAGGGAGCCCTTGGGCCACACTTCAATGTCATCTGGAGACCGTCAGATGAACTGGGCTGTGAGAAGCGACAGGCGTAGATGAGTGACACAGGGCCCGGGGCACGGCTCGGCTGCTTATTTACCCTGTAACCAGCAGCTCCAGCGCTTAGCGTCTCCGTTGTTCAGATATTTCTTCTTAGAATTTATGACATGGGGCAAAGAGAAAACAATTAAGACCAGGCAAGGGCAGTGTGCACAGAACTCAGGCAGTAGGGTGGCCAGGCAGCCGGAGTGGTGGCTGCTGCTCTCCCTGAGGACCTGAGTTTGTATCCCAGCTAACAAACCCTCTGAAGTGCCAGTTTTGGGGGACCCTGGCGCCCCCTTCTGGCCAATGCAGGCACTGCACACATATTTCCATATTCACACACACACACACACACACACACACACACACACACACACACACACACACACACACACACACACACACACACACACCCGTAAATAAAAACAAACCTTAAGCAAAAATAACGTTGAGTGTTCTAAGACACGATCTGACTGCCATGACTGCCATCTCAACTCCAAAGGCCTCTGCCACCTTCCCAGATGGGACAGACCCAGCAGCCCTTTGGTTCCTAGCCTTGCCCCATCTCATCTTATTCCCCCACTTAATAATATCTGCAGCAGTTGTCTAAAACTCAAGTCTGATTATTTAGACTTGAAACCCTCCTACAGGCTTGAGAGTGGGGCTCCAATGGCTATCTGGCCATAGATGTTAACAATAGCCAGAAGGTGGAGTCAAGCACCCCCAGATAAATGAGTACATACATGGACTGTGGTATGTGGTACACACATATACAGCGGAATATTATTCACCCTCAAAAAGGAAGGCATCTTGACATAGGTTATAGCATGGATCAGTTGTGAGGGCAGCAAGCTGGGGGAATGAGGCAGCCACAGAGGACAGAACTGCAGGGCTCTGCTGCACAAGGCCTCTGGGGCATCAGATCCATAGACAGAGGGAATCATGGATGCCAGCATTGGGGAAGAAATAGTAGAGAACATTCTAGAGAGGGCTGGTAGCAATGGCTGCCTGTTGTGAATGCTCCTGATGGGGAGCTATACATTTCAAACCTCATAAAAATGGTAAATTTTATGCCTGTCTGCTTTGCCTCAATTTAGACAAGCTCAACACTGTTTGTTTTAAATTACTTTTGTGTGTGCATGTTGAGGCACGTGTGAGTGCCTTGTCATGTGTGTGGTGATCAGAGAACAGCCTGCACCAGCTATTTCTTTCCTTCTACCATGTGGGTCCTGAGGACCCAGCTCAGGTCAGCCGGGTTTGGCAGGAAGCACCTTTACCGGTTGAGCCATCTTGCTGGCCCTAAACAAACACAACTCCAACAAGCTCCTCCAAAGGAAACAAAGCAAAATCCCCTCAGTGGCTCCTGTATCCTTAGCCGGTGAGACCTTCTGCCCCTCCTCACCACTCCTCATTGTAGGCTCTGTGGCTGTCTGGCTAGCCCATTGCATGTGGTATGTGGAGTGTCTATTGAATAAGCGAAGGGCCCCGAGACCATCTGGCCCTTGGTTTCTTCCCACAGCTGCCATGTTCCACACCAGCAAAAGGCAAATGGTGGCCTCAGAAAGGTGGGGTCTCCCTGCCACACACACTTGGGTGACAACACTCCTTCCCTACATGGGCCTGGGCTGCCCTGGGTGCTAAGCCACAGTTTCACACTTGTTGGTGTGAGGTGAGGTCTTAACGCCCTCACTCTGAGGCTCTACAGCTCTTGCTTGCTGAAAAGCCTGCCTTTGCCAGGCCTGGGTGGAGAAGGTCCCACTCAAGGGTGGCAAGAAGGAGCTTGTGATGGTTGACATCTGTGTTCAGCCCCATCACATGGGAGATGGCCTGTGGGAGATTACTTTGATTAGGTAAATTAAAGTGAGATGGCCTGCCCACTGTGGGTGACACCATCCCCTAGGCAGGGGTATCCTGTGCTGTATTAAGTGAGCTTAGTGTAATCATTCTGTTGGATTATGGCCTGTTGCTTTGTATTTGTTAATTGCTTGCGTGCGTGCCCCCCCCCCCAAATTCCTACTGTTTACAAGCAAACTGCCACGCACGCACCCCCAAGTGGTGCTTTTTAACCTTGCCTAAGAAAGTATTCCTGATAGGCTGACTAAAAGACCCAAACCTGGGCAGGGCACAATGGGGTAGGTGTGGCCAAAGTTTGCTGGCTTTGGGAGAGAAGGATTGTGGGAGGGAGAAGCAGACAGGTACCGGAGGAAAAGGAAGAGGATGGCCATGGGATAGAAAGGAGCCACATGGGTCCAGAGGAGGAGCTCTGAAGTGCCACGTGGAAAGAAATGGCCCAGATGAAGAACCCTACCAAGCGTTCTGGGATTATGGATGGCAGGTAGGCCAAATGCAAACTATTAGAAGCAGATGACGGGGCATGGAGGCCGGGAGATAATGGAAGGTAGCTTAGGAGGTCATATCTGCCGTGCCCCAGGTGAATTAAAGCTACTTTAAAACACAGCAGGTGTCTGTGGCCCTGTTGATTATGAAAACTGGTAAATAACACCGCTGTCATAATTATAAGCCTAATAACAAACATTTATTAGGCTGTACTGTTAAAATAACAGCAACAGCATTCACTGCTCTCTAGTTCTTGACCGGGCGTGCTATGTGACTAGGTACACTGGGCTGTAGTCACTGTGACTTCTCCTACAGACAGTGGCCTGAGCCCTCGACTTGTGAGCTAGTTGTTTTTTGTTTTTATAACAGCAGTAGGAGAATAGCCGAGGCAATGTGATGGCCATGAAGTTGTGGTCCTCTCTAAAGGCAGGGCATCCCGCAGGAGGAGGCTGGCAGCTGCTCAAGTGTCTCCTCTATAATTACGGAGGAGGAAGCTGGGCTGGGGGCTGTGCCCAGCACCACCATCCCCAGGCAGGTTTCACTTCCTCCTCAGTGGCCCCGGGCTCTGCACCACCGAGAGGTCATTTGCTCAGCATGGTCTTCTTCCTCTGTGCCTGCCAGACTGCTGAGGGCCACAGCTACCTGACTCAGTCTGTGTCACCGTAGGTCAGTGGTTTGCAGCCTTGCTAATGCTGCGGCCCTTTGATACAGTTCCTCATGTTGTGGTGACCCCAACCATCAAGTTATTTTGTTGCTGCTTCATAACTGTATATTTTGCTACTGTTATGAATCATAAAATAAATGGGATATCTGATATGCGACTCCTGTGAAAGGCTTGTTCCAACCCCAAAGGGGGTTTGAACCCCCCCCCCCAGGTTGAGAACCACTGCTCTAGGGTAACAGGGTCAACCCACAGCCTTGACACGGGACATGGGAGACATCAAAGCTGATGAGAACTCGTGACCACCTACCTGTGAATGGAAGCCATCCTTACCTGGCCCTCAGGAGACTGTGGGCCTCACACGTATGGGACGAGGACTCCAGACAGGAGCATGGGGTCCAGGGATTGGGGTCACACATCCCAGGCCTTCACCAGGGCTCTACCTTAGCAGCGAGGCAAAAGCAGAGCCTGTTAGCCTCATTGCACAAAATGGAGGTACTGCAGGCTGCAGACGTGGCAGTAGGTTGGTAGGGTGGTTATTTTGTATTTCCATCTCCAGCAGCCCAGAAACGGGGTATGGAGGTGCACCCTGTAATCTCAGCACTTGGGAAGTGGAAGGAGGAGGTCCAAGTATTTGAGGTCATCCTTGGCTGCATAGTGAGCCCAAGGCTAGCCTGGGCTACATGAGACCCTGTCTCAAACACAAACAAACAAAACAATGCAAAAAAAGATAGGAAAAAGGGGGAAAAAATAGAGATGATGACTCATTTATCCCCCAGACAGGCCCATGTGCCCTGTGGTC
This sequence comes from Acomys russatus, assembly GCF_903995435.1. Classification (NCBI taxonomy): domain Eukaryota; kingdom Metazoa; phylum Chordata; class Mammalia; order Rodentia; family Muridae; genus Acomys; species Acomys russatus. Next base: position 41,388,920 of record NC_067153.1, on the reverse strand, counting down.
TTGGGGTGAGGGTGCAATGGAAACTGTGGGCCTCAGAACTGGAAAGCCAGCTCTTCTCTTACTTACCCGCCTTCCCAGGTCCCCCACCCCGATCAGAGGACAGGTACCAGCTGTAAAATGAGAGTAGTGACAGCGGCCCCACAAGGAGAGTTTGGAGGGATCTTGTGAACAGTGTCCACAGAATGGTCAGTCAGGGCCAACTGCAGTGGGAGGGCTGGGTCAGGGCTCCATGGGCACCCATGAACCTGGGCCACCAGGAAGGAAGACCAGGAGGAGGCTGAGCAAGTCTGTCGTGAGCACAGCTGGCTCGAGGGCGCCCTCGTGTGGCTGAAGTGGGGAACCGGGGAACCACGCTCAGAAACACTGGGCTCACGGGCAAAGCACCTCCGAGGAGTCCTTTAGCCTTCACCCAAGGAACCTCGGGGGCTGGTCTCCACCTCAGTCTCCTTTCTCCATCAGTCCTCCCTGAATCTCTATTGCTGGTCTCAGAGTGAAGGGTGCACAGTGTTGGGGATGAGGGCAGTGCCGGGTCAGGATCTGCAGGGGTAGAAGGTCTGACTGAGCCGATGATATAAGTCTTTAATGTTCTGGGTCAGATCCTATCTCTACTCAGAACTCTTCCCATCTTGACTTTCCCTTCCACTGCTTCTGATTGCTAATGATACGGCGTGGGCGCTATTTATTGCTGTCTGTGAGTGGTTAGCTTCCCCTGGGGTCACCCCCCACCCATAGAGGGAGGCAGGCATGGTGGGTATAGTCAAAATGCAAACCCCAGGAAGTCCTAGGATGAACCCCAAGCGTGCTCCTCTGCGCTCCCCCCATCATCTTTTCTCCTCCATATTTCCACCCATCTTCCCTCCTCTTCTCTCATTCCTCTGATCATCCCCCCAGTTCCCCACCTCTCCTCTCTGTCTGTTCATCTGTCCATAGGCCACAGTGGTTCTAGGTGTGTCCTCTGTGGCCAACTGCCCCTCACTCACTTCACCTGTGAGAACATGTCCCATCGGGGTTAAGTGTCATCTGTGCAGTGTCCCTGTACAACTAACAGCCATTGGCTTTCTCCCTCTTCCTCACTTCTCCTCAGAAATGTCTATAGCCAGAGATTCTCCCTTTCCAGAGAACAAAGCTTCGTTATGTATCCAGGCTCTGCAGGTAACAAGTGACATGGATCTGAGTCACATGGGAGTTGATGTCCCTGACTCACTTGGCATGCAGTGAGGTCCATGCCACCCTGGGGGAAGACAATCCACTACTGCATGGGATGGTACCAGGGGGACCGTGGTGACAGTTCTCTTGGGGAGAACCTAGGAAGGGCTGTAGGCTGGAAGGGGTCTAAGAGCCTCCTTTGGAGAGGAGAGAGAGAGTGGGCAGGGCTTGTGTAAACTATGAGGTGAAGCTGTGACCTCAGTGTACACTTTGTGTAGGTCAGTGTGTGGCTTCAGGGGCTGTCGGGTGTGGAAGGAGTGAGTCTTAATAGGGAAGTGGGCTGAGAGGCCAGGCACCAGGACCTGTTTATACCTCTTGTCTCCTCTGACTGAATCTCTCAGGCCAGATCCTCAGAGAGGTGCAGGCTTTCATACTTGGTCTCCAGTAATCCTTCAAAGCTCTTGGAGACACTACAGGATGCCCATCCAGCCTGTGAGTGGGGCTGGGCCTGAGAGAGGTTCTGTGACTCTCCTTGAGTTACACAGGCCAGGGAGCGATGGGGGATGTGGGGAGCGGGAGAGCATCATGGCTAGTTGTGGGTGTGGCCAAGACGTTGATAGGTAGGCACAACCTTGTGTCCTGGATCCCTTGCAGCTATAGCTCTGGACAGGTTATGCTGCATTCGAGTGCTCTGGCTGCTTTGGCAGCAGCTGCTGGCCAGTGAGTTGGTCTGAGTGTGGAAAAAAGGTGACTGCACTGTGTCACATGCTTTCTGAGGGCTGTGCGACAGAAGCTGTGGTGGAGGCACTGTCTAGCCTCTAGGTGGCAGTGGCAGTGGCAGCTTGACTCTGGTTCCTTACTTTCTTGGTTGAGTCTTGGCAGCAGCTCCCTTGGTGGCCAATCCTGTGATTTTCTGAAAACCTTTCCTGGCAGCCTGCCCCAGAGCACCCTCCTAAGTGTGTGTGTGTGTGTGTGTGTGTGTGTGTGTGTGTGTGTGTGTGTGTGGGCAGGTGCACCACAGTGTACATATGAAAGTCAAAGGATGAACGACCCAGTTTTCTTCTTCCACCATGTGGGTCCCAGAGATTGAACTCAGGTCATCAGGCTTGCTGGTGGCTGTCAGTCACCTTCACTCACTAAGCCACCTTGCTGGCCCTGGATTGTTGTTGTTTTTTTCCCCCCTGAGGTGTCTCTGTGGCTCCTGGAAGTCCTCTCTGCTGCCACCCCCCTACCCCCATCTTCACATGCTTACAACTTGGTCTCTGTCTCTCTGGCCCCTCCTCTATCCCACCCAGCTTCTCCTGGAGATGAGTCTCATGTACCCAGAGTGCCCTACGTAGCTAAGGCTGGCCTTGAACTCTGGATCCTCCTGCCCCTGGGATGACAGGTATGTGCCACCGCGGTCAAATTTCATGGACTTTCTCTTTGTGCTGGTCTATATACTTATCTCCTCTTGTGAGACTATACTCAAGTGGGATCGGGCTGACCCTAGTGGCCTCATTTCACTTTAACTCCGTCTGCTCAAAGATGCCCTGCCAACACTTAGAGCTAGTGGTCTGGGAAGATGTGTGGGTGACTGGTGGTGGGAAGGGACCTGGAAAGGCAGCCTGGGCTGGTTCTCTGTAAGATGTGTTCTTCCTTGTGGTTGTGTAAGGAAAGTGCTGGGACCCTTAAGAGGTGGGGCCACCTGCAAGGTCTGGAGTCAGGAAAGAAATGGAAAACGGCACAGGAAGTAGAGAGCCAGGCCATGAGCTTCGCTGAGTCAGTCTGTGACTCGGTTCTTCTGCTACTAAAATGCCAGTATGGCATGGCACTACTGCAGCCGGGGTCTGTGTTGATGTTGGTGGCCCGTGTGACCGCCGAGGGCCATGGGGATGGATGTCTATCATGTTGATGTCTGTGGTCTGGGCTGCTGCTGAGGGCCTTGTCTGGGTCTATGGTTCTACTGAAGTTGGAAGTTGTGTCATGGTCTGTGCTGTTGCCAGAAACTGTGTGGAGACCCGAGATCCGTGTTCCTGCTGCCCATGAAGATCAAGGAGGCTACTGTGCCTGTGATATTGATGACTGAAGATGCGTAGTTGAGAGGGAGGGTCCTGGAAGGCTTCTCTGACAGCCCCTACTCCAACCTTCCCCACAAAAAAGCAATAGCCTAGAAAGGAAGCCACGGAAGAGATCTCGTGTTTTGTTTCAATTTTCTGTTATTATTGCTTTTAATTTAACATTTCACTGGTTCTTTCTGAATTGCTCATCATGTACCCAAGCCCAATCATCTTCCCGTCCCTTCATTCATGCCCTTCACCTTGCAACACCCCTCTGCAAAAGAAGAAAGAAGAAAAAGAAAAAGGTTTTATTGTGGAAGCTGTAGTGTGTCCCACAGTATACCCTTTTGTCCACACTTTTTTCTTTTTCTTTTTTTTTTGGTGAGGGAGTTTGAGAGAGGATTTCTCTGTGTACCCTTGGCTGTGCTTTGTAGTCCAGACTGGCCTCAAACTCACAGCGGTCCGCTTTGCATTGCCTCCCCAAGTGCTAGGATTAAAGGCATATGCCACCACACCAGGCTTTGTCCACACTATTTTACTTGGAAGTGTTCGTTGCAATGAGTCATTGGTCTGACTCAAGGCCTCTGGCTTCTGCTGCAGTATCAATACTGGAGCCTCATCAGGACTCACTCCTCTCAGATATCCTGTTGTTGCCTTGTGTTATAGAGATCCTGTAGCCCTGGGTCTGTAGGAGCAGCCCCTTAGCACATTCTAGCAGTTCATTGATGGGGTAGATGTTGGGGTGGGTCAACTCAAAGCCCCACTCTGAGCATGAGTGGTAGCTGAGCTGGTCAGCCTGTCAGCTCTCCTGGCATCCACATCACTAGGGGGAGCTCCAGCACTACCCTGGCTAGCTCACCTAAATGCTGCATCAGGTGAGGGGCAGGGACAGCTCTCCGGCTCCCATGCTCTTGGAGGTAGGCTCATCTATACTTGTGTCAGCAGGGCCAGTTCTATTGTGCTTCCCAGAGGAGGTGCAGTGCTGTTCTCATGAGTGCTGTATCTGGTGAGGGGCAAGACAAGCTCTCCAGCTTTCATGACCCCAGGGCCAGCTCTTCCACCTGCCACAAGTGGTGAGGGGCAAGATAGGCCTTATGGCTGCAGGACTTTGGTGGTAACATACCCTCTCTGCTGCAGGACCATGGACCCAGACATGGCCCTTAGCACCGGCATGGGCCATGGCATTGTGCCTACATCCTTCATTTCTCTTTTTCTTCCATCTCTTTACTACAATCTGATTTTAAAGCTGGTAAAGACTTGATGGGCACTCCTCAGAGCGAGACAAAAAAGGTAGGTCCAGACACGAAGGCAAAGCTCATCTTCATAAGTCACTGGGGAAATCCAAATGAGAACGGCAGGGAGACTCTGCCTCCCCATGAGATGAGAGCGCAGCATGGGTGATATGGGCGGGGGAGGACAAGAAGGAGGTCGCCCTGAAGTATTGGTGGGAATGCAGTGAGCAGTCATTGTGGAAAGCGGCAGGGGCTTCCTAAAAGCCTCAAAATGCAACTGTATGATCCAGCAATATTCACCTCTTCGTGTGCTTGCTGACGACGCCAGGACAGCTGGCTTCAGGTCCGCGGTCAGGCCCTCTGCACCACGCACCATTCACACAGCCGAGACGACTGGGAAGAGATGACTGGGGTGAGCGGGGTGATGCCTTCAAGGGGGAAGAGTGTGTTCTACAGCATGGATTGTGTACTTGAAAATTGCTGAGGGTGGGGCTGAAGTGTTACAAAACAAAACCAAAAGCCACGTGGGTGATGGACACGGTCATTAGTTTGGTTTCATCATGTCACAGTGCTGTACCTATAGGAAAATAACCCCCCAAACTGGGTAAATGTATGTAATCCTTTTTTGTTTCGGTTTGTTTGGGTTTTTCTAGACAGGGTTTCTTTGTGTAGCCTTGGCTGACCTGGAGTCACTTTGTAGATCAGGCTGGCTTCGAACTCACAGAGATCCACCTGCCTCTGCCTCCCCCAGTGCTAGGACCACAGGTGTGCGCCACCAAGCTCAGAGTGAATATAATTGTTATTCATTGAGCATACATGACTGTAACTGGGTGTGTTAAAGCAAACCCTAAATACTATACCAGTTCATATCAGTCAATCAATTGAATTAATCAATCAAACACCCTGTCAGCTGAAGACACATAGTGCTCCTCACTGTCTGTCTTTGGTTGATGTAACAAGGCTGGAAGTCTGGGCTTTGCCTGGTCAGCATCTGGGCAGGGCTGCTTCTTGGCTCAAGGCTAACCATCCTCCTGCTCTGTCCCCACGTGGTGGAGGGGACAGTACCACAAGACACATAGTACTTCCACCCATGAGGACACCACTTTTGAGACCTACCCACCTCCTAAGGGCCTGCCTCCAAATGGGCTCAGGTTCATGCCATGAGTTCAGGTCCTCGCACTCAGTGCCTAGGATATGGCAAGGGACTGGTCCATACTGACGCTCTGGCTTGGACTCTTCTCCTCCAGACTCACCTATCTGACAGGTTTCTCGGCTGAAGTGTCTAGGATAGAAGATCTCTGTTGCGGCCCAACCCTCCCCTCAGGTTACCCTGGTATAGTTAAGTGACACCATGCCCGCTCCTGCCACATTGCTAAGAATAAGCCTGGAATTTAAAAATTATATTACACTTTAAATTGTTTGTTAGTTTGTTTATTGTGTTTGTGTGTGGGCGTATGGGTGCAGGAGTCAGCTCCTTCCTTCTACTTTGTGGGTTCTGGGCGTGGCAAGTGCCACCCCACCAGTCAGCCTGGCATTTTGGATACCAGATTCTGCTACTATCAAGTCCTGCGGGATGTATAATACAAATTTGCACACATCCTCCACATCTCCTATTCACACTTGCCCTTTAGTGGGCGGGGCGGGGCCTTTCTCCTGACTTCTGCCCCCGCCTATACCTCATATGGCCACCAGAGGGCGCGAGCGGAATTCACATCCTGTAGTTTTTCGTTTTGTTTTGTTTTGTTTTGGGCGCGGGGTTGGGGGTAGGGAGTGGGGGTGAGGAGGGAAGTAGCATCTAGAGTGTTTCTGGGACTTGGCACTATGCGCCCGGTGCGATTCGTTCCAGCCCTCCTACCTCATCCTTGGTGGTCTTGGAGACGCCAGAAATCTCTAGCTGAATCCCCACTTTCCTTTTCCAGCTCCCTATCTCCCTTTTCCTTTTGAGCTTCTTTCGATTAACCCACTGTCATGTCTGTCTGTCTCCCTAGGAGCTCTCAGGGACAGAGACATGGTTTTGTCCAAATGGACACGCACGAGCCTGTTTAAATATGTTGTAGGAGCCACATAGCGTGTTAGCTATGCAATGCACGTGGGATTTGCTGGCAGGGGACCAATCTATGCCCTCCTTTTAGGTCCCTTCCCCTCCAGCATATAGAGCCCGCCCCCAGGCACACAGCCCCCCCCCCCCCCCCCCTCAGTCCCCGGCCCCCCACTGCCTCCGGGCTCCGCCCCTGACAAACCAAGGAAGGCCACAAGGCAGAGGAGAGTACCCGAGACCTGCGGTTGGAGTCAGGGATGGATGCTTTGGGTACTAAGCAGGCACCAGGCCTCCGTTCTGCACACGGGGAAAAAACAAAAGCAAATGGTCCCGGATTCATTGTGTTCCTGCAGCTCTAGTGTGGGCTTCCAGGCAACTAGGGTTGCTGCTGTCGGGCCACCTTCTGGCTGAGGCTAGATTAATAGTAAAACTAAGGGCGTCAGACTCTCTCTTGAAGAAGCAGGCTGGAAGTAAGGACGTGGTTGCTGGGAAAAGGCAGGGCATTGGGTAAGGGCCTGTCCCCGGTGCTAGCTAGAGGCCCAGGAGGGAAGCCGGAAGCAGTTACTTGGGAGACTTGACAGGGCCAGGACAGCCATCAATCCTGAGGACAGCCTACCCAGGGAGGCTCACCGCCCCCAACACTCACAGCTCGCTCTGCACAGGCCAAGCCCTTTCTCCATTCCTCACAGAAAAGCTTCATTCCCAATTAAAGGGGTTTGGTTTGTTTGCTGTTTTTAAGTGGTGTGCCTGTGTGTATGAAGGTACCCCTGGCCATCTGAAGAGGGCTCTGGATCCCCCAGAACTGGAGTTAAGATGGTTGTAAGCCAGCCAGGCACGGTGGCCCACGCCTGTAATCTCAGCACTAGGGGAGGCAGAGGCAGGTGGATTGCTGTGAGTTGGAGGCCAGCCTGGTCTACAAAGTGAGTTCAGAACAGCTACACAGAGAAACCCTGACTTGGAAGCAGAAAAAAAAAAGATGGTTGTAAGCCACCTGATGTGGGTCCTGGGAACACAGCTGAGATCCGTAGTGTAGTACTTTTCCTCATCTGATGACACCACTCCAGCCCCCCTCCCACATTCTGAGGGGTACAGTGAGAGGAGAGAGTTTCCAAAAATATTTGTATCCAAGCATGGCCGTACGCACCTATAAGCCCAACACCGGGGACACTGATAGAACATTGAGTTTGAGGCTAACCTGCTCTTCACAGTGACACCTTGCTCCGTCCCCCTAGTCCCCACCTCAAAAAGGAAATGAGATATTTAAGGGAAAGAAGCTTTAGGGACCCCGGGAGTCTTGGGTGCTGGGAAAAGTACGAAAAACAATAGCCTAGGCCAGCCTGACTTCGAATGTGGTGTAGCAGGAAGCAGGAAGTGTGCCATTGTGAAGACACACACCACCAAGCTGAACGGCTGGCTAAAGAGTGGCCATCTGGAAAATTAGTAAGTGGGGTGTACTCCCGCGTGGATGCGTGGTATGAGCTGTCCCAGGCGAGCAAGTGTGGGATGTTAAACTGGGAAACCTGGCTGAAGAAATCACAGAAGGCTGCTTCGAAAACATGACCCAGAATGGCAGAAACCTTTCCGGAACGCTCCCACCCAGAAACCATTAAGGAAGAGATAGGTTAGCTAGCTCGCAGTGCGGGAAGCTAGGATCGTGCCTGGCATTCGCAATAGAAAGAGCTCATTTCCCTAGTAAGGAAATCAGTGGGGGGAAAAAACCAACGTAAAAGACATAAAGGGCAAAGCATAAGAAAACACTGTGGTGGAGGAGAAAGGAAACTGGGTGAACTCCAAGCCGGCTGGGAAAATGCTAGCTCAGAGGAAGCTGAATGCAAATCACAATCAACCCACTCGCATTTTCTTTCTTTTTTGCCTGCCCGACAGTCAAAGGCAGTCGCGCCTGAACCTTTGAGATGGTGAGAGGGACAAGGAAGGAGCTGGCTAAGGCCCTGCTGCAGGAGTCTGAATGAAAGAGGGCAGTTAAGAAGTACCTAGACCCTTCACCCAATCCGAGGACCCAGAAGAGGGATGGGGGCGGGTGTAGGGGGCAGAAGGGAGGAGCAGCCTCCAGATGTCACAGGGCCAGAATGCACATGCGCACAGCTGTGACCTGCAGTGGAGAGGCGGGGGATCCTCCTCCATGCCCAGCGGGAACTCCTCAGACATTCCCAAGCTGGTACTTGGGGCGGGGAAGAGAGGAAGCTAGTAGTTACAAATAGGGAACAGAGATCAGGGTGAATAATTAATGGAAACAAAGGAGGTGCGGAAGACTGTATAAAAAGGAAGTAAAGAATGCTAAATTCTTCTGGATTTGTCCAGATGGGACAGGAAAAATCAGCCGTGGAGGTTACCTAATGAGGGGACCCAGATGTCAAGGACACTAACCGGAGGCATCCATTTGAAAAGATTTTATTTTATTATTTTTAAAGTATGTGTACGTGAGGTGGAGTATGCACACATGAGTGCAGTTGCCCCTGGAGGCCAGAAGAGGGCGAGATCCCGTGGAGCTAACAGGTAGGAGGTGAGTCACGAGATGTGGGTGCTGTAAACTGAACTCGGGTCCCCTGCAGGAGCAGCACTCCCTCTTAACTCCTGAACCTTCTCTCCAAGCCCCGGAAGGCATTAGCACAAGCACTTTAAGTACTTTTGAGTACATTTTTTGTTTTGTTTTGTTTCGAGACAGGGGTTCTCTGTGTAACCTTGGCTGTCCCGGACTTGCTTTGTAGACCAGGCTGGCCTCGAACTCACATCGATCCTCCTGCCTCTGCCTCCCGGGTCCTGGGATTAAAGGTGTGCGCCACCATGACCAGCTATTTTTTGAGTACTTGTAAGTACTGTGTGAACACAGTTCCCACTCAAATGTAATACAGAATACTACCTGAAGCCTTAGCAACTTTAAAACATGTTGTTTGAGGTTCACCTAGGGTACTGGAATGCCTGTGTCCTTGCAGAGATGGACAAGCCAAAGGCTGGCGAGAAGAGCCAATGGGGCGCTTAAGATTGAGGCAAGGTCCACACTGAACCAGCCTCAGAGGGCGGGAAAAGCTGGGGACCTCTAGAGCAGCAGATGCAGCACATAGGGAGGTGATGTACCTGCAAGAAGGTCCATCCATCCATCCATCCATCCATTCATCCATCTATGCATCCGTTATCCATTCACCCATCTCTCTGTCTATCTACCCAGGAATGAACCCATCCATCCATTTGTGCATTGTTTGTCTCATCCATCACGCATCTATCTATCTATCTATCTATCTATCTATCTATCTATCTATCTATCACCTATCCATCTTTATCTGTGCATCCATCAATCCATTCATGGCAGTCCACCTGAGATGAGCTAAGGGAGCTAACTGCAGAGAGGGCCCTGAGACAAGGATATCAGATCCTGGCTCTGCTACGTGTCTATGTTTCTGCTGAGGAAAGTCCCTGATGCACTCCTCGGGGGATCTCCTGGGAGAAAGTCCCTGCACTGAGCCCCAGTTGTACCTAGTGGAGCCTCCCAGATGGGGTCACTTGCCCAGCCTTGGAGGGGAAGGAGTGACTGGAATGTCAGAGTGGCTTACAGAGGCCCATGGAGCTGTAGTGGGTGAGGAGGAACAGCCCAGTCGCTCTGGGGAAGGTCCTGCCAGGCTGGTACCTGCCCAGAGCTGCCCACTCTCAGTCCTTGAGTCTCTGGATTGATCATTCAAGGTTGAGGGGACTCTAATCCAAATACTGCCCAGCGCTGACTCTACCTCACACCCAACAGGGCTAGGGTAGAGGGCAGTTTTCTATCTTTAAAAAAAAAGTTTTCTTTATAATAATTACATTTAAAATTATTTGTTTGTGGGGCTGGAGAGATGACTCAGTGATTAAGAACACTGACTGCTTTTCCAGAGGACCTGGGTTCAACTCCCAGCACCCATGGCAGCTGACAACTGTCCAGTTCCAGAGGATCTGACATTCTCACATACACATACATGCAGGCAAAATACCAATTTACATAAAATTTTTAAAAATAAAATTATTTGTTTTGTGTGTATGTGCTTGCACATACCATATGTGATTTTGGACATCAGGGGAGAACTTTTGGGGAATCGCCTCTTTTTCTTCCACCGTGTGTGGGTTCTGGGAATTGAACTTAGATCGTCAGGCTTGACAGCAATAACCTTTGCCCACTGAGCCATCTTGCCAGCTCTATTTACTTATTTTTTTAATCTTTGTGTGTGTGTGTGTGTGTGTGTGTGTGTGCGCGCGTGCGCGTGTGTGCATGTGTATGTGTGTGTGTGTGTAATGTGCATGAGTGTGTGTGGGGGGAGAGTGTACATGTGCCACAGTGATCACGGGGAGGTCACAAGGCGAGTGAGGGAGTCAGTCCTCATCTCCCTCTTGCTCTGAGGCAGAGACTCTTGTTAACAGCTCATGTGCCAGGCTAGGGGGCAGTGAGCTTCCAGGGTGTTCCTGTTTCCACCTCTCTTCTCACAGGAGGAACATCCATATTGCAGAACTGCCCTGCTCTGCCTGGCTTTCATGTGCATTCTGAAGATTTGAGTTCAGGTCCTCCTGCTGTGTGGCAAGCATTTTACCCACTGAGCCATATCCTCTGCCCCAAATGGTGTTTAAAAACCTCTTATTTCCACAACAATTTAAGTGTCAGACACAGCAGCACCAGCCCAAGCCCCAACATATAACAATTCTAAAGTTGTGTGTGCCTGATGATATAGCCTCAGGGTTTAGATGACAAAGATTGAACAGGAGCTGGGACAGAGCTACCATCGCAGGGAGTTCTAGCCAGACAGGGTCTTCTCTGTGCCACTAGAAAAGACTGGACAGCCTCAGCAAGCATTTCTAACAGCAGATGGTGAGGAGCCAACACACACCCACTTATTAAGAACTCTACAAGCCAGGCACACAAGCCTGTCACCCCAACAGAAGTCAGCGGGTCATGGCACATGGCCTTCTGTAGGAAAACCATTGCAGTGAGTCAGCAGCTTTTCCCTGACCTGCATAAAAACATCAAAACTGGTAATTGTGTGTGAGTGGGGGTTACACGTGTGTGTGTGTGTGTGTGTGTGTGTGTGCATGAAGACGTGAGTGTGTGTTCTCATGAGTGAGCAGGTTCCCACCTGTGAGCACATGTACAGAGTGTTGTGTCAGTGGAAGAATGGTTGGGGATAATCAAGCAGATTGTCAGGACTGACTAAACAGGGTGACAGGACACCAGAAAATACATTACTGTCGTCTATAACATCTCCGTTCATACGGAAAAGTCTTCAGTAAAATGAAATAGAGTAGACACCAAAGCCACTGTTACAAAGAATAGCAGCAAGTATCTTTAATGGACAATTGGTCTCCTATGTTTCATGGTAAGACGTCAGAAGTGCCTTGTTCAAGCTGGGACTGAGGTTCCACGCCTGGCACCGTGGGCTTATGCAGCCCTTCTATAAAAGCCCAGATAAGCCAAGGCATGGAAGTTATACCATTAGGAGGGAAAAAGTAACACTGTCACTTAAAAGAAAAAAAGCAACTAGTGATAAACTGTCTGCTAATCACTGTCAGGTTTGTTAGCGAATCTCAAGGGAAGCTGTAACAAGGGCTGGTGGGAAGGTTCAGAGAGAGACACTTCCTGCCAAGTCTGACGACCTGAGTTTGATTCCTCAAGATCCCACATGGGGGAAGGAGAAAACCAACTCCTACAAGTTGTCCTCTGAGCTCTATAGGCACATGTGTCGGCGCACGCGTGCACACACACACACATACACACACACAGCTACACAAACACACAGACAAAACACACAGAGTCACACACAGGCACAGATACATAAACACATGCAGACACACACACAGCTACACAAACACACACACAGACACACAGAGACACACACACACAGAGACACACAGACACACACACATAGATACACAAACACATACACAGACACACAGACACACACACAGACACAGATACACAGACACACACACAGACACAGATATACAAACACACAAACACACACAGATACATGTTTTTTTTTAAGTTTAAAAAGCAGTCACAAGACTTTCCACCCAGGTTTCCACATGCATAAATCCAATATGCAAAGGCTGACATTTCCCCTACATACAGGGAACAGATAGGAAATTCAATTTGAAAATTATTAGCTACAATAGTGCTGAGAGTAATAAGGAATCAAGAAATAAATCTTTTGAAAAATGTGCATGACCTTTCTGGGAGGAAATGGTAAAATTTTATTGAAAGATATAAAGGAGAAAGAGCAGGTCCTAATAGGCAGGCAGATTGACTATTACAAAGATGTCAGGTCCCCACTGGCTGCTGTGGGTTGAGTGCAGGACAGCCCAGGATTCTTACACAATTTGCCTCGGCTTATCCCCCAGTGTAGATGGGAGAGCAGAGATTCATCAACAACTAGAACAATCCTGAGGGAGTTTAAGAGAGGCAGGCTTGCCCTGTTGCACATAATGGTTTAGAGCTGTGGTAACTGAGGCATGCTTGTGCCAGCTCCTGGGTGGGCGGGTAGACCAGCAGATAGAGAGGATTTGGCTTGCAGCTGGCAGTCTTGGTACAGGAGACTGCTTGACTGCCATCACAGAAAAAGATAGGTGGAACTCTGTTGAAAAAAAAAAAAGATGGCACTTTGTGGTGGTCTGTGTGAACGGTCCACGTGGCAGAATCACTGGGAGAAACGTGTCTGAGTTTATGTTGATCACACTGATTGAGGTAGGAAGGTCAGCCCACTGTGGGTGGCACCATCCCCTGGGCTGGGATCCTGGACTGTGTTAAAGGAGCTGAGTGGCAGTGTGCATTTGCCACTGTTTCCTGATTATGGGAGACCAGAGGCTTCAAGCCCCTGCTGCTTTGACTTTCCAGCCATGATGGCTTCTAGCCTTGAACCATGAGCCAGAATGAACCCTTCTCCCTTAAGCTGATTGGGTCAGAGTATTTTCTCATAGCGATAGGAAAGGAAACCAAGAACGCACTAGAGAAGTCAAATCAACACCTCACAAAAACTACAGGCAGTCTCCGTGTCACCTAAAATCCACCCTGTATGTAAAGGCCACTATCGGTAGACAGAAACTTTACACACTTTGTGGAATAGCTTTACAAAATTGCATAGGAATGCTTAAGAAAGACTTACTCAAAGAGTATAAGTCAGTGGGGAAGAAAGTTTAAAACTGACCACATACAAATAAGCATTTATGAATATCACAGCTTATAAAAACAATTCCTCAGACTGGAAATTAAAGCAACGTTTATAGTGGTCCACACTTGAAAATCAAACACTGGACTTCTCCAAATAAATGTAAGAGAGGGAAAAATACCCCAGCAGAGAAATGAACAAAGACATGAAAAGACAACTTGTGTACTAGGAAGCTCAAAAGTCCAATAAACAATTACAAACACAATAGCCCAACAAAACACTTGCAAACACAAATGCCCAACAAGCTACTGCAAACACAAATACCCAACAAAACACCCACAAACACAAATGCCCAACAAAACACCTGCAAACACAAATACCCAACAAAACACCTGCAAACACAAATGCCCAACAAAACACCTGCAAACACAAACGCCCAACAAAACACTTGCAAACACATATGCTAAACACATGGCAAGTGTTTCAGTATCCCTAGCAATCAGTTGCTATAATCAAAATGTCAAGAAGCCTATTCAATTTATACATAGGCTTTTTGTGCTGGGGATGATTTTCCAACTAGGATCTTGCTGTATAGCTCTGGCAGGCTTGGAACTCCTTCTGTATCCTGGACTCAAGCTCACAGCAATCCTGCTGTCTCAGCTTCTGAGTGCTTGGATTGCAGGTGTGAGCCACCATGCTGTGTGTAGCTTTTGACTTGCCAAGTTCCTACCAGCTTGCTCTACTGCATCCAAGCCCTTCAACCCCTCTTCCCTTCCCTCCCCCCTCTCACTATTCCTCCTCTTTCTCCTCCCCATCTCCTCCTCCTCCTTTTCTTTTCCTCTCTCCTCCCCTTCCACCTCCTCCTCTCTCTTTTCCTCCCCTTCCTCCTTTTCTCCTCCACTTCCTGTCTTCTCTCTTTCTCCTCCTCCTTTTAACTGCTCACTGGTCCCAGCTTAGGCAACATCCCTCTGGGCATCCTCTGTTGGACATCACATTTCACAGCCGCCAGCTCCTCCTCCTGGTGACTCTGAGGCCACTCTGTAGCTCTCCCACAGCCCGTGTCTCCTTCTGCCTTGCTCATGGTACCTGTGATTCAGTTTGCCTTCTGTACAGAGCAGAAACTCCTGCCTGCCTGCCTGCCTGCATTTTAGAGTCACCAGCTCTCAACACAATGCCTGACACACAGTAGGCCCTCAAGTGCTTGCACTTGGGATTTAGACAAATGACTTCTTGGAGGATACAGTTTCTTCGAGACTGCTCTAGGTCAGGAAGTGAACCTCCAAGCCCAGGGGGTGCCTGTATTGTCACTGGAGCCCAGGTCAGGTGCCCTTGGGTGGCCAGGGCTCAACCTAGCACCTGTGAGGCCCCAGGTCCTCTTCCAGACCGCATGCTCCACCCCCTCAAGGCTGTGGGGCAGCAGCTTGGGTAAGTTCCTCTTCCGTTTCCTCCTGCCTCCTGAGCTGGGGTGCCGCTCCTTACTACGGGGCACCTCCCAGCCACTCCATACCGCTGGTGTCCACAGCAACAGCAACGCTTCTGGCCCCCAACTGTCATCTCTGGCTGCTGGGCCTTCAGTGCAATGCAGGCCATCAAGTGTGTGGTGGTGGGCGATGGGTAAGTACCTGGTTAAGTTGCCTCCCACCCCTTACCAGGATGTCTCTGAGACTCTCCCTGGCACACTCACAGGTTCAGGGCTCCCAGGAGGTCCTGGAGAGAGTCACTTCCTCTCCTGGGGCTCACAAGGAACATTTGGGGTGGATCTGGATTGTTCCTCTGTCCTCAGCCTACCCCACCCCAGAAGCCACCTGGGTGGAGGGCCTGGGACTGTGGGTGGGGTGCTGCTCCTTGCCTGTACCCTGAGAGCTGGGGCAGGGCTCTCATGGGGGGGGCCAGCATAATGTTCCCATTCATAGTGCAAGTGTGAGGTGGGGAAATCAGAGACTCGCCCTCTGGACCTTTGTTTCCCAGGCTGACCTGAGCTCTAGTTGCTGTCTTGCCGCTGCTGGGGGTACACCTGGGACTCTCTACTTGTTCTGATTCTCAGGCCAGCCATCCTGGACAAGGCCTCTGTTCCCCCAGGGGTGGGCTGGGATAGCTTGAGACAGGGCTTGGCTGTCCTGCCAGCAATGTGTGACTCTACTCCATGTGGTGGGGAGGATGTAAGGGGATGTCAGTGAGGAGCAAGGGGGAGCACTGTGGGCAGAGTAAGGGAAGGAGGAGGGTGACATGTTCTAGATGCTCAGCTTCAACCCAAAAGGGGGAGTGGCTGAAGCCTCCAGACCCTTCCTGGCACACTTTGGCTCTGCTATGGGCAGAGCTGATCTGTAGCCTCAGCTGACTTGGCCGTTGCTGCTGTTGCTGCTGCTGCTGCTGCTGGTGGTGATGGGGGTGTCAGCCGTTATCTGCCAGAGTGGCGGCTGCTTTGCTCACTTCTGCTTTGTGTCTGACCTTGGGGGTGGGGTGGCCGGAAGTCAATGGTTTTCCTCATTCAAAGTTACCTTGGTGGCAGGCTGGGCCTTAAGGGCAGCCATGTAGGGGGCAGGGAAGTCAGGGCAACCTCCCAGAGTGGGAAGTGACTTAACGGAATAGAGCTGGCGGGGGTGGGGGGTGTGGGGGTGTGGGGGGGAAGGCCCAGAGCTGTCCCTCTGGCCTCTCGGCTTCCTGTGGAATGACCTGGGTGGCCTCTCAGCTTGGCAGTGGGACAGCCTCGATGGTGCCCATCTTCACTTGTCCTGTTTCTCTGCTGCTTACTGTACGTGGTCACTGGGTCGCAGCCCTCTGATTTATCTTCCCACCAGCCCAACTCATCACCACAGAGTTCATTTTACAGGTGGGAAGACCAAAGCTCAGAGAAGTTAAATAACCTGCCTTGGAGTGCAGAGGACTTGAACTCAGGCCTCTCTGGCTTCAAAGAGAGGCTACAGGCATTCCCTAACAGCCATTGGTTGTTGCATCCCCATGGCACTGGATTCAGTGTCTTAGAAGTGTCACTTAGTTCACTCAGAGGTAGGGGTGGGGGAGGGGAGATGGAGTTGTCCTTGTTGTCTACATGGGGAAACGGAGGTACAAGGAGCTTAGGTGATCTGCCTGAGTTGTGCGGTTGACAAACGGTGGAGCCAAGATCTGAAGCACAGGTGTGTGACAACCATGTCCTGGTCTCCCGGGTCCTCTCTGTCCTATGTTGATGCTGTTTGTGTCCATCACCTGTATACAGATTGCTGGTACATGTACAGCCTTCCTCCCCGCCCCCCCCACCCAGTTCTCCTCAAAACATGGCTAACCCCCATGGCCTGGGCAGAAGTCAGGATGTTTATGGACATTCCAGGGGGTTGATAACACTGCTATAGGGTGTTCGGAATTGGGAGATTGGGTAGAGGGCCTGGATCTCCCCTTCTCTCAGACGCAGCCGATGACCTTGGTCTCTCCTGCTTCTTGTCTTTCAGAGCTGTGGGCAAGACGTGCCTTCTCATCAGTTATACCACCAACGCCTTCCCTGGAGAGTACATCCCCACTGTGTGAGTCCCACCTGCTCCAGGCCTGGCTTGGGGCTGATCCCTTTGGACACCCAAGGTCAGGCCGACTAGGAAAGCTAGAGACCTTCCATCTTGGGGAAGCTTGTAATCCAGTTGGCAGGGCGATGACTTATGCTAGGGAGGCGAGGCTGCAGAAGAAAGAGGGACTGTGGGGTAGGGAGACGTCCTTCAGGCTGGCCAGAAGGAAAAAGTGGAGTAGAGATGGGGTATGGAGGTGAAGGAGGAGAAGGAGCTCAGAAACGTAGACAGCAGCGGAGCCTGGAGACCAGCGCATTGGGGTGGGGCAGGGCAGTGCCAGCTGCAGCCTGCAGGAGGGAAGCCTGCCTTCTGGTGCAGGATATCGCCACCAGCTGCCACATGATATGAAAGGGAGAGTCCGCAGATGTCAGAAGGGCCTCGGGGTACCCCATCACAGGGCTCCTCAGCTTGAGGCACAGGTTTCGAGTTCTTCAGGGTCCCCCTCAGTCTCCCCTTCTAGAGACCTTATCTGCCATTTTGCTTTTTAGACCAACGTTTCTTAGGCAGGCCTACCGCAGGGCCTTTGCACCAGTTCTTAATGCTGCCAGAAATCTCCTGTGGTGACTTCCTGTCTCATCCTCACCTCTACACCCCCCAGGCCTGTCCTTGGTGCCCTCCTGGAAGCCTTCCATCCAGCCTTAAAGGCCTGTTGTTTTCCAGAGAAGCTTGCCAAATCTCTCACAACATCATGAGCCTTGTGGAGGGCAGGGAACCATGTGGGGTTTTGGGGGTGCTTTCCCCGCCTTCTCTACATGGTGGCTGACACACTGTGTAATATACGTAAGGTCTCATATGTGCTATGTGTGCTTTGAGGTGACAAGGTAACCATCAGAACTAATATCCAGTTAGAAGGCATAGGGTTTGGTGGCCCTGGTACAGGATGCAACATTTGTGATTGCATTGGATCTTCAAAGGAAGTGAATGTTACAATACTCTGATAACAGTTAAAGGGGCTTGCCCCTTAGGGCCACTCAGCTTGTCTGACCTCAGCACCTCGCTGGGGCCCTCATCTTTACCTTCATGGGAGCTCCACCTGGAGCAGAAAGGAGAGGGTATACAGAGGACAGTGTTCAGGGCCCAAAACTTCCCACACCATCAGAGCCACCATCCCACCAGTGCCAAGCAAAGGCTCGGCTCCAAGTCCTCGGTGTGGCTGGTATGGCAGTTCCTTTCTGGAACAGGGGGTTCAGCTGCCTCTGAGACCTGGCTTAGCTGAGGGACCCAGCAAAGGACAACCAAAGGGGCTGGGCAGGCAGCTGGATGCCACTTTGTGCCCAGTTGCATCCTGATATAAGTGAAGGCTCTGGAAACTTCCCTGCTGCACAAAGCGGGAATGACTCCTGCCTCTGTCTGGCTTATAAGGTACCTGGAAATAGGAGAAGGCAGGGCATAGACCTGAGCAAGAACAGAAGCAAAGGGGATTAAGGATGAACGCTATTGTCACCAGGGTGTGTTGACACTGCTCCTGTCCCTGAATTAAGACCCTCTCCTGCTTTTACTTGTCCTGGCTGCACTGGAGGACTCACTTGCTCAAGGATTTTAAAGCAATCACTTTCCCTCTGAACCCACATACCTCAATTTCCCTTTCTACAAGAGAATGGCCCTGGGCTGGGTGGTGTGAGCCTTGGGCAATAGCTTCCCTGCAGGGAGGTGTGAGATCAGAGGTTTTGGCATCCTGACAGCCCAGACTGGCAGGCTGAACTGTTGGCTCAGGTGCTAAGGGCCTGCAGGTCTGTCCCCGATTGATCCCCCTTTTCTGCTGTGTAGGTGGCAGCTGGTGCCTAAGTGCCACTGGGATGTCCTCCTCTGAGATGAGCCTGTGGCCAACAACATTGGCACACGTAGTCTCAGATGAGGACACCTGCCCGAGAATGGTTCTGTGCTGAGTGCTAGGGGCACAAAGGCAAGACAAAGCCCCGTGCCTCCAGGCAGCGTGACATGGCCTCTCATCCTGTCTCCCTCCTGACTCTGTGCAACTGAAGCCCACATGAACTTTGATTGTTCATTTTTGTGTTTTTGTTTTTGTTTTTCTTTTCTTTCTTTCTTTTTTTTTTTTTTTTTTTGTGGTAGGGGGTATACTATAGCCCTG
The DNA here is from genome assembly GCF_903995435.1 of Acomys russatus. Taxonomy (NCBI): domain Eukaryota; kingdom Metazoa; phylum Chordata; class Mammalia; order Rodentia; family Muridae; genus Acomys; species Acomys russatus. The sequence continues at coordinate 41,369,692 of NC_067153.1, read as the reverse complement.
ACTAACCTAGAATTCACTCTGCAGCTTGTAGCTATCCTCCTACCTCAGTCTCCCCAATAGTCAGGTTCTAGGTAAGTTTTGCCGGGTTCTTTTTGTTTGTTGTGTAGTCCAGGCTGGCCTTAAACTCATTATACGGATGAGGATGACCTTGAACTCTTGACCCTCCAGCCTCCACCTCTGGAGTGCTGGGATTACAGCTGTGCACCGCCACCTTTGGTTTTATGTGGTGCTGAGCTACATGTCTAGTCCCTAGGTAAATCTTTTTATTTAAAAAAAAATTTTTTTCCCTAGATGAACTTTCAAAAGTAGAATTTAGGCAGAGTCACAAGTAGCCTGAGGCCTTCCTAAAGTTCCCCTTCATGCTTAGAACCCAATGGGAGGGGGTATCAAAGCTTCCCACGTTCCACTTTATCTGTCCCATCTCCTCCAGGTGTCCAGTCCATAGTCCCCTGGGCTCGCTTGGCTCCCTGCTCTCCCTCAGGGAGACCTGGAGCATGCCTCCCTCCCTGATAGTGCTCCCCGTCTGTGTCTGCAGCAGCCCAGCCCCTCCCGTGCCCTCCCTCTTGTCCTCCCACTTTATGTCTTACCTATGGAGAACTCTTCGGGACTGGGGCAGAGCTGTGGGGGGGGGGGGGGGGGGGGGGGGGGGGGGGTGGGTTGCTGCTGTCTAGAGCTCATTCCTGATTCTGGAACAGAGTGCCGGTTTCTAGAACATTGCACCGCTGCTGGCAGTGGGCAGAAGACTCTGGCTGGTGGGTGGAGCTTGCTCGGTCCTGTACAGGGTGGTTACTGCTGGCTCAGCTCCATAGGGAAGAAAGAACACACTGTGGAGCTAAGTTATATGGGACTTAATTTGTGCGATCCTTGGTGACGCTGGCTCTGGTGACTCAGCAGGGCCAGCCTTCCCTTCCCTTCCCTTAGCCAGCCTGACACCAGGCCTCCAAGACCCAAACACTTCTTGAGTCTTCATCCTGCCTGCCTGGCCAATCCTCCCATGGTTCTGGACAATTCATTCTTTGAATGTGCCAGCCACCCTACCGCAGAAATGGCCCGGGGACCCTTTTAGGGGTGAGGCTTTCCTATACCCAGAGACTAGGCCTCAGAGCCGCCAGGTTAGGTGGCAATTGTCTCTGTCATCCTCATTATCTTGTGCCATCCTTAGCAGCTATGCTCACCACAGGGGCTTTTCTGAACTGAGTGCAGGACTGACACCTGGCCCTGCCACTTATCACCTGGGACATCTTGGGAAAACCCGTTCTTACCCATGAGCTTACTTCTCCTATCTAGAAAAAGAGGTGACAGCTGGTCACGATGATATGAAAGGCTCCTCTGGGTTTCTCAGGAAAGGGAAGTGTGACATAGTCAAAACATGTGCCGTGTCCCTGGCTTGTTTCTTGAACTTGAACTTATGCAGCCTGTCCTCTAGGGAGAAGTGGGTGGGGAGAAACTGGGGAAGTTGACAGTGAACCTAGACTTGCCGTGTCTCCCGATGGGATGATCTGAATGCTTCCGACCTCCTCGGAGCCCAATAATGACCCAGGCGTTGGGGAAGAGAGCAAGGTGTGGAGAAGCTAGTTGACTGTGCAGATAGCAGTCCTCCAGCTGTTCATTTGCTTGCCCCCCCCCCCAATGGATGTCATAGGAAGACCAGCCACTTCCCATGCTTCTGAGCTGAGTGACTGACTTCCCGGAACCTCAGTGTCCTCACCTGTCTCCTGGATCACGTGAGACTTCAAGGACTAACATGTATAGGACTGTCCCTTCCATTTGGTCCAGGAGATGCACTAGGAGGGTGCTTTGAAAGATCCTGACCGTCTCCCACTTCCTCCAGGTGCCCTGAGAGCCCAGAGGACCCGAAAAGACAGTTGCCTTTGCCGCAAGGCATCTTGGGAAGAAGATAGACAGTCCTGATGTCTCTAGCTTATCAGAGCCCTACATGGCCCAGACACTGTGCCTTCCTACCTTGGCCAGCCTGGCCTCCCAGAAGGTTCTTCCAAGACTCACAGGGCCAGTTCTCAGAGTAGGCACACAGCAGACCTACTATGTGTCAGCCGCCTCTTCTGGACTGGCCTCAGGGCAGAAAGGAACAAGCTGGGTCTCCGTGCCCACGCCCAGGAGTGTTGTTAGTGGGGCTGACCTGTCCATGGCAGAAGTCTCCCTAGTGTTTCACGGAGTTCTGGTGAGGGTGGGAGGCAAGTTAGGATAGGTGGGGCTACTTGGGTAAGCCAGATGTCAGTGTGGGCAAGCTCAGGACACGGGTGGTGTGATTCTGCCTTGTGAGGGAGAAGCTAGGAGCTTGAAGTCTCAGTGGACCAGGTCATGAGACGAGTGAGGAGGTCAGAGGATTCCTTGTCCCAGGGGCAAACAATGAAGGTGTCTCTAAACCCATATGGTGGGACACAATGAGCCTGCTGGACCCAGCTTCTTCCCTAGGTTGGTCACTCACTGCCTGTGTGGCCTCAGGCAAGTCATAAAACCCCCTCTGGTTTTTGCTCCTCCCCCCACCTCGCCCCCTGCCCATGGACCCTGTTCCTTTACCCTAGGAGTGTGAGTTGTGGGGTTTTACTTTCTAAAGCCCCCTGCACTCAGCATAGAGTGCTGGGCTGGACCCTCCCAGGGCTCCAGTGTTCCTGTCCCAGCCCTTGTTCACGGGGCTCCTGGTCCAGTGTATGGCCCACACCAATGCAAGGCCCAGGCAGACATTTTCACGGCCTCGCAACTGATGTCTGTCCGTTCTCTTGAGGTAGCCCTAGCCACTTATCACAGGAGTGAGATAGAGGGTCATCTGCAGTGTCCTGCCCCTCCAGGAGGCTTGGGACAAGGTCCCTTCATTTTCCATGCAGGCCTTGCAGGGCAACAGCTCGCTAGCCATTGGCCTGGATTGGCTGTTACCTTTTCCTGTCTCTTTCCTGTTTCCCTCTGGCAGGTTCCCGCATCCCTCCCTTCCTCAGTGTTTCCACCTAAATCAGGGATGAGCAGTCACTCAATAGACACTCTACACACTCTAGCTGTCCAGCGTAGGAGGATGGAAAAAGTCATTCTGACCTACCTCAGAGGGAATGCCACACAACCCAGTAGTCACCTTTCCAAAGGACAAGTGGGGGCAGAAAAATAACCAAGACACGTTCTCCTCTTTGCTTACTTGTATTTAAGATGTTTTTGATAGTGCTCATCTGTCGTGAGGACAGGCAGCTGCACAATGCTGTGTGACTTTGGGCTAGTCATAGCCCCTCTCTGAGTCCCTCCCAGGCTCTGGGTTCGAGGCTGACCTTGCCCTTCCTGTTTTCCTCAGGTTTGACAACTATTCAGCCAATGTGATGGTGGACAGTAAACCCGTGAACCTGGGGCTGTGGGACACCGCAGGCCAGGAAGACTATGACCGCCTCCGGCCACTTTCCTACCCGCAGACGGTGTGCACCCCCATGTCTCCCTGTGGTCCCTGTCCTGTTTCTGTTCCATCTACCATTGAGCGGTACCTGCTTGACCCCGAGTTTCCTTTAGAGGCCTGTGGGGCAGAGCTAGGGTCTCCTCCAGACTGTGCTCCCTCAGTCCCGCTGTCCTCAGTACCCTCAGATACCAGCCGTTCTTAGTGCATGGCAGGCAGGGTCTGTGTGAACAGCCAGGCCAGTGAGTCGCATCCTTAGGTGGGCAGAGAACCTGCTGCTGGTAACTCTGTGGCTTCTGGGTCCCCAGACCTGGGCTCTCTACCCACAGTGGCAAAGAGGGTGTCATAATGGCCAGGGTATATGGTTACATGGTTGGTAGTGGGAGCTGCCCACCCACCCCGCCCCCGTACAGGCCAGGACTCTGTGCCTTCCCTGTGCCAATCCTGCCTTCCTGTCTTCAGGATGTGTTCCTCATCTGCTTCTCGCTGGTCAGCCCAGCCTCCTATGAGAACGTCCGAGCCAAGGTGAGCCTCCAGTGGGCTGGGGGACACATGTAGATGACAGTTAAGGTCCATCTTGGGTTAGGAGAGTCCAGAACAGCGAGGGTCACTAGTGTCACGCTGGGCCAACGAGGGGAGGGTCTCTCTGGGAGAGTGTTCCCCCTGCGTCTGTGCTCTGTCCCTCTTCCTGCCCAACCTCCTGCCTCCTCTTATCACCATACAACCTTCCTTGACTCTCTTATCTCCAAAAAATCTTGCTTTTTTTTTTTCCTTGCCTGCTCAGATCACATTGTGCCTTGTGACCCTGCTCTGGGGTTCTTATCTGTTTGATGCCTTAGGCGGCTATGTCTCACTCCCCTCTGCTCCCTCTCACTCTCCCCCTCCCCCTGCCCCGCCACCAGTGGTTCCCTGAGGTACGGCACCATTGCCCCAGCACCCCCATCATCCTGGTGGGTACCAAGCTGGACCTGCGAGATGACAAGGACACCATCGAGAAGCTGAAGGAGAAGAAGTTGGCTCCCATCACCTACCCGCAGGGCCTGGCGCTGGCCAAGGATATTGGTATGGACCTTGGGAAGGAAGCTGGGGGTTGGAGGCTGGGGGGCGGGGGGTGCCTGGACACAGCCTTGTCCTAGCAACATGCTGTATGACCAAACTCTGGCTGTGCTCCAAACCATTGTGGCAGCTAGCTGTGTGACTTGCGCTGGTCCCTTGGCCTCTCTGTGCCTGTGTTTCCCTGTCAGGAAGGTATAGCAGTAGTGATGGTTTTTGCCATATCGGGTATCTGGATAAAATGGCTTTGTTCATGGGTTCTCAAAGCAGCACTGCATGGGCGATCCTGTGTTAGCTGGTCACAGGGTGAGATCAAGCTGTTTCAGGAAGGCTTCTTGGAGGAGGTGTCTCTGCTTGAGATTGGAAGGGTGGCTCAGTCCTTTGTGCCTGGCCCTCACCTCTCCTTCTCCATTCATCCAGACTCTCTGCAGGACATTCTTTACCTCCAAGGACCAGACAGAGGAGTCTTGACCCTTCAAGGTCACCTGGCTGGGGAGGGGTGGCTGGGATTCAAAGGATAGAAGCAGGTGGCTGGATGTGTGGGGACACCTCACCCTGGCTAAGCTCTCCAATCCCGGGAGACCTGACTCTGGATCTGGCCTCTCCTGTGGTGTCGCCCCTCCTGAGGCAGCACTACCAGCTTAGGTCTGGCCTCCACCCAGCCCTGCACCTCTTCCTGTGCAGGAAACGGGAGGGAGGGGCTTCACAGGAAGAGAAACCGCAGCCTTCCTGTGACTAGCGGGGTGTCATGGCTGCCTCCCAGGGGCCTCTCTGCTGCTTCTGCTGGTCTCTGCTCTAGCCTCCCATGTGTCAGGGTCAGACATACCCCAGCCTTCTCTTGTTAACCAGCCTGTTCCCGAATTGGTCTGTATCCATTTAGGGATGTTGGGGAACAGACCTCGGACTTTGCACTCCCTAGACAAGTACTCTATCACTAAGCTACCCCAACCCTTTAGAATTGCTCCTCCCTCTCTCACAGTACAGTCCCTCCCTCATGAGAGAATGACAAGGTGACAGGAATGCGAGGCACAGTTCACAGTCAGAGAGCAAGCAGGGCCTCAGGGCCGGAGCTCGGCTCACTTTCTCCTTTATATGTCTTTTAAAAATAGGATGTTTTTATTTATTCTTTGACAGTTTCAGACATAGTAAACAATGTGTCTTGATCATATCCATTCTGAACTCTCCCTCACTCTCTCCAGATACCAGACATGTGCCTATCTTCCCTTTATGTCCTATGTATGTGTGTGTATATGCATGTGTGCCAGGGTGCATGTGTGTGTGTGTGTGTGTGCGCGTGCGTGCGCACACACGCACGCGTACGCAGGTGAATGCACCAGCTGAATGCCCAGGAGTCCTGGTTCAGAGTGTCTTACTACTGGTCACCACAGGGATGAGGAGCCACGAGGGCCAGAGGCCATGAGCCCCCACCCAGTCTCATCCCTGGAATAAATGGCTAAAGACCAGGGCAGGATCCTGGTGTCATCTTCTCAGTGGGAACAGAGAGCCTTGGGGAAACTTTCCAGGGACAAGAAATGGCCTGGTGTGACTGCACAGTGTCCCCAGCTCCATGAAGAGGACGTTTCCTCTTTTTTTGCCATGCCTGTCTCCCACGCTCTGGCATCAGTGGCTTCCCTCCAGGGGTGACCCTTCTTCCCAGGTCTGGGCCTTTCGGCTCCATGGCTGTGCTGCTGTGGCCTTTGAGGTCACTGAGGTATGGAGGGAGGCCACTGTCTCCTCATAGCTGTTGGGAGCTCTGGCCCAGAGAGAAAAGCAGAAGGCACCAGAGAGGGCACCGGGGCTCTATTTCTTCCCCTTTGCTTCCTCAGCACTCTGACTCTCCTGACCTCTCTGTGTCAGGGCTCCATGTGTTCCTGTTGCAAGAGGTGGGATGTCATACAGACCCCTCCCAGGGCACCTGTCCTCTGGAGGGCACACAAGGGCTCTATATTTTTCTTCTCTTCACTGAACTGCCCCGGGGCAAACAGGTCCCACAGTCTCCGTTAGCCTTGGTTTCCCCATAAGTTGGGGTGTGATTAAATGATAGATGCCTTGGGGTATTCTCAGACCTGCTCAGAGGTGTTAGCTCCATGAAGAAGGCCTGGCTGACATGCTGGGAGATTTGCTCATGGAAGCAGGTCCTGTCCTTCCACGTGGGGGAAGGGCTCTAATCCTGCCGACCTTCCGAACAAAGGGCCTTGTTTCTAGGGGTGGGGGTCCTCCACCTTCCCCTGAGTCCAACAGGAGGAAGATGAAGTACACTCCCCACTCCCACTCAGGGTGACAGAGCTTCTCCATGACTCAGGATGCTGCTCTCCTGCTGTCCCTCCTCAGATTCAGTCAAGTACTTGGAATGCTCTGCGCTCACCCAGCGAGGCCTGAAGACCGTCTTCGATGAGGCCATCCGGGCAGTCCTGTGCCCACAGCCCACACGGCAGCAGAAGCGTCCCTGCAGCCTGCTCTAGGGGTACACATCTCTCCTCTGCTCCTGGAAGGGCACCCTGCCCCTGGCCCTGGCCCCTCAGGACACTGAAAGTAGCAATAGACCAAGAGAGAGGGCCATGGGTATCTAGGTAGCCTCAGTTTCCCCTTTCCTCCTCTTCACTGCCTGTGGAGGTTTCTTTCGTGTTGGATATAAGCCAAGAAAACCAGAACTTGCCCAACGACAGAAGCCAGGACACAGTGGCTGTCAGGTTCTCGCTCAGTGCATCCTTGCCACAAAAAGCCTATTGGAACCAGGGAACCCCAACAATAGCCCCCTACAGGATATATGGGGGAGGAGCAGAGGGCAGTCCTGGGGAAGGCAGAGGTTGGAAGCAGACACTGGCTCAGATGGCCCTGAGCTGGGATATGTCTGTCCATGACACTGACCCTCTCCTGTCTCCCTTGCAGGTCTCAGCCCACTCCTCCCACCCCGATGATCTTGACCCTCTGAGTCCTCCGACCAAAGCCCAGTGATACACTGGTGGGGCATGCCGTCCCCTCCGTGTGGTGTTTCTTTTCAGACAGCTGCAGAACCTGCCTATCTCCTCAGTGGAGGTCCCTGGGGATGGGAGGATGTTTAGAGGTGACATCCTACCTAGAATCTCCTGTGTTCCCCAGGACCAGAGGGGAGCCCCAAGACTCAGTCATCTATCCTCATGTCATACAGTGGCATACACCCATCTGCTCCAGGCCCTCCTGATGCCCTTCTTGAAGCTTCCTGGTCTCCATGGCCTGCCACCACTATGTGTCTGCAGGGACAGGTTCTCTTGCTCCAGTACCCACCTGGTTTGCCTTGTTGGAACCACTGAACCAAAAGGAGAGATGTGGAAGGCTGCTCCTCTGTCTCCTCCCCGCCTCCCCTCCCCCACTCAGAAAAACACAGAACAAATCCATTTCTATAAATCTCTTGTCTGCCCAGCCAAGTATGGGGTCTGGGCTCAGCCAGCCCACCCCTACCATCTCTCAAGACTTCCTACTCTACTCAAAGGGCCCTGAGCAGCATTTTCTTGAGACTGTCCATCCTACTCTGCCAGTCAGGACCTGAACCACTGCAGAGGAAAAACACAGCTCTCTTGCTTCCGCAGAAAATAAATGTGTTGCTTTGAGATGGCATACTGTGAGTTCAGGCGCAGCTTGATCAAGGTGGGGTGGAGGGGTTCAGGCGATACCACGGAGTGTGCTTTCCTGTTCGGTTTGGCTCTGCCTGCCTCTGGCAGGCTCATTTTCAAGCAGTTGATTCTTGGAGCTTGATCCTCTGAGATTCAAGTTAAGGGAAAGAGTCTGCCCCAGGTGAAGTCTTAGGAGGGGCTATTCTGATTGGACCAGCTTGTCTTAGGCCCGCCTTCAAACAGAGAGTACTGTGGCTGCCACGAGTTAGAGCCAGTAGAGGTGACCCCAAGAAGCTGGGGTACAGAGTGGGTATGGGCAGGATAAATTCTCAAGGGGGAAATCTTCTTTTTAGAACTGAGTGGGTGCCCAAAAACTAGGGGTTCATAACTTCGACTGTCAGAGGCCATGGTAAGCGTCTTTCCTGCCATTTCTTGGGACAGTTTCTATCCCAGCTGGCACGTATAGCCTGGGCTGATCTCAGACCCACCATACCTCAGCTTCCTAAATGCTGAGATTACAAGTGCATATCTCCATGCCTGGATACGGTTGAAATTCTTACTAGAGAGTGTAGGCTACTATGGAAGTTGATGAGACACTCATATCAGTCACCCCAGGGCCTGGCCCTGAGATGGTCCCACCTTGGTTTTTCTTGAATTACACAGATACCCTGGCACAGGGGTGATACTGCCTGAGAGTCTCAGTCCTTTACCCAGCACACTTCTGTTGGCCTGTCTGTGTCAGGTGCTGCCATATTGTCAGGAGTTGGTGACACGTAAGTGTTGCGTCCCCCACCCCCCACCCCTCGTGCACCCTGGAAGGAAAGGCCTGCATCTGAGAGGATATGGCTCACCCTGACAGCCTGGAAGGCCAGCTCCAGCCTAGGAGTGATCAGGCATCTCCATTTTCTGTGTCCTAGAGTTCCAGGATGGCCTCCTAACTCCACAGCCCCCACCCTTGGGGGGCTCCACCCGCGGAGGCCTTGGCATATCAGGGAAGCCTGTCTGCTTTTAGCTCGGTTAAGAACAATGTTTCAAGGGATTTCTCTGACACAGAAAGGTGGTAAACCCACCCGTGCTGGGTACTCTGACATAGGACATAGTTGAGAGGGCCTGCAATGCCCCTGACAAAGTTAGGGTGTTAAAGGCTCAAGGTGCCCCCTCTAGTCAGCCAGAGTTCGAGGGTCCCTCTCCTAGTTCCCTGCTACTTTCTTTGCATGATACTGAGCAAAGCCTTGCATGATTCAAATCAGTAGTTCAAACCACGAAGCCACTCAAACTCAAACCCCTGCTTCCTGTAGGCCACATTAAAAAAAAAAAAAAAGCAGCCCTGGACTGTAACCCAGAGCCTTTGTGTGCACTGTCACCCACAAAGCCCCGCAGTCACCCTTGACAGCCTATTTCATTCTGATCTCAGCTTTCTCTTTACTCTGAATACAGTCCCTGTTACTTTTGCAATCCTGTGACCCTTTATTTCAGTTCCTTGAATAAGAGGCCAAGACTTTAGCAAACCCTGACCAGACCCCGCCCACTGGCAACACTCCCCAAGTCCTTTCTTCTTATCCTCAGGCCCCCATCAGGCCATTTGGGGTGCTGTTTGCAGAGGAGGAAACACAAGCCCTGAAAAGCCTAGGAGTCAAGCTTAGTGAACAAAGCAGCCTCCCCCTCTCCTACCCCTCCCCCACATCCCTTCCTATCCCTCCTGCCCCTCCCACCCCTTCTCACCCCTCCTTCCCTCTCCCTCTTCCCCCTCCTCTCTCCACCCCCACTTCTCTTCCACTACTCTGCTCTCTTTGCCTACAGATAGATCCCAGCTTGGGGCAGGGCAGCAGTGTACTTAGCATTGGACAAAATACTTGATTTCAGGGAAAGGAAAGGCTGGAGAGATGGCTTAGCAGTTAAGAGTGGTTGCTGCTCTGTCAGAGGACCCAAGTTTTGTTCCTAACTCCAGCTCCAGGGGGATGTGATGTCCTCTTTTGGCTTCTGCACAAAAGTGTGGGCACCTGCACCTATGTGCATTCACACACACACACACACACACACACACACACACACACACACACATCATTAAACTAAGTTTTTACAGTAAATATACTTTTTTTTTTTCAGTCTTTGGGGCTCTGAGGTCACACTGTTTTGGCCAACCACACACAAGGAGAGTCAGTCAGAAAGGCAGCTTCTTAGGAGAAAAATAACAGACCTGGTCTCCACTGTAGTCTGTCTGAGCTGTCCCGCCCTCTGCGCTCTGAACACTGAAGCGATGTCTGGAGCAGCTACCACCATCTTGTGAACTTGAAGCCACAACAGAAACAGTAGAAATCAACTGCTCAGAATGGAAGTCAGAAAGATAAGCTGGGGCTGGTGCTGTTGGCTAGGCCAGCCGTGTTTGAGGGGTGAGTGACAGCAGAACCACTTTCTTGTTTTTGCCACAGTTGGCCAGACTTTCTGCTGATGTTCGCTGTTAGGCGTTGAGGTTGTGGCTGAGGATCAGAGGACTCCTGGGCAGAAAATGGCAAGCTGCGAACTGCTGAGTTGAACATGTTTTTTATTTTCTTTTTAACAGGAAGGAGTGTTGAGTAGGCTCAGGAGGGAGGCCCACTCCACAGTAGCCTTTCAGAGAATCCACCTGGTACCAAGCCACATGGTGTGTGGTGCGAGGGGCCAGGGCTCTCTATGCTCAGCCCTCTTGCCCATGACATCATGGCTAGGGAGCAAGGCAAGCACCTGTTGGACCTGCCCTCTCCTCTGAAGCTCTCTGCCTCAACACCTGGCTGCTTCCTGCTCCTTCCAAAGCAGGGACCTTTTAGCCCCACCAGCTCACCCCAACATTTACTGGTCAGGCCTCAATGATTGCCATCCCAGTGTCCCCTAATTCCAGACCCTGTCTTCACTGCTCAACCTGAGCTGGACCTTGCTGCCTCCCCCTGGCCAGCCTAGACATCTTCCCAGGTCTCTCTGTTTCCTCTCTCTCTCAGCCCCTGCCCCAAATGCATTGGGCAACTTGGGTAGGGTCTTCTTGCATGACACACAAATGACACCTCAAGTGGCTTCTACCCTTGCTGCTTAAGGATTGTCTAAGCTCCATAGTTCACTGGAGCCTACAGGCTGTTCTGTGGTCTGTGGGTGGCACCACACCCTCAGGAGCTCACAGGCTATCTGGGAGATTGCCATGTCAGCAGAGAGCAGGGAAGTGTCTTCTCTGTGTAGATGTCCCCTGTCCTCTCAGCCCCATACACCCTGCCAGCCTAGATGCTCAGTGCCTGGATTCAGGCCCTCATCCCAAACTGTGATCTCATTCTTTTTTGGGTGTGTGTATGTGTGTTGGTTTTTCAAGACAGAGTTTCTCCGTGTAGCCTTGGCTGTCCTGGAACTGGCTCTCTAGACCATGCTGGGCCTTGAACTCAGAGGTTGCTTGCTTCTGCCTTCTGAGTGCTGGGATTAAAGGTGTATGCTGCCACCACCCTGGCATCTGATGTCATTCTTTATGTATTTGGTTCCCTTACTTTTTCCTTTTGGAATAGGCTAGGCCTCCCCCAGCTGACCGCAGATCCCAACTCCGTCCACTGTTAACGTCCTCACCTGTCTTGCTCCCGGGAGCCTTTGTCACAGTCAGTGATGCCACATAACAAGTCAGACCCCTCTGGGTATGGGCTTAGGTATGTGTCTAGGTCCACTCCATGTGTTTCTCCTTAGACAGCAGAGCCCAAAGCTGCTGGGGCATAGAAGGGAAGTGCTCGAGACCTGGAGCAGGGATGTTTACCACGCGATCATTCACACATTCATTCCTCCTGCCTGTTTTTCTTGTTTTTGTGTTGTGTCTGTGGTTTATCACTTCCTGCGTCCTCACCTGGCTGTGCTAAGTAAGAGAAGACACATAGAAAGGGATGAGGCCCAGCTTTGCTTACCAGCCCAATCTCCCAGGGCCTCGGAGACCAGGGAGCAGCAGACACATGAATACTCCTGCCCCTGAAGTTTGATCCACACAGCAGGGTCTTCTATACAGAAAGGCAGAGCTGCGGTCTGAGGGTTGGCACACCCTGGGCTGGTATATTGTAGGTTCGTACATATGCCCTTAAGTCCATATACCCAGGACCTGTGGAAAGGCTGCCACAAATCAGGGGCAGAGGAAACCGAAGCAAAAACATCTGTTTGCAGAGAAACTGGGAGACACCCATCACCCCCAAAACCAGGTGGGTGAGCTACAGAGCAGGAAGAAGGTGAAGAAGGGCAGGCCTCAGGGCATGCTGGGAAGAGGGATGCAAATCATCAACCCAGCTCCTGGAAGTCCAGGGAGGCGACTACTGGATTCAGTGACTGTGATGGTGTAGAGCCTGCGTAAGGAGCAATTGACCTTCCGAGTCCTTGCCCCATGCAGTGTAGCCAGCCAGCCTTAACCTTGGCAGGGAAAAGTCATCGACCTGCGAGCTCTGGCCCCAGGAGTGCCAGCTTCAGGCAAGCCAGGGTGAGGACCCATAGTGGGTTTGGAAGATGTGGATTTGACTCTACTTAGCAAATCCCCATGTGGACAACATATCCAAGATACACCATTTGAGAGAAAAGAAGATTTCTTTTGGCTTGTGGTTTCAAAGGCTTTGGTGGATGGTTGGTCAATCCCTCCCTTTTCCGGCCCGTAGCAAGGCTGGAACACCACGGAGGAGGGACATAGCACAACACAGCTTGCTCATCTCTGCAGCCAGCAAGCAAACAGATAGAATAAGAAGGCAGGACGAAGATACGCTTTTCCGAACCACGGTGCCAGTGACCTATTTCTTCCCGTTAGGCCTCACTTTCCACAGTTCCATTTCCCAACAGTCCCTCTGAAATCAGACTCTCAACGGACTAAATCAGTGCTTAAGACAGGGGCTTGCTCTACCATTTCTAGAAATGACACCCAGGCTGTTCTTTACCTAGGTGTCTCTCAGTTCAGTCAAGGTGGTTATTGAGATTAACCTCTGCAGTCCCAGCCCGTGCCAGTGTGACAGCCAGACACATGTCCTTAGACCACACTTAATCTCCAAATAGAGACAGTCGAAAGATGGCTATTCTACTTTACACTGCTGCCCCGTGCACACCAGACGCTGAACTGAGGCTTTCTCCAAAAGTCCCAACAATTTCAGTTGGGATCAAAAAGTTCAAACTATAAGCCTCAAGTCAAGGCAAATTTACAAAAATCAAAAACATGTAACACCGCGCAGTAAACACTCTCATTCTTTTGGGGTGGGCAGGAGAATAGAGAGGACGTATGAGGCCGAAGAATTAACTGGGTCAAACTCAAAAGCTGTATATCCGTGCTTTGCATCCAGGGCACATGGTGACATGATGTGAGCTTCGTGGTGTGTAGCCACTACTCTGGCCTTGCTGGCTGTTGTGCACGTGGCCTCTTTCCTGGGTGGGCTCTGCTCCCTGCCCTTGGTTTTCCTTGGTAGCCTTTTCATGTCCCTGGCTTCTCCAGCCATGCATGGTCTCTACTGCATCTTCAGCTTTTCTCCTCACAGTTTCACACACTGCCCTCTCAGGGCTGACCCAACTACACCCCACCTGACCCTCCAGGCTTTCCTTTGAAATCTTGGTGGATGCCTCCATGGTCTTACAACTCTTCCATTGTACATACCTGTAAGACCAATATCATATGACCGGCACAGGGTCTGCCTCCATCTCAAGCATTAGGTGGTCCCTTGTAGACCATGGCTGTGTCAGCCTCTAAGTGTCTGGGCATATGAGCATGGTGAAATGAATCCTGGGAAAGCCTCTTTTTAAAACTTTTTATTGAATCTTTGTGACTTTCACATCAGGCAGCTCAATCCCACTCATTTCCTCCTCTTATACTTGTCCTCCACCCTTGCAACCCCTCCCCCAACTGAGGAAAAAAAAAACCTCATAGAAGCTGTAGTGTGTCACAGTGTGCCCCACAGTACACCCTTTTGTCCACACTTATTTGCTTACAAGTGTGCACTGCAGTGACTCATTGGTCTAGTACAAGGCTTTTGTCTTCTGCCACTGTCAAAACTGGAGCCTCACTGGGATTTCTCTCAGATATCCTGTTGTTGCCTTGTGTCATGGAGATCCTGTAGTTTTGGATCTGTAGAATCGATCCCTTCATGTACTTCAGCAGTTCATCACTGTGGTAGGCATTGGGGTAGGCCAACTCAAAGCCCCGGATATGGGTCTGAGAGTATCTGAGCTGGTTAACCCACCCACTCTCCTGCTCTCATGCCCTTGGTGCCAGGGCCACCTCTAGCCTGCTCAAGCGAGGCGCAGGGTCACTTTCCCAAGTGTTGCAGCTGGGAGAGATATGGCCAGCTCTCTCTCACCTGCCATAGATAACAAGAGACAAGGGAGGGGTGAAGGATGTCTCTTCTTCACCCATCAGACAGGATGTAGAGCCAGCTCTCCTAAGTTTGTGCCTTTGGGGCTGGCTTACCTACAATCCCCACATTCAAAGTCAGCTCTATTGTGCTGCTGGGGTGAAGTGCAGGTCCCACTCTCAAGGGAGTGCTGCAGCAGATGAGGGGGCAGGGTCAGCTCTCCTGCTCTCATGACTCCATTGAGACCAACTCTCCTGCCTGATACTGGTGGTGAGAATGAAAGGGAGGGAAGGGGATCTCTCCCTTACTAATGCTACCGCACAGCAGACAAGAGAAAGGGCTGGATCAGCTGCAACTCCCACATTCAAGGCCATCTCTATTGTGCTGCCCGCGTAAAGTGCAGGGTTTACTCTGCCGAGATCTGGAGCTGGTGAGGGCCAGGGACAGCTCTCCTGCTCTCATGAGCCCAGGGCCAGGTCTCCTGCCTGCCTCAGGTGATGAAGGGGAGGGGGAAAATTAACTCTCCCTAGTTTATGCAAGGGAGACAGCCAGTTCTCCCACATACATATCCTAGGGGCCTAGCTCACCCACAACTTCTGCGATGTGCAGGGCTGCTCTCCTGATTACTCCAGCTGGCTAGAGGTGGGGTCAGCTCTCTTACTTTCACGTCTCCAGGGCCAGCTCTGATGTGATGCCCAGGTGAGGGATGGGGCCCATTCTACATGGCCCTAAGACATCAACATGCCCCACCCCACCCCAGCCTTTGGTGGTAACAGACTCCTGTATACTCAGATCTGGCCACCAGCAGCAACACAGGCCATGGCCCCACCATGCTCTCAGGTGATATCACTGGTTACTCACATCAGGCTGTTCCTCACTACCTTTGAGTCCCAGTTCTGCCTCTCTTCATTGTGCCCACATCCTTCTTTTTCTCTTTCTCTTCCATCTCTCCACCACTTACTTCCTCCTCTCAGTGGCACACAGGGTCTATGAGTGTTTGAGGTCATCTCAGGAGTGGCCTCAGGAGTGCTATGTCCTGCTCATGTATTATGAGGGCAGGCAGGGATAATCTCCGGCAAGGTCTGTATACCCACGGGTCTGCATGGTGCCCGACTGAGGTCATCCCAGGCTAGCTCCCTGTCCTGGCCTTTGGTGCTGGTCTGGTGGTTGTCTCAGGCTTGCTCCTTGCCTGGCCTGACTGAGCGGTCCCTTGTAAGGGTCGTCTGTCTCTGGCTCACTCCCACCCAGTGCCTGTAGTTCCAGGAGGAGTTCTTCTTGCCTCTGGCTTGGTCTTCATCCTGGTAGCCTATCTGATCCTGCCTGGTGCCAGACAGGAGGTCATCTCAGGCTACCTCCCTATCTGAGCCCCATGGTGCTGGACTGGCGGTCGACTCAGGCTTGTTTTTTTTTTTTTTTTTTTAGGGAATGTTAGGCTACTGATCATTCAGATGTTCATAGATGACAACACTGACAGACACAGCCTCTCTCCTCTCTGCCACCTACTGACACACACGTGACACAGCAACTATACCTGTACCGCCTCTAGGGGTGGGATGTGTGTGTGTCTTTTATTTTATTTTGAGACAGGATTTCTCTGTGTTATCTTGGCTGTCCTAGACTCGCTTTGTAGACCAGGCTGGCCTTGAACTCACAGCAATCTGCCTGCCTCTGCCTCCCGAGTGCTGGGATTAAAGGCGTGTGCTACCACGCCCAGCTTATTTTATTATTATTATTTTTAACTGCCATTTAATTTAACATTTATTTTCATTTATAATGAGATGCCATGTTTTCTACATTAAAATATAATCATGCTGATGCCCCATCTCCTCGGAGAAAAACAATGGAAAGATGGAATGCTTACAGTGGGGAAATTACTGCTGCTGCACCTGAGAATCTGGACTGTCAATGCCTGAGGTCTGATCAATTCTTTTTTTTTTTTTTTCGAGACAGGGTCTCTCTTGTGTAGCCTTGGCTGTCCTGGACCCGCTTTGGAGACCAGGCTGGCCTCAAACTCACAGCGATCCACCTGCCTCTGCCTCCCGATTGCTGGGATTATAGGCATGAGCCACCACGCCTGGCTTGTCTGATCAATTCTTAAGATAACCTCGAGGCATTGACTTCTTCACTGTTGTTTTGTTTTGTTTTGTTTGTTTGTTTGTTTGTTTGTTTTTGAGGCCGGTTCTCTCCGTGTAGCCCTGGGTGGCTTTGTGGACCAGGCTGGCCTTGCACCCAGAGATTCCCTGCTTGTGCCTCCCAGGGCTGGCATTAAAGACATGAGCCACCAGACCCAGCTAGCCTATTAATGGTGTGAATCTCTTTAGCAATCTATTCCTCACTTACAGCCGACTTTAACCACCCCCTTTATGAGTAACTTGCAAGGTTTTCAAATTCTTCTCCTAGTTCTCACCATCAACGTGGCTAAAAGCAGAGAGCAATAGTCATGCTGTAGCCTAAATGCTGAGGTGCCTTAAAATGTTCTTTGCCATATTAACTAGCTGGTCACCTTTAAGATTAGCCTCACGAAGTCTTGGGGCTTGTGAAAAACAGAGCTAGGTTCTTTGACCTAAAGAATCATACATGATGTGTAGTCTAGTTCCCAGGAGCATCTATGGAGCATGGGAAACCTCACGGGCACTGGCTCTGTCCACATCTGTCTTAGGTAGGGTTTCTGTTGCTATGATAAAACACTGTGACTGAAAAGGACTTAGGAAGGTAAGTGTTTATTCACTTCTAGTTCCATATAACAGCTCATCATAAAACAAAAACAAAAACTAAAAACAAAACAAAAAATAGCAAGGGCAGGAACCTGGAGGCAGGAGCTGATGCAGAGGCCATGAGGGAATGCTGCTTACTGGCTTGCTCAGCCTTTCTTATAGAACCCAGGACCACCAGCCCAGGGATGATGCCACCCACAATGGCCTGGGCCTTCTCCTAACAGCTGCTAAAATGCTCTACAGCTAGATTGTATGGAGGCATTTTCTCAACTAAGAAACCTTTCAGATAACTCTAGCTTGTGTCAAGTTGACATAAAACTAGCCAGCACAATTGACCTCTTGTTAACTTGACACACAAACACATCACTGCTAAACCATGACTTTTCTTTATTGGTATTCCCCAAGATCACACATTAATATAAACATTACAGTATAAACATTCCAAAAATTGTAAGTCCCAGTCTTTAAAAATTTAAATATTTAAAAGTTTGGCCTCTTTAAAATAGCCAGTGTCTTTAAAAATCTAAAGGCTGTTGACTATGGATTCTTGTCAAATCAAAAATGAATTAAATTCTTTCCTTACTTTAAGAGGGAGGAACCAGGGTGCAATCACAATCTCAAAAGAAAAATAATAATCAAAATGTAAAGTGTAAATAAGCCAATGTTCAGTTAGCTGGGATTCACTCAAGATCTTGTGGGCTCCACCAAGGGGCTTGGGTCACATCTCTGGCTCCGCAGCACACACACCTTGTCTTCTGGGCCCCATTTGGCTACACTCTACTGTTCCTGCTGTTCCTAGTGACCATCCCATGATATTTATGTTTCCAAAAATACTAGGGTTCTGTCTTAGTTAGAGTTTCTGTTGTTGTGAAGAGACACCATGACTACAGAAGCTCTTATAACGGAAAACATTTAGTTGGGATGGGGCGGGGCTTGCAATTTCAGAGGTTTAGTTCGTTATCACCATGGCAGGAAGCATGGCAGAATGCAGGCAGACATGATGCTGGAGAAGGAGCTGAGAGTTGATCCACTGGCAGCAAAAGGAGATTGTGTGCCACACTCAGCGTAGCTTGAGCATGGGAGACCTCATCTGTTAAGAGCAATGGCTGCTCTTCAAGAGGACTGGGGTTTGGTTCCAAACACACACACACACACACACACACACACACACACACACACACACACACACACGTTCATACAAAACCTAAGGCACCTAAAGTAAAAATTTTAAAAAGGTTTATTTACATATGTATCTGGGCACTCTATTCGCGTGTGTATACCGGCATGAAAGAAGAGCATCAGACAGAAGATCTCACTGTAGTTGCCTGTGAGATCCTGCGTAGGAGCTGGGAATTGAACTCAGGACCTTTGGAGGAATAGCCAGTGCTCTTAACCGCTGAGCCATCTCTCCAGCCTCATAAATTAAAATTTAAAAAATATCCCTGTTGTGTGGGGTGGCTCATACTTAGGAGCCCAAAATTTGGAAGGTTGAGGCAGGAGAATCAAGAGTGCAAGGTCAACCTGGCTCCAGAGTGAGATTCTATCTATATCAAAATTAAAAAGTGTGTGTGTGTCGGGGGTGGGGGTGTGTGAGCAGGGGAGATGATAGAACAACGCTTAGGAAGATGTGTGTATAGCCACTTACGTAAAGGTCAGTGCTGCCTCTGAGACAAACTGGGGAGAGGCAAGAGAACCATTGGAGGATGTATATATTTTTGTCCTTTAAACCGCCCCCCTTTTTTTTTCCGAGACAGGGTTTCTCTGTGCAGCCTTGGCTGTCCTGAACTCGCTTTGTAGACCAGGCTAGCTTCGAACTCACAGCAATCCACCTGCCTCTGCCTCCCGAGTGCTGGGATTAAAGGCGTGTGCCACCACCACCCAGACCTTTTTTTTTTTTTTTTTTTTTTAAAGCATAACAGAATTCAGAAACATGTTTGCAAACAATGCTTGATGAACATGAGAGCAAATTAGAAATGGAAAATAATTGCATTACAGACCAAAAGACGGCCCAGGGGAGGAAGCGCGCCTCAGAACAGGTGATGATGTCTAAACCTGCTGGAAGTTAAGGGAAGTGGAGATATGGGGAGCAGCCAGGTCAAAGGGTTCAGGCTGCAGTGAGGGTGTGCAACAAGAGGAGGGGGAAAGTGAAAGTATAGATCAGTAGTGGGCAGGTCAACTCTAAGCACCATGGGAGGGACTTATTCATTGAGTGACAGGAGGCCCTAAGAGAGCTTCTGAGAAGTCAGACTGTGACTCATCACTTTAATAGATTCCCAGAGCCCCCTGAGCAGGCTGATTACACTTTGCTGTCTAAGGGTCTTTGGTGGGACCAAGAATAAACTAGACACAGAACAGATTAAAGGGAGACCAGCATTTGAATTGTATTAGCATGAGTGGTATAGGAGAGTTCCCCATCCCGCTTTCCCCATCAGCGACGAAGTTCAAGTACTCATGGGCTAGCGGAGGTTCAGTGGGAAGAGGAGGGTTAAATAGAAGGCGCCATCTACAGACCTCCCCTCCCCAGCCCGACCTTGTAATTTATCCTCCTCCTGGTGCCAGGAGGTGCCTCTCATAGCCTTCAGCCCCCCCCCTGCCCACTCCCCCCCCCCCCCCCCCCCCCCCCCCGCTTTCAAAGGGAGAAGGGAAGGTCACGGTGTCCTTCTTGATTTTTTTTCAAGAACCTTTTGTTAAAATAGAGAAAGTCGATATGACAAGGTAGCGCTGGGGGTGGGGTGGGAGTGGGGTGGCATTCTTAGAATCCAGAGGAGGCTGAGGAGGAGGAGGAGGAGGCTGGATATTCAGCCACGTGAGAGAGATAGAGAAAGAGGGGGATGGCTCACCCCACGAGCCTCTTCTCTGCCTCTTGGTCAACCATGGTCAGGTGTCCTGCAGCCAGATGGTCAGGTGAGGTGGCTTCTGCTGCGGAACACTGAGGTTCTAAGAGGGGTTCACAGTCATGAAGCTGGGGACAAAACTGAGATTGAAACCATTCTGTCTAATGTCATGGTCCTCAGGTTGTGTGTGTGTGTGTATGTGTGTGTGTGTGTGTGTGTGTGTGTGTGTGTGTGTGTGTGTGTGTGTGTGTGATCTGTATAACCCTATGGGATAGGAGCTGACAATGGGCCTCAGAGATGACCAGACACATATTTGAGGTCTCACAGCCAGTACATAGCAAAGCTGACACTCAAACCCAGAAGGATCCAGCAGGGAGTGACAGACCCAAAGACACCCTTGATGGGGACATTAACGAGAAAGTTCCAGAGTTGGGCCAGGAAGACATCTCATGTTTTAGAAGATGGACCTGTTTCTATAACTAGGTCTCCCCCCTGGCTCCATGTTCAGCTCCTGACTTCCAGTTGGGGAAAAAAGCCTGGATCTGGGCTCCTGAAAAAACACAACAAAACAAAACACACTTGTCAGATGGTAGAGGCACCATTGCTGGCCATGGGAGCCCTCTAGTGTGCGGGTGAAGACACTACCATGGTTTTGCTAAGGCTGAGATCACATGGCCTGTCCTTGTCCTTTTTATGGGAAATCCAGCCACGTGGTCTTCCTAGGACCCAAGCAAATCTGACAGCCCTGGGGCCCTGGTCCAGCCTGGGGTCAGAGATTGGGACTTAGAGATAGAGGCCTCTAGAACCTTCCCCCCACACCCCCCAGGGCAGGATCATTCTTCTGAGGTCTCTCTGGATCCCCAGTGTCCCCTTCTCCCAGAACCCTAGATGATGTGGTCTCACACTTCCCCTCTCTACCCTGGCTCACCAGAGAAGCTTCCTAGAGAAAGGTTGATCCCAGTGTACTGCATAGGACGCCTTCCACCCCTGCTTTAGTTTCCAGTATTACCCAGGTGCCCTTCTTGTCCCTCTACTACACTCTATCCATACATGCACCTATTCACCCACCCATGCATCCATGCATCTAATCCATGCATTTATCCATGCATCTAATCCATGCATCCATGGGTCCATCCACCCATCATCTAACTGTTCATGCATCCATTCATCCATGTATCCATCCATCCATCCATGTATCCATCCATCCATGTATCCATCCATCCATCCATCCATCCATCCATCCATCCATCCATCCATGTATCCATCCATCCATGTATCCATCCATCCATGTATCCATCCATCTATGTATCCATCCATCCATGTATCCAGCCATCCATGTATCCATCCATCCATGTATCCAGCTATCTATCCATTCATGTATCCACTCATTCATGTGTTCATGAACACATCCATGCATCCATCTTCCATCCTCTTTTATTAGCAATGGTTTGAATGCCTACTGTGTGCAAGGCTAGTGCCATCTCAGAGCCACCTTGAGAACCTGTATAGAGCATGGCCTTGGGGAACTGACAGTCCAATACAGAAAACATTCATGACCTATGCTCCTATGAGTCATCATGAAGTATGTCATGGCTGTGAGGACAGACTTGGGATGTCTGGGGGTGAGACTCACTGTCCTGGGCAAGAACTGTCAACCAGATGACCATTTGCCCCCAACATGGGG
Source organism: Acomys russatus (assembly GCF_903995435.1). Classification (NCBI taxonomy): domain Eukaryota; kingdom Metazoa; phylum Chordata; class Mammalia; order Rodentia; family Muridae; genus Acomys; species Acomys russatus. The sequence continues at coordinate 41,348,130 of NC_067153.1, read as the reverse complement.
ATGGTGTAAAAATCAATATTCTGGATGTGGGTAAAACCTGCACAAAGACCCCAAGGCTCTTGACTGGCCTCCTGTTCCTGTCCTTGCCTTGGATGTGACTCCAAGGAGCAGTGAAAGAATTGCAGAAATCAAGGCACAGGCCCTCTGTTCCCTTCTCAGAAGCTCCCAGCTCATCCAGATTGAGAGGACCAGATCCCAAGCTGACCATAAGTCCCTCAAGGTTTGGTTGTGAGTGCCTTACCTTGCTTGGTGAGAAGCCAGCTCCTCACCACCCTCATGGTTCCCAGCCCCGTCACTGTACCCATTTCCTTTTAGTCCCAGCCAAGGATGGACTCCGTCTTTAGTGATGTGGTGCGGATTGTCTGGCCAGGGCTAACCTCATCCCTTTTCTCCCTATAGCCTGGCACAAGGCTGGAGGCAACAGTGTCTGAGGGTGAGTGGACAAATGAATGGATGAATGAAGTTGAGAAGCTCAGAGCTTGGGAAACCAAAGGGAAGTTGCAGGACACACTCAGGGCTGCTCGGAACTATTTTGTTCAGTCAAGAAAGAGTGGTAGTAGGCACAATCTGATGCTGGGGGCCCAGCACCTTTATGTTCTAACATATGTGCCCTCCCAGGGAACTCCTGAGGGTTAGGGCTGTGAACAATCGTCTGGAAGTGCAGTTGTTATCATTCAAATTGTATCAGTTAAAAGAGTGGGAATTTAGCCAGGCAGTGGTGGTGCACGCCTTTAATCCCAGCACTTGGGAGGCAGAGGCAGGCAGATCTTTGTGAGTTCGGGGCCAGCCTGGTCTACAAAGTGAGTCTAGGACAGCCAAGTCTAACACAGAGAAACCCTATCTTGAAAACAAAACAAAACAAAACACACACTCAAAACAAACAAACAAACAAACAAACAAGAGTGGGAATTTGTTTTCTCACTGTGTATCTTTGGTTCTCAAAGCCTTAACTACCTACGTTCTATCCCATCTCTCTGTCCCCTGTCCAGATCCAACTGATGCCAGGCTCACAGCCCCTATCTGCCTTCCCCTGGACCTGTCCTGCTGCTCTTGGGATCCTCAACAAGAGATACGTGGGCACGGAACCCACACCTACGTGCCCATCCTGCCCTTTCCCTCCTCATCCCACTGCACAGGCCCCTCCCTCTTGGGGAAGCATGACTTGGATCTGGGGCTGTCCTGCCTCTGACAGGCAGCTCCCCCCTCTGCTGCTCCCCTCTTTTTTCCTCAAGTCCCTGCGGGAGCCAAGGCCAGCGTGGGTGGCTGAAATCTCCTCGGTAACGGGATCTGCCTCTCCCCCTCTCCTGGCCTCCGCCCTTAACCTGCTGCCCTTCAGTCTGGCACCTGCTGTCCAGCCCTTAGCCCCTCCTCCCAGCCCCTCCTGCACCCTCCTGCTCCCCCCTCTGCTGGCTCTCCATGTCACCATCTGTGGCACAATCCTTCTCTGTCACTGTCCCTGCCACCCCCTCTTTCTCCTTCCTCCTGCCTCCCTCTGTCCCTGCCTTTTTCTGCATCTCTCACTGCTCCTCTGTCGTCCGTCCATTCTCTCCTTTCCTCTTTCCTCTTCTGTTCCTTCTCCTTGCCAGACATCTCTCCTTACTCCCCCTCGCTCTGCCTTTCCACCCACACACTGTCTCCTATCCCTCTCCTCTCTCTCTCCACCTCCGACCCACCATCCCCCCCTCCTTTCCTTATTTTCTATTGGCTTCTTATGTCCCCTGCTATCTCACATTCCTGTCACCTTGGAAAGTATCTCCTGTCACCCCCTGCTGGGTGCCATCTGAAGACCCCCCCATCCTGTGTCCTGCAACCCCCCCCCCCCCGTGTCCTGGAGATGAGGGAGTGACGTACCAGGTGCAGGTGGGAAGTCAGGGCCGAGGACCAGATGGGAGAGGCAATGTGGGCTGATGTGGCCACTGAGGGCCTAGGAAGGGCCCAAGCCCACGAGTGCTGGAGGAGTGGGCACTGTGTGAGACCCAGCTGGCTGTGCTCTAGTGGTACCTGGCTGCAGAATGTTATCCAGCCTGGCGACTACAAAGGGAGCTCTTGCCTTGTGGGAAGGTAAGGAGGTTGGGCTCCTGGGGATGTTGGAGGGTGGGATACCTCGGCCCTTTCTCTGATCAAGTTGAACTTAGGGCTGAGTCTAGGGCTGGCACAGGATGGGGGGCGGGGCGTGTTCCAGAAAGCAATGAGGCTGTTGGTGATTTCTGCAGGGGCTGTAAGGTGGGAAGGGCTATTAATCTCAGCATCTTGTACCATTATTCCAGAATCTTGGAGCCTCCGTGCAGCAGAATATCAGAACTGGACCAAACCAGATGCAAGCTGCTGTCCGGCCTCCTGGGCCTGTGTGGCAGCTCGCTCCTGAGCTCCTCTTCGTGCTGGGAGTGGTGCATCTGACAAGCCCCTTCCACCTTTGCAGCAACCCTGGGAGGTGGGAATGCATGTCTCCATTGTAGTAGGAGGAGCCTAGAACCAGAAGGAAAGTGACTTGCCCAAGGTCATATAGCAAGTTTGACATCAGCAGGACCCAAGTTCCCAAACTTGAGGCTTGAGGGGGTGCTCATCGGGGATCAAGCCTCGTGTATAGGGCTTTTGTCAGTCACTGCTGACTGACAAAACTCTCAGCCTTTTTGGAGGAAGGTCCAGGGGTCAGAGGACAGCCAGGGGTCCCCAGCCTACGTTGTCCCCAGCTTCCCTGACTTTTTAAGGAAGTCAGCGTGGTCTGTACACAGACAGGATTTAGATCTGATTTCTCACTCACCCACTCGGTGACCTTGAGGAAGTGGCTTTACCTCTCTGAGATTCAACTTCTTCCCTTATCCTCCCACTTATGGGCTCTGCTAGGGTCTCAGGATGTGAGTTTGAGGCCTCGGCCCAGGAACATCCTTGCGCCGTTGAGTTCTACCTGCTAGCAAGCTAGTTCTGTTAGTACTTACCGAGTTTTGATAGGCTAAGTGCTGATCAAAAGCACCTTTGAAGGGGGTAGGAGTTGAGTGAGAGGCAGATTAAGAGCAACCAGGGTTGTCTGGCTTGCCTAAGGGGCCATTCTTAATTGCTGTGGGGCTTGGAAACACTTGCTCACCCTCTCTGTGTGTCTCTCCCCTCCTGAACAGTCCCCCCTGAGGAGATTCCACCCCCAGTTTTCAGGCAAGCTTGTGCCAAAGATAAACCAGACAGGAGGCAAAGTCCCACTCCCCCCTCCCCCTTCCCAAGGAGGAATTAGATCAGGCATTGGATCCCAGATCTGTAACGAAAGGACAGCATTGAAATTGCAGGTCTGTCTTCCTGGGTGAAAAGCTGTGATTTCTGTATTCTGGCACCTGCCTGGCCTGTCAACCTTGACAGCAAGGGGGTTGTCTTGGAGGGGGGCCAGGGTACCAGGAGGGATGCTCCATCTCCGAGTCTGAGGAGAGTCTGGCTGGGTAGCTGTGTTCCTCTGTGTGTGTGTGTGTATGTGCATGCGTGTGCGTGTGTGCGTGTGCATGCACATGTGTGCTTCTGCAGGCTCATGAACTTCCCTGTGCAGGCCTAGAGGGGCTATCTTTGAAGCTCACTCTGGGCTTCCCCGAGGGCATCTGTGCCTGAAGCCTGGAAATAAGGTTTGCCTGGCTCTCAGTGCTTCCCTGTCCCTGGCACTCTCCTTTCCCCTGCAGTCCTGAGTGCCTTTGATTGGCCACCCCGTGGGAAGGCTATAAAGAGGCACTGCGCAAAACAAGTGGGCAGGGTGGTCAGGTGACGTAGGGTGCCCCACCTCCACCCTGGGAGCAGAACTGTAAGGTCCTAGATCCTGCAGTTCCTCCCCTTAAGATGGTTCGACTCCAGCTGTCGATATTCTCTGATTCAAAGTCACGGGGCCTGAAAACCTGACTCTGAGAGCTGTGGCTGTGTTCCAAGAATTCAAATTCTCATCTCTAGGCTCCTGTGGGTCTGAGGCTTTGGGTCCACGGTCCAGAGTTCAAGAGCACAAACACCAGCCAAACAAGCTCTGCCTAGGCCAGCCAGATAGTGGGGCTAGCACAGTACTGAGGCAGGGGTCTGCCTTGGCCCAGCCTCAGTCTGCCAGCCTGTAAAATAGGATATTTACATATGCCTTTCTGGTTGTGGCCCAGATTCTTGGGACTCCCCTCAGCTCCTGGCCAGTTGGTGAGGACAGAAGGAATGCCTTGTAGTCTGGGCACAGAGGTTCAGTTCTGAGACACCAGCTTTTCCCGAAGTCTTCTGGGGTCAGGGCTCAACAAGGCGCAGCCAGCTGCGTGAGGGTGCTACAGGATCCCACAGTCCACTGCTCAGATTTGTTAGACCCAGCACAAGCGAGCTGGGGAAGCAGCAGGTTGAAGACCACTTGGGGGGCTCCCTGAGCCAGAAGCTTGGAGGCTGCTGGAAACCTGGCCAATCTGGAGTGTAGCAGGGAAGAGCCTCGGCACCCTGCCGGGGTCCTTTGCTATGCTTGGCATTGCCAGCCTGGCACTTAGAGCTGTCGCATATGCTCCCTACCCAGGAGCATGCTGGGAGCTCGGCGCTCCCGCTTCCCAGGAGCCTCCTACATTCAGAATCTCAATCAGGATAGCAGAAACACTCTCAGTTTCTAGTGGAGGGGTCCAGACCCACAGTGGGTCAACATAGAACTGAGAAGGATGGCATCTTGGCCTGGAGACTCCCCTTCACCTCACTCTGCTGGGTGGAGTTAAAAGCACTCAGGATCCAGGATCCAAGGGAACCGGTGAGGCAAGCAGCAGAGAGGTTAACTGGCCGGAGAGAGGGTCAGGCCAACGGAAAGGGCTGCTCTTAGCCTTGTACCTGGGCAACCTAGGAGCAGCAACCTGCTGGGAGGAGGACCAGAGGGCTCCCATCACCTCTGGTCCCCACTGCGCATCCCACTCTTTCACAAGACTGCCCACTCTGGTCTCCTCTGACTCATTTGATGCTTCCTTCACTCACTGGTGTAGAATGTGGTCAAATGAAGTGAGAGATGGGGAACCATAGAAATGGTTCAGGATTGGCTGAATCTCAGAGATGCAGAAGATGCAAAGATGCAGCATGGGAGCCCAGCACAGTCACCGGGGCCCAGGCACACAGAGTGCGAGGGATCGTCCATTCCCACTGCACCATCCTGCTCAGGCCAGCACTCAACTGTGGGGTCCTTGACTCAGCCCTGTGACTGGAGGTGGTAACTTCCAGGTGCCTGGCAGGTTTCTTATCATTGTTTGTCTGTGAGGAGAAGGGAGTCCAGGCACCCACCCTCACATTCACAGTCATCCTTCCAGGCAGGGCTGTAGGTAGGGGACCCCGTGTGACGGCCAGGGTTAGGAAGATGCTGAGGGCTCTGACTCCCAGGAGTGAAGAAGCCATCAGCTCACTGCCATTCTATTTGCAATTAGAAGCCTGAGGAAAGTTCTGGGCTCTGCTAGAGAAGACAACTGTATCAACTTTCATCTGGAGTTTGGGGGGGGTCCTGGGGGTCTCATCTGAGAAATCAGATTAGCGCCCTTCACCTTACTGGGCTGTGCAGAGAACACAGATGCTCATTAGGTTCTAAGCTGGCACATAGTAGGTCTCTAAGTTCAAGGTGGTTGTTGTTGTTGGTGGTGGTGATGGTGTGGCACAAAGGAAGCTGTTCTCTGCTACAACTGAGCTGTGTTCTCCCTCTTGTAGGCTAGGACTAGTTGGTTGCTGACTGGCTTCTTCTCAGCCATGGCCACTGTTACCTACTCTTCATCGGTGCCCACGACCTTGGACCCTGGGAACACATCCTCAGCCTGGCCCCTGGACACCACCCTGGGGAATGTATCCGCTGGCGCTAGCCTGGCAGGCCTGGCTGTCAGTGGCATCTTGATCTCTCTGGTGTACCTGGTGGTGTGCGTGGTGGGTCTGCTGGGCAACTCGCTGGTGATCTACGTGGTCCTGCGGCACACGGCCAGCCCATCCGTGACCAGCGTCTACATCCTCAATCTGGCGTTGGCTGACGAGCTCTTCATGCTAGGGCTACCCTTCCTGGCTGCCCAGAATGCCCTGTCCTACTGGCCCTTTGGCTCTCTCATGTGCCGCCTAGTCATGGCCGTGGATGGCATCAACCAGTTCACCAGCATCTTTTGCCTCACTGTCATGAGTGTCGACCGCTACCTGGCTGTGGTGCACCCCACACGCTCAGCCCGCTGGCGCACGGCACCCGTGGCTCGCACAGTCAGTGCAGCTGTCTGGGTGGCCTCAGCCGTGGTGGTGTTGCCCGTGGTTGTCTTCTCAGGAGTGCCCCGGGGCATGAGCACGTGCCACATGCAGTGGCCAGAGCCAGCGGCTGCCTGGCGAACGGCCTTTATCATCTATACGGCCGTGCTGGGCTTTTTTGGGCCCCTGCTGATCATCTGTTTATGCTACCTACTCATCGTGGTGAAGGTGCGGTCGACCACACGGCGGGTGCGGGCGCCCTCATGCCAGTGGGTACAGGCACCCGCGGGCCAGCGGCGGCGGCGCTCTGAGCGTAGGGTCACACGCATGGTGGTGGCTGTGGTGGCACTCTTTGTCCTCTGCTGGATGCCTTTCTATTTGCTCAACATCGTTAATGTGGTATGCCCGCTGCCAGAGGAGCCCGCCTTCTTTGGCCTCTACTTCCTCGTAGTGGCGCTGCCCTATGCCAACAGCTGCGCCAACCCCATCCTCTACGGCTTCCTCTCCTACCGCTTCAAGCAGGGCTTCCGCAGGATCCTGCTGAGACCATCACGCCGAGTGCGGAACCAGGAGCCGGGGTCTGGTCCTCCGGAGAAGACCGAGGAGGAGGAAGAGGATGAAGAGGAAGAAGAAAGAAGGGAAGAGGAGGAGCGGAGGGTGCAGAGAGGGAAGGAGGTGAATGGGAGGGTCAGTCAGCTCGCACAGCCTGGCACCAGTGGACAGCAGCAACAGCCCAGCACGGGGACTGCCAAGGAGCAGCAGTTCCTACCCCAGGAGGCCACAGCTGGGGACAAGGCCAGCACCTTGAGCCATCTGTAAGGACCTTCAAAGAGCCAGCATGACCCAGAGAAGGGCAGTGGCTGTTCTTGACCTAGGGCCACTTGCAGTGGTCTGTGGAAGCAACAGCTACCACTGTCCTGGTCCTTTTGGGCCACTGAGGTACTACGGACCAGTGATGGAATATTCATAGGCCTGGGTTCTGTCTCCCTGTGCTAGGACTTGCTGTGTGTCCTTTGGCAGGTCATTTACCCTCTCTGGGCCTTGATTTCTTCTTCTGACTCAGGGATGGGTATAAGGAGCCTGCATGGACCGTGTCAGAAGAGGGGTGAACCTCCTGAGTAGGGCCCAGGTGAAGGGGATTTGGGAAGCCTGACCAAGAAACAAGATATCTTGGGAGTCAGTCTGTATCTTGGCCCTCAAGGAGATACACCAGGCCTTGGGGAATTGGGGATGTGGGTGAGCTGAGGTCTTGACCGAAGTCTAAAGGAGGTGTAAGTTGGTAGGACGGGACAGTGCTGCTTAGGACCCAGGTGACCCCTTCCCATGCTGCTGTGTGGCCTTGGCCACTCTACTCCAACCCAGGCCTCCTACCTCTCCTGCTGGACAGGCCAGTGTCCTCCAGGCCCTCATGCCAGCATCTCAGCACTGGGCCTCCTGTGTTCCCGGACCTGAGGGGAAGAATTTTCCCGAAGGCAGATGAGGCCACGCTTCAGGGGTTCTCGCTGCTTGGGCCCCTCTGGGGCCTACATCTGCCTTGTGCTTCTAATTTTGTACTCCTTTTCTGTGGGAGGGACAGCACCACAGGCTCAGGCCACCCACAGCCTGACTCACCCTATTCAGGTCAGCTACTTGGTTCCCAGGGCAGATGCTATGCATCAGCCTGAGGGAAGAGAGTAGGAAGAGGATCGCCAAGGCTAAGGAGAGCAGGCTGAGGCAGTAGGAGGAGGATGGGGAGAGGGAGGGAGGGAGAGAGAACAGAAGAGGAGTGTGCTGTGATTTTTAGTCTACCTTCCCTCCTTGGGCTAAGCTCAGCTGCAGCGTTGATGGTCACCAGGAAAAGTCTGTAGGACACACATGGTCCCTGGAGGGTCTGTGGGGCTGGTGAGAGGGGTGCAGGTCATGATGAAGACCCTAGTAGTGGGCCTGGCTCCTCAGGATGCTAGGGAGGAGGGGTAAGGCCCTGGTGTGGGTCAGACCTCCCATTCCTCTGTATTCCCAGGGCTCCAAAAGATGTAAAGAAGCTGAAGGGATGTCATGGGGGAGTAGCCACTTCCTCAGGCTGAGCCAGGACTCCACCCTCCCCCTCCCAGAGATGTCCCTTCTGGTCCCAACAAGGCTAGCCCTGGAGAGGTTAGAGCTTCTGCCTAAAACCCTACCTACCCTGCAGAGGCAGGGTCCTCAGGGAACCCACAAATCCAGAAGTTAAGAAACCTGGATCTTCTATTCACCTCAAACTGCTTGGCCAGGCCCTCCCTCTCGGGCCTCGGCGTCTTCACCATGGTGTGGATGTGGTTCCCCAGTTTACCAGTCTGCTGGAATCCAGGAGAGAACTGAGCCGTGTTGAGAAAGCCACTGCTCACCACAATGGGGCTTCTACATGCAGGGTACAAAGTGGAGTGCCCCCCCCCCATTGCAGGCACAGCTCACACCCTGGCCCTTCAGTGAGTGGCCCTTGTGTCAGCTACTGGGGTAAAGGTGTTCGTGAGAAATGGGGTGAGGGGGTCAGAGGCCTAGGGTCTGGGAGAATGCAAGTGACCCCAGGAAGAGGAAGTTTGCAAACTCAGGCATGTGTGGGGTCTGAGGCCCAGCTCTGGGTTCCTCTGAGGAGGAGCTAGGATGGTTCAGCCTTCTTGGAAGGGGCAAAGGGAGGTGGGTGGCCAGCTGGGAGATCCTCTGCTGCTTCTGACCCCTAGCTCTTGTCAATAAAGATAGTGACCGAGGCCATTTCCTCTGTATGTCCTGATGTGTGCTGAGCGTGCAGTTGTGTGACTTCTTTTTATGTGGCTTCCTAGTCCTTGGAGGGTCACACAGATATCCTTGAAAGTCTGAGCCTAAACTGGGCACGGTGGCACATGCCTTTGATCCCAGCACTCGGGAGGCAGAGGCAGGTGGATCTTTGTGAGTTCGAGGCCAGCCTGGTCTACAAAGTGAGTCCAGGCAGCCAGGGGCTACATGGAGGGGGGAAGGAAAGTCTGAGCCTACAGCCTTGAAGATCTCCATGCCAAAACAATAAACATCTCTTCTTACTATTATCTAAACCGCACCTCTAAAAGCAGAAAGATGATTGACTACAATTAAGTCGTGTGTGTGTGTGTGTGTGTGTGTGTGTGTGTGTGTGTGTGTGTGTGTAGCTTTGTTCAGTGCATGTTGTGTAGTAGGTGCTCAGGCCAAAGTGTTCTATAAGACAGACATGTTCAGATGTGTGTTACCTGGCAGTGTCCACATGGGCTGGGATTTCTCTTTTGCTCCTCCGAGTCTGAACTTATCAACACTGGGAGCCACTACTGGGGCGTGCTGGAGTGCACATGCATATGAAAACCTTGACATTGCAGGGCAGGGATGATGCAGCTGTGTCTCCAGGGCTTGGCAGCGCAGCTCTTGCCCTTCCCCAGAGTCTCAGGAATGAATACATGAACAAGGCCATTGGGGTCATAGTCACGCTGTGAGGAGCTGCTGTGACTGGGAATACATCAAGGGTGTGTTGGGCAGGCAAGGGAGACAGAAGGAGCTTGTTTTGAGTCCGGGCACTAGAATCTATGATTTAGTCCTTAGCAAAGACAGGAAGGCAGTGACAGTCAAGCCTGCCTCAGTCCCCCTCTTCAGCAGTGGAAGTTACTGATTTACCTTGATCTTGTCGCTCAGAGGTGGTTGCCAGGCAACAGCCCATGGCCATCAGCTTCTGGATAGGGACTTTGTGCATCAGTGACAGCATGTTGGGAGAAGAGGTGGGAGTTTGGAGAGTGTGACACTGGGGAGGACAAGGCTACGGACCATTGGGATCCTCTTTACACAAAGATGATGTAGGCTACTGCCCCAAAGGGAGGTGACACTGGCCTCCATGGAGCCCCATGTAGAAAAGTCTTGAATATCGGGACCCCAGGCAGTTAACAGTGCCCACTCACCACGTGTTGCATGTAGGATGAGCAGGTTGATTGACTGAGCCTCAGAACACTTTTTTTTTTTTTTTGAAAAAAGGTTTACTTATCTATTATGTATACAGTGTTCTGTCTGCATGTACAGAGGGCACCAGATCTTATTACAGATGGTTATGAGCCACCATATGGTTGCTGGGAATTGAACTCAGGACCTTTGGAAGGGCGGCCAGTGCTCTTAACCTCTGAGCCATCTCCTCAGCCCTCTCAGGACACTTCTTGTCACTGACAATCCTCCGGCTCTTAGGAAGTCCACTATAAAGCTGGTGGCGGGGGGGGGGGGCGAGTGTGTCTCCTAAAAGTCATGGGAAAGTGACTGGGTATGTCTTCAGGGGAAACTGACGTCTGGTTCCTGCATCTGGATGCTTCCAGAGGTTAAGAAGGTGACCACTTGTGAATTGCTACTCTTTGGGCACAGTGGTAAAGGAGAGTATATGCGTGGGCTGGGAAAGCATAGTGGGTGTGCACAGAGGCAGGTGCCAGAGCCCAAGTGTGCCAGGCAGAGGGGTTGGTGTGTGCTGAGGCTCTGTGGTTAGGCAATGCAGCCAGCAAGGTCATGAGAGGGTGGAGTCCCACACTGAGGCAGAGGCTGTGAAGTCGATGAGTTCACTGCAGAGTTCACTCCTGTTAGGGGCTTGGCTATGTCCCTCCCAGTTCCTGTACTGAAATCTGTTTTCTTTCTTTTGGGAACAAGGTCATTGCAGATGTAAGTGGGGGAGGGTAGTCATTTTCAAGTAGGGTGGACTCAACACAATGTGTGTCCCCAGGAAAAGAGATTTGGACAGAGACACAAACAAGAGCAACATAGAGATAAAGATCAGCGTGATGGGGTGGGGTGGCACACACTCCAGCACTTGGGGGTGCTGAGCATTACTTCGAGTTCAAGGCCATTCTGTAATATATAGTGAGACCTCGCCTTAAAAACCCAGCCCTCCCTCCCCAAAGACTAGGGTGATGCCTCTCCAAGCCCAGGGATGCCGAGAGTGCCAGCAAACTCCCAAGAGCCAGGTGGAGGCTTGGAACAGATCCAAGGTCCCCAGAAAAGCTACCAGGTTGATGATGTCTTGCTCTTGGACTTTTGGGCTTCAGGACTGGGTCACAATAAACTAGTGTGCATGCTTAGGCTCCTCTTCCCCGCTCCCACCTCCGTGTGTGTGTGTGTGTGTGTGTGTGTGTGTGTGTGTGTGTGTGTGTCCAACCTCTGTTTATCTTTTGAGACAGGATCGCTCTCTAAACCCAGATCTAGGGCTACAGATACATGTGGCCATGAGCTGCTTCTTAATGTAGGTGCTCGGAATCCGAACTCTGGTCCTTACACTTGCAAGGTGGGCACTTTACCAACGTAAGCCATCTCTCCAGCCCTTGTTTTCTCTTTTTAATTAATTAATTAATTAATTAATTATCATGTATACAGTGTTCTACTTGCATGTACACCTGCACATCAGAAGAGGGCACCAGATCACAGTATAGATGGTTGTGAGCCACCATGTGGTTGCTGGGAATTGAACTCAGGACCTCTGGAAGAGCAGACAGTGCTCTTAACCGCTGAGCCATCTCTTCAGCCCCTGTTTTCTCTTTTTCAAGGCAAAGTCTCACTCTGTAGTTCTGGCTGGCCTGGACCTGGTGACAGTCCTACCTCAGCCTCCCAAGTGCCAGGATTATAGGCGTGCAACACTCTCCTGGCAACACAATAATCTTTTGTTTCCTTAGCTCCCAGATGTGGCACTTATTAAGACCACTGACCATTTGCCATCTGGTGTTGGGGACTTCCTCCCTCCCTGGTTCCTAGAAGATCTGTCAACCAACCTGCTCATCCTCCATGAATCATGTGGTGAGTGGGCACTGCTAACTGCCCAAGGCTGAGCCCAGAGGCCAGATAGTTTGTCTAGGAGCCAAGGAAGGGACGGCAGAGAGTATCAGTGTGTACACATTATGGACTCGGACTGTCTGAGGTTAAGTCCTAGCCCACTCACTAGCTGTCTGACTGAGCCAGTAGATTAACCTCCCCTTCCTCAGTTCCTTCCTCACTGGACCAAGGAAGTGTTTAGGTGGTTAAACAAGTTTCACTTTCACAGAGCTTAAGCCAGTGCCTGGTGCCCACAAGTACTGCATAAACATCTTCAGAAGTGTGTCCATAGACAGATGTGCAAGACCGTCTGGTGAGGCCTGGGATGTTAACAGCTGTTACCCAATATCAAGACCAGAAAGAAGACCAACAACACTGCTTTCCCAGCCCTGGTCCAGGGCCATCCTCCTGCCTCAGCCTCCCCAGTGCTAGGTGGATAGAGTGAAGCTAGGGGTTTGGTGGTCTGAGGCCAACAGCGCCAGCTCCCTGGTGGCACACAATGTCCCTGGGAAATGTAGCAGAGAAGAAACTCAGGCCACGTGGCCTTGGTGGCTTCCCAGAAGGCCAGCACCCCAAGGCCTGAAGCCCTGGCCAGGCACTCCAGGATGGTGTCGTATGAAGGGTGAACCAGGGTACAGATGCCTTCTCTTTCTCACTGGCTTCAAGGGGTGCCCAGCCATGCCTCATGTCCCCTAAGGGACCCAGACACCTGGAATCCTGGCCACATCTTCTGCCACCATTCTGTTTCAGGTGGGGAAACTGAGGCCTGGGGTGGGGGCAGGAGGTTTCAAAGCTTTGCAGAGAAAGGACAGAATGTCCTCTTTCAGTCCGGCTTTCTGCTTTAATGGCCTGGGAAATGTGTCAATATTTACTCATGGAAACTGCCACCCCCAGCACCCTTGGTCAACACCTCGGGAGCCTGCTTGGTTTCTCCATCTGTGAGACTATGGTTTTGTCTGAGCTCTGCAAGATCTCTACAAGGGAGGTCTCTGGAAGCTCTGGCCGAAATAAATGGACAAACAACCCGATTTTCATGTGGGCAGTGGCAGGGGGTGTTCTTGGCCACATATAATCAGGGGAACGCCAGATTATTCACTTCCTAGCTCAGAGTGCCTGTGAGCCAGTCTTGGGTCCAGGCAGAGCCTCAGTTTTCTCATTCCTGAAGTGCATCCCACAACCCCATCTTCCAGGACTGTCATAGGACAGCAAGGTGACTCTGACTCGATGACTCCCGCTCAGGTCAACCCAGTTTTTTCTGTGTCCATCAGGGGGCGCCGCTGGACCTCAGAGCAGCCGGCTCCTCGTCTTCGCTCAGATTCGGCTTTATTCGGCCACAGTCGGATTCCACCGGCGGCGGGACCCGACTCTGTTTGTTTAGGCTCGGAAAAAATCGGACCTGTTCGTCTCTAGTCGGCCATATTCGCTAAGTTCGGCTTTGCTCGGCTAGACTCGGCTCGGTTCGGCCCTTTTCGGATATGATCAGCTCCTCTGTACTAGAGTTCCAGGGTGTCATCCATTAGGGAAGTAGAACCCTCTTTCTCTCCCAGGTTGTTTCTTTTGACTAGGCGTGGAAGGTCTAGCCTGAGTCGCTCAAGAGAGAGAGACACTCAGTAGAGCCAATTTGGAGCTCTCCTTATGGGACCATATGGCAGAGGAATTCTGCCCTCTTTCTGGACTGCTGAGGTTTAGAGGAATAAACTCTTCAGCCAGGCTTGGACTGGCAGCGTGCTGGGTACCTGGCTGCTGGCTGGCGCTCTCCAGGAGGTGGCTCCCTCCTCTCCATTAGCTCAGATTTTAACTTGGCAGTGACCTTGAGCTCCAACTGTGAATTACCATTCAGGATTTACAGGGCTGACTTCTGGTGTCATTAAGTCACCTTCTTGGCTCCTGGAATTGAGGTGGGCAGGAGTGATCAGAGTAACAGACGCTCGCGCTGTGGGACTCTGGCCTTGGTGACCTTGTTTGAGCTTTCTGTGTTTTGGTTTACGTTTGCTAATAGAGGCCTATGAAAGAGTATGGAGGATGTCATGGGCCCTGGGGTACCTATTGGCGGGTGTGCTGAGAAAAGGCGGGCGGTTGCTTGTTTCAGCATACAGGGCTTAACCGAAGTAGCCAGGAGACAGCTCCCTTTGGTTGCCTATTCTCAGACACTCATAACAATCCTGGAGTCTTCAAGACTGTCTGGCCCAAGGCTCAGTAAGACTCAAAGAAGTGACTGGTGGTGGTAGCACACACCCTTATTCCCAGCAGAGGCAGGGGCAGAGGCAGGAAGATCTCTGTGAGTCTGAGGGCCAGCCTGATCTACAGAGTGAGTTCTAGGACAGCCAGGGCTACATGGAGAAACCCTGTCTGGAACCCATCCCCACACCCACCCCCACCCCACCCCATCCCCACCACAAAGGGGAAAAAAAAAAAAAAAAAGACTTGGAGGAGTAAGAAAACTTATCCAATGTCACACAGCTAGAAGGAGGACGTGGAACAGAGCCATAATCCAAGTCTGTCTATTTGTCTTCGGCTGGGCCTCTGTCTCAAACCTGCCTGATCTTCCTGGGACATTCCACCTGGTTGGGAGCCTCCTGCTCTGTTAAGGGGGAGCAAGCAGCCTTGCTTTCCAAGTGGGCTGCTGGGTGGAGTTTCTACAGCAGAGATTTGAAACTACTTGGTCCTGTCTTCACTCCCAGGGCTGCTGACTCAGCCCTTTGCTCTGGTGGCTCCAGCTTGGAACGGGTAGCTTCTGCAAGCCTGGCTCTGTGCCCCAGGAATGCTGCTCAGGCAGGGCCACACAGAGGCCATGCCAGTGTGGGCCTGGTGGTGGTTCCTATATGGCCATTGCTCCTCTGTTTGCTTTCTTCTGCCTCCCCACCCCACCCTCAGTACTCCTGACTGGACCTGAGGACTCCAAGGTCATTTGGAGAGCCTGTCATCCTCCCAGCTTGGACTCTGCTCTGCTATGTGACCTTGTACCAAAGTCTTGATCTTCCTGGGCCACAGTGTCCCTGATTAAGGGAATGGGATTAGATCATCTCTGAGGCTCCTTCCATGCCTAGCAATGCTGTTGGATTATCTGCTTTAAAACATGGGAAGCTCGAGCTCAGAGACAGCCCTATCAAGGACTCAAGGACCCAGAGCGTGAGGACTGCTGTGTGTGTGTGTGTGTGTGTGTGTGTGTGTGTGTGTGTGTGTGTGTTTTAAAGCTGTTTAGTGGAGCCCCAGATCTAAGTCTATGCCAGATTCAGTGGGCTGGAGGACAGTGCCATAGCTAAGACCCTCTAGCTGCCTACTTGCTTGCTCTCCTTGGCTGGAGAGAGGCTCAGGGGTGGGGTGGTGGTGGGGGACTGAGGCTGGACTCTGCCCAGACCCAGGGCACATAGGCCGTCTCCTCCAGCCCCGTTTCACCTTGCATGAACTTCTTGGAGGTAACCTTTGTGAGGGAGCTGGTGTTTGGAGACCAGAGGTTGACTCAGTGAAAGCGGGATTCCAGGTGAAAGGATAAAGCACCTATGGTGTGTGTGTGTGTGTGTGTGTGTGTGTGTGTGTGTGTGTGTGTGTGTGTGTGCAGGTCATAGATCATGTAGGGTAGGATAGGCAGTGTTTGGCCTTGTTGCTGGCTACTGGGTGTTAGGACCAGGATTTATGCCTGTGGAAGATGGGTACCAGTGCCCTCACACCACTCTCTCTGTCTCTGTAGCTCTTGGCAGATGGCTTTTGGGCTCTGGCTAGACCTGGCCTGTAGGAGTTCCCAAGGCTGCCTCCCTTTTTCTGAGTAATAGAGAGCCCTGCCCCCTCTTTTGCTGCTTCGGATTTCAAGGCCAAGTATTTCCAGGCTCTTGCTCCTCATCCTTTCGAACTCTCAGGGTATTTGACTCAGTGTCCCATGGCTGGGCCTGGGCCATAACTGCCCAAGAAAGTTAAAGAACCAAACATCCTGGTATCTGAGGCAGAGCCTCGGGCTGGAGGGGCGGGAGCAGGAGGAGGGGAAATGGGAAGCCAGCTCAGCATGCTCCCTCCTTCCTCCCTCCATGCCTCCGCCCTCCGGGCTCAGTCGTAGGCTTGGGGGTCGGGCCAGCAACAAGTTATTATCACAGACATGGGCCAAGGAACCAGAGGCCGCCCGGGGTCTGTGAGTTGAGCCTGAGGCTGCAGGATGAGGGTGAGTGGCTGAAGGACCCTCTCTGCTTCTGTCTGGACTGGGGGCTGGGGTTAGAGTCTGAGAGTCCTCTGTTTCCCTCTTTCTGGCAAGCACTTAGCTCTTCCCTCTGGCCTAGCCAGCCCAATGGAGGATCTCCTTTTCTCTTCCACCCTGCACCTCTGGCCACCCTGCGTGGCTCCTGGCTTTACCTGTCCAAGCAGGACTTTATCTCCCCCAACCGCGTAGCTCTCAGTCCTGCCCATCTAGATGAGGAGATGACAATGGTAGCCCAGCCACCCACAGGAGGCTCTGGCTTTTTAGTGGAGGTGGTGGGGACCCTCATGACCACCCTGTGGTTGATGTGATTCCCCCCCCCCCCCCCCACACACACTTAGTCCTGCCTGGCCCTCTCCCAGGAGCCAGCCAGGGATCCCAGCTGTGATTAGCACCACTTCAAGAAGAGAGCCCTGCTTCCTGCTTCCTGCCCCTACACCCCTCTCCCTCTCCCCTCCCTGCTTCTGTCTCTGAGCCTCTGGCTCCAAAAGGGCGGGACCAATAGGAAACAGAAATATCTCCAAACCATGCTGACTCTGTGGGGGGTGGGGGGCCAGGGGAGAGGGAGGAGTTCTGAGCCTTTCAAACCATAAACACCAGTGAGGTCTATACAGTCAGAGGAAGGAATGGACTCTTTGAAGTCTTTGACAAGGTAGGCAGTTTCTCAGAGCGTAAGTTGTCCATAGAACCTGGCAAGGGAGACATTGGCATCAACAGTGAATGAATATGCAGACCAGAGGGGCTCAGCCACAGTACTAGGTCATATGTTTGTGAGTTATTTGGATTCCCTCACCCCCACCTCCAGGGTCAGACACATCTATGGCAGGAATAAAGCGGTGTGTGTGTGTGTGTGTGTGTGTGTGTGTGTGTGTGTGTGTGTGTGAGACGGGGTTGGGGGAGAGGGCTGCCCCCCAGGAGTTGAGAAAAATAGACATGGGGTTGGTCTCTGAGGGGAATTTGCTTGCCCTTGGAGCAGAACCAGGAAGCCCCAGCAGTGTAGACAGTATCATTCAAGAAAGGGGGTGTCTCTGAACATGCCTCCTGTCACCACTCTGGCCCCTGGAGAGAAGGCCCAGAGCTTCTGTCCCTTTAACACCTAGTCGGTCGCTTTTCATAGCCTTTTCTAGAAGTAGTCGTTTTACCTTCTCAGCCTGTATTAACCACAGAAAAAATATTTTTGAATTGTACTAAATGTTAAAGAGGAACAAAAAGGAAATAAACAAAGAGACACCAGAGGTGTAAAAACCAGTCTGGTTTCAATAGCAGTTTCTGATCTGTGATAAATGTGTGGCGCCAGCCCCCGAGCCTGTCACCACCTCAAAGGCCCACTGCGGGCTTCCTGCCCACCCTTTCAGGCCTCTTCTCTAGTGTCCGGCCTACTTCCTGCCCCACTCTGGACCCTTTTATGTTCAAGACCCAAAATGGAACCTTACCAATTCTGATCCCTTTGAATTTCCATTGCTTTGGGTTCTCCCCCTTAATTTCAATTTACCACCTTAGTGCCCTATTGGTGGGCTTGTCATGATTGACACAGCCACCTTCCAATGACTTAACTCTGCTCTTTCTCTGCAGGGGAGTGGATTGTTGATTGCTCAAAGGTGCCAGGAGGGTGAGCCTGGCTAAGCTGCCCATCCTCAGCCTTGTGCTGTTCCAAAGGGGGCACCTCTGGGTTGTTCTTCAAGAGGGGGATCCCCTGCTACTGCATAGAAGTGGCCTGCAGGATCAATGCCTTGATCTCAGGGACCCTAGCTCCTGCTGTCACCTATGGTGCAAGAGGTGGTGGGAGGCAGGGTCAGCAAACAGCCTTTAGAGACAAGAGGGTCAAAGAAGCATTCTCCATCTTAGCCATATGGACCTCTGGCATTTTCCTTGGTGCTCAAGTGAATGCCTAGGAGCCTGGTTTGTGTCATCTGAGGGACATCCTCCTTCCAAGGAGACTCAGTGGCCAGTCTAGTGCCTTCAGGCTTGCTTCCTTGGTGGCCCCAGACTTGCCTGCGGCAGGAGGTCCCACTCTGCTCCCCTACTAACAAGGGGTCTGCCCTGGCTACAGGAGAGTGTTATCCCTGGGCACAGATGTGAGTCAAGTGTGTCTGTCTCTCCTTTCAGGTCATCATGGGGATAGCCAGCCTCGGTTCCCTCTGGGCAGTACTCCTGCTTCCTCTTGTGTTTGGGGTCCCCACAGAGGAGCCCACCTTTGAGGAATCTGTGGCCTCCAATCGCCCCAAAGGCTGTCAACGATGCTGTGATCCTGAGGACCCAACGTCCTCTGCTGGCCCTGGCCATGCCTCTGTTTCCCCTTCCTTCCCCTATGTCATGCCTGAGGTCAGGCCTTACATCAACATTACCATCCTGAAGGGTGAGTTCCTACACTGGGCTAGTGGAGGGCAGAATTGGTATTGGGAGAGAGGGAGGGAGAAAGGGAGGGAGGGACAGAAGAAAGCAGGACAGAAGAAAGCCTGCCTTCAGTCTGCATATGAAAACCACCTAGGATGTGCAAGGACTGTTCTGAGCTCAGAGCGAAGGAATGGGCAGATGATGTGTGGCAAACAGATTCCCCAAGTTAATGAAACAGGTGGTGGGAAAGGCCTTGGGATCCAAAGTGTGGGCAGAGAGTGGTTGGGCGAAATGTGGGGTTCCACAGAGCGAGCCCGGAAGGTACACGGGGCTCCTGGGAAGGTGAAGTGCAAGCTTATGCTTACAGGGTGAGGGGCTTCCCAGCAGGGGTGTGGAAAGTGATGACAGGGAGAAAGATGTGGGCCCATAGGTCTCCAGCCACCATCAGGACATAGGATTCTCTCAGTGGAATCAGAAGGGCTGAGCACAGAGAGGATCTGGCCTCCATGGAGCAGGGACCTCTTCTGAAGTCACCTTGATGTCAGGGACAGAGCAGGACATGTCCCTCTGATAGCCAGCTGACACCTGAGACTCTGGACATAAAGGGACCCCAGCCAGGTGGTCAGCCCTTCCCTGTGGCTGTCCCTTCGAAGGCCTGTGTTGTCCTAGAATAGGCTGTCACAAGTGGGCGGTTCCCTGTCACCCAGGGAACCCTGGGTCTAAACTCCTTGCCTTGTGGGTCAGGCTGGCCTTTTTCTGAACCTCCTGCCAGCTTGTGTGTGTATAAGGAAAGCAGTCCCCTCCTCACAGCCATTTTGGCCTTAGGCTGGGTAGAGTGGGTGTCCAAGCGCTCTGTACTCAGGGAGCTATTTTCTGCCAGGAGGTGGCACCTGTGGAACCAGCCCAGTGTTGTGGACACTTTCCTTTGGTCTGTCTTCAAAAACTTGTGCCTCCCTTTCTCTTTCTACCTTCCACTGATTCCACCACTACCATGGTCAAGGGGACAAACCTGAGGAGGTACAAAACCTCTCCAGGGGAATATGTGGGGTCACGTCTCTTCAGTACACACTAGGTGTGTTTGTTATGGGGCGGTGTCTTGTCTGTGTTCACATTCAGCCTGGAGCCAGGGCTGGGAAAGTGACTAGGTTGGAGGTTGCCATTTCCAGGGAGGGTGGAGATGGGCTGGGCCATGCTGAGTGGATGTGCTGTCAAGTGAGAACTCACATGTACCTGTGAAGTGAGCATTGGTTGCCCTTTTAAGATACACCCTAGAGAGCCAAGACACCCCCTCCACCCCAGATGATGGCAAAGGCAGTTTCCTTCTCTAATCCGAAGTGTAAAATATGTCCTACCTCACTGCCGGCCTAGGCAGGGCAGCTCCTCAGAAGCCTGCAATGCCCTGCTGCCAGGAAGGGGACCCAGGCCGAGCTGGACAGAACACAGTCTTGGTCTTGGAAATGGCCTGAGTTTCACTTCTAGAGAGGGATGTTTGGGGTGGTGATGCCCCGCATACAGAAGGTGCCTAATAAACACCAGCTCCTTTTCTGGACCCAGGCAAGGGCAGTGGCTTCCAAAGATGAGTGCTTAGCATAGACCTGAGTGCCTGTCGTGACTTCTTCTCCCCTTCATGTTCTCACAGGCGAAAAAGGAGCCAGAGGTCCTTCAGGAACACCAGGGAAACCAGGCAAGAATGGTACCCGAGGGGACCGTGGCCCTCAGGGTGTCAAAGGTGACAAGGGCCAGGCAGGTAACCCTGGCAGCCCATGCCAGCTACACTACTCGGCCTTCTCTGTGGGCCGCAAGACAGCCTTGCACAGTAGTGAGGACTTTGTCACACTGCGGTTCGACAGGGTCTTTGTGAACACGGACGGCCACTTCGACATGGCCACTGGCCGCTTCGTGGCTCCCCTGCGTGGCCTCTACTTCTTCAGCCTCAATGTGCACAGCTGGAATTACAAGGAGACCTATGTGCACATAGTCCACAACAACCAGGCGGCCGTGATTCTGTACACGCAGCCCAGCGAGCGCAGCATCATGCAGAGCCAGAGCGTGATGCTGCCGCTCGCGCCAGGTGACCACGTGTGGGTGCGGCTCTTCAAGCGGGAGCGAGAGAATGCTATCTACAGCGACGATGTGGACACCTACATTACCTTCAGTGGCCACCTGATCAAGGCAGAGGACAACTGAGCTTCCCCCGGCCACCTTTGTAGCTAGGCAGCTTGTCGGAGGGCTGCTGGCTAGGGAAGGTTCCAGGGTTAGGTCGGATGCTCTTCCTCTTCACTGCTTATCTTCGTCGCTACCTGTCTCTATCCTCTCCCCCTCTTGGCTCATTTTCAGAGATGTTTGGGCTTAGGTATTCCAGGACTTTGCCAGCCTCCAGAGCGGCTCTCCTCACACACTGCCGTGCTATTTGTCCCTGGGGACTTTATTATATGGTAGACTCTGGCTTGGCATTTGGGGTGGGTCTGGGATTCTGCATTTCTAGCAGTTTTCTCAGTAACGCTGATGCTGGTCTGTAGATCATACTTGAGGAATTGTGCTCTCAAGAATAGTGGTGCACGCCTTTAATCCCAGCACTCAGGAGGCAGAGGCAGGTGGATCAATGTGAGTTCAAGGCCAGCCTGGTCTTCTATAAAGCAAGTCCAGGACAGCCAAAGCTACACAGAGAAACCCTGTCTCAGAAAGGGAGGGGGGAATGTTCCCAGTATTCTAGGGACTTCCCAAACATTCTGGAAGCCCCCTCCCTCCTCACAACTCTAGTACTTTCCCCACATTATCAGGCCTGGGCTTCCCCTCTCCTCTACCCTTTCCCCCTCCCCCATTTTCCAGCCACTGTTTCACTTAATGCATTCATCAAATGCTCATTCGAGGCCTGGCCCTTAGGAAAGGCCAGAAGCTGGGTATAAGCACTGCCAGGCATGGTGGCACAGGCCTTTAGTCCCAGCACTTGGGAGGCATAAACAGGCGGATCTCAGTGAGTTTGAGGCCAGCCTGGTCTACAAAATGAGTCCAGGACAGTCAAGGCTGTTATACAGAGGAAACCCTGTCTTGGAAAAAACAAACAAACAAACAAACAAACAAACAAAACCCAAAAGAGTTGAGCACATACTGAGTGCTCCTCTAGACTGGGTCCTTGGGCACAGTGGGCCCTTCCTCACTGCTCCCATGGTGGTACCTCCCCTTTCCCATTCCCCACTTTCTTGCCCAGTACCCAGCACTAAAGCAAATATATATCTATATGTCTATGTATAGTCTTGGCTGGGAGGAGACCCAGGAGTTTGGCGGCACCTGGGGCCTGGGATTGAAGCCCATCCTCTTCCTTGATCTTTGAAGACTCCTTCTGGTCTTCATCTCCGTACCCTAGGACTTTAGCCATGGTCACATGCACTAGGTGCTCTCTGGCCCTCCTAGCCCCTCAAAGGCTCAGGCTCACCCTGGGCTTATGAAGGTGCTAAGCTCCCCCACCCCCACCCCCAGGTGCCTCCGAACCTCTCCTGCCTATATTGCCCTTGCAGACATTGTGGGCAAGTCAGGCAGGACAGAGGTGACAGGTTTCAGCCCAAAGCAGGTCTGGGGACTGAAGCCAGTGACATTCAGGTTACCCGGAGGCCTTCTCTGAGCCATGCCGCCAAGACAGGCCCTAGGGAAGGTTGTGGAAAATCAGGGACACCAAGGCCCGCCCCCATGTCTTTTCCAGGGTAGGTGCGTGGTCTGGTGGCCCTTTAACCTTTCTCTCTTCCACTGTAGGCTGCCCAAGCTTCTCAGGGGAAGCTGGCCTCCGTCCATCGGTGCTTCTGCAGGACCAGGGCAGGCCTGGCCCTGGAAGGGTATCTCTGGTGCTTACAGCCAAGGAAGCCATAGCAGGGTGACAGATGCAAGGCTCGCCATGCGCTGTGAAGGCTGGTTCTACAAAACCACTCTCAGCCTGACTGTCCTTGCCTGCTTGGCCAGTGTGAATAAAGGTATTGGATTCTCTTGGCAATTCGGTCTGGTACTTTTTGCCCTACACTCTTCTCCTGCTTTGGAAGCTGGCTGCTCTGGGCCTGCCGGGGCCTGATACAGGGTTCCACAGAAACAAGGCCTTGCTAAAGGTGTCACTCTTGGTTCTCTGCCTGCAAAGAAATCCGCCTCTAGCCAGTCGCTCACACAGCAGAGACTTGGAGTCTCCCTGAGAGTCAGCTGGGATCCGGGCAAGTCCCAACATCTCTGAGCCTCAACTTCACTGCCTGCAAAGTGGAGGTGACACGGTTTACCTCACAGGGGCAGGGGATGGGGATGGGGCTTCTAGATTAGATGGCATGGCGCCTGGCAGGTGCCATGTTCTTTCTTGGGCAACAGCTGTCAGTCTGCAAGTCTGGCTCCATGCAGCAGAAGCATGGTGGTGATTTCCGTCGGAGAACATCCCAGAAACTCACATTCCAGCCGGGTACCTCAAAGTGCCACCCCAACTGTGTTAGCTACTTTCCCGTTACTGTGATGGGAAGAAAGGGTCTATTTTTGGCTCCAGGACACAGCTTACCGTGGCATGGACGACATGGCAGCCAGGGTGTGAGACAGCTGGTCACATGACATCTGCAGTCAGAAAGCAGAGAGGTGAAGTTGGCTGCCCAGCTTGTTTTCACCCATTTAATCAGTCCTGGACCACCCCGACCACAGAATGGCACCGTGCATAGTAAGGGGCATCCTCACACCTTAACTGACCTAGTCTGGAAGTAACTTCATAGACGTGGCCAGTCTGAGGTGATTCTAGGTCCTGTCAAATGGACAAATAGTTATCACATACCAACCACAGCTCCTCACTAGGGTGAGGGACCTCAGAGTCCCACACCTCTGTCTCACGCTTATAAAGAAAACAAGTGGAGAACACTCATAGTGTGCTGGGGGTGGCCATATTGACTAGCATAGTCCCCTGCCTATACTGTTAAAGTGACACACACCCCCTCCACCCTCCACTCTCCTTGCCTCCTGCTGTGGGTGGAAAAGCAGGAGTTTGTGCCCTGCTTGGTGTAGCCAGCACGATTTGATGGCTCTCTGTGCACCAAGTAGAAGATGAATAATAATGCCAAGAACGTACCATCTGCCCCTGCTCGGGACCCAACCCCGACTCAGTGGCAGAGTGGGCTCTATGTCCTCGGGGCCCCCCTGAAAGGAGACCTCCCATTGTACCTGCATGACTTCCGGTGATCTGCAAAGAGATGGCACCAGAGCATGCTCTGGCTAGGCCCTTGCCTGTTCAACAGGCTCTAACACGGAGAAGGCCCAGATTGGCTTGTGTGTTGGCAGGATTTGTGGTCAGCGGGTTGGCTGACTGAAGCTCTGGAAACTTCGTGCCAGGCACCTGCAGAATTTTCACACTAAAGCCAAAGTTACAGACATTTCCAGGTGGTGTCAGGTCAGGGTACGGAGACCAGCACTCCACCTCACTCTCTTGTCCAACTACCATACACACTTCTTCCCAGCTTTGATTCAGAGATGGCCAAGAGATAGCCTCTGACAGTATTCCTGACCCAGGGGCATAGTCTCAGTGGCTGTACCAGCCCCTACACCTTGGTGACAGAGACTCTAAACAGGCAAGGCATGGTGGGGCTTGGGGGGTGGCTTCATAGAATTGGAGACTGCCAAGCCAGGGTTGTTGAGAGATCTGTGTTTGTAAAAAGAGAAGGAGTTGGGCATGGTGGCACATGCCTTTAACCCCAGCACTTGGCAAAGACAGGGAAATCTCTGTGGTTGAAGGCTAGCCTGGTCTATATAGAGAGTTCAAGGCCACCCAGGGCTTCACAGATACTGTCTCCGCAAAATAAAATGGAAGCAGAGAGAGAGAGAGAGGCAGAGAGCCAGCAAGCAGAATTCGATTCAGCCATGCATGAAGCTTGGCCTAGGGTTGACCTTGGTGCTGGAGCCTTTTAGAGGCAGCTCACTGGGGCCAGGTGGGGCAGACAGATCCAGACCAGAGGGAAGAAACCGGCACTGTGGTCCAGGGATGCGATGAGAACGCCACATGCCATGAAGAGAGCAAGCTCCCACAGGACTTTTGAAGGAGGTGGGAGACTCGGCAACAGAGTGAAAAACAGGCAGGGAGCCAGCCCAGCCCAGACAAAGTCCCTGCCCATTGGCCTCTCCCATTCCTAAAGACTTTTGTCTAAGAAACCTGGTAGCTTTCTGTCCTGGCTTTGTGAAGGACAGTCTGTTTGGTTGGATGGGTAGAGGATGCTGGGTAATTTGTTTAGCCTTTTTGGAGCCCACGTCCGATTCCAGGCCTTCTTTCTTACCCTGCTGAGAGCTTTGCCTCATCAAGGTAGACATGGGAAGGCGGTAGAATGCCACATCAGAACTTATGAGGGCCCACAGCATGCAGAATCATGAAATGAGGGTGAATTGTTTGAGAAAACACAAAGTGCATGTGAGTCTGTCCCTAGAAGTGTGAGCACAGGGCCCAGCTCCTGTGGGCTCCGGAGCCAGGCTGGGGGCTCGGAGTGGGCCTACTTCCCTTTTCCATCCACTCTGAGAGCCCATCACCACAGTGTTCTCTGTCGTGGGGCCTAGGCTGGTTCTTCCCACTCTGTGAGACTCGGCTTCCCTTGTGTCCAGACAACAGTGAGGATAGGGTGGGGGCGCACTACTCGGACTGAAGAGTCTGAAGAGCAAATGCCTGTTGGATGAATGACTTTGCCAAATTCCCTCACTTCGGGGCCCAGGCTGACACGTGTACAGCTGCAGGCCCGGGAGAGCCGGAGATGCTCACCAGGAACGGATGCAGATGGAGAGGACATTATGGGTGGGGCAGGCGGAGGGAGAGCCAGAGAGGAAAGAGGGATTTCCAGGACACAAGTCAAGAGTTCATAGGGCTGAGCAGACCGGCAGGAAGGCCTTAGGTGAAGACCACAGTCACAATGAGAAAGCAGTGACCCTCAGGTGGCTTGGAGGCAGGATGAGGGAGGGACGGATGCAGGTTTGGAGGCCAGATGAGGTGCAGACAGATGCAGGTCTCCATGTGCCTGCGGGTGGCTGACCTTTCCCCAGGGACTGCTAATCAGTCTAGGAGGGAAAAACTGACAATACAGAGTCTCACATAGATGGGATAAGTCTGCCTTTCTCTGACTAAGCTTCATTTTTAGGATGACGTTTATCTCTGAAATTGAGGAACGCGGCGCTGCCATCCATGTTGGTCCCCTGTCTTCCTCACTGCCTCTTCCTGGCCCTTCAAGAAGCAGCTCAGTGCTTTAGTGCTCCAGTGTCATCAGTGAGGTATGTCCTGTGTTTCTCAGTGTCCTACCAATATCTGCTCCAGGCTGCAGTCACTCCCCCCACCTACTGTACAGTTGCCCATGGTTTCTGGCCAGCCTAGGTCTTCCCTGTACACATATGCCTGTCCTTGGAAGGCAGAATGAACCAGGCCTCACCAGCCTACATTTCCAGCTCCTCTTTTGGGGCCTTATTCAGGAAGAGGGATACTGCCTTTGAGTCTCAGAAACAAAGCCTGTGTGTGTGTGTGTGCGTGTATGAGTGTGTATATGATTGTAAGTGTGTGTATGGTTGTGTGTGTTTGTATGTATGTGAGTATTATTGACTGTGTATGTATGTATGTATGATTGTGTGTGAGTGTGTATATGATTGTGTGTGAGTATGTGTATGATTGGGAATGTGTGTGTGTGTGTGTGTGTGTGTGTGTGTGTGTGTGTGTGTGTGTGTATGTGTGTTCTCCATGAACCCCCTCCAGGCTCAGCCTGGCCAGAGAGGACAAGATCACTTTGGCAGGAGCCCCCACTGACATGCTGTGTGTCCCTTTTGCCCTGTCTCAGGGCATTTAGAGCTCACTGAAGTGTGCATTGGAGGGGACCTTGTGTGGTTGGGCAGCTGTTAGAGTTTATGTCTGAGCCAGCCCCCAGAGGCTCAAGTTTTACAAGCGTGTTCCCCACAGGGTGGCATTGTTCTTCCAGCCTGTGGGAACTCTAGGAGGGGGGCCAAGCTGGCACAAGTGGGTCATTAAGGGTGGGCCTTTGCAGGTGATACAAGATAGGTGTTTCTGGTCATGTTCTTCACTTTCCTGTTTCTCTGTGATGTGAGCATCCTTTTCCACACATGCTTGCCGCCATGACCTGAGCCCCTCCACTGCTGGTTCCTCACCATGATGGACAAAAGCCCTCTGCAACCATCGCCTGAAGGAAGCCCTTCTTCCTTTAAATCGCATCAACCTTGCACATAGACAGCAGCAGCTGGGCACACATCTTTCACTAAGCAGTGTTAGAGGAATTATAAGCCACCTGGAAGAGGCACATGGCCCAGCCTCTCCCCAGGCCTCTCAGCCAAGCATCCAGGATCTGAGCTGTCCATCTTCAGAGGACAGCTGGATGATGTGACTAGCAGGGGACAGAGAAAGGCTGGTGGTTCTAAAGGAGACCTCAGGGCTAACAGGACCAGCTGGAATCCTGCTCCGGGCACCTAGCAGGGTGTGAGGACTGATGGAGCCATGGGCAGGAAGGGAAGCTAGGCACTGCGGCTCGTGCAGAGGCCCCGGGGCTGCCCCTTTTGGCCCCCATTTCCAACAAGACTGTTGTTTTCCCAAACCCCTCCTCTTGAGCTAACAGGAGTTGACTGCTCTTGCTCACAGCTGGAATAACTTTAATTAATACTCTGCAGTACCCCCTCCCCCGACAAATGTAACGGTACCTGACAGGGGCCATTGAAAGGACTACAGGCCATTTCTGTTCTGCCACCATTAGCTAGGAATCTCCCAGAAGAGATTTTGGGTATCCCCAAAATACCTGGGTCAGGTCAGAGCCCACTGAGAGCTTCAGGTCCAGGGAAAGGCACTGGGACTGTAAAATAAGCTTCGTCAAGTACAAGAGTGAGTCACTAAAGATGGGGGCAGCCGACCTTCTCCTGTATATTTGGGTCTTGAAGGATGAGTAGGAATTTTTTGGAAGGAAGGGTAGAAAGTAGGTTCAAGTGCCATTCTCTTCTGTATAATCCTAAAAATCCTGTAAATACTTTTTTTTTCCTTTGGTTTTTTCAAGATAGGGTTTCTCTGTGTAGCCTTGGCTGTCCTAGACTTACTTTGTAGACCAGGTTGGCCTCGAACTCATAGCGATCCTCCTGCCTCTGCCTCCTGAATGCTGGGATTAAAGGCGTGTGCCATCACGCCCGTCTCCTGTAAATGTTTTTGAGGGGCCCCTTTGTGGGCCTCAC
The DNA here is from genome assembly GCF_903995435.1 of Acomys russatus. NCBI lineage: Eukaryota > Metazoa > Chordata > Mammalia > Rodentia > Muridae > Acomys > Acomys russatus. Next base: position 41,320,487 of record NC_067153.1, on the reverse strand, counting down.
AGTCTAAGTGTGGGTTGCAGGATGGACTAGGAGACAGGAAGACCATTCAGAGATCTAGAAATGGGCTCATATGTTCCAGAAGCGGCCCGCACCTCCATCCTTTTTCCTGTTCAGCCAAGGCCCCTCCCTCCTTCCCACACCATCCTATTAGGTCTACTCGGACCACCATTCTTCAGACTTGTGCTTCCTGCTCAGCAGACAGTGTTCTTTCTCCATGGCATCAGTCATCTCCTGGCACCCCCCAAAAATTACTCAGGCCTCACATCTGGTATCTCCTCCCCACCCCCTCTCTACCAGAACATATGCTCTGCAAAGGCAGGTGTCTGTTTGGCCCATGGTACCTTCCCTCCTTCCCTCTCCTTCCCCCTTTCTTCCTCTTTTTCTTCTGTGGGGTGGGGAACCAAACTCAGGACCTTGTACATGTCGCTTTTTAACTATCAACTTGACAACAGTCTGTAGTCACCGGAGAAAGCGCCTCCATGGAGGAATTGTCTAGATCAGGTTGGCTGTGGGCAACTAACTGCCTTGTTAACTAAGGGAAGAGCCAGCCTGAATGAGGGTGGCATCATCTCATGAGCTGAGTCCTGAACCATGTAAGGGTAAAGAAAGTGAGCCGGGCGGTGGTGGCGCACGCCTTTAATCCCAGCACTCGGGAGGCAGAGGCAGGAGGATCTCTGTGAGTTTGAGGCCAGCCTGGTCTACAAAGTGAGTCCAGGACAGCCAAAGGCTACACAGAGAAACCTTGTCTTGAAAAACAAAGCAAGCAAACAAACAAAAAACCAAAACAAACAAACAAACAAACAAAACAAAACAACAACAAAAGAAAGTGAACCGGAGCCGGGCGTAGTGGCGTACGCCTTTAATCCCAGCACTTGGGAGGCAGAGGCAGGCAGATTGCTGTGAGTTCGAGGCCAGCCTGCTCTACAAAGTGAGTCCAGGACAGCCAAAGGCTACGCAGAGAAACCCTGTCTTGAAAAAACAAACCGACAAACAAACAACAAGAAAGCGAGCTGAACAGACGCAGTAGCAAGCAGGCAGCTTGTGCCACCCGCTCCTCTCTGCTCTTGGCTGTGAATGAGGTGCGGTGGGAGCGCTGTGCTCTTGCCCGATGTTCCTCAATGGCTGCGGACTGCAACTTGGAATTGTAAGGCAGATAGACAAATCCTCTTCTCCTTTACGTTGCCGTTTGTCGGGGTGCTTTTAATCACAGCAACAGAAATGAAATCAGAGCCCTGCGGAGGCGCTCGACCACCGAGATACACCCCAGCCTTGTTCGTTCTATAACTTTAGTCCCCCTTAGTAGCTATTTGTCAGCCATATTTGCGGCTAATCTAACATTCTTGTAATTATCAGGTAAAGCTTAGAATGCCTTAACTTTAAAAGACCACTGGCTTCCACCAAAGCTAAGAATGTCATCTGATGACATTTAAAGTCTATAGTCTACAGTGCCCACCCCTACCTCTTTGCTGTATGTAACCTTATACCCCCAATCAGGACTGCTCTAAGTGCCTTAATTTATGATTTTTCCTTTGTTCTGTGACTATAAAAGTTCATATGCCCAAATGGAACATGTCAGTTAGGGCAAAGTGACTCAGTGTCATGGGGCTGTGACCACTCATTCGTGGTTCAGAATGTACTTTGTTGTCTTCCCTTTGAGGTGGGAGCTACTTTTGTTTAACATTATAGTAAATACTTGCTGAATGGCCCAGGAGGAGTCCTAACATCAGGGAGGGAAGGAGGAGGAGGAGGAGGAGGAGGAGGAGGAGGAGGAGGAGGAGGAGGAGGAGGAAGTGTGCATCATCCAACCCAGCCTCACATATGCACAGGTTACATTATATGGGCTAAGCAGATTGTATTTATGTATTTAGGAGTGTGTGTGTGTGAGTGTGTGTGTGAGTGTGTGTGTGAGTGTGTGTGTGTGTGTGTATGTTGTGAGTGTGTATATGTTATGAGTGTGTGTGTGCATATAAAACAATAAAGAAAAACTGGCAAAAGCCACCCAGCCCACGTACTTAACTTCTGACCCACGGGAAAGAGCCTCCAGACCCTCCAGGACATCCTGAGATGTGTGACAGACACATCCCTGTGATCACTTCCTCTTCAAGGAGGCCAGCAATGACATCTAGAAAGCCACAGGCCTCTCTGCAGAGGATCAGGGGTCATGGCCCAGCCTGCATCGGGGCCTGAAAGGCTTCATGTTAGTGTTGACCCCTTGAAAGAGAAGATAAGCAGCAGGCCCCAGGTGTGGCCCTCAGAGTAGCTACACCCATGAAGTCTCATCAACATGGCGGAACAAGGAGGACACCAGTGGACATGCCAACACAGAAAGGGAAAGGCTTGTGGGGCCTGAACCTCAGACGAAGAGCTGTGGGCAACTAGGGAACACTGAGAGTGAGAGAAATGGTTTTTCCCAGGGAAGACGGCTCTTCCTACTTGCTTATCCAATGTCACCTGGTTTTCCCTGAGATTGTATAGGTACAGGTTACAGCATATGGACTAAGCAAAATGTATTTGTATTTAGAAGAGAGAGAGAGAGAGGGAGGGAGGGAGGGACAGAGGGAGGGAGAGGGAGAGGTAGAGAGAGAGAGAGAGAGAGAGAGAGAGAGAGAGAGAGAGAGAGAGAGAGAGAATTAGAAAAAGAGGCCATGAATTTGAGAGAGACCAAGGTGGGGGTGCATGAGAGGGGCTGGAGGGAGGAAAAAGAGGAGAGAAAAGTTATAAGTTCAAAAGATAAGTTATTTTTAAAAAACCCAAAACTTGTTTTTCTTTTGAAAGCTCTAATCTTCTTAACCAGCACCCATTCTTTGTCTGAACTTTTTGTTGTTGTTGTTGTTTTGTTCTTGTTTTTTGGAGACAGGGTCTCTCTGAGTATCCTTGGCTGTCCTGGACTCACTTTGTAAACCAGGCTGGCCTCGAACTCACGGCGATCTGCTTGCCTCTGCCTCCTAAGTGCTGGGATTAAAGGTGTGCACCCCCACACCCAGCTTTCTTTGTCTGAACACTAAATGTCCCCCTTCCCAGTCTATGTCACATGTTTTAAAACTCTTTCCAGTCTGCTCTTTGCCCTCAGTTGTTGCTGTAAACCTGACTAAAACCAGCCACCAATACCTGCACTGCATCTAAATGCCATCTGTCTTGATTCCTCTCACCAAATTAACCAGTCCATTGCTTTTGAATTCAGTTCCACCTCAAGACCCAAGACACAGTGAAAACACAGACAAGGTCTTTCTCAGTGTAACACAACTAGCATTGGGTTCAGCTCTCCCAAGAGAGCTCACATCAAGGACAGTCAGCACTGTCCATGCTCCTGCCTGTGTTCTAAGCTCCCGCCAGGACTTCCTGTGACATTCTGCTTCTAGTGGCTTGGGACCTGGGGCACTTCCTCAAACTCTTCCCATCTCTTCCTGCAAAGCAGTTCTAGAGGCTCGAGAACCACACAGGCAAGGTTGGCCACAGCACCAGCTCTTTCTGTGGTAGTTATTTGTCCATTGCTGTGACAAAACATACCTGGCCGAACCACTTAAAGGAGAGAAATGACTTATTTCATCTCATTTGGGTTTTATCGGTGGGAAGGGGGCTGGGATCAATCCTGTTTGCTTGGATCAATCCATCGTGGCAGCCGGGGTGTGTGACTGAGCTTCTTCACCTCATGGTGGATAGGGAAATGGGGATGAAGGAGAGAGACAGACAGGAGGGTCTGGGACAAGACACAGTCCCAAAAATATGCACCCAGTGACTTCCTTACTCCAGCTAGGCTCTGCTACCTACAGTTTCTAGAACCCCAGCTAGGGGCTGAGCAGTTATCACATGAGCCTATGGGGACATTTCCTACTGTACTTCATCTTACCCAGAAAGACTAAGAAGCCGGGCGTGGTGGCGCACGCCTTTAATCCCAGCACTCGGGAGGCAGAAGCAGGCAGATTGCTGTGAGTTCGAGGCCAATCTGGTCTACAAAGTGAGTCTAGTACAGCCAAGGCTACATAGAGAAACCCTGTCTCGAAAGATAAATAAATAAATAAATAAATAAATAAATAAATAAATAAATTGGCATGGTCACAGGCATGTTCCACCCCTGCACACCAGGCCAGAAGGCAGGGATTTATTTCCAGGTTTCAGATATGGAAACTGAGGCTCAGAAGAGGCATCAGAGTTCACCAAAGATCACACAGCAAGGAGGTGGCAAAGCTGGGGTTGAGGCTTTTGCCTGTTACACTGAATCAAGGCACTGGGGTCACTGCAGTCACTAGGGTCACATCCTCCAGAAGCCTGGCCTGTTATCCCCGGCTCAATCAGGATCTGGTATATTTTTTGGCCTTTGCATACATTACAAAATAGGTATACTTGTGGTAACCACATTTTCTAAGGACAAATTTGTATATGTGGCCTAAAAAAAAAAAAAAAAGATATTTTCCCCCATCAGTTTAGCTTATTGAAAGTCTTGAAAGGATTAAAGTCAAGTCATATGGACTTAATACTTCTGGCTACTAGGGCTGCCACAAAAATCTAGGCCAAGGGATGTTGTTTTCGTTATAATTCCCATATGTGCTCTCCCCCAGTGCTAAGGGAACTCCTTGGTTAGAGTGAAAAGTCCCTCACACTCTGGTTGTTCCACAGGACGCAGCATGGAGCTGCCAGAGGGACCAGCAGATTTCTCATGGGGATAAGGGAAGGATCAATAGATGCTTTTAAAGCTCACACAGATGTCATCTGTTTGTCCACTCACTTACTTGTCCATCTGTCTGTCCGTCCATCCATCCATCCATCCATCATCCATCCACACACATCTATTCACCAACCTACTTACTTATCCACCTACTCAACCACCTGTTCATCCATCCATCTGTCTGCCTGTCTGTCTTTCCATCTGTTCATCTATTTAGTCATCTTCCCTTCCCCTCTTCCACCTCCTTCTTCTTGTGTATGTGTATTTGGTTTTGGTTTTGGTTTTTGGTTTTTCAAGACAGGGTTTCTCTGTGTAGCCTTGGCTGTCCTGGACTTGCTTTGTAGACCAGGCTGGCCTTGAACTCACAGCGAACCCCCTGCCTCTGCCTCCCCGAGTGCTGAGATCACAGGTGTGTGCCACTGCTCCTGGCTTCCCTTCTTTCTTCTTATCTTTTAATCTTCCTTCCTTCCTTCCCTCCTTCCTTCCTTCCTTCCTTCCTTCCTTCCTTCCTTCCCTCCTTTCTCCCTTTCAGCAGGGACAGCCTGATCACCTACCCTCAGCCACACCTTGCTCTAGGTACTTGAAAAGCTGTGGGGTCCATAGTTCTTACCTGTGAATTTGAGGCACAAGAGCCCAGAAGACACCACATAGATCCGCCTACTAGCACCTGGTCAATTATATGTTGGAGCAAAACGCAAGTGAAACCAAACAGGAAACTATTGATGTCAATAAAGTTGTAGGATCTCAGGGATTGGATGGGAATGGGTGCCAGAGGCAGACAGGGAGGTTTGTGTTTTACTCACATCCTTCTTGCAGATGGATATTGCTTGGAAACCAGGATGGGGCCCAGACTGCCCTCTAGTGGCAGCTACTGGTACCACCTTGCCTTGCCTGTTTTATCTCCTCTTTTCTCTCTCTCTCTCTCTCTCTCTCTCTCTCTCTCTCTCTCTCTCTCTCTCTCTCTCTCTCTCTCTCTCTCTCTCTCTCTCTCTCTCTTTCGTTTTCTGAGACAGGGTTTCTTTGTGTAGCCTTGGCTGTTCTGGACTCGCTTTGTAGATGAGGCTAGCCTTGAACTCAAGAGATCCTCCTGCCTCTGCCTCCCCAAGTGCTGGGATTACAGGTGTGTGCCACTGTGTCCCAGCTTCTCAGTTTCTATTAAAGGAGTTTCAGTGCTTTTAGTGTACAAAGTGCTCAGTCAGAAGTGTTACAGGTGGGCATTTGGGGTAAGAAGGGACAGCAGACTGTAGAGGGCATGTGTTAGCCTCACTGTGCAGGCAGAAAGCACAGGCTCTGTGTATAACACACAAGGCTCACTGTGTGTGCCCAGACACACTGCTGTGCTTGGGCATATGATAACCACAGCCTTCTTCCAAGCAGGGGCAGTCAGGAGTCAAGAGACCTCTTCCAGTTCAGAACAGAGAAGGGTCGCTCAGCAGCAGTGGCAACATTCCAAGAAGCCAGGACTCCAGAAATCTGAGAGTGTGGGGACCCTCTGCTGTCTACTTCAGTCCTCTGCAGGCTGGGTATATGTCTGTGACTCATTTGTGCTGGAAAGAGGCCTTTGGCTTTTTGTATACAGTGGCTGCAAAGAACACACACACACATACACACACACACACACACGTATCATAACCTCCTCACAGCAGGGAGGTTGGGTACTGGATCAGGGCTGGACTTGGGGGGAAAAAAAAGGAAGCCTAGGTATCAACGTTAGCCAGGCAGCCTTGCCTGCTGTGTCGTTTTGCCTCTTTTCCAGCCCAGACTGCTCTCCTTGACTCTCCGCAAGCCAGGCCTCCTCCCAGGGGGCCATGCAAACTCCAAGTGTGGTTACTTCCTGATGTATCTGTGTCTGTCCCTCCTAGATGGTAGGGTGGCCTGAACCTCTTCTGTGACCACCTTTACTCTCAGTCTAGTAGCTTAATGTATGTTTCCCTGCTGACTGGAGGCCGGTATTCCTTCAGTGCCCAGGAAAACCATAATTCAAATGGCAACGCGATATTAGGAAACTATCTGTTACATACTAAGAGCCTGGAATTTCTGCTGGACCTCATGGCCAGGGTTAACCATACACCTTGAGGTCACTTAAGACTGCTAGCCTCCTGTGTGTGTGTGTGCTCAGCCTGTCTGCTTAACCTGCCTCTAAGAGAACTAAGTAACAACCAACCCTACTTGCCTTGGATCGCCCATGTAATCAACTTGTATAACCTAAGCTAATGTATAACTGTGACCTTTATGCTATGCACCCTTCCATGCTGCCGACCCAGAACAATGCATGCATATCATTTAATGAAAGCGGTAAACACGGTGATTGAAAGCAACCTTCTACAATCTACCACAAAGCCTGAAAGCCTCCGTTTGTGGATATCAGTGATGTTTGTAGTCTGGGTCCCTTGGGATCACTTGGAGCCAGAGACTCGGCCCCTTGTAGAACTGCTAAAGGTTTCTGTAAAGCGTCTCATTTCTTCCCCACGTGATGCTCTCTGTGCTCTTCAATAAACACAAGCAAAGCCCTTTGTGAGGGACAGACACAGACACACAGACACACAGACACACAGAGACGGAACACACGGAAGACACAGTCACACAGGAACAGATGCAGGAACAAACGGATTCACAAGACAGCCTTCAGACAGGTGTCACTTCAGACACAGACGGATGGATGGAGGGCAGGAAGCATAAAGCAGAGAGTTCGAATCTTGATTTGCTGTTGGTTCAGCGACTCCAAGGGGAAGTGCATTTCTTCCCTTCTTTAATGCCATGTACCACTAGCAACTCAGCTAATCACTAATGCATATAATCCATCCAGTCAGACCCTTGCTTGGTAGGCAGGGGCCAGAGAAACAGTGGTATGGCCACAGAGCGCTGTGCAAGGTCAGGCCACACAGCCTGGCCAGACCCGACATGGCCAGTGGTACCTCAAATAGCCATTGGCTTTCTCATTCCAAGGGTGCAGAGGCTCAGAAGAAAATATGTGTTCCGGAGCTAGAAAGCCCTGGTTCTAATCCCGGACTTGACTCTTCCCACCCTGGGGCTTTGGCCTAGTCACTTAGTCTCCCTGTACTTCAGTTTCCTCATCCAAGGAGTAGCATGAGAAGCCCTACCTGTAAGGTTGTTGTCAGCGCTAAATGATTGAATTTCTGTGTATATGTGGATCACTTGGGGGGTCTCATTAAATAATGGATTCTGACCCAGCAGGTCTGGGTGGGGTCTGAGACTCTGGCATGCACTAGTATGAACACTTGGCACAGTTAGGGTTTCATGTCAAGGGTAGAGGGTATGAGTGTTAGGTTCTGTTACCTGAGGAGGCTATGGCTTCTAGAACATTCTGCCTGGGGCATTCTGCCCTTATGTCTACCACAGTTCTCTGCTTCGTTCTTGGGTCTCTGAGGTGAGTGTTTTGAGGCCCTGGGTTAGCCTATGTTCTAGACCTTGAGAAGGGACAGGCACTGGACAGAAAAGAGCTGAAAGAGACCCAGGAAGAGAGAGGGCCTGGTGGTGAGGGCCCACAAAGAGCCCCCTCAAGTGACCATGCTACCTTGAATAGCCTTTGCTGGCCAAACCACAGACCTCCAAGCCTCTCCACCCCCACCCACTGCTTTGCCCCTTGCACCTGCCGCCCCCTGCTTCCTGCAAGAAAGGTGCAGGTGGCTTCAGCCAGGCTGCTAGGCTAAAACCACAGGCCTGCCACCTCGGCCACATCCTTCCCAAAAGAGCACCCAAGGCCAGTTTACCCTGGCCCCTGGGTGAATGAGCCAAGCCTGGCTTGGTTTCTGACCTCTGACTTTCATAAGACAGAGGGGGCTGGAGGTGTGGAAAGAGCCCCCTATACCACTGTGTGTGAGGCGTAGTGCATTTTGGCTCTATTCAGGTGAGCTCTGTCTCCTTTCACAGCTTCATTTGTGACATGAGTGACAGCCCAGGGTTGTTGCAGGAATCCCTGAAAGAAAACTGTGAGTCTGGGGGTTCAGGGTTCCTGACTCATACTCCTTCATGGTACCTGAGCTCAGTGGAGGTGGGGGGGGGGAGGGGGGAGGGGTCATTTCTCCAGGATCTTCCGGGATCTTCCAGGATCTTCCGCAGCACCATGAATGAGCTGGCCGCAGCAAGTTCGGTAAACAAGAGGAGCATAAGTAGCCTGTGGCTTAGCTAGCATCCTTTGCCCTGTCAGTTCAAACATGAGCTCTCGAAGATTCCTGAGATCAAGGCCTTGGATTACTGGGGCCAAGCTCCATGTATCAGTGGACGTGAGTTTCTGCACAGTCCCGATCCTCCTTGGCTTTTTCCGAAGTGGTGGTGGTGGTGGTGGTGGTGGTGGTGGTGGTGGTGGTGGTGGTGGTTCAGGGAGTGGGGTACAATGTACATGGAGCCCCTATCAGTACCTGTGGAAAGCCCTGCCTCCCTGGAGGGTTGCACGAAGGCTAGGGTGGACTCTGCCATTCCGTGGGTGCCTTTCCTGGGAAAGGACTTGGAGTTAGTTATCTAACCCGAGCTGGCCTCCTGTAAGGGCTGGGGAAGGGCAGAGGCAGCACCTTGGGCTTCGGCTTGCTGGTGTGACTCATGGCTCCTGGGGTTTTGGCCTCTGATGGTGGCCATTTCTCTTTGGGACTCTTTCCTGCATTTTGAGGTTCGTGGGAGAGCTGATGGGAGAAGTTCTCCTGCTCCCCCCAGGAGGTGACACGTGATACACACTTTGTCAGTGCGACTCTAGGATCGGAGGCAGGAAATGGATTCCAGTGTGGGTGTGGGTCTCTCAGGGCCTTTTCAGCTGCTCAAGAGCCGGTCTTCTGAGGTCTGGGTCTCTGCCCTCCAGAGCTTGTGTGGACTCCACATCCTTCTGGTTTGTTCTGTTTGACTCAAACCAGCCACCACCTGTCCCTGTGGTCTGTAGCTTTGCAACTGTGATTGCCCCAGGGAAGGGATAGGGCCTTAGTGAGATGAGGGACCAGGGCCTGGTGAGCTTGACCTGGCCCTAGTGAGATGAGGGACTAGGGCCTAGTGAGCTTGACCTGGCCCTCATGAGACAAGGGACCAGGGCCTGGTGACCTTGACCTGGGCCTAGTGTGATGAGGGAGCTGGGCCTAGGCCTAGTGAGTTGGTTGCCTTGCTGGGACTCAGCTCTGACCCATGCTGGTGGTGGGGTTGAAGAAGCAAAGGGGAATCCTAGGAGGGAGCCCACTTTCCAGCCCGCCAGTGTATGGTTAGAGAGGTTGGTGGTTTGATTGCTGGGCAGGGTGGGGAGGAGGTAGCCTATTTGGAGCTGTGGAGTCAGCTGGTGAGACAGCAGTCTTGGCCCTCATAGCCCCTAGCTCCTCCTAGTACCCTGGCTTGTGGCATAATCTAGAGTAGAGGCATGCTATGGGCGTGAGGAGTGTGTCCCCCACAACTCTGAGAAGGAAGGTTGAGTAAACAGTCAGTAAGGAAAGGGCCTTGTCCTTCCTTGCACGAGGGGCCTCTCACGATGCCTTTACTCACTCTGAAAGTGAAACCAGCCACCCACCACTCACAGGCCCTGCTCCCTATGAGAATTTTGTGGCCTGTACTTTATTAGCCAGCTGCCCAAAGCAGCAAGCACTCACTCAGAGGGCTGCTAGCCCCCATGGGTGTGCTGGGGAACTCAAGACAATCTGCCGGGAAGACACTAGCCTTGAGCACAGGGGCCTCACACGTTCTTTCCCCATCACCAACCCTGCCGGGGAGCCAAGCAGAATGAAATTGGTACCTTAGGCTCCTCGAGCATCAGGGCGACAAGCCACGTGATGATGCCAACCTGACTATAAGGCCTCAGGAGAGAGAAAGCTGGACATGCACATGCTCCTGGCGGCCCCATCACAGGATGCTGGCTTCCCTCTCACCATAATCCTTTAACCTGTGCTCAGTGGGTGCTCCTTCAGCTTGGCAGAGGCATTCACATGAGTCAGGGATCCCAGGTGCCAAGCATAGAGGCCAGCCCAGCTTTTGCCATCAGCAAAGGAGAATCGGAATGTTTCTGGGATCTCTAGAAGGCACTGGGATTCAGCATTGAAGGCTCAGAGAGACAGCCATGAGGGGGAGACTGAGACAGGCAACCACCTTCACCAGCTTCTGGGCCTTACTTCCCTTCTCCACATCACTTACAGAGTTATGGAGCCAAGGCCTGTGAGTAGAGGAGCCAGGCTTGGGATTGAACTTTCTGGGGACACTTATTCCCCTTAAACTAAACCATTGTGACTTGTTTCCATTGCTCAGCCATAGTCACAAACAAGCTTGTGAGGCAAACATCACCCAGGGATTAAGAGTCTGACTTGATAAGATGGCCCAGTGGTGCACACCTTAAATCCCAGTACTCAGGAGGCAGAAGCAGGTGGATCTCTGTGAATTCAATGCCATCCTGGTCTACACAGTGAGTTGCAGCAGGCTGACCAGGGCTACACTGTGAGACACTGTGAGAAAGAGACAGAGAAACGGACAGACAGAGACAGAGGGATATATATATATATATAAAGAGGGGGGGGGCAGAGACAGAGAGACAGAGGGGGAGAGACAGAGACAGACACATACATACAGACAGACAGATAGACACACACACACACACACACACACACACACACACACACACACACACACAGAGGAGGGAGGGAGGGAAGGAGAGAGAGGGAGAGAGAAAGAGATTGAGATTGTCTGGCTATCTGGCCTGGCCTGTCAAGATGGTTCAGTGGGTAAGAGGGCTTGCCACCAAACTGGACAACCTGAGTTTATCTCAGACCTATGTGGTGGAAAGAAAGAACTGACTCTCAAAAATTGTCCTCTGACCTCCACATGTGTGCAGTGACACATGCTCCTTTCTCAGAATAAATAGATAATTATGCATAGACACTCAAAGAAGCCTGCGTTCTTCTGTGACACGACTGAGTTGGATCTTAGCTTTAGTGTTCTGAATTTGTGAGATGGGGCAAGTGTTTCTGTGCCCAGTTTCCTCTTATGCAAGAGCAAGGAATTAGTATAATTCTCACTAAGTATGTGGGGCTCTGAGAAGATTAAATAACATGACATGCACTAAGCCCTTAGATTAGAGTCGGCTGAAAGCAATCAGTGCTAATGGCTGGCTGGTGAAAACATTTTAATTACTTACCAGTGTATCTTGCCTCAACTGGCTTTATGTGACAGAAACATCAGACCGCCGGGAATGGTGGGAGGAAAGGGGGGCTGGGGCCATGCAGCCTGACCGAGGCAGGCAGGTAACAAGAGAAAACTGCATCCTTCCTATATCACTCTCCTTGCTTCTGCAGTCAGGATAGCTGTCAGCTCTGGTCTCCTTCAGGATCCGGTTCTCCTTCAGAAGGTCCCTTGTTCCTTACCCCTTGTTTGTTTAAGGCAAGACAGGCAGAGCTCCCCCCCCCCCCTGAAGGTCCTGAAACACTGACCCAGGAGAGATACATTTTAGGCATTACCGGGAGCAGCTGTATTGGTCAGCCATCTGTTACTGGAACAAATACCAAGGTAGTAAAATAAAGAGGATCGTTTTATTTTGGCTCGCGGTTTTGAAGGGGCCAGTCCATGAAGCCTGGCCCTGGTGTTTTGGATCCTTGACTGCACTTTCTGATGGCAGTGTCCAGCTAATCCAGGCTCCACCTCATCTCATGGCCAGGAAGCAAGAGTAGGAGAGGATGAGAAATGGTCCAGGGATCTTTTTAGTACCTGCCAAGAGTATATTCCCAGTAACCCAAGGACCAACAGGGCCAAGATAGAGACTAAATATTTTCTCCATAGGCTTTTTGGAGGGAAATTCCATAGCAGCAGGAGAGAGTGTGCTTTGTTTAAAAAAAAAATTTTTTTATTTGGGCCGGGCGTGGTGGCGCACGCCTTTAATCCCAGCACTCGGGAGGCAGAGGCAGGCGGATCGCTGTGAGTTCGAAGCCAGCCTGGTCTACAAAGTGAGTCCAGGATGGCCAAGGCTACACAGAGAAACCCTGTCTCGAAAAACCAAAAAAAAAAAAAAAAATATATATATATTTATTTATTTTTTATTGTATATGAATGCTTTGTCTGCAGAAGAGGGCATCAGATCATATTATAGATGGTTGTGAGCCACCATGTAGTTGCTGGGAATTGAACTCAGGACCTCTGGAAGAGCAGCCAGTGCTCCTAACCTCTGAGCCATCTCTCCAGCCCCACACTTGTACTTTGGATGGGTCAGTCTAGCAGCTGACAGGGGATAGGTCTGAGGTCTGGATTCAGGAATAGCTCTTGGGAAGCCATAATTTCAAGTTAGAAATGCTGAGAGGACTAAGTTCAAATGCTGCCAGTGAAGGTGCAGACAAGCAAGAGGGACTTGGGAGGCAGCACTAGGCATGTGTGCTGACAAGATGCTGGACAGCGGGGCTGAGAGGTTCCATAGCCAGGGTGGGGGCGGCAGGAGCTGCATCCTACAGTATGGACTCTAAAACATGAGCATGCATCAGGATCTGTTGGAGCCCTCATTAAAATGATGCTACCAGGCTCCAAGGCAAGAGCACCAGGCATCCAAGCTGTGGAGGGGAGAGTCTGTGAATTTGTATTTTGGAAAAAAAGACTTTGTCTGTCTATGCCTTTGTGACTGTGCGAGTCTATGCACATTGCAGAGGGCAGAGTAAGGCATCAGATTCCTCAGTGCCAGAGTTCCGGGTGTTTTCATGATGCTGAGCTCACTAAGCAGCTACCGGGGTGCACACCCTGTTCCTAATGACCGCTCAGTCATCATTCTTAGCCACCAAGCCACCTCTTAAGCCCCAGGGAGTTTGCATCACCAGTGCATTCCCAGGGAATCTGGGGCCACACACAGAGAGAGGGCTGCTGTCCCTGAGAACAACATAGTGAGGTTTGCTGCAGCTTCTGGGTCGGATCTGGATAAGTCTGACCTGAAGAACGCGTTTAAGGAGGGCTACAAGGAGAGACTGTGAGCTCTTGTGCATGGTGGAGTTGTTGTGCGATGTCTTTTCCCTGCCACATTCCCTCTGCTTGAGAATGTCTTTCGCCAGGGGCTAACAGGCCATGGTGCCTTATACTTCTGCTGTGGACTCTTCCAGATGAAGCAGGTGAAAAGATTTGATAGCCATTCTTTATTAAGAGGAGCAGGCAACACTGGGGTGTCGCAAACCACACCTGTAATCCTAGAGCTGGGTGGGCTGAGGCAAGACATCAGGCTACAGATCAAGTTTAAGGCCAGCCTGGGATACATGAGGTTTTCCTTACCCCGCCGGCAACCCCCTCCCATGCCATACCCCACAATACAAACAAATAAACAAGGTGGGGGAAAGGAGACTGGAGATGTAGCTCGGTAGGGAAAGTACTTGCCTAGGATGCCCAAAGTCATGGGTTCTCTAGTGGAAGAGTCCCAGCACGCAAGAGGTAGAGAAAAAGAGCATCCCATGCCCAAGACCATCTTCTGTTGCACAGCAAGTTCAAGGCCAGCTCAGGCTATGTAGAATACTTTTTTTTTTTTTTTTTTTTTTTTTTTAATGAAAGAGGTACAGACACTCCAGAGGAGAGGGTGTTGTTTAAGGAGGGACAGCTAGGCTGGGCGGTGGTGGCACACGCCTTTAGTACCAAGCACTCGGGAGGCAGAGGCAGGCAGATCGCTGTGAGTTCAAGGCCAGTCTGGTCTACAAAGTGAGTCCAGGACAGCCAAGGCTACATAGAGAAACCCTGTCTCGAAAACAAAAACAGACCAAAAGAAAAAAGGAAGGGGAGCTGGGGTAGTTAACAAGCCTCAGGGAAACTGGAAGCTCTGCAAGGCTCACACTTAGAAATGGTCTCCTGCTAAGACTGGTGCAGCAGTGAGAGACCTGTACAACAGTTTTTAGATGCCATCATTGAGTGCCAACTACTTAGCAGGTGAGGTATTAATTCCTTGGGAGAGGAGCCTCAGGTGTTCTGTCTCTAAAACAGGGTGGGAGGAAGTATTTTTGGATTGGGAAGCCTGGCCACAGGCCTCTACCTAGCTGCAGGAGAAGCTGGCAAGTAAAACTGTGGCTTGTGGGTTGGGGGGGGGGTCTGTTCTGTTTTGCTCTCTGTTGCTGTAATAGAACATTCTGACCAATAGCAACTTGGGAAGAAAGCTGCTTTATTTGGCAAATACTTCCAGGTTACAATCCATCACTGGGGGGAAGTCAGGACAAGCGCTCAGAGCAGACAGCAGAGAGGAAGACTGCTTACTGGTTCACTCCCAAGCTCGTACTGAGGTAGCTTCCATTTACAGCCTAGGCCCATGAGCCTGGGGATGGTGCCACCAACAGCAGGCTGGGTTTTCCATATTGAGACAATTCCTCTCAAATGTGGTCACAAGTAATTTGATCTGGGTGGTTGAAGCTCACGCCCAACCCAGGAGATATCCCCAACCCAAGAGACACCTCCAACCCAGGAATGGTTTACAAAGCTACCACGTGAACAGCAGGTATGATGACATCAGCTGACATCAGCTGAGAAGAAAGACCCTCTCTAGAGGGCCCCATGTCATCTCCCCCTTCCCTCAGAATGTACCCCCTCTTCACAGCAGTGGCACCCAGCAGTGTGTTCTCTGTGATGGCTGAGATGACAGTGGCCGACTGTGTGTTTAAGTGAGAATCGGTGGCTAAGCTTTTAGGTGGGAGGATTTCAAGCCCTTTTAAATCCCGATCCTCAAGCTGGGATGGTGAATGGACCTGCCATCCCATTACATGGGAGGCTGAGATTACAGAGTGAGACCTTGCCTCAGCCACCCCCTCCCCCCAGTTAAACACATATAAAACATCTCACTGTCAGCTGTTCTTGGAAATTCTGAGTTGGTTGGCAGTATTGAGTGGCATTCCCCGCAAGCATGCCATATTCACCACACCCCCATCATCTGAGGTAACTTCAGTCCTACCCCCTCCAATTACAGCTGGGGACCCTGCCTAAGCCCACCTAGAAGATACCAGGCTGCCTCCCTCTGATGGCGCCTGAGGCTTTGCTTGTTCCTTGTGTGCCCATGTGGCCCCTGCAAGTATCTCCCATCTTGAATGGGATTCCTCAGTCCTGAAGCTGTCATTCCTTCAGTTCCCCTCAGGGACGCCCTGTCATTGCCACCATCCAAGAACTGGGGCACCTGGACTCATAGCTCTACTTTCAGAAGGTAAGGGAACCATACTTTTTCCCCGGCTGTGCACCCAAAGAGTCCTTAATATTGGGAGGACTTAGAGGCTGGGGTCACATTTTAGCTAATTGCCTTTGTCCCTCAGATGCTCCTAGGTTTATCGTGTATTTATGCTGCAGCTGGGATGGTCCTTCATACCTGTAGTAGTGACAAGAGCCTTTTGTGTGGTTGCTATGTGGGCCCAATTTGAAAACACTGTTTGAGAGCTTCAGGTGGCCAGTGCTCAGCCAGGGCAGGGGGTCTCACAACCCTCACTTTCCGTGAGTCCTCGTCAGTGGCCCAGCACCTTCTGGGGACTTTCTTTGTACCACCCCAGGGCACTTGCCCCCATAGGCCCAGCTTAGCCCTGTGATTCTGGGGAGTATACTGGTACCTCCATTAATATCCGGATGCCCCGTTGACATCTGGTACCCAGTTGTGCATGTGGCCAGAGCTGGGAAGACACTCTCTGCCTCTCTCCTCTCAGTCCGCTCTTATTTAGATTCTTGAAGTGGTGCCGACACCGGCATGACTGGGTAGCACAGGCAGGGCCAGTGGAGGAGTACCCGGCCCTCTGTGTATGTTATAGGGCCAGGCCCAGCCTGGTTCCTGCCCACTGCCTCACATTGCATCTTTGCCGTTCAGGGCCCAAAAGGTCCCCTGTTCTTTGGAGTCTCTAGTCACTGGCTCCTGGGGCTGGACCTCACAGGGTTGTGGGGGTGCTATCCTTCTGGGTGGACTGGATCTCTACCCAGGGTTCCTGCTTTCCCCAAGCAGACATGTAGGCTATGGAGACAGCTAGGCGAAGCCTTCTCAAACGGACATCTAAATGGTTGGTTCTTTAATAAAAAGCACTAAAACCAAAACAAAAACACCAGGGAAGCTGGGCTTCTAGGAAGAGCCTCTCACAGGTGCTCTGCAAACATCACACGTCCTCTCCTCGGGGTGACACCTAGCCTGTCTTCTGAGAAAGATCAGAGATCTTGGCGAAACCCTGTTTGAGAAAAGAGCAAACAGAGAACATTTGAGAAAAGAGCAAACAGAGAGTCTTGCCCTACTTGTTTCCCATGGTGGGGTGGGGTGAGGGGAGTGGGCACTGCACACTGTCACAGGCTTTGCACAGCTGTCCCAAAAGGCACATTTTGGCAAGGAAGCGAGGAGACCTGCATTAGGTCACCTTGCCACTGATCATGTCTGTAACTATGGACAAAGCGCTTTGTTCCCTGGGCTCTGAGAAAGACGGCCGGGACTCCTATGGGCCATATGACCTGAGGTATGTTCGCGGTTGTATGACAAGGTTAGAAGATGGTGGTTGATAGGCGGCCACACAGAGGGGCCCTCACTTTTAAATTGGGGTTTGGTTATAGTTTATTTTCAGGAGATGCTGAGTTCCTATGAAGCAGGGCTCCTAGCTGCCCTCCGTAGAGACAATGGTAGATATAAAGTTCAAACCTGTCCTAGGCAGGAACTAGCTTACCCACTTGGAGTTGCCCAGTGCAAGCACCCTCTATCATGCCATGTGTGCACGTGCGTCACACACACACACACACACACACACACACACACACACACACACACACACACACACACACATCTTTGTATTTTCCCAGGTCAGGGAATAGGGGTGCCTTCCTATTCCTTCCAGCCACCCTTGTCTTTGCCTTTTTACCCAGTACCAGTCTCCTGCAGATGCCTGTTTCACTACCTCTGGCCTCATAGTGTCGTGACCACACTGCTAACCTTCCCACAGTTCCTATGCGGATCTCTGCTGGAGGCATGTCGGGTGTGATTACTGGGACCACATCTGGAGATGTCAATAGACGTCAGGTTGCCTGCCAGAGTGGGCATGTTAAACACACACGAGGATGTGACCTCCATTTACGACCACCTTGGGTAGCAAACTTCTTGTTCCCAGCATCGTCTGTGTTTTGCCTCCCTCTCGGGTGCTGCGTAAGCAGGGGATTCCTTCACTCGAAATGCATCTCGAGTTAGAAAAGTCTCATCACTGTGCTGTCACCATTGGAGGCTACAGAAACAGGCTGAGGCAGCTTCAAGGTTGACGGGCCATGGCACCCTGTGGAATCTCTGCGGCATCCATGGCCCATCGTCAATGGAGATGTTATCGTGCTTACTTGTCCACAACTATATCTGAAGTTGCCAGAGGTTTTAGAAGTTCTAGACCACTTGTCCTTCACTTTCCCTCCCCCCTCCTCACCCCCTTTAGATGCTCTCTAGTGAGAGCTGGGTCATTTTCAAGCTCTGGATGAATCCCACAGTTCCTGTTTTGCAGTAGGCTCCCACAGTCCACACAGCTGGGACACAGCTGGGCGCGGCTTCAGCCCGGGATCTGAGTGGTCTGGGGGAAGAGTGTGGTAGTGATAAAGTGGACAGATTTGTCCTGGTGTTAGCCCTGAGAAATCCCAGGTGCTGGTAACTCTCTCAGGCGAGCCAGTCGCAGAGAAGGTCTGATGGGACCTGTGTAGAACTGGGTAGGTTGCTGTTGGTGCTGTGGGTGGTGCTGGATCCAGGAGCCGGGGGAAGAGGGTGGCTCCCAGATCATCATGGAGAATGCACATCTCTAGATGAGGGCTCCAAGGAGGAGGCAAGGACTATGGCAATGTGGATGCAATGAGGGGGGATGGTCTGGAAGTAGGGGTGAGAAAGGAGCCATGGAGCTTTGCCCCTAGCAAAGAGTAGGTGTTGGTAGAGCCCTCCAGTAAATAGACCCAAGACTGTTTCTCGACCTTATCTCAGTTGGGTCCCGCTAAGGTTTCTTCCTACCCCGTGTTTTTCATCAGTTGGGAGGGGCAGCTGTCTGTGCTGGAGAGGCCGGTCTTGCAGTCAGATACCTGTTAAGCCAAGGAACAAAACTGGAATCTGGGTCACCAGTGAGGCTGATACAATGGGGGTTGGGGCTTTTTCTTCAGTTTCCTGGCTGAACAGCAAAAGATAGGTCTTAGCTTTAGAGAGGGAGTGGTCTCTAGGTGGGCCACAGTGTCATCTGATGAGTAATGTCATCCAGGCTGAGCAGGGAGGGTGAGGCCAGTGGGGAGGGTACCTCAGTAGATGCGGGGATCTTCACAATGGTAGAGACTGGGTTGTGGCAGAGTAGTGGTGCACTAGAGTCTATAGCACCAGCCCTCTGTTTGCAGCTATGAACTTCAATTGCTGCTGGGCTGTCATGTGACTAAGCAATGGCCAATGCAACGCTAAAGTAGCTAGGACAGCCTGGATAGAGTGCTTGTTCTTCAAGCCAGAGGACCTGAGTTGGATCCCAGATCTGGCAAAGACAGGAGGATCTGGCTAGCCAGCCTAGTAAACTGGTAAGCTCAGGTTCAGTGAGACTGTAAGTAAAAGTTAGAGGGGCTGGGGCAGTAGCTGAACAGGTAAGATCACTTACTGCACACATGGGGAGGGCTGAGTTCTAACCCCCCCAAACCACACAAAAAGCTGGAAGTGGCTACATACACTGTTATAATCCCCAGTAGTGGGGTCACTGGGGCTCGCTGCATGCCAACTTGCCTCCAGGCCCAGTGAGAGACCCTGTCTCTAGAGAACAAATCAGAGAGTGTTAGAGCCAGGAACCTGACATCTTTCTCTGGCCTCTGCATGCTTGCACAGTGCACCCCACACATGTACATACACACACGTATACCACACATGTGCCCATACCAAAGGAAAAAAAGAAATAGCCAGGCAACTTTAGACACCTAGAGACATGGCCTCAGCCTCTTTCTCTGCCTGTAGCTGCAGGAATGAGGGTGTGATGGATGGTGCCTGAGCATCTCCTGGATGTGTGAGGAGGAGGCAGCAGAGTGGCTGTTGAGGATGTCCCAGGAAAGAGAGAGGTTGGCTCTGGATCCTGACCTCACAGAGCCACCTGCCATCCTGGGCTGCCACTTCTGGACTTCTTACGTCTGTGAGAGGAATCAGTCCTCTCTTATCTGAAGCTGTCGTTTTCTTCTTTCCTGTTGATGCACGCAGCTGAACTGGGACCCTGCTGTTGGTGGGAAGGGGTCTGCAGCTTGCGGGGTCTGGTAGAACAGGTCAGTGATGATGAGACAGAGGAGCAAGTGCCATACTGATTGATGCAGAGGGACAAGGGACTGTGGGGGAGGAGCTGGTACAGAAACCTGGGGACAGCAGCATAGACCCTGATGGCTCCCAGAGGCTTGAATGATGAGGGGTGTTGGATCCTGTCTTAGGGTTTCGATTGCTGTGATGAAATGCCATGACCAAAAAGCAAGTTGGGGAGGAATGGCTATATTTGGGTTACATGTCCCTATTGTGGAAGTGAATCAGGGCAGGAACTCAAACAGGGCAGAAACACAGAGGCAGGAGCTGATGCAGAGGCCATAGAGGGGTGCTACTTACTGGCTTGCTTTCTATGGCTTGTTTAGCGTGCTCTCTTATAGAATCCAGGACAACCAGCCCAGCGATGGCACAACCTACAATGAGCTGGGCCCTTCTCCACCAATCACCAAGTAAGAACATGACATACAGGCTTGCCTATAGCTTGGTCTTATAGAAGCATTTTCTCAACTGAGGTTCCCTCCTCTCAGAGGACTTTAACTTGTGTCAAGACATAAAACTATCCAGTACAGAGGCAAACCCCTGGATTCCAGGGTGCAAAGGAGAGGGGAATCTGAGGGGGTCCAGCATGGCTTTGTGTCCAACAAGAGCAATCTTATGGTGGACAAGGGGGAAAGTCACAGCTGAGAAGGGACATTGGGGCTAGGAAACACCTGCAAAAATGGGGTCTTTGCAGTAGCGAGTGAGCTGTGAACTATGTTTGTGAAAGTAGAGGGTGAAGGGAAGTTTGTTCACAGCAGAAACCCATCAGGATGCAGAAGGAAACAGGGGTATAAAAGGCCCAGGATCAGCATCTGTGGGGACTGTGGGGTCAGGATGCTGAGGGGAAAGGTAGCTTAGTGAAGGGGTTTATCTAAACACAGCAATCTTCAGTAAGAGACCTGGGGTGACTAGATGAACACTGTCAGGCCTCTGACATCTGAGAAACGTCTAGGTTCTTCCTCACGACATCCCAGAGGAAATGCTGGTGTCTCCAGAACAGCAGACCAGGGTTCTTAGGGGACTCCAGTATTTTCTGCGAGGGTGGTCTGTGAACAGTGGAGTCCCACTGGTGACACAGCATGCCTGTGCCCTGCACATGAAAGTCCCAAAGTCTGAACATGAACTGATGGCCAGTTGATGACCAGTAAGAATGCTTGGGCTGGAGGAAATTGGGGTGGGAGTTTCCTTGAGACCAGGGGTCTGGTGAGTCCCATGAGCTTTGGGGCTAAGCTACCAAGCTGGGGCTGTGTGATGAGTATTCTGAAAACTCCTGGGAAAAAAGGGGTGAAGTGATCTGATTGGGGTTGAAGAGTGCTCATCACTGCTGCCCATTCTGGCTGCTGAAAAGGAAACTATGACTGGGCAGGAAGTTCCTGTGGTCCCAGGGATGGGAGGAGGGTCGGCACACTCCCCTGCACCTGGATGGTGCCTAGGCCTTTGGACCCTGCTATGTCTAGTACTGCTGCATAAATGAGAGTGAAGTTGGCATTTATGCCTTACTTTCCTTACAGACCAGAAATCCTAGCAAGGAAGAGGGGGTGGGGTGGGTGGGAGATGGAGAGCAAGAAAATGAAAGACTGGGGAGAGAGAGAGAAGAAGTTGGAAAAGGGTGGGCAGAAAAACAGAGAGACAGATGGATTAAAAGTGGGGGTTTTTAAAGGCTGTAGCATGTAGACTAAACCTTTCATCTCCCACCCCACTGGCCATACTGGGTCCTAGACTCCACCTTCTCCCAAGGGTGGCTGAGAAATGGGGTCTGTCACATACTGGGGAGAATGCCCCGTGGGGCCGGGGGAGCATAAGCTCATCTTTTTCCTCATACCTCTATGTGCCCCTCCTAGGTCTCACAGGTCAGAGGCTCTGAGAAGAGAGTAAAGACTGTGGTTGCCTCAGGCCCTGGCCTGGCAGCTTAGTCGGTTTTTACTGACTGAAAGAAGGGTAAAAGAAGATGGAGGATGGCAAAGAGGCCTGGACTGCACCAGTCAGGCCGGTCCGTGTCATCCCCACAGACAAAGCTACGATGACACTGGGTCTTTCGAAACTGGATTATCTGTGGTTTCTGACTTTGCCTAGGGAGAAAGAATTTCTTTTGGCTTTATATGTGCTTTAAAATTTTTTTTAACTGATTCTATTTACCTGGCCAGAGGAGCTAAGTTCAAGGTTTGCAAGCTAATCCAAGAGCCAGTCATCATGACTTCCTACGAAGCTTCCAGAAATATCCTGTCAATTTCTATGTTACTGTGTTTATGTTTTTTATCTTCTTCTGTCACAGAAGAGCCTTCTAGGGTAGGAGGGAAGTGGGCTGGGAGAGAGCTGTCAGCCATTTTCTGTGGCTGTAACTCAATACGTCAGAGAATTGAAGCTTGTTGGGCTCACAACTAAGCTCAAGACCCATGACAGTGGCAGTGGGGAGGCCTTCCTGCCACATCATAGCAGGTCTGAGGCATCACATGGATGGACAGAGCAGTGTGCTGGCTCTTGTCTCTCTTCCAAGTCTCAAGTCTACTACTGATGCCATTGTGGGGAGCCACCTTCATGATGTCATCCCACCCTAACGCCCTCCAAAGTTTCTGCCTCCTCAGTCAAACAATATATGAATTTGGGGGTTAAATTTCTAATATATGAGCCTTTAGAGAATGTTTATACCCCAACAGGGAGCACTGACTCTTATTCCAAGCCTCCATGTAGGGCCTGGATACCTTTCTGTGTGGTGGTCTTCTCACCACATCCCAGGCAGGAACTGATAAAACCCTATTACAGTTTGGATATGAGGTGCCCTGCAGATAGCTCCTGTGCAGAAAGCCTGGTACCCTGATGTTGCTTTTAGAAAGGGATAGGATCGTGAGGATGTAATCTTTGAGTTAGTCCATGGATGAGTTTGTAGCAGAATGTGCTGTTAGGAAGTGGGAGTGGTAGGAGGGAGCAGGTCCATGGGAGCATGCTTTGGGCAGATGTATCCTGTCCTCAGAAGCTTTGCTCCCCTCTTCCCCTACTTCCTGGTTGACACACTGGGACAGGTCTAAACCCCCAGGAGCCTGGTCCCACAAGAACTGAGAGCCACAAGAACTCTTTGCTCAGGAATGTTGTCACCGCTATGGAACTAAAGCGGCATCTCAATTTACAGATTTGGGAACTGAAGCTCAGAGAGTGCAGGTCACACAGTCAGGGTGACTCTCCCCAGCAGTGCCACCCCACCTGTCTCCTTTCCTGGCTCAGTTCTCAATTCTCTTTTTTAGGGTCTTTGATTTCACTTTCTGGCATCTGCCGAGGGAACCATCCGTTGGGCTGCCCTTCTAAATTCTCCTACCCACTTACCCCTCATCGCATAAACATTTCCTGGTGAGATGCAAACAAAAATCTGCCCCCCCCCCATATCCCAAATGGGGCGCCAATGACAGACAAAAGGGAGCATTTCAATGAAGTCCAGCTTTGTGAACTAGCTGACTGTTCATTGAGTGAGGGGTTATGGGTGATACCAAAGCGACTGAGTCACAATCTAGCATGGATGATAACACATCATAGCTGCATAGATGGGGTCCCTACACTCTATATCATGTAGCACCCCTGATTCTAGTTACCTATAGGGGGAGGGAGGCTGGACCTCAGGCGCGAGTCTGATGCTGTCTCCCTCCTTTCTGTGAGGGGATGAATGATGCTCTCTTGTGGCGGTCACAGCTGCCCCAATGAAGATGGTGGTGGCGGTTAGGTTGAGAAAGCAGCATTCTGCATTGCTTCCCTTTTTACAGGAGACAGCAGCTTGTTATATTTCCCCAAGCAGGACATTAAAACCAGGATGAAGGGAGAAAGAAAGTGGGAGTCCCTGGGCAGTGAACTCCTCCACTTCGCTGTCCCGTGATACTACACGTAAACACTCGTTCATTTATCATGAAAGCCATCTCACTGAGAGAGGAAAAATTAGAACCTATGACTTTGAAAAGAAGAGGGAAGTTCCAGAAGGTCCAATCAGTGGCTATCAAATTGCTCATCAAGCCCCGAAACTAGTCACCCCTGAATGTTAGCCTGAATAAAGGGCATCTCAGAAAGCTGGGGAGAAGGGGGGGTGGTGGTGGATGGGAGATAAGACATATGCCTGGACTCTAGGTCCTAGAGGGATGTGTCTGTGAGTGGTTTTGGTGTTAGGGTGTGTGTGTGTGTGTGTGTGTGTGTGTGTGTGTGTGTGTGTGTAGTGTGTGACCAGAAGATAATGAGGTTAGGGTAGCATGTGTGAGATGCAGTGAGGGTGGTGTAGGCAAAGAAGGGCCTGCCCCCTCAGGCTCTGTGTACAGCTAGGTCCCTGTACCACAGTGACTGTGTGAGTATGCCACATGCCACATGCGGTGGCTGCCCCTGAGCGTAGGAGGAGATCTTATCAGTGCTAGGTGTGTGGAGTTTCAGGCTACCTCATCAACCCCCCCCCTCCACCTCCCATTGGGCCTTGCCCCTCATCCTCTATACAGGAAGTGGGCTCGCCCTGGGTTTCAGTCTGTTGCTGGCCTAGCTGCTGTCTGCTACCCAAGGTGCGGAGCAGGAGATGGCTGTGGACCCAGTCTCCAGTAGGACTGCAGGGACCATATCGCCACAACTCCATGTCGCAGCCAGGTGATACCCCCGTGTGGTCCTCTGGGAGCCCAGAGCACCCCACCACTTCTTGCTGGTTATACCAGGAGACAGGGAGCTGGGGAGACACTCTTTCTGACTTAATTCCCCCTATAGTTTCTGTCTGGGTTTAGATGCCCAGTCTTGTCTTGGGAGTCCCTGGTGATTGGGTAGCCTGGATGTCATGGTTTCTTCTTTAAGAATAGGCCTTCTAATGTCAGGCCACAGTGGCTCCTTCCTAGCCTACACTATGGGGCATCTGTGAGCCATTTTGCTTTGAGGGCCTCCTCTGGGCCCTGTGTGGTGATGTCTTAGCCCAGAGGGGTAGAGGACAAGGTGAGTGGCTAGAGTCAGTGCTTGGGCTGTAGTGTGTGTGGGTCTGGTGGGACCCACCCCTGCTTCCGGTGGAGTGTGTCTCAGCCTGGGGAATAATGAGGGAGAGAGAGAGAGAGAGAGCGGGAGAGAGAAGGAATCTCCCCTGGGACCTGGCTGTGATGCCGGCTATACTGACTGACAAGTGTCTGAGGGCCCTAGGCTGGAGGCCAGAGGTGGGGTTCCAGCTTAGATTTCTCTCTTACTTTACTGAGTGGCTAGAGAGGTCAGGAGCATATCCAGGCCCTGGGCCGCCTGAGGTAACAACTTCCCACCTTCAGCTGTGTTTGTAGCACTTCAGAGCCAAGGTGGGTGGCCCGAGGAAGGTGGAGCTACCTGTGAAGGTCCATTTATTTCCACATACTCTTCCAGGAGATATGCCCAGTTGAACAGCAAGAGGTGAGCTCTGTGTGTGTGTGTGTGTGTGTGTGTGTGTGTGTGTCTTTGGGGAGGTGGTCAGAAAGGGAATCTCTGAGGTCAAAGGTCAACAGGTCTGATAGAAAAGCTCCTGCTTGTCACCTGCCCTTAGCAGGACCCCACAGACCTGAGGGACCTCAGACTACACTGGGCTGGAATTTGGTCCTTTTATCCTAGGGAGTAGGCTGGCTGTGCCTTGATCTTCCCATGTGGAAAGACCAGCCACAGAACCTACTCTTGTGCTGTGAGACCGTGCTGCGACATGTGTGGGTCAATCTGAGGCAGGGAGCATGACTGTCAGTCACCGCTGACCCTCCTCCATCACAAGCGTCATTGTACTGGAAATCAGGTGACCCAGTTAGAATGGCCTGAGCCTGTGGGATGACAGATCCTGTCAGAGGCCTCAGTGGAGACAAATGAGTCAGGAGTGGGAACGTCTGGTAGTTGTGAAGGACATGCGTGGGTGAGCCTCAGGGAGACAGTGCCTGAAACTCTGAGGTCTTGGGCTGTTCTTGCTCTGCCAGAGGCTGGCCTCATGCTGTGTGGTTTTGAGTGCCTTTCTTAGTCTCCTAAAGACTCCATTTCCTTCTTTCTTTTTTCCTAGACAGGGTTTCTCTGTGTAGCCTTGGCTGTCCTGGGCTCGCTTTGTAGACCAGGCTGGCCTTGAACTCACAGAGATCCACCTGCCTTTGCCTCCTGAGTGCTGGGATTAAAGGCTTGCGCCACTGCAACTGGCTTCTCCATTTCCTTTTTGCTGAAGAACGGCCACAGCTGCTTAGAGCTACCCCTCTCCACCCCAGCCAAACCCTTCCAGAACCTTCCATATTTTCTTGCATCTAACACTGCCCAGGATGAGCAGGCACCCTGTGCTTCTTCAGCCTGGGTTGGGGAGCAGGTTTGAGTGCCTTTTCCCAGGCCTGCTGTGCTTTTGCTGGGGCTTGTGGTCTGGCCCTGACCTGCCTGTGATCTTGTCTCTTTATTCCTTTTCCTCTCCCCTATGGTTACGTCACAGGCCTTCCCAGCTTGAGGCTGTTTAGATGTCTTGGCCTAACCCAGCTCGCTGCCTCATCAAAGACCCACAGTGCTTCAGATCAGCTGTGGAGGCCTCTTGCTTGGTGCAGCGGCCTGTTAGGGCTCCCTCCTGACCCAAACACCTTCAGGCCAGGGATGCTCTGGGTAGAACCCCAACTCTGTAGACTCGGCTGTGGGAGCCTTGGTCTCTTTGTCTGGGTAGCAAAGACGCTGAGCAGCTCCTGAGCTGCTGGGCAGAAGAGAGTGGCTGGAAGCCTGAAGGCCCCAGCACATGACCTGAACAGTGCTCACTGAGCATGCCTGGCAAGTACTGTCACCAGGCCACGCTGCATACTCATTGCCCTGGTCGATGCCCAAACACAGTCCTGCAGTGTGTGTGACATTGAGCACTTCCTGGGTGACAAGTTCAGCAACTTGGAGTGGGTACTCTGCTTTGACAGTCTGTCAACTGTCACGCAAGAGGGATAGATGGCAACTCAAGGCAAGACATCCTCCTTCATGGGGGGAACCAGGGTGAGTGTCACAGGACTAGAAGAAAAAGGAATATGAGATGAGCCTTTAGAGGATAGCAGCCTCTGTGGCACTGGAGAAAGAACAACCCTGGAGAGGCCTTTAGAGGACCAGACCAGAACCACCAGCTTGTGGAACCTGTGAGAGCCACCTGAGGCAGGGCTCCGTGTTGCCTTGCAGGCTCTTCAGAGCTGAAGTTGGAGCTCTTGGTGGCCCTGTGCACTCTCTTCCTCTGAGCCCACTTTTCAGCCTTCATCCCATTTTTTTTTTTCAGTTCAGTCTATGAAAGATGAGGGTATCCTGGAACCTCATGGCTGAACAGCAACTGTCTGTATGTGACAGATATTAGTTTGGGAATTAGAGATCCAGGAATGAATGAAACCAAAGTGCCCCTTGTCCTTCCTTATGGCCCATCTGTGACTTGTGGGCGCAAGTGTGAGTGTGCATATGTGTGTGTGTGTGCGCGCGCATGCATGCATGCATGCATGCATTGAATTTTTAACTGAACACTGTTCTAAGTTGTGTGCTAAAGCCTCACGATGCCCTTCACTATCTGCATGGGACCTGAGCTATTCCTTTGCTCAGAATATCCATGATGCAGATGCTGCCCACCTGTCAGTCACCTAGTGGCCTTGGCTGTCCAGTCTCCTGTTGTAGCGTTCACAGTGCTATGACGGGTCCCTGTCATCTCACATCACCTGGCTATATGGGTTGGGCACCTGCCGGAAGATACTTTGAGTGGGAGAGACCTCATTCACACAGTGCTCAGGAGTGTCCCTAGGAATCTTCTTGTATCCTAGCATTGTCATCCATGTCTCATAATGGGATTGTAATTTATAGGAAAAACATAGGATTGTGAGGATTGGTCTGGTGTTTCAGGCATCCCTGGGGGTTTTAGAATGTATCCTTTGAGGGACAGATTTACTTACTACTTTGCACAAACAATGCCGATGCAAAATGGGGTGAAGTATGGTACGGAAGTGACAGCTGATTAGGACCGGAAGGAAGGGAGTGAGCTCCTGTGGGACAGAGGGCCTGGGGCCGGGGCTGCGCTGGCTCTGAATTGAGCAGGATGAGGGGTCCTGACTTGTTCTCACTTTGCTCTCTTCCACTTAGGGCCTACGTCCTCAGCTCTGCCTCTTGGATGTGATGGCTTCCATAGCTGTGTCCTGGCGTCTGTCCTTCTACATCTTCCTTCTGGCCTTGGCTATACCTTGGGAATCGGCGGCGATGGCGGTGAAGGGTGAGGACCCAGCCTTTTTTGATGCCCATGCTGTCCTTGATGGGAGGTCACATCCAAGACTCCTGCGGTCTACAGCAGGAGGCAGGGGAGGGAGGAGGAGGGCCATCAATAGCAGGAGGCAGGGGAGGGGAGAGGAGGGCCATCTACAGCAGGAGGCAGGGGAGGGGGAGGAGGGCCATCTACAGCAGGAGGCAGGAGAGGGGGAGGAGGGCCATTTACAGCAGGAGGCAGGCGAGGGGGGAGGAGGGCCATCAATAGCAGGAGGCAGGGGAGGGGGAGGAGGGCCATCAATAGCAGGAGGCAGGGGAGGGGGGAGGAGGGCCATCTACAGCAGGAGACAGGGGAGGGGGGACGGTGTGATGGGACCAGAGGCCAGGTATTCACCTCCTTGAGGCCTGCACAGGCCTCTCCCAGGCACATGCAGAGGCTGTTGATGACCCCTGCTTGGCCATGGATAGGAGCTCTGTCTCCTCCCTTTGAAAATAGGTCTGAATAGGGGGTGAGAGGTGGCTCAGCGGGCAAAGTGGCTGGTGTGTATGCATGAGAAGTTGATTTCCCCAACACTCATATAAAACAGTTTAGGAATGGGGTGGCAAAGTGGCTCACTAGGCAAATGGCTTGTCCCACAAGCCTTACAGCCTGAACTCAGTTCCCCAGATCCTATGGTAGGAAGGAGAGAGTCAATTTCCAAAAGTTGTCTTCTGGCCTCTATGCACATACCATGGCATCTGTGCCATGTGCACTTTCATGCATGTGTGCGTACACACACACACACACACACACACACACACACACTGAAATGAGTTTAGATCCTGCCTGTCTGAGTTACCTACCTCCTCCTCTGGCAGGTGCAGGGTGCCTGGTGTAGGGTAGTGAACAGGCTCAGAGGCCATGTGTGCCCCGTAGCCAGCCACTCACACCCCACTCTGCCCACAGACTGCCCCCATCTTAAGTGCTTCTACAACTCAAGAGCCAATGTCTCCTGCGTGTGGAGTGAGGAAGAGGCCCGTGCTGCCCGTCAGGTCACGAACTGCAGCATCCATACAAAATCAAACGTTCGGTAAGTATGGCTCGCTCACAGAGCAGAACCTCGGGCCTGTGGGAGCCCTGAGCTGTGGAATTCTGAGCCTGAGATTCCCAGCAGTTAGCACCAGGATTGGCCACTCAGTCATTTGGACCCCTGGTAGCAGGTGGGATCTAGGCTCTAGTTGAGAGCTATCGATCGAGGTCCTGCACCAGGTCGTTTGGGGACAGTGGCTGTGAGCCCTTGCTGCAAAGTTAGACTCTATGTCAAAGACAACTGGGGTACATATTTGGTGCTTGCTGAGTTTTTTAATAATCTGGTATTTTGGGAGAGCCCTCAGGCAGCTGTGGGGCCACTTTGCCTGGGGTGATGCTGTCCTGTGGGGACAGGGACAGGGACAGGAAGTATCTGGAGAGCCATAGACTTCTTCAGGCTAAATTTAGCTGTGTGGAGCTTGGGGCCTGGGGGCTGAGCTGACTCTGGTTGCTGGGAGGATGGTATGGAGATGGTGAAGGCATGAAAAGGGATTCTGGTGGGGGGGCGGGTCTAGGAGCATAGGGAGCCACTAGCCTCTAGTCTACTGTGCTGCTGTCTCTAGCACAGGGGCCCCTGAGAAAGGTCTCTGGGTAGCTCTGTAGCACTGTCTTGATTTCTAAGGCGACTCTTTCTGTTCTACAAGGTCCTTGAACAAAACCTGTGAGTTTTATCTTGTGAGACAGGCATCTTGGGCCTGCGACCTGATCCTTGGGTCCCCAAATGTAAGTAGCATGGGCAGTGAGGTGTGTGTGTGTGTGTGTGTGTGTGTGTGTGTGTGTGTGTGCGTGTGTGCGTGTGTGCGTGTGTGTAAGTTTGTGTGTATGTGGTGTATGCATATACAGGTGTATTTGTATATGCATGTGTGTGGTGTGTGTGTGTGTGTGTAGGTTTGTGAGTATGTCATGTATGTATATGCAGGTGTGTGTGTGTATGCGTGTGTGTGTGTGTGTGTGTGTGTGTGTGTGTGTGTGTGTGTGTGTGAAGTCCCTCCAGCTGTGGGCTGAGGCCTCAGGCTGAGCCTGGACCTCTACAAGGCTCAACCTGGTAACACAAAGCAGGCCACCTGAGCTGAACAGGAAGAACAGGAGTTGGCGTGTTGGGCTTGCACCCTTGCTGCCCCTGTGTAGACTGTTGCCCCTTACCCTATACTGTGGCTCTTGCCATCCTTTTACATCCCAGTAACAATGACAGTCAGACAGGCTCTGACTGAGGCCTCAGATCTAGGGGACAGTGGCATGCTAGAGTCGGGCATCCCAGCCTTGGTGCTATCTCACAACGACTTAGTGACTCTGTGTAGCTTCAAGGCCTCAGTTTTCCCTACCATAAAATAGAAAAGAAAATGGAAGGCTAAGAGAGGTCTGCTGGCTGCCAAAGGTCACCCAGCCATAGGCAGCTGAGCTAGGACTGACCCCAGGCCTGGGGGCTCCTGGGGGCTTTTCCATATTGTCCAGCTGCCTTTTGTAGGGTCCCAGACCCAGACCATGTGGATGTAGCTTAAACATGTCCTCAGACCCTCTGGGCAGGGGCAAAGGGTTGCCGTGGGGAGTCCAGGCTATGGTATCCTGGCTTTAGGAAGTTTTACATATTATGAGAGAAAGGGGAGGGGAGGATGGCACCCAGCACAGCTGATGAGCTTTGGTATATACAACCGACTTCCATCCTGGTCCCATTATTTCTTAGCTGTGTGACCTTAGGCAAGTCCCTAACCCTCTCTGTGTTTCAGTCTCCTGGGCTACCTGATGGGGATGGTGGTAGTATGTGTCTGTCTCAGAGGGTACTGAGAGAATTCAGTGAGGTAATTTATACAAAGAAGAGGGGGACAGAAGTTCCCAGCAGCCTGGTACTGCCAATGCCTTCGGGGCAACCACAGCAATGATAGCCAAGCTGTGCTAATATTAGGCATGTGTGCACCTGAGCTGGTAGCAGCTGTGAGAGGTGAGGGCAGTGTTCTCCATGAAGTGGGATGATATAGTCAGTGCCTGGAGTTGGTCAGGGAACTCTAAGGGCCCAGTTCAAGGCTGATGCCTGTTGGAGGGGCCAGGCCTTAAGGCTTGGACTGTAAACTGCCACCCAGTCTCAGAGCATAGGTCCTACCGTGGCCTGCCTCTGAGCCTCCTCTTGTGGGGGGGCCTGTGGTATCGCCTACTGGGGGACCATGTCACTCATCCTCTGTGCTCTGGTCATTCTGGGGAGCTGTGGCTGCAGTGGTCTCATGTGAACCCACTTCCTGCTATCAAGCTGAGTGGTCTCAGCGAGCAGCATCGGGAAGGACTAACTATGTTCATCAGCAAAATGTGAGCAGTGGCTGCCTGCAACACATGTAGGACCTAGCCATTCTCTTCCAGAACAATCATGGGATAAGGCTACTTAGCTACTTGCATACCTCTTGTGATGGGGCGCTTTCTCCCAACCCTGGTGGCCTACTTCAGTTTCTATCGGGGATTACTGAGTCACTATGCTCTGTGCCAAACCCAGCTGCTGCCTGTGTTTGTAAATAAAGTTTTATTAAAATGTGGCCCTTGAGTTGTGACAGACTTAGCTAAAAGTGCTCCCAGCCTGGCTGGTTATAGACAACATGTGCTGCCCCCTGCCTTACATAGCTGGGTAGAGGCAGGGCATGTCCTTGTCTTGACATTTGACTGGTCTCTTCTCAGTATCTTCTGGAAGCTACACCTCTGCCTTTCTCCCTTGTAGTTACAATCACTGACCTCCGCAGACATCCTCAACATAAGCATGGTGTGCTGGGAGGGGAAGGGCTGGCACATGGTGGAGACCTGCAACTTCCGTCCCTTTGATAACCGTGAGTATAGAATCTGGTTTTGTGGGTGCCGTCTAGCCTCCCCGCTTCTGAGCCTTTCCCAAGCCTGTCTTGGTTCCAACCTCCCCACCCCACCTGGAGAGTCCCACTTAGACTTCAGCTTTCACTTATTTGTGGGTCTGTCTCCTGCTGGGTTGGGAGCTCCCCAGGGCATTCTCTGCTCACCCTGTCCCTCCTCCCTGAGCACTCAACACCAGCCTGAGCAGGCAGTGCTTGTGAAAGGCTTGAGTGTTGTTGAAGGACTGAGTGCTCTTTGACTTTGGAGGCCACCTCTAGAGAATCAAAGGGCAGGCGGGGGGTGGGGTGGGGTGGGGGGAGAGATCCAGGCAGGATTCAAATTGCAGCCCTGCCTTGACTCAGCAGTCTGGCAAGTCACATTTGGGCTTTAGTTTTCTTCTCTGAGGTCCTCATAACAAGAAAGAATGTAAGCTAGGATGCAGGGGGAAAACCCTAATGTTTTGTGGGTGGACAGAATCTCAGGGTTACAGGCTTAGAGCACTTTAGTTTGGGGATAATGAAGTAAATATCACACTTAAAATCCATGAAGGTAGAGGCTGGAGAGATGGCTCAATGGTTAACAGCACTGACTGCTCTTGTGTGAGATCAATTCCCAGTAACCACATGGTGACTCACAATCATCTGTAAGAAGATCTGATGCCCTCTTCTGGCACGCAGGTGTACATGCAATGCACTCATATATAAAATATAAATAAATAAAAGAGCCACACAGGCTGGGCATGTGGCTAGTGGTAAAACACTTGCCAAGCTTGTGCCAACATACTCTCACAGATATTAATAAACAAGTATATTGAGTGAGTGTGTAAATAGTGTAACTGAGAAATGACTCTTAGATGTTTATAATTTATATTCAGTAAGTATACTAGCGGAATACACAGATATAAGTTTATACGAAATGCTATGTAATTATAGTTATATGTTTATAATTATTTAAATATATGCCTTGCATAAATATATTCATGTAAATACATCAATAATAAAGATATCTGGATAAAATAGAGTACATGAGCTGGTGCCTGTACAGCTCTCCGATAAGTTGTCAAGCAGGGCAAGGCTGCTCGCCAATCATTCACCAGCTGATGAGTCACCCTGGAGAATGCCTCAGCAGACATCACAGTCTCTGACTTGGGCATCCTAGGAGGGATGGTAGGCACAAAAGGAAGAAGGTCCCCAATAGATTCACTCTATTAGGTGTAGGCAGAATAGCAAGAGGAGCGGCCTCAGGGTGGTGAAGCATACCTAGGGAAGGTTGTTCCATTTGAGCAGAGGACTGAGGAGAAGCAGGTACAAAGGAAGAGGGGCAGGGCCAAGAGGGAGGGAAGAAGGTTCAAATTGGGCTGGGATGGGTTTAGAAGAAAGAAGGAAGTAGGTAGGTGTGGAGGAGGAAATGGAACCAGTTCAGAGTAGGACATGAGAAAGAGAAGGGGGGGGGCATGTGCAGAGGAAGAAGAAGAGCGGGTGCAGAGGAAAATGAACAGGTGTGGTGAAGGAGAAGCAGGTGCAGAGGGGGAAGGGCAGCAGATGGAGAGAAGAAGCAGGTGCAGACAAAAAGCCCATGCAGAAGAGGGGCAGCAGGTGTTGAGGATGGGACAGTAGGCTCAGAGGAGGAGGAACAGCAGGTGCAAAGGAGGAGGAAGAGCTGGTGCAGAGGAGGAGCAGGTGCAGAGGAGGAGGGAAAGCAGGTGCAGAGGAGGGGGAACAGGTACAGAGGAAGAAGTGCAGCAAGTGCAGAGGAGGAGTTGGTACTGGGGATGTTGTGTGGTGGAAACTGGGCTGAAAGTTCTTGGTATCATACTGATTGGTCCGTGATATCTATTCCTTCCTCTCCTCGGTCTGCAGTTCGCCTGGTGGCCCCTCATTCCCTCCAAGTCATGCACCTTGAAACCCGGAGATGCAACATAAGCTGGGAGGTCTCCCAGGTCTCTCACTACATTGAACAAACGTTGGAATTTGAGGCCCGCACACGTTCTCTGGGCCATAGCTGGGAGGTGAGGGCATAGCCACGCCCCTGCTCCTTCTGCACCTTCTTGTTGCCCTTGTCCATTTCTACATGCTGTGTGCAGCTGGTTCACCCTGGTCCTTCTATATTGTTTGGGACTACTTGCTTTGCCTATGCTTTTATAGCTTGAGCATGCATCTGAGTCCATATCTATGTGGACTCCAGAGTAAGGTGGCATGTGAGGCTCAGCAGCCATTTTTTCACATTCCAAATGCAGCATACTTCCTGGTTGCAGGGGGACGGTGTGGCAGGGGGATGACGGGGACTGAACCTTATCATCCACACACATGTTCCTCTACTTATCTGTGGACTGTGAGAGAGGGGAAGAAGTCTCAGGGTCCCAGCAGCCAGGGAATCAGAGAGCTTTTGGGAAGGCTGGGAAAGGGCTGCTTGCTTTGCCTCCTGGCCTGGTTGTGGGAGGTGAAGTGGACAGTGGAGACATTGCTGAGCTGAGACCCATCTCTACCCAGGATGTGCCCCTGCTAAGCCTCAAGCAGCGGCAGCAGTGGATTTTCCTGGAGACGCTTACCCCTGACACGTCATATGAGCTCCAGGTGAGGGTCAGGGCCCAACGAGGTGACACCAGGACCTGGAGCCCCTGGAGCCAGCCCCTGGCCTTTCGGACAAGGCCGGCAGGTACAGTGGGCAGCCTGGAGGGAGCTTGGCAGGGCCAAGGTGCTCTGGGAGCTGCAGAGGTGGCATTGGCTTCTCCTGATCTCCCTCTTGTGGGGTCACTTACCAGAGATAGGGCTACTGAGGGGTCAGCCATGGCCCATGAGTGGTACTCTGTGTCCACTCTGAATCTTTAGAATTCATGGCTGGGAGCTGCTTTTCCCAGCAGGACAGATAATGTGGGGCACAGTAGTTCAGTTCTGCCGGAAGTGTGAGTGTAGCCTCTTAGCCTGGATACTGTGGGGCTGCCACACCTGGTGGGGACCCTTGAGGACCCGTCTCTGGCTGTGTCACTTGCTGAGTTCAAGGGACATGGAAGCTCTAGGCGTGATGCTGAAAAGCCTCAGTAACTGAGGTAGGAGTTAGTCAGGGCTGCCGTGGGCTCTGCTGAGAATGCCTCAGGGCCGTTGCTTTTAAGCACAGCCTGCCTTTCTGGACAAGCGAGCTTAAGCAGGACTGAGGACCAAGTCTCTAGAAAAAAACAAGCCTAGCTAGACACTGGTACCTGGCAGGGTGTGACTTGGGGGCGGGGTGTTGGGATTCAGGTGACCTTCTGACCTCTCACCTTCCACTTTTTATACCCTGGACAGATCCCAGGAATGTGACTCTTCCCATACTGTGGCTCAGACACCTTCTCCTGAGCCTTGGTTGTAGTTTTGGCTTCTTGGTCTGCGTCTACGTTTTGGTCAAGTGCCCGTACCTTGGGCCATGGTAAGAAAATTCCTGGCCAGTCTCTCCTTCCCACCTCATCTCTATTATGCACATTTTCCCAGGTTGGACTGAACTGCATCCTGCTCCCTCACACCTGCCCTCTCTCTGTTCCCTTCCTCAACAGCTAACTTGTCCCTGTGCCCCATCCCCACAGCTGGCGGGAAGGGGAGGTAGACTTTGGCAGGAAGAGTCCCCTGGGGCCTCCCAGAAGCTCCCAGGGGCCTCTGAGTGTCTTTTCTATTGCTCTTGGTCCCCTCCTATCCATTCCAACCTTGTCACACTCCTGTCAAACCCTCCTTAAGAGATTCCCCAGCACACCAGTAATACATCCCGACCTTTGATGGTTTCCACTGGAAACTATGTGCCAATCAGAAAGTGGCTCCCCTTTCTTCATTAGATATCTTCAGGTCCTGGGCAGCTTAGCGAGTAGAACATGAGGTAGGAATGCAACTTCCACTCTCTTCCC
Organism: Acomys russatus; assembly: GCF_903995435.1. Lineage (NCBI taxonomy): Eukaryota > Metazoa > Chordata > Mammalia > Rodentia > Muridae > Acomys > Acomys russatus. The sequence continues at coordinate 41,284,732 of NC_067153.1, read as the reverse complement.
AGACCAGCTGCCTTCGTGCAATGCACCACCATCTGTGGGCGTGCTCACCAGCAGGCCTCTCTCCCGCCTCCATCTCTAGCCTGTGCGGTTTGTCCCACTCTTGAGCCACCCTGTGAATAGCACTCAGTTCTGTGTCCACAGAATGAGCAATCCTATTACAGGGTTTATTTCAGACCTGTCTCCTCCTCCTCCTCCTCCTTCTTCTTTTGGTTTTTTTGAGACAGGGTTTCTCTGTGTAGCTTTGGCTATCCTAAACTTACTTTGTAGACCAGGCTGGCCTTGAACTCTCTTCTTCTTCTTCTTCTTCTTCTTCTTCTTCTTCTTCTTCTTCTTCTTCTTCTTCTTCTTCTTCTTCTTCTTCTTCTTCTTCTTGAGACATGGTTTCTCTGTGTAGCTTGCTGTCCTGGACTCACTTTGTAGACCAGGCTGGCCTTGAACTCACAATGATCCACCTGCCTCTGCCTCCCAAGTGCTGGGATTAAAGACGTGTGCCACCACTGTCTGGCCAGGCCTGTCTTCTTGCCAGTGCTCCAGCTCCTGGGGAGCAGAGGCCTTCTCTGCTGTCTGCTCTTATGTCCCCAGCACCCTGTACTATGTTCTCCCTTAGTGACATCTCAGTCAACATTGTTGAATAAATGAGTGGGCATGGGATGGGCCCACCCCCTACTCTCAGGGCTGTGGGTAGGGCTGGTGGTAGGGCATCATGCTGCTCCTTCCGTATCTGGTCTCACCCTTCGTTTCTGCCCTTCCTCCCTGGCCAGGCTGAAGACAGTTCTCAAGTGCCACATCCCAGACCCCTCTGAGTTCTTCTCCCAGCTGAGCTCCCAGCATGGAGGAGACCTTCAGGTAGGAGCCAGGGTCAGAAGACAGAAGGGTAATTGGTGGGCAGCCCAAGGGCAGGCTGCAGGGCAGATATGTGACCAGGTGACAGTGCCTTTGCCCTCAGTGAGAGGATGCAGGGTGCTGAAGTGAGCAGCCCGTCCCATGGGCACAGCTCTGTCCCTGCTCTCCAGGAGAGCCTTACATCTAAACCACATGGCCTTGCCTCTAACCCTGGCTCTGCCACTGCCTGGCTGGGTAAACTTGGGTAAGATATAGATCTTCCCAGTGCCTCAGTTTCCTCACTTGTACAAGTGGAGGAAAAAAAAAAAAGCAGTGTTACTGTGTGTGTGTGTATGGCCCTGTGGATGTTGCTGGGCATAGGACGGGTGCTAAGGGGACACAGGGATTCCTGCCTGCTTCTCCTGGCCCTGGGGGAGTAGAGCGATGCCCAGCAGGTCCACCAACTCACCGCAGTAACACAGGTCCTCTGAAATCACAAAACCTGGGTTCGTTTTCAAAGTGTGGCCCATACAGTCATAACATCTCTATTCTACCTGCTTCAGCCTAGAAGCTTCCAGAAGAAAGGGGTGGATAGAGGGTAGAGGGAGTCTACTGTTACTACCTCCAGCCTGACTGGGGTTCCCACAATTGGGAAGCATGTGGTGGGCCAGAGGGACCTGGGGAGCTGTGCTGAGGATGAGAGGCCCAGGCTGTCTTATTATGGGACGCGATGTGTATGAGTTATGTGCACATGTTCCTGAATGCATGGCTGTGGGTCTGGTGTGGTGAATAGCTCCTTAAAATGGTTTTTCTGAGCTGGATGCGGCAGCACATGACTTTAATCCCAGCACTCCGGAGGCAGAGGCAGGTGGATCTCTGTGAGTTCGAAGCCAGCCTGGTCTACAAAGTGAGGCCAGGACAGCCAGGACTACACAGAGAAACCTTGTTTCAAAAAAACCAAAAAACAAAAACAAAACAAACAAACAAAAAACAAAACAAAACAAAACAAAAAAACAGCAGCAATGCTACATCCAGGTTGCGGGTGGGGTGGGGTTCTGGATGCTGCTGATGGATGGAGAGCAGGAGGAAGGGCAGAGAGAGGAGGAGTTGAGTTCAGTGGTGGGGTAGGAGGTAGAGCAACCCACTGATTAGCCTCACTTTCTCTGGCAGAAATGGCTCTCCTCACCCGTGCCCTCATCCTCCTTCGGCCCCGCTGGCCCTGCAGCCGAGATCTCCCCTCTGGAGGTACTTGACCGAGACACCAAGGCCATGCAGTTGCTCGCGCTACAGCAGGACAAGGCCTGCTCCCCCTCACCCAGCGGCCACTCACAGGGCAGCTGCTTTACCAACCAGGGCTACTTCTTCTTCCATCTGCCCGACGCCTTGGAGATCGAGTCCTGCCAGGTGTACTTTACCTATGACCCCTGCACGGAGGAAGACGTGGAGGAAGATGGGCCAAGGCTCCCCCAGGGCTCTCCCCTCCCACCTCTGCTGCCTCTGGCTGGAGAAGAGGGGGACTACTGTGCTTTCCCACCCAGAGATGACCTGATGCACTTCTCCCCGACTTTGAGCTCCCCCAACACTGCCTATGGCGGCAGCCTAGTGCCTGAAGAAAGGCCTCCACTCTCCTTACAGGAGGGACTTCCCTCCGTAGCACCCCCTGACACGATGGGCTTGCAGTGCCCTCTGGAGCTGGTGCTGGAAGGTGATGGAGAGGTGTTGTTGGCCCATAGCTCTGGGGAGCAGGCCAGTGTCCCTGAAGGCAGCCTTCATGAGCAAGGTCAGAACAGAGGCCAGGGCCCTGCCCTGACTCTGAACACTGATGCCTATCTGTCTCTTCAAGAACTGCAAGCCCAGGATCCGGGCCACCTGGTATAGATAGGTGGCCAGATTTGGGATCCAGATGCCTGGGGCAGGTCAGGCTTGAGGTGGAGTGGTGAGGGTTCTCTTGAGGATTGTCCACTGTTGAGGACTGTCCTCGGTTAACCCCACCCCCAAACTTAGTCATCCACTTCTGAGCCTCCACTTGCTGCTTCCTGGTCCAGCCAGGATCTGGGGTGGGGAGGGGTGGGGTGGCCAGCTCCACCTTTCTATTTAGTCATAAGGTCACTAGCTTCCTGTGCCTGCCTCACTCCCGCCTGCTCACCTTCACAGGGCAGCCAGAACTTGCTTGCCCAAGTACAAATGTGACCCCACTCCACTTCTATCCTTGAGCTTGCTGTGGCTTCCTCCTGCCCTCTGCGCTGTTTCCTGTCCCAGCTCTTGCCCTGGCAGCACTGCTGTGGAACAGCTGTCCTCAGGGTGTAGGGAGGTTGCCAATGTCTTTAGCAGAGCAAAGAGATCCAGATAAGACTAGATGCAGCCTGTTGACTGTTGAGGGTCCCTCATAGAAGGAGGGGATGGGAAGGGTCATTAGACCGTCCCCTGAGATCCTAGCCACTTCCCCGCACCCTATCCCCAGCTACGCGTAGTTCTGCCCTTGGTGCGTGTGTTCTTGGGAGATGCTGGCCTATGTAGAGCGGGGAGGGTTGGCTGAAGTGAGGCCTCCATCTGTGTAGCTATGGAGACATTGTTGTCTATTCTGGGGTTGGGTTTTTTTTTTCTGTGATGCAGCTGCTTTGGGGTCACCTATACCCCTGTAAGTAAGCCTAGTAGACTCAAAGGCTCACCAAGCTGGACTTGAGTGCACTTGTGCCTTTGATGCCATATCTGGGAGAAGTACTTATTTGTTCATGTACCCGCCCCCACCCCCCAAAAAGCTTACACAACAAGCCTTGCTCATGTCAGTGCTATCCTTTGTGGAAACCTCACAAGGATCTCCTGGGGTCTCCTGGAGTCCCTACTCTTGGGTTACACCTTTGCAGGCACTGTTCACTGTGCCTCACCTACACGTCAAATTTCCTTCATCGTGATGACGGAGGTGCTGCTTGCTTAAGGCACTCAAACGTCTCCATTCCATTCTTGAAGGAGATGAAGGGATCAGATCCTGACCCGTCTTCCTTCTTCCGGGCTTTCACCTGGCTTCTCAGGGCTAGGCTTAGTATGGACACAAACATCTACACAGCAGTGGCTGTCAGCTGTCGGTCTTTCCACACCTGCCTCATCAATTTATGAGAGAGCCCAATTGGACAGTGAGCCCTGAGTCCCAGCAGCTAGATCTCTCTCAGAGAAGAGCTCTGCTCTCTAAAGACAGCTCAACTAGTACAGAACCTCATTTTCTGTCACTTGTTCCAGAATTGACTACACCATGATGATCATTTCAGGCTTCCTGTTCACTGCTCATTGGCTACCTGGACAGACCACAGGCCCACAGGCTGACAAGCAGCCTGTGAGGGGCCTGGACAGAGAAGCTCTGTTGCAGAAGCTCCTCCTGATCTAGGCAATCAGATTATCACTCAACCAGGAGTCATGGGATCAGGTGCTTGGGGGCAAGGCCCCTAGGCTTAGCAAGAAGAGATGGGCCAGTTAAAAGGAAGTTCAGGTCCCGTATTCTCCTACCTGCCAGGGGTCAGAAGCCCTGCTTCCTTCCCTATGAAACCCCACACATCCCCTCTTGCCACAGGATGCTGTCTGTCACCAGCCCCCTCTGTCTCAGCGATGGATTAGCCCCGGGCTCTGCATCCATGCTCTTGCTTGTGTACCGCACCCAGGCAAACGGGCAAAACTTCAGCATTCTCTTGCCTTAGCTTTCAAACAGAAATGCAACTTATTTTTTTCTGCAAAAGAGATCTGGGAAGGATTCAGTTCTCTCTCTCTCTCTCTCTCTCTCTCTCTCTCATCCTCCTCCTCTCTCTTCCTCCCTCTCTCTCTCCTCAGCCTCGCTCTCTCTCCTTCCCCTCCCTCTCATCATCTCTCTCTCTCTCTCTCTGCTCTGTGCATAAGGTCTTTGTAATTATTTCCTGGAAAGTTTTGCAACACTTTCATTTTTGTTTGTTTAAATACACTTGTTTACAGATTTTTTCCCCCCTTCATATCGCTTCTGTGGCTGGAAAACCCAATCTTCCTATAAATAAAAGGTGATTGTAAAAAGCAGACACAATAAAACTTTGTGTGACTCTGATCTGGGGGTGGAGCCTAGTGGCAGGGTGCTGCCCAGTCCATTTCATCCCGGCACTGCAAGAAAGAGAGGAAAGCAGGATAGTGTTCATGTCAATGCCAGTGGAACTTGGCCATCTCAGGTTAGAAGGGCGATGCCGCTTGAGATTGAGGGAAACGTCCTCTGTGAAGAAAGCAGGGCTGCTAAGAAGATCTTTGTCATTTATAGGAATTAGGTTTCTGTGCACAGATATGCTCCAACCTCCCCCCCCCCATTATCCCCCCCCCCCAGGCAGGGTTTCTCTGTGTAGCCTTGGCTGTCCTAGAACTCTCTCTCTGTAGACCAGGCTGGCCATGAATTCACAGAGATCCACCTGCCTCTGCCTCCTGAGTGCTGGGATTAGAGGTGAGTGCCACCACAGGCTGCTCCAACATCTCTTAAATCCCCACCTCTTGGCTTGGGCAAGTGTTCCAACAGATCATGCATTAATCTATCATCCATCTATTTGCCTTTCTCTCTGTCTGTCTGTCTGTCTCTGTCTAGGCCATTTAGTGATCACCTATCAGCTATCAGAATTTTTGCAGTGTCTTGAGAAACACTAGTCAGCAATCTCTAGCATTCATGGAGCTGCACGTATGGCAGATATTGTTAAACTGATTATACTTAGGCATGGCAGACACTACTAATCAATTGCACCCATACCTGGCAGACATTGCTAATCAATTGCACCTATGCATGGCAGACATTAATCATAGCCTTCCTTCCACCAGAGGGTGGATGCAGCTTTAGAGTTTGCAGTACTGTGTCTGGGACAGCCCCCAAGTCATGAGAGCTGGCACCTAGCAACGTGTCTGGGTCACGCTGCCTCTCAGTTTCCTTGTACAAAAAGAGCTCTTCACATTCCCTGGTTGATTCTCCAGGCAGGGAGAGCAGATGCTGAGCTAGATGGTGCAGCCTGGAAAGCTGAGAGTACAGTGAGCAAGGGTCCCAGGGTCCCAGGAAGCCAGGAAGCCAGGAAGCCAGAAGCCCAGCTGTTCCCTGTGTCTGGTGAGAGGCCTGATCTGGATGTGCGTGGAGAAAGGGGCCACCATACAGGTGGAGGTGGAGGTGGCCAGCATCACTGCACATCGGATGGAGATCTTGGGAGCTGGGCCAGGAGGAAGCAGCTGGCAGGGTAGTCCAGGGAACGGGGGTTGCCAGGACCGCCAGGATCAGATTTCAGGGGAAAAGCACCAGCTGGGGAGCAGGCACATCCGAGCCTCTGGAGACTGTCGGGTGCAGGGTGCAGAGCGGGAAGCAGGAAGCATCCAGGCGCAATGGAGGGGAGGGGGATGGGAGCACAAGGAGGGGGCTGGAGAAGGAGGCTTCAGGCCTCTCCCATCTCCTTTTTGTTGACATGTTCCTTTCTTCCCCAAGTCCCATCTCTGCTCTAGTCCTCACTCTAAGCAACCCCCAGAACCCAGGTTTCCAGGCAAATTATGGTGGAAATAGTTGGCTCAAGTCTAAAACAGAAATCCAGCCTGGCCTGACTCATCATGATGGCTGGGTCAACAGAAGAAAGCCCAGGAAATCAAAAGTAAAACCAAAACAACAAAGCACACTGGAGGCAGGATGGTGGCTCATCCCTGAACCCCAGTAGTGGGGTGCTAAGACAGGGGGATCTCAGGTTTGAAGGTAGCCTGGTCCATGTAGTGAGTTCCAGGCCAGTCTGGACTATGTGACAAGCCTCTGTCCCAACAAACAAACTCCCCCAGAAGCCCCCACAAATCAGCCAACTCCCTCTGTCTACACACACACACACACACACACACACACACACACACACACACACACACACACAAAGCATATCAGCTCCACGCCCTCGAGCAGAGGCAGAACTTGCTTCCCACTTTGCAGATGAGGAAACTGAGGCTGGGGGTAGTTGAGAAGTGTGGCTACTGGGTAGAGATTCTGTGCTCCAGGCTCCTTGGCCTGTGGACTTCCTAAGTGCACACTTGTCTGGAGGCAGAAAACCAGGCACCGTCTCAGCCTCCTGGTAGCCAATCTCAAAAAAAGAAAAAGATGCAACGCCCACTACGCTGCAAGAGGGAGAGAAACCCTTCCCACAGCACGACTGGCCAGGATGTGGGGCTAAGGGTGAGGCTGACAGTCAGGGGAAACATCTTTGGACTCCACCCTCCTCCCTGTGACTGGAGGCTCCCTGTGTTCATTGCCTCCTACCAGACAGCCAGCATCCCACAGGACAGGCACAAGCAGCAACTGCCTCACTTGTCTCCACAGCCCATCTTTCTACCAGGCATGTGCATTTTTTGACATTGCAACATGATGCAATCTACAAAATCTACACTTAAAAATCAATCACACAACCAGTTGGGTGCGGTGGCACACACCTATAATCCCAACACTTTGGAAGGGGGAGGCAGAGGCAAGCCAGCCTGGTCTACAAATCGAATCCAGCACAGCCAAGGCTACACCGAGAAACCTTATCTCAAAAAACCAAAACCAACCCTTTCCCCCCAAAAAAACCTACACAATTGAGGTTTTGGGGGGTTTTAAAAGACAAATCACATAATGCGCTTTTGCTTAAAACACTTTTGTGTTGGGTGACACTCATAGCTGCCCTGCTTTTAGCCATGGATTGCAAGTTAGGACCAAAACCTTCCACCCTGGACAGTGTCACTAAGAGTCACCTGTAGCCATACCACCTCCTGGTTTGACTCCAAAGACACCCTATTGTCATCAGGAGAAGACTGGGTTCTTCAATGTCACTGTCCTTGACTTGGGGACCCTGGGGAGCTGTAATCAGCTCTGTGCCCCATGCCCATCGGTGCACTAGGAACTCAGACTAGGCTGATTCCAAGTCACCCTCAGTCCTCAGTCTGCAGCTCTAGGTACCGCTTGGTAGCTGGTGTGATGCTGGGGCCATGTGTCTGTCACCTCCGGAGTTCAAGGCTGGCATTGGAAGTGGCTACAAACAGAAACTAGAAATAACTGATTTCCATTGTCACCTGTTGATCTCTGAGGTTGAAACAGCCTTCTCTTCAAGCAGTCCACTCACAGACTCCTAAAGATCCCTCAGAACCTCACTCAGGAACTCCCATTTCTGGGCAGCCCTCTGAGTTTCCCCTCTTGAGTTAAGGCATTTCTTCTGAAGGATCTTTGCTTAAAGCATTGCGTTATTAATGTGCTTCAGCCTTATTTTTTTATATTTTATTTAATTTTAATTTATGTCCATTGGTGTGGGAGTGTCAGATCTTGGAGTTACAGACAGTTGTGAGCTACCATGTGGGTGCTGGGAATTGAACCTGGGTCCTTTGGAAGAGCAGGCAGTGCTCTTAACCACTGAGCCATCTCTCCAGCCCTGCTTCAGCCTTACATATGTGCTTTGCTTGCTTGCTTGCTTGTTTGTTTCATCCCATTTTACAGATGAGACTTGAACTCATGATTTGATGGCTTGCTCCAGGTCATGTAGCTAGAACACTTCAGGGAAAGGATGTGGACTGTGTTGTTATGTGACACTGCCACTGGTCCAGATTGTCAACACTCTGTAAGGCATGTGCCAGCAAGTTATCTCAGACCATGTGACAAGAACCTACTGAGGCAAACATGGCAGCTTCTGGGACCTAAGAGGACGCTGCCACATACCCTGCCATGATGAGTTTACTGTAGACAGAGGAGTGTTGATGAAATTTAAAGCTGACTGGTAGCTCTGAGCCTGATTCCTGGGGCAGGCCTGGGGCAGCCCCACTGCTGACATTTTCCGACACCAGGGATGTGACACACCCATTGGGGGCCTTGAGAAAGCAAAGCAGGAAGTGAGGCTGCTTGAGACCTGGGGCTCAGGATGCCAGGAGGTACCCTTGATTCAAGGAAACCGGGGTGTGGAGGGGGAGAGAGCAGCTGGTGGAGAGGCCAGATTCTCCACCCCTCTGTGCACCTGGCCTCATGTGGGCATGCACACAGGTGTAGGCATGCCATTGGTGCTAGCCCCAGGGCTGGAGTGTCCCCAGAGGCCTCAGCCTCATGCTGAAGGAGTGACCATAGAGGGTGCAGACAAGTAGTCAACACTCATCAGCCTGTCCTCATTCCTGGCACAAGACCTTGTTAGGATGTTAGGAAGCACAAGGAGACTGCTCAACCGGGAGGAAAGATGCTGGAAGGGCCTTTGAGGGTGCTCAGCTCAAGTTAAGTGAGGCTTGGAAAGACTTGACAAAGGAATAGCAATTCCATTCATTTGTTTAGTCAACACTCTGTTTACAGAGGGTGGTGATGTGCAAGGCAGATGCAAGGTGACTGAGGAAAGGGAAGCAGATGCTATCTATCCTTGCAGCCCTTGAGGGCTGGGGCTGAGCGAGACAGTGGCCCTAGCCTTGTGGGGCAGCCTGTACAATGTTCTGGCTCCAGCTCCTGACAGCTATGCCCTTAAATGGATGCCAAAGCTTCTCTTGTGCCTCAGTTTCCTTGTTCAGATGATACCAGGACTGTCATGAGGATAAAGTAATTAAGTACATGTGATGTACTAAAAGAGTGCTGGATGGAGCCATGGGAGGGGACAGAACTGTGACCAGGTAACCCAGGGATGGTAGAGGTAGGACACTGGCACCCAACTCACTGCTTTCTGTTGGTGCTCTTGTCTGCTTTGCAACCCTCATGGGGATACCACATGGGCTCTGTTGCCCCTCCTCACCCTTTCTAGTCTCTTAATTCCTTTGTGTATCTGCACCAAGCATTCTGAGGGAGAATCCCAAGGGCTCTTTTTAGGAGGTATGACATACACCGAAGGTAAGCTGGGGGCCACATCCTCCTCCTCTCAGATCTGCCATCTTAGCTGCCACCACCCTTACTCAAGGCACTGTGTTCCCACCAGGCCTGTCCCATTTGACCTCTGGGAGCCTCAGTTTTCTTGTCTATGATGTGGAGTAACGGGACCAAAAAGAAGATCCTAGATTCTAGTTTCTGGTGGCTCGGAAGACTGGTCTACAGTCTCAGAAGTAGGTAAAGGGCCCCCTTCATTAGCATACTCCTCAGTTTTCTAAAAAGAGCCCTCCCCCACCACTGCTCTCTTTTCTACATCAGTGTCCAGCGGACTTAGTGACAGGGTGTGTTTGTGAGCCCACCTGAGGCCAGCCTACCATACAATTATTTACCAGTGGGTTTACTGAGGTTCCTGCTGTGGCCCTCATACTAAATGATGACTGTCAGAGGAGCTGGCATATCCTGAGATGCTCTTGGTGGTGGTCAACTCCAGGGATCAGATGGGTGTCCCTGCCTGATGGATCCTGATACCTTCTCCAGCAAGGGGCAGATTGAGCTTCCAGGAACTGAGCAAAGCAGCTGGCAAGAAAATTCTCTCACTGTGATAATGATGCTTGTGCAGCTGGGATTCCCATACCTGGATGCTCATGGAGACAGCAACCATGGGGGCTCCGAATAACAAGAGTGATGTGTAACAGCCACTTAGAAGGCGCTGGCACGGTTCCCGGGTCCTCCTGTCATCACTAGGCTTCCGGTTATGGCGCCTCTTCTGTGTGAGAGACAGTTGCGGGAACAGAAGAGAAGGTCTATGGCTAATAGAGGGGAGGGGTCTCCTTGGAGAACTGAGTGTGGATGGATGACCTTGGCCGGGTCACCTAGGGGAAGGAGCCAAGCTGATCTCTGTTTCTAGTGGAGCTCTGGCTGCAGACTGTAAAGATCAACAAAATGAAAATGTTGGCCATTAAACCCAGATCCCTTGGACATTTTGAACTCTCTGCCTGAGGCCCATGTGCCAGGTTCTGCCAGCAGCCACGAGAGGCAGGAGGGGCACACCTGCACCTTGGGGCTGCTACAGCCCAATTGGAGACTTCTGGGCATTAGGACTGAGATGGAACATACTACTGTTATGCTAAACCATTCGTGTACAGCCCTTTGTCTTACCGCCATCCTCCTGGACATATAATTAGCGTCTTCACCACAGAGGATTCTAGAGAGGCTCAGCCCATTGGGGAGTCTCCTCCCTGCCCACTTCAGGGTATGGGGGTGTCTACCAGCCCAAAGTATGTGGATGCCTGGCAACAGTGTGTGCCTAAGTGTGGATAAGACTAATAGGAAACAGATGTAGATGCAATTGAAGATGTTACCGCTCAGCTGGCTATGCTCCCATTTCAGTGTTGGCTGTTCTGGGCCCTGGAGTGCTCAAGACTTATAGACTGCATAGTGAACCTAGAGGCTTATAGCTCCCAGCTCTGAGTGCAAGGGACCCCATGGCTCTAAGCTTTGGAGATTAGATGCTCAAGCCTGATGCTTAAGCTCTGGGCCTCAGCCACCCCTGCATAGCTATTGCAACCCTTCGCCTTCAGCACCACTGAATGGTAGCAGTACCTAGCAATGAAAAGCATCAATTGGCACTATCTTCTGTTACAGCTCTTCTATAGGCCTGGGGTGCTGGGACCCTCTGTCCTGTCACAATCATTATTATAGGCCCAGAGCGGGAGGCTCCTCAGTCACAGTGACTGGCCTACAGCAAATAAAACATGTGGTGCCCATACTGGGCAGCTCCCTTGAACTTGCCCAGGGGTCAGGACTTGCCGTTTCTCATCTTCCACCCTTTTACACCCTTCACGGACTCTGTCACCCTTGTTCTCCGTCATTTCTGCTCCAGCCACTCTTGTTCCCTGACTTCTCTTGTCATGGATGCTGCCTGCTGCTGCTGCTGTCACCCAGCTGCTACCTCTGTAGCTGCTGCTGTCCCGCTGTCTTCTCTTTGTGCTATCAGCCAATTCTATTAATGATAAGGATCAAAAACAGGCAGAGAGAGAGAGAGAGAGAGAGAGAGAGAGAGAGAGAGAGAGAGAGAGAGAGAGAAGGAGACTCGCTCAAGAAACTCGTCTTATTGGACTTAAAGTCACAAAACCGAGGGCCACACAGGAAGGTGTCTCCCGGCTGACTGGAAAAGTGAGCTGAATATCTTGCTTACATAGACAAGGAGTGAGTGTGGTGCTGGTATTTGCAAACAAAAGACTGTCTTTGTACTGATCACAGGCCTTCCAGTGGCATCATTTCGGGAGGTGCTACCCTTCCAGCCCGGGTGCAAATGGCTGCATGCTCATCTAGAGTTGACCAAGTCCAATGCAAAGTGCTGGAAACAGATGCAGCTGAAACAAACGTTGCCTTCTGGGAGCTGGCATGAGCCTTTGTTAGCAAGCATCTGGGATTGCCAGGTTAGCTTCCTCAAGTTGTACAGAGAGTGTTTAAACGGCTGACACGAAGACAGTCCATCTGGCTGCTTAACTGGTAGTCTTTTACTCAAGATGGCCAGGACGTTGTAGAAGCATCCAACATCTGCCATTTTTGGGAATTAGATTATCTTGTACTCCAAATCTTAGTTTACTAAAGGAAAAATAAGCCTTAAAGGAGTGCTTGCCATAGAATCGTATCATCACCAGTTATTCATTGTTCTCCCGCCTCCACAGTATTCCAGGGATAAGTGGGCCCTTCTGATCCATCTAAAGACCAACTCTCCCACTTCCTGCACTGTCCCCAAGGGACTGTCCCAGCTTACATCATCCGATTGCAGGAAGGTCCGCGATTAAAAAGGAGGAGGAGGAGGAGGAGGATGAGGAGGAGGAGGAAGAGGAGGAGGATGGGTATCTTAGCTCTTTAGATTATGGATAATGATTGCAACTTGTTATGTATGTGCCCTGCCATATGTGGCCCTTGAGAGGGGGTACACTGATACATTCAGAACTTGGAAGGAAACCCCTATTGTATGTGGTCCTTGGAGAGGACATCCTACTTCACACTGGCCACAGGAGGAGGCACCATGATTACATGTGCCCGGGAAGGGGCACCCCACTGCATGTGTACACTGGGAAAAGGTTGGTTACCCATTTGATTTAATGCAAAACATATGCCCAGCCCTGGTTTGTTAAACCTGGGTGAATTCCCTGAGGCTGTTGAAACAGAGAGAGAGAGAGAGAGAGAGAGAGAGAGAGAGAGAGAGAGAGAGAGAGAGAGAGAGAGAGAGAGAGAGCCCACAGGTTCTCAGCATTGGAAAAGTGTGCCTTGCTAGTGATTCAGGCTTCAAGTTCAGGATCAAGGTGTCCATGGGTTCAGGGGTCTCCTCCTGGAGCTGGAGGAGAATCTATTCTAGGCCTTTCCTCAGAATCCAATGGTTGTTGACCTGTAGTGTCCTTGCCTGTAGATACAGCACCTAATCTCTCTGCCTGCACTAACAGTGTGCATGTGTGCGTGCGTGCATGCCTGTCTGTCTGTCTGTCTGACTGACTGACTGTCTCCAAGTTCTTTTCTTAAAGAATGTGGTTCTGAGTCTCCTGCCACCACAGCTGAGCATCACCAGGGCACTGCTTCTTTCTTCCACACTAGGCTTCTGAGGAACAGATGAAGTTGGGAGTCCTGGGTTCTGGTTCCCAGCACATGGAATGAGATCAGTGTGACAAGACTTCTGATCTCACCTGGGATGCGGAAAAGAGTTTTCCCACCATGTTACAGTTAGCTCTTTTAATGAGATTGCTGGTACTGGACGGCAGCAAACTCGGAGTTCCAAAGCTGAGGCAGCAGCAATCGCAGTGTTACAGCCCTTTGGTTAAACCACCATCTTAACGACAGAGGGTACAGGCAAACGCCTGTGCCTGATCCGGTGACAGCTAGAATGTAGGTTCCAGGGCTAATCCAAAGCTCGGGGCTCCAAGAGCCCCGACTTGAATCGAGCAGCTGCTTTGCGGCCAGCAGCTTACTCCTGAAGATGAGCACTGGGCTTCTGGCAGCTGGGTAAACTATAGTGGCAACCAAGGCGGTTCCACTATGGCTGCCTGGCCAGAAGTCAAACCCGGGCGCAGGTGTGTGTGTCCAGTGGTGAGTTCTTTGTGGAGGAGGGGAGCCCTTCTTTCCCCAGAATAAATGACCAGTCTGAGCCTCGTTGATGGAATAGATGGTGTGCTTTATTTCGTGAACAGGGACATTATAAACCTTGGGGAGGGGTTTGGAGGATAGGTGTGTTCAGTTGGCTGGGGATTGTATGCACGGGGAAAGATAACAGGTAACAACTTACATGACTGACCACCTGTAACCACCTGGGGACCGTGTCACGTGCTCCTGAGGCAGGCTCAGAAACAAGGAAGAGCTTTGTCCTGTGCCTTCCATTCTCAGGATGAGATTTTAAGTCTCAACTGTGAGGTTTCTGGGATTTGAACATGCTCTATCTCCATCCTATGGTAATTCCTCTGGAGGCATGGTCCATGAACCTGACATAAGGACACCAGTCATATTGCATTAGGGGCCACCTCACACTCACATCTTTCTGCTCTCTACAACTCATCTTTGTCAGGCCTGAGATGGCAGTCGGGGTAGGTGACACATCTTGACAACAGCAGGCAGGAAGACTTGGATTTTGTCCAGCCTGACTCTCCGACCTTTGGGCTGATTTTCGCCACCTGAATATGTTGGACATTTCAGGGCCTGTATCTGCCCTTCTGTGTGCCCCTAGATTTCAAGCCACAGTAGCCAGGCCTCTCTGACTCTAGGGTCCTGAGAGTCTGAGGGCCTGTAGTACTGTGACATACCGACCCTCAGGAACAGTGAGACCTTCATGGCATCTACGTGGAAGTATGTCCCTACTGTCTCTGTTGTGGGGACAAGCAGAGGACAAGGGCTAGACACCTCAGCCATGGCTTCAGGCTCTGAGATCTTGGGAATCTGAGGCTCTTGCCCTCAGATGCTTGTCCTCCTGTGTCCAGCCCCTCCCCTAGGCTGAGTGGATCAATGCCTGTGGTCATCGAGTGCAGAGGCCACTAATTGTGCAAGATCTTTCTGAGATCTCGCAGCTGCCATCATGTCTGGGCCGGGGCCCAGGCAGCTTGGCATTCCAGAGGACAGGACAGGGCACAGAAAAGGGACTCGGGGTGTCTGTGTCCCAGTGGACCCTGTCTCCTTTCTAAGTTCCCGTCCCCTGGAAGGGTTGCATGGTGGAAGCTAGAGAGTGGGAAGGGAGGAAGGCGGATGAACCAAGCTCGGAACGAGTGTCTAGGCAAGAGTGGAGTCCACTCTCATAGGGTCAAGAATCAGGCCCCCAAGCAGGGACAAGGACCCAGACAGAGCTGAGCATCAGGAGACAGCTTTGCCTTTCCACCCCCACAATTGCTGGGCTTTCTTGTGCCATTTTCCTGTTGGCCCAGAGGGGGCTAATGGCTACAATTAATCATACAGAGATCATGACTCAGAGCCCGGGACCTGCCCTGGTTCCTCTAGCACAGAAGGGACCATGTCCTCTGAACATGCAGAGTAGAGGTGTGTTCACACTCTCTCCACACTCACTTCACACTCCCCAGCCTCCCACACTGCACCTCACACCCCGTGTACATTGCTTTCCGCGCATGTGCCTCACAGCTCCATACATAACCTACATCTATCATGCTGTGAACATGTTTGTACCCACTTACACTCACACACAGATCCACTTCTCCACAGCCTGCTTTACATATACCACTCTACCCTACAACGCGCCCTTCATGCATATAGTTTTCACATGCACCCTATAATAAACATGATCGATTCTACATACATCATCCACTCACACATGCATTCTACACTGCACACATATCTCCTACATGCCTGGCGCACACACACACACACACACACACACACACACACACACACACAGAGGAAAGCACATGTCGTTGCCATACTGGGCTTCAGGCACACATACAACTCTGCAGAAAACCCAGGTCCATATCATATGATCTGGCAAATGTTTGGGTGAGACCAACACCCTCTGTAGCAGCACTCTATTGTAGAATTCTAGGATGAGCCTCGCTGGTAGCTTCTGTCTCCCTAGATTGGTGCATCAAAATGCAAAACAAACAAAACAACAAAAACAAAAAAAAGGCAGGATTCATCTTTGCACATCTAATCTAACCCAAGAGAGCATCCAAGCTAACATTTTAATCTATGGCCAGCATCCAAGTGATCAATGAGATAATTGGACATTTTTTTTTTTTTGTGCTTGCTTAAGAGCTGGGAAACCTGGGGTGTGTCATACCTATAAGCCCATCTTAGCTCATACTGACTCTATTTCATGTGCAAGGACCACACATGGCTAGCGGCCACTGCCCTGGACAACAGGGCTTTATAGAACACAGATAATTACTAGATCAATGCAAGAGGGTGTCAACCACCCCCCCCCCCCCCCACCACCACACACACACACACACACACACACACACACACACTTCTCTCCTGTCTCCAGACGGCATGGGCCCAGGCCTTTCAGGCCAGTTTAAGCTGTGTGAGCCCCTATTCTCACCTGAATAGGCCTCTGCAATTTCCCACTCATGCTCTTGGGGGACCAGGGGCTGTAACAAGGCAAGAATGTCACCAAGCAACAGGCCCCAGGGGAGAGCTCAGGTCTCCTGCTCCTGCCTGTCAGCCCCCTGGGTACCCAGGGGGCAGGGCGGGGCTGGGTAGGCGGGCATTGCTTGCCTCCTGCCTCCTGTGTCCTGCCTGTTTACCTGCCTTCAGTTACATTGTGGCCCTGGACCTGACAGGACGCCCATGGAGCTTGGGGCCACAGGCCACAGGGGACAAGGGCCAGGCACCCTAGCTATGGCTTCAGGCCATTGATCCAACCTAGGCTGGCCAGCGGGGGGTGGAGAGACCTTGGCCTGGACAAACAGAGGCTTCCAGGCCTGTGTGCAGGCCCGGCACCTACCTTCCACTCTTGAAGGTAAGCAGGGGCTTCCGGGACAGGGGACCAGGATCTACGAATGGCCTGGTATCAGCATCTCCTCTGAAATGGCTTCCTGGAGCTTTGAGTGGCCTGCTTTGCTTTGAGCAGTGACCTGGCATGGAGGCCACAGGGTGCACTGAGCTGGGGAAGTGTGGGTGGAGCGAACCTGGCTGGGCCTAAGATGTGGGTGCCGGAGGGCTTCCAGGGACCGGGTAGACTGGG
Source organism: Acomys russatus (assembly GCF_903995435.1). Lineage (NCBI taxonomy): Eukaryota > Metazoa > Chordata > Mammalia > Rodentia > Muridae > Acomys > Acomys russatus. The sequence continues at coordinate 41,267,930 of NC_067153.1, read as the reverse complement.
GATTTAGGTGTGTAGAGACAGGAGAGGCCCAGTTTATGGGGGCTGGTGGCTTTATTTCTTATTCCACTCACGGCTTCACACCCTGAGCTTTCTGGAGAGCAAGACAGACCCAGAGCCCCACTCTGCATCCATGCGTGATCTACACTCAGGATCCTTGGCTCATAGGCTAGAGCTGGTGTGTGTGCGTGCATGTGTGCGTGCGTGCGTGTGTGTGTGTGTGCGCGTGTGTGTGTGTGTGTGTGTGTGTGTGCGTGTGTGTGTGTGTGTGTGTGTGCCAGTGCGTGGGAGGCCACAGTGCGTGCCTACCGGTTTTTGTAATCAACAAATGGGTGTGCATTCCTCAATGTGTCTCAGTATTTATGCATCTCCGGGTGGGTGTATATGGATTTATGTGTGTGGCAGGAGCTCCCAACAGTCAACTCCTCGTGGCTCATACTCAGGCCCCTAGTGTCAGCAGTTCACAGCAGGATTTCCTCCCAAGTGGCAACCTACACCTCCTGTGTCCCTGGGTCAGAGTCCTGGCTCAGCCCTTCTGCTCAGTCTTAGGGAGTTCATCTCCTGGTATTTTTGATTCATCAACCACTAAAAGGAGACAGTAAAAGGAGACAGCCGAGGTTGCTGGAGGTGTAATGGGGCTTATATGTCACCATCCACTCCACGGTTGGAGTGGAACTCTCACACTGTGGTCGAATCCAGATGTGCGCTGTGCTACCTAGCAGCCCCGCCCCAGTGAACTCAGCCTGCTGAGGATGGACAAGGACTCTTCACTGTCAGGAGGGTGGGAAAGGGTGCAGAGCAGATGCCCAGTCTGTCAGGAGAGAAGTTGTCCTCTTCCGGGGGTTTCACACCATAGGTCAGAGAGCATACCCGCCTGGTCAGTTGCACAGATGGGACCACTGCTCCAGGGGCACTCTGGGAGAGTTTTCTAAAACGATATTACTGTCTCCACTGAGTGTAGAAGTCACATTGGAGCTTGTGGGCCAGGAGAGAGCTCAACAGAAGAGGAACATTGGGGAAGGGAACACTTACATGTCAGTGAACAAGGATCTGTGGGGTTTACAGTCCAATCAACACCATCCTCAGGGCTGATGACTGGCACAGAGTTTACTATTGCCCTTGGTGCTCAAGGTTATAATTAGGAAACAAACTAACAAACAATGTCAAGAAGCAAGAAAGTGGTGAAGTGGTGGGGGATGGATCAAGCACTTGTGAGGGTGGCATCTTTGGGCTGGGTGGGAAGGACCTGAGATCCTACATTCATTCATTGGACAGAAAGTGAAGGCCTACTCCATACCAGGCTCTGCATGGGAGCAGGCCACACAGTGGCGATGGAGAAAACCTTGTGTTTGTGCGGCCGTAGGGAAGATAGAAGACCCATAGGTACACCTTGTGAGTAGGTCTCTGGGAACACCATAGAGAAAATGTCAGCAGGGAAAGGAGCAGGAAACACCTGAAGGAGATAGATGGGCCGTGAGGCAAACGGAAGGAGAAATGGTCATGGCTAGGGAGGTAGCAAGTGCAAAGGCCCTGAGGTGTGTGTTAGCAATCCAGCAGAGTAAGCATCTGTAGTCAAAGGAGGAAGAAGAGAGGAAGACACATGGGTTCTTTCAGGACTGGGCTCTAGGTGGCTGGAGCTTTGTGCAGCTTGCAAACTGGGCATGTGGGGATGACATCACCCTGGTGGTTGTGTGGGAATTTGCTGATGGCAGAGCTCATGACTGGCTGCTGCGGTGGCAACGGGTCTAGGAGAGGCAGACAACGTGGTCTAGATGATGGTAGGGTGGGAAGAGTGACTTGGATGAGCCAAGGAGACGGCAGGAAGGATGGCGGGGGAGCTGAATGGAGGGCACACTCCTGTAATCCCAACGCTCAGGAGATGAGGCAGGGGAACTTCAAGTTCAATGCTGGTCTGGGCCACACAGCAAGGCTGTGGGTTCTCAGTGCAGTGGAAAGGTTGAGCCACATTTTTTTTAATGATGGTTTGGACCCCATAACAATAGGAGCCATTGTCTAATAGTAAAAGCAGCGATGTGGCCATCTTCATTGTGGGTGCAGAAGATGGAGCCAACAGCTCTGTATTCACTCTGAGCCCCACCCCCATGTCCAGTATAGATTTTTGACTCTAAAATGAGGGCTGTGACAAAATGGGGTGACTCAACCAGTCACTGGATTGAGGGATTTGAGGGAGACTCAGTATCCTTTCTGGACCTTGGCTACCCAGGCGCTGCTTCCCATAGGCAATGAGATGAGGAGAGGGCACTGTGCCTGGGGTCTTGGCTGCCCCATTGCCCCACCATAGGATCCATTATTTATCTGAAGGAAACACCCTGAGCTGGGCTCCCAGAGGAACCCCAGAGGTGAACAAGACCAAAGACAGCCTGTTTTTGCTTGCTGGCTGGCTGGCTTGTTTGAGATAAGCAAACCCAGAGTAGCCTGGAACAGGTGATCCTCCTGCCTCAGACTCAGACTCCTGAGGCCTAGGATTGGAAATGTGCCCTACCAAGCACACCTCATGGCTCTGCTTTTTTTTTTTTTTTTTTTTTTTTTTATTTAAAAAATTTTTTTTAGTTTGTTTTTCTTGTATGTGTTCTTTGTGTATAAATAAAGTGCACACATGCCACAACACGCGTGTGACAGTTGAAGGAAAGACCCTTGCCTCCTCCCTTGTTTGAAACAGGGTCTTGTTGTGTTATCTGGCTTGTAAGAGGGTTCTCCTGTTTCCATGTCCCTTCTTGCTGTAGGAGCCTTGCAATCACAGATGTCCAATATATTGTATCCTGTTATTACGTGAGTCCTGGGAATTTGAACTTGGGTCCCCACATTCGTCCAGTAAGATATTTTACAGTACAAGCCACCTCCCCAGTCCCAGCTCTTCTTTTTAAAAAGGGAGACGAGAAGAAATGAGGCCCAAAGCCAGGCGTGCTGATTATGACCAAGGGTGACGCAGGGTACAAGGAAATGAGTGACTTAACTAACCAAGGACTCGGAACCCTTGATCCCATTGCCAGACAGTGCCTAGGACAGGTCCCCACCCTCCATCCAACCCTAGTGTGGCAACACTAAGGTAAGGTCTCGTGGGCTTGAATAAAGGATGAAATGTGTGACAAGAGAGAGTAAGCAGGCTTGGGTGTCCTGCCGTGGTAGTTGGGAGCCATGGAGGGGTTCAGAGAAGATGGATGAGGACAGGAGGCAGAAGACCTTCCTGGTGCCAATGTGGAGGATGGGACAGAGGAGGAGACAGGAGGCAGGAAGCCAATCTCAGAGACTGCTCCAAGAGCCCAAGTGAATCCTCCCACCAACACATGTTCTGGGGGTACAGTTTGGAGTCACAGTGACACCTACAGGTGTCACACAGAGGAGAGGGAGTGATATCCCAGTGAACTGGACTCCTCGCTGTGGGGTGTGTGTGTGTGTGTGTGTGTGTGTGTGTGTGTGTGTGTGTGTGTGTGTGTGTGTAGGGGGATTCTTCTGTGTCCAAAGCTTGCTTGGGAGTACCTAAGGTAGAGTGACAGAAGGAACCAGGCAAGGTGACATTCCACTGTCATTTGACAAGGACTAGTTAATTATAGGAGATAGTCAGGGTAGAGGAAAAGTCAAAGAGACATTCAGTTGCTGCTGTGTGATCTTAACCAGGGAACTTAGCCTCTTTGGGCCTCAATTTTTCTCATCTGTGTAAGCCTCAGGCATTCAAATACACAGGATAATGAGACTAGGCAAACCCTGGCCTGAGCTGTTCCCAGGACACTCTGGGTCTCACTTTGTTCATTTGTCTAATGGGTGCAAAGTCCAGAGAGGCTTACCCAAAGCACCCACATAAAGAAGGATGAGGAGGAACATATGAGGACGGTGGTCCATATCCTGGGTCACCTGGGATTAAATAAGATAATATGTAAAATGTCTCCCAAGGGCATAAAATGATCATGAACTTTTGTGGCCTTCCTCAGGCCCAGGAGGTTTTGAGAACAGAGGAAAGCAAAGGCCAGTAGAACAGGTCTGGGTCTGGGACAGGGGTGACTCAGGGTGTCTGAGGACTGGGATGCAAATACTGGATGTGTTGGACACCCCAAGGAAGAAAAAGCATGCTCCCACATGGAAGTGAAGCCACTGGGAGAGTGGCAGAAGTTTGTGCTCGTGGATTCCCACCCGTTTGTGGGCACTGCCTCAGGACCCACAGGGAGACAAACCATCCCGCCCTGCCACCTGCCTTCTGGGATGTCCCCTGAGGCTTTCTGTGAGCTGCTCAGCAGCCACCCTTGGTCACTACTTCCTAGGTCCCTGGTTTTCCATGCAAAGGGCAGGGTGCTGCCTTGCTTCTGGGCACCACTGGGTTTCAGCAAAGGCTCCCTTGCAGATGCCAAGATGCTTCCGGCTCCCCTGTTCTACAAGGATGCCCACCGCTGAGGCTCCTCAAGTAGCTGGTGGGCAGGGCAATGGAGGTGATGGAGAGGAAGTTGCCGAGCCAGAGGGGATGTTCAAGGCCCCCAAAAATATCAAAAGAAAAAGTCGGGACTACGTTCGCTTCACACCACTGTTGCTGGTCTTGGCTGCATTGGCCTCGGCAGGAGCCACGCTTTGGTATTTCCTAGGTAATGGAAAATGAGGGTCCAATTGGAGTGACACCCTGGAATGGTTCAGGGTGGATGTAGAGAGGACTGTCATGGCTGTAGGGGCACAGTGTGATTAACCAGGAATCCAGGTTCTATGGTGCTTCATCCATGTCCCTCAAGGTGGGTATACTGCTGGACCTCTGTTTAGTCTCATGGCTTAGTCTGCTCCTTGCTTACTTCAACCAGGAAGGAAGGACTCTTCAGCACCCAATTCTTGGGTCTGAACAAGCCAGGGTGTGTGAGCATGCCATCTTTTGTTTACAGTCCTCCTGGGCTATCCTTGGGCTCAAAGCCAACCTTCACTGCTTCAGGAGGCCCATAGGCACCCATGGGACCTGATACCAATTAGTGCCTCTGCTCATTTGAGCCCCAGGTGCTCCTCTGGAGAGAGGACCACAGACTCGTCATCTCTACATCTCCAGTGCTCAGTATGGAGAATCAAGAGGACCATTAAAGAGCACCCAAGCTTGGGAACCTCTTCCTCATATCTGACTTTGGCCCTTTGGCCCTGAAGTCATGGCCCCCAAGCAGTCCAATGGAGCCCCATGCTCTGAACCCAGAGGCACCCTTCCACCCACAGAGTCATAGCTTGATATTCCTGAGTGTTGGATGGGGGTAGCTCACCTCCAACCCTTGGTTGTAGAAGGAAGTGGATTAATAAGATTAGTCTGTGCCTGTGAAAACATTTCCCATATGGTATAGAAGACTCATTTATTTGCCTGTTTATCCATCCAAGCATCATTCACCCATTCATCCATCCAGCCAATATCTACCATCCACCTACACATCCATCCAACATCCATTCATCCATCTATACCTTGGCCATCCATTTTATCCAACATCCTATCTATTATCATCCATCCACCTGTCCATTGACCATCCACTCATCCATTTATCCATTTATCATCCCCCCAACTACTCATCCATTGTCCATCCAATCATCTATCTGTCATCCATTCATCAACCATCCATCTATCCATCAACAACTCAAACATCCAACCTTTCAACTATTCATCTGTCATCAATCTGCCAATCATCCATCCATCCATCCATAAATCCATCCATCCATAATCTAAACATCCATCCATCCACCCATCCATCCAGTGCCAGGCACAGGGCTTTGTGCTCAACTCTGGTGATAACTCCTGTCCTCCTGATTTCACTATGGTGTCAAATGCAATCATAACATACCCATCATGACTGTGAAAGCTAAGGGGGTTGGGAACCCAGAAAGAAAAGCTAAACTTAATTACACCATTAGAGTCTTTCCATTAAACAGTTGCATAGAATTCTTTCTGTCCATAGCCACCAGAACAATTTCAGGCCCACTGACAGGACCTGGGAGGCTAAACTCAGTTGGGGCAGCACTAGGGAGACAGGTGAAAAAGGTGTCATGCTGAAGATCCCCGTCTTAGGGTTTCTATGGCTGTGATAAAACACCACGACAAAAAGCAACTTGGGGAGAAAGGGTTTATTTCACCTTACACTTCCAGGTAACAGTCTATTACCGGGCATGCCAGGATAGGGACCTGGAAGCAGGAGCTGAAGCCAATGCCAGGGAGGAACACTGCTTACCAGCTTGCTCCCCATGGCTTGACCAACATGCTTTCTTATTTGTCTTTTTTTTTTCTTTTTCTTTCTTTCTTTCTTTCTTTCTTTTTTTTTTTTTTTACATGCATTAGTATGAATGTGTCAGATACTTTGGTACTGGAGTTACAGACAGTTGTGAGCTGTCATGTGGGTGCTGAGAATTGAAACCAGGTCCTTTGAAAGAACAGACAGTGCTCTTATCCACTGAGCCATCTCTCTAGCCCCCAGCCTGCTTTCTTATATCATTCAGGACCACCAGTGCAGAGGTGGCACCTCCCACAGTAAGCTGGGCCCTCCCACAGCAAGAACATGTCCTATATGCTTGCCCAAAGGGCAATCTGGTGAGAACATTTTGTCAGTTGAGGTTTCCTCTTCCTACTGACGCTAGCTTGTGTCAAGTTGACTTAAAAGTAACCAGCACGGTCCCCATGTCCAAATGGGGACTGGCTCATGGTGACTCATAGCTCTTCTCAGAGCTGAGTGACACAGGCAGAGAGCAACCCTTCACCACCAAGCAGGAAGTCAGCGCCCCAGATAGTGCAGGCTGGAGGACGGTCTCATTAAGCTGCTAGATAATTTGTCCTCAGGGCTGACAAGGCAGGCACTCAACTGGCAGTCATTTTTCTAGCCCTTCCTCCTGTGCCCAATGGGGTTCTACCTGGGCCGAAGACCCAGGTTGGGGGACAAGAGCTCTAAAACTTACGAGAAAATGCCACCCCTTAAAAGGACTCAGGGTTCAAGAAGCCCCTTGAGGGAGCTGCTAGGATGATCCCTCCCACAGAGGCCGGCAGTGAGTGAGGCCATGGATGAGAAGCATGCCTCACCCATCTTAGAAGGAAAATGGGCGGCTCCAAGTGGGGCTGATGCCTGGGCAAGGAGCAACATGAATCTGGGAGGTGTTTCTGGCTTCCTGGCTGCTTTGTGGGGTCCAGTAGCTAAGCCCCTCACTCTTTCAGTCTCCCTACAGCTCCAGAGTAGCCCCGTGCCCTTCTGCTCCATGAAATAAAGCCTCGCAGAAAAGAGGCCTCAAGACATCAGACACCAGCCCTCCCACTACGAGAGCTCTGACAACAAGCCCTCTAGAGCTAGATTCCAATCCCTCCCACCTTACACAAGAGGACCCCCATTCATCCCTCATGCACCCCCAAGGACCCCTCTTACCCTCTTTTCTTACTGCAGCATTCCTAGAAGGTGTTATATAGCATGGAGACCTCCAGTGAACTGCTCTTATATACCCCCGTTGGGCCAGGCTGTGCTCCACTCGCAGCCCCAGCTCCCTTAGCTTCCATCATGGCCATTGTTGAATCTTGGGGCCAGGTGTCCCTTTTTGTATTGGGCCAGGAGCACGCAGTCTTCCTTGCCAGGACCATGCCCCCGCCTTCCACCTCAGCTCTCACTTCCTCTGCATCCTCTGCCAGGGAAGAATTTCACTTTTGTCTCCACCCATTTTTCTTTGGCATCCTTAGTGGTCAATGTCCTTCATCCATCGTGACTCCCAAATTTGCTTATGTGCTTGCAGGCATCCATTTGAGCCTTGCAGCTGCTTCCTATATCTAACCCCCGCCCCCATTTCCAAACTACCCAACACAGTGGATGCTTAGCATGCACTTTGGGGATCCCTGTTTAACTTGATGGATGGGAATACAGAAAAGTAGTGTGTACAGTGCTGTCTCAGAGACTTCAGGGATGTGCTGAAAGTTGGAGTGACAGGAGGTGCGAGAGACAAAGAGATTTCTGGACACGCACCCTTGGTAACCCATTCTTTTCTGATCAGGATACAAGGCAGAAGTGACTGTTAGCCAAGTGTACTCTGGCAGCCTCCGGGTGCTCAACCGTCATTACTCCCAGGACCTGGCCCGACGGGAGTCCATTTTTTTCCGCAGTGAAGCTGCCAAAGCCCAGAAGATGGTAGGGAGGCGGGGTGGGAGGGCAGGAGGGGCAAATGTGAGAGGGCAAAGGCAGATGTGGGGGAGTCTGGTAGGTTTGTCCATCACTTTGCTGGGAGTACTCACTGGGGTAGAATCTGTCCTGGGTACCATGGGAAGGGGCTGTTCTGAAGGTTATACACAGGCTCCAAGTGATTAGAAAGAGACCTTAATTTTGCCTCTTGCAGCAAAGAAGTTGGAACTGTGCAGCTGAGACTGCCTGGACCCTGTTCATCTCATGACCATTGCACTAGGGATAGTGGGCTGCTAGCCCCTTCCACAGTTAACCAGGACAGGACTGTTATTCAGGGGGCAGGTAGAAATGCCGGAGGCATCCCTCAGCCACAAGAGCTGAATATTATGCACCCCAGCATCTTGGCCTCCTAGGGGACACCCTCAGGGCTCTTTATACTGTGCCAGGTGTGCCTCCATTGCCCATAGACAGCAGGCCAGCTATACCTCCCAGAGTGGACTGGCTATACCAGAGCTTGGGGTCGGGGGGGGGGGGGGGGAGGGAGACAAGGTGTGAAGACTGTGCCTGGCTTAACCTTGTGTTTGTGGTGGTGGCAAGCACAGGTGTGATGACTTGATGGCCAGGAAGGGGACTTGGGAAGCCTACCCCGCTGCCACCCTGGAGGGTAACCAGTACCTTATCTCCCTTCTCACAGCTCAAAGAGCTGGTTGCCAGCACCCGCCTGGGTTTGCACTACAACTCCAGTTCCATCTATTCCTTTGGGTGAGTTGTGAAAGGCACAGATCTAAGGGCAGGAGGGTCTGGGCTCTGTAGGTGTCTGACACAATGCCGTAATCATACTCTTTCTCAAAACTCTAATATAAAGAAAGCAAAGAACACGGGGCAACTAAGCCAGGAAGCAGGAACTTACTCTCCTACCTGTGGCTCCCCTTTATTGAGCTTGGTCTTGTCATCTACAGACCGTGATGTGTTGTGATAGGGTTCACACCACACCATGACTGGGGAAGCCTGGTGTGTATGTGTGTGTGGTGGGGGTGTGTGTGTCCAGATTGAAGACATGCTTGAAAGCCCAGGACCCAGGACCCAGGACCCAGTTCAGGACTTGGCTTGCCTGATCATATCTGATTCTTCCAGTTCTGCCTATGACCTCCCATGACTCTGTCTCTCCTCTTATGGGTGAGAATGAAAAGAAAGCAGAGTAGGTTCCCAGTGGGTCAGAGTTTCAGCCGTTTCCTTTGAGTGGAGGACCAGGCAGGGACTTCAGGCCCCTCTCACTTCTGTCTGTATAGGGAGGGATCCCTCATGTGCTTCTTCTGGTTTGTCCTTGACATCCCCGAGTACCAGCGGCTGACACTGAGCCCGGAGATGGTGCGCGAGCTCCTGGTGGCTGAGCTGCTGTCCAACAGCTCGACCCTGGCTTCCTATAGGACCGAATATGAGGTGGACCCTGAAGGCCTGGTGATCTTGGGTCAGTACTGGGAAGGGAATGGTGACGATGGTTAGACCAGCAGGGATGGGGGAGGCTGCCCTGCCCTCAGGGGTGGGATGCTCAGGTGACCCCCTGTGACCCTGGAACCAAGACGACAGAGGGCGTGGGGCAGATGGTGGTGGTGGGCGGCTGACCTTGGATAAACCTGGCTCGCCTCCTCTTGCCTGTTTTTATTTTCAGTGTCCTATTTATTTGGCTTTGCCCTTGTTTATTTGTTTGTTCATTTCCTTTTGACAGAAGCCAGCGTGAACGACATAGTCGTACTGAATTCCACGCTGGGTACGCTGCTGTGTCCTTGCTTTGGCCCCTTTCCTTTTGAATCCTAGGTCTTCTGGTCTGGTCCACTGTTGGGGGGCAGGGGTGGGTGGGTGTCTCAGGCTTCTGCTCTTGGGGCAGGGAGCTCCGACCTAGAGACACTGGGGATGTCCCAGGGTGGGGGAGGGCCCGGGTAAGGATTCTGAGCAAGGCTAAAGGGTGGGGGACTCAAGTAGAAGTGTGTGTCTTGGATGTGAGTGTGAGTCAGGCGCTATGGAGGGGAAGGGCTGTAGGTGAGTCACCTGGAAACCTACCCTGCTGCCCACCATTCAACTCAATCTGCCCACCTACCCTTTTTCTTTCTGAAGGTAGAAACAGTCTTGTCAATCCATGCTTGGTCCCTGGGTAACTGAGGATTTAAACTGCTCTGTTGGAGGGGATGTTTCTGGCACATTCAAAAACTCTCTCTTTACCTTTCCCTCATCAGCTGGGCTGACCTGTCCTCCTCTCTCTGCCTGATACGACCACACTGCTAGAATAATTTCGCTTTCCTCCTGGAGGCCCCGCTGGCTTGCTGCTAAGGCCTGGGAAGCCGAGTGCAAGCTGGCTCACCCTGTTGTGCAAGGCTAGGAATACCATGCATGCTGTAGTCTATGGACTGGTGACTCCTGGGATTGTGCACGTGCTATCTGGGCTAATGTGCCCTGTGACTCTGACACAAATCCTAGAGCTCAGATTCCTCCTAAACAAGCTAGTTTCCACCCAGAGCTGAAGGAGGGGTGAGTGCCTCAACCCCTCTCAGAGGCACTCACACCTGTTCTGATTCCCTTTCTACCTGCCCTAGAGGGATGAAAGCGCTGACCTCAAAGCACAGTTTAAAATTTAAAGCCACAATTCTCATACAGAGATATGCTGAGCGGGGCCAAATATAACTGCCTTGATGACACAGGTCCTATTTTCATCTATCTATCTATCTATCTATCTATCTATCTATCTATCTATCTACCTATCTATCTTATGACCTATCTATCATCTATGTGCCTACCTTTATCTGTGTAGTCACTCTTTCTGTGTGTACCTGTCATCTGTGTGTATTTTCTCTCTGCACCTGTCATCTGTGGCAAGTCAATCTACAATGACATTGCAAACTTAGCCACAATCTGGCTGGTGTTAGACACAACCAGGAGGTGAGGCGCTGACCTTGGGGTGACTTTTCTAGTGAATCAAGATCTCTTAGTTAAAATGAAACCTCAAGAGCCTGTCTCACAATGAATCTGTGGCTTGGGGACAGGTGAGCGAGCTGCACCTGCAAGCCCACTCTGTATGTGCCAGCCGGCTCGGGGGCTCTATGAGATGGCAGTGATTCCCCCTCCCCCACCCAGAGACAAGGTTTTTCTGTGTAACATCTCTGGCTGTCCTGGACTCTCTTTGTAGATCAGGCTGGCCTTGAACTCACACTGATCTGCCTGCCTCTGCCTCCACTGAGTGCTGGGATTAAAGACGTGCGCCAGAAGTGATTTCACTTTTAAATGATGGGGAAATTACTTGTGCAAATGTGGTTTTTTTTTTTTTTTCCTTCTAGAAGCTCTCTCATAGCAGCCCCAATGTTGACTCTTATCTTGAAAAGCCTTTGACATTTCTTTCTTGCCCTTTCCTGTCCAAGCCACAGACTTCTTGACCCCACCAGTAGTTGCTGGGGACCTTGAAGAGCTCATTGCCATGAGCTGTAGGCATATTTACTGATTGGAACTGCAACATGGAAAAAACATTTATCGACCCACTGAATATCAAAACATTGAAAATTTTATATTTATTATGCATTCTTTGTTTTGTTTTTGTTTTGAGATAGGGTCTCTCTATAGAGTTCTGGCTGTCCTGAAACTTGCTCTGTAGGCCAGTTGCCCTTGAACTCACAGAGATCCACCTGCCTTTCCCTCCCGAGTGCTGTGATTAAAGGTGTGCACCATCATGCAGGCTTAAATTTTATTTTTTAGAAAATGAATCCCTGTGTAACCCAGGCTGGCCCCAAACTCTTAATCCTCCTGCCCTAGTCTTCTGAGTGATAGGATTTCAAGTGTGGGCCACCATACTGGACTTTATTTTAAAAATAACAAGCCCATTCATATCAAGAACATATTTTTATAAGAAGTGGCAGTTTTCCCTAAAACCAATTTGCCTTGAGGAAAGGCATTGTGACACCTGTCTGTCGATGTCTGTGATGGCTGCACTTTTGAGTGTCTGTATTTGGTTTTCTGTAACATCACAGGCCACAGAGCTCTGGCATGCTCTGCTGTGTTCTCCAGAAGGCCAAAGAGATAAGGGTCTTAGTGCTAATATGAAAAAAGAAACTGACCTTGACTCCTCAGGACTCAGGGGTGTCAATTGAGAACTCTGTGTGTGATCAGAATCTTGGTATAGTCCTCTCTTTGCTTTATTCCACCTTGGGTGGTTTTATTTTTTTCATCACAGAAGATGGCTTTTACATCACACAGCTGAGTGTGGTGGCATGGCACATGTGTTGACCCAGATCTCGGGAGGCCGAGGCAGAATCACAGAACCCTGAGATTAGCCTGGGCTGCTTAGTTAGACCCTGTCAACACAAAAATAACAGCCCAAATAAACCACCACCCTCATCTTATGTGCTTTATGGGGATCCTTTGAAAGGTCATGGTCAGCAAGGTGTCAGTGTCAGCTTGGTCACCTTGAGTGCCCCAAGATAGGCGGTGCTGAGCCTCAGCAGCCCCTGCTAGCCACAGCCAGCCTCCTGTATCAGTCTTGCAGCACTCCTCCGTGCACTGTCCACATGCAGGCTGTGGTCTATGCCAGGTGTGCTCTCATATAAAGCCTTGCATACCTGGTGGTGGAGTTGTGTTTTTGCTAGTGTGGGTGCCCAGAACTCCTGCTTCCCAGGACACAGAGGTCAAAAGACAGGGGCGCATTCAAACCCTCTCTTTTTGAAGTACTGGGATCAAACCCAGTGAGCATGAATGCCAACCAGGAGACTCCACAGAACCACACCCAACCTGCTGGAACCCTTGGAGTAGACCGAGACCCCCCCATGCCAGGCCCCTGCTTGCTTGCACTGTGGCCACTGTGCACTGGGTGAGACTGATCTCTCTCTCTCTCTCTCTCTCTCTCTCTCTCTCTCTCTCTCTCTCTCTCTCTCTCTCTCTCTCACACACACACACACACACACACACACACACACACACACGAGCTCTGATCCCCATAGAGAGACAGACACACACAGAGTTTCACAGGCTGGGTGCCAATGCCAGAACAGGGACAGGCTGTGAGGGAAAGAATGGTTCTGTGCAAGGGACAGAGGTGGACAGGGCTGCAAGGCAGAGGAAGGAGCCAGGTGAGGGAGTTCAGGGACAAAGGACAGAGGAGCTCTTGATTCAGCATCGAAAGCCTTCCTAGGGGCCCTGCGTCAGGTGTGCATTGGGCCTCAGGTGCAGGCTGGGTGTCAGGCCCAAAGCTGGGATCTTGAGGGAAAAGCACCTTAGCCAGGGGGAGACATGGCCCTTCAGGCCATGAATAAAGCCTAGGAAAGGCCAAGTCCAGATATGCTTATGGAAATGCCTCCAGCCAGCAGTGGGGCAAGACTCTCAGCCCTGTTTCTGGTTAACACTAGACAGGGGGACACACCCCTGCCTAGTTACTTTCCAAAAATATATACCATTATTGTTGTTGCTGTTGCTGTTGCTGTTACTATTGCCAGTGTAAGGCATGGGCTTGCAGCAAGGCTTAACCCCTATGAGAAGCCAGTCTCTATTCCCCAGGTAAATGCCTGGGCAGCCTCTGTATCTGGGAGGTCTGTGTCCCAGTGGAGTCTGGCTGGCCAGGGCAGGAGAGGGAACTGAATGACAGGTGGTAGCCTCAGCCCTTCCTGGCTCTGAGCACCAAACAGAAGAGAGGACATGGATTATTTTTATATATGCCAGAAAGCAGAGTGGCCAAGCTATTGGCCAGGGTCACACACTTGAGGCATGCTGGTGCCAGGATGGTAGTGGGTACCTCCCGGGTCTCGAGTTCAGTCCTAGATTCCCTGAGCCTGCTGGCAGAGTGCCTGATCTCCATGTTTCATGAAGCTTAGGGCAGGCTTAGTGGTTTATTCCGGAAGGCACAGCTTTGCTAGCTCTGGCATGGCATCCAAGCTCATGGATTAAATGAGCTTTCAGCAAATTAAATTTTATAACTGCATTTAATTTACTGTCCTTAATAAGGAAACTAAGTGTATTAAATTAAGTTGAATTTAATGGGGGAGGATATCCTGGGGTGTGGGGTCTGGTGAGATGCAGGAGGAGGTGTGAAGTGAAGGTGGCTGTGAGGTTGGCTGGGGCTGAGGCTCCAATGGGAACGACTGTGGGGTGACAGGCCACAGAGCTTTCTCCTCAACCTTTCTCCCTCTCCTCACAGCCACAAGAACAGCCATTGCTTTTCCTTAGTGCCTATGGCATTTCTGGCTCCATGTTGAGTACCCTGGTGTGTACTGGCCTCAGCCTGTGGCAACACTGTTCGCGTGTGCCCCTGGCCTCACTGTACAGAAGGGAAAGCCAGCCATGGTGTGGAAAGTACCCAGAGAGATGCTATGGGCAGGGAACGGGGGGGTGGGTGGTGGGTGTGAGGTGCTATACCTGGGGCCTAGCAGCTTCCCTGCATGTTGGGCATTGGCCATTTAACTCTCCTGGGAGGATGAGGCAGTGGTCTTTCAGCCTGCTCAGTGTCACTCCAGGGGGATCTATGCTAGACCGTATAGCCTAGCACTGCCTCACCTTCTATGGCTCCCGTGCTGGTCCTATTATTTCCGGGTCTGCCTCCTTGTCCTACCTTGTTCTCTTGTAATGCCTGCTCTATGATCAGATTCTACAATGCTCCCTTCAGGCCTGTGACCCTCCTTCTATCCATGCACCCTGGCCTGGGTCCAAGATCTTCCACTTCCGTGCTAGCTGTGCCTGGCATTCCTCCTGGCACTCAGGCCTTAGTCAGTTTGTTGAGTGAATAAATGAATTAATGAACGAATGAGTGCATTAGTCAGGGGCTGGGCAGGGAAGTTAGGTGGGTGCCCAAGCCTGCCCCAGCCCCAGGCCCTGTCCTCTCTGCCCTCTACCATGGCTGAGGAAAGCCTTGTGGCCACTCCCTGTCTCTCTTTCTGGCTAAGGGCTCTGTCCCTCTCCACCTCCAGGTTGTTACCGTTACAGCTATGTGAAGCCAGGGCCAGGTCCTCCGATTGAGGGGACCCGACCAGCAGGCCACTAGTTGTCTGTGGCACCTGCAGGGCCCTGAGGACCTCATGCTCAAAGTGCAGCTCGAGTGGACCCGGGTTGACTGCAGGGACAGGGTGGCAATGTACGACGCAGCTGGGCCACTGGAGAAGAGACTTATTACCTCGTGAGTCCCCGGAGGCCTGAGGGAGACCCAGGGTTAAAGGTCACGCTCTACATACTAACCAGGTGCTGCAGGCTCAGGCTCATGTAGCTGCTGTGGAGGGCAGTCAAAGAGGAGGCAACAGGGTTGTGTAGCAAGCAGCGGTCCCCAATCCTCTCTCAGAGCCTCAGTTTTTCCATCTGGACCTAACTAACCAGTTATTTGGGGGGGGGGTGGTCCCTAAGGTCTGCTCTGGGAGGCCACGTGGCTTGTTAGGACATTCTAGAATCTGGCCCACAGTCTGGTATTTCAACCACCACTCTGCTGTATCCTAGCTGTGTGCCTTATGTCAAGGAGTTTACTCTTTTGAACCTCGGTTTTTCTCATCTATAAAATGGGTGTCTACTCTTGCTCACCGTCTGGTGACATAGAAAATAGCCAAGAAATGTGGCCGTTGTGGTCCTCATCCTATACTGGGTAGCTGAGGGCCTCTAGGGCCCTGGGCATCTCCTCCAGGATGGGCAGAGGGGTGCTGGCCCTGCAAAGTTCTGCAAGAAGTGGGGTAGGCAGGGTTGAGTTGTGCCATTGTTTGCTGAGAACTTACTTTGTGCCAGAGGACAAAGCGGTGTCATCTCTGCATCTCCTGGGTCATGCCATCTTGTACTCTTCTCTGCTCCATCAGGGTCTACGGGTGCAGTCGCCAGGAACCTGTCATGGAGGTGCTGTCGTCAGGCTCTGTCATGGCTGTGGTGTGGAAGAAGGGTCTGCATAGCTACTATGACCCCTTCCTGCTCTCAGTGAGGTCTGTGGCCTTTCAAGGTGAGGGTCTCCAAGGACGGAGGGGAACATGGGCAGGAGCCCTGGTCTCTGGTGGCATGTGCTATGTCGTCTCTGCCCTATCGGTGATGGAATGGGTCTGGAGTCATCCACTGTGCAGTAGTTTCTGCCCCACCTACCCCCTCCTCTCCTCTCTTACCTCTCTCCCCTTTTCTCCTTCACATCCCTCCCTGGACCAACCCAGCTTTTAGCAAGTTTAAAATTGTAGGGACTGGGCAGTCATGGCGCACGCCTTTAATCCCAGCACTTGGGAGGCAGTGGTAGGTGGATCTCTGTGAGTTCAAGGCTAGCCTGGTCTACAAAGTGAGTCCAGGACAGTCAAGGCTACACAGAGAAACCCTGTCTCGAAAAAAAGAAAGAAAGAAAGAAAAAATAAAAATTTGGGCTGGAGAGATGGCTCAGAGGTTAAGAGCACTGGCTGCTCTCCCAAAGGTCCTGAGTTCAATTCCCAGCAACCACATGGTGGCATAGCCATCTATAATGTGATCTGATGCCCTCTTCTGTTGTGCAGGAGTATATGCAGGTAGAACACTGTATACATAATAAATAAATGTTCAAAAAAAAAATTGTAGGGACGTGGTCCTGGCAGGCCCCAGCAAAGGCGGCCTGGCAGGAAACCTTCAGAAGACCTCCCTTGGCTCTTTTCTAGCCTTACCCACACTCTTTCTGCCTCCCACTTCCTGTCCTACTTCCCCCCCCCACCCCCTCTGGCTGTCCTCTGGGTTGTCAGAACTAAACTTGAGGACCCTGCCTAAGCTAGGGTTAGGGGTCTCGTTAGGGACTCTTGCTGCGTTTCCCTGCCTGTGTGATTGTTCCTTCTTAGTCTCCTGGATCATCCCCGGCCTTTCCCCCAGTGGCCCATATCTCCAGCTGGCCCTGCAGGGTGTGACAGCTGGCCTTCTCTTGGGTTCTCCGGCACCATAGTCTACAGGAAAAACCAAGGAAGGAATTGGGGCTCTGGGCTCTAAGAAGAGGTGACTTGGGAACCCAAGGTCACTACATTGCCGCTTCCAATCCCTGAGTCTTTCCTGAGTAACTCGGCCAAGCCTCTCTTCTCTCACTAAAACTCATCAGTCAGTTAGTGTGTGGTGTGTGTGCGTGTGCGTGTGTGTGTGGTTTATGTGTATGGTGTGTGTATTGTATGTGTGTAGCAAAAATTTTGGTTTCTTAAAAAAAACAACAGGTATGTTGGGAACATGTTTTTGTTTAATCCCAGGTGTGGGACATGGGGTTGCTTCAGATTGTCTACAGCAGCTGACTATGATTTGCCTCATGCTCTAGCAGGGGCATGATTTTGCCAGCTGAGGATAGTTTATGTTTGGAATTCTGGGGACTCTTCAGATAATACATAAATGCTCGAGCCCGAGAGAAGGGCCCCTGCTGCTGCTGGTGGTGGTTGCTGTTTGCTCCTGCTGCCGGTTGCTGTTTGCTGGACTGCTGGTTGGAGATCAAACCCACCCCAAGGAACTCAATGCCCCTAATCAGCAGGAAGTAGTCTAATGATATTGACAGCCCCTTTCCCCTCTAACCTTGTACTGGGTGGTTGGAAGGGATAGGGATGGTGTCGGGAGGTAGGAAAAAGAACTCAACAAAGTAGCCAAAAGTCCGGTTACAGTGGGGTGCAGTGAGGCAAAGTGGGGGAGGGCCAAAGGACCTAACCTGATAGCGTTTCTTGGATTCAGACTGCCAGGTGAACCTGACACTGGAGGGCCGGCTGGACCCACAGGGCTTCCTCCGCACACCCTACTACCCCAGTTACTACTCACCCAGTACCCACTGCTCCTGGCATCTCACTGTGAGTTCTACCCCACCTGCAGCCTGTCCTCTGCCCAGAGCAATTCATAGGGCTTCAGCACCTGGGAGGGAAGGGGGCAACATCCTGCACCGCCAACAGGCTCATAGGCTAAGTACAATGCGGGAGGGTGGGGACTGTCGCTTGCTTCTCTGAGGAGGTAGGTACCCCAGCTTGACAGTACCTTATGTGACACATGCTTACCTGTCCTCCCTTCCCAGGTACCCTCTCTAGACTATGGCTTGGCACTCTGGTTTGATGCCTATGCACTGAGGAGGCAGAAGTACAACCTACTATGTACTCAAGGCCAGTGGATGATCCAGAACAGGAGGTAGCTCCCCTGCCCCCCAATCCCTCACAGGGACCCCAAGCCCTCCTACCCCAGCCTAGGAGGTAGTAGAGGCTGAAGCTGGCAAAGTCTGCTGTGACTATTCCCACTGTCCTGACCACTCCCACTCCAGCCCCCCTCCATTCTCCAGATGCCCCGTCCCCCACAGTAGGCCTGAGATGCACATCTCATCATCCTGTCCATCCCAGGTGGGTAACAGTGGAGCTGCCTTGGCTTCTGTAACCATATATCCGGCACCTTACGATGACCTCACCAATTGTGGGGTAGGGTGTAGGACACACCATCATGACTCTACCAACTGTAGGGATGGGACAGAGGTTCCCCAACATGGTTCCACCAACAGTGGGGACAAGGCCCAGGGCCCTTGAGAGCACATGGAGGTACTGCTCACATTTATCTCACTCCCCTACAGCTAGAGGATGTTGGTGCTGTTGGCTTCCATAGGGCAGCAGTTCTCAGGGTTGCCCTGTGCACGTGTGTTCCCTGCAGTGGCCACTTGGCCTCCTTGCAAGAAAGTTACTAGCTAAGCATATCCTTTTATGAGTTCGCAGGGGATAGAGGGAGCTGTAAAGTGAGACATATGGGAGGTTGGGGAGCTGGCCAGGAAGATATGGATGGACAGTCCCCTTGGGCCAGCCACTGAGGACACTGCTAGGCCCCATTTACCCATTGGTTGATCTTATTCTAGATAGAGGATGGCAGGGAGTGACAATGCTTACTTTTTCCAATTCATCAGGGACAGTGACAAAGTGGGGGTGTGGTAGGGGTGGGGTTAAAATGACCACAGTGTGATATGGGCCCATGCTGTTGGGGTGACAGGCCCACTCACTTGTGTGACATATGCCTGTGATATCTAGGGAACAGAAGGTATCTGCATGGAGAAGGGTGCTGTCATAGATTCCCTTTTCCTTCAGAGAGCTCCTTTGGCCACCTGCCTGCACTGAGAGTAGCTGGTCTCTTGTTTTCACATCAGAGCCCAGGTAACCCTGAAAATGGCCTGTGACTGGGTTCTGTGAATGAAGGTGCCGTGTTTTCAGCCATGACCCCTCCCTGAGTGAAGCCACTATCTCTGAGAGGCCAGAGGGAGTGGGAATAGCCTTGGGTCTGGCACCTTCTTGCAGCCTGTGCCCATGGCTATCCCATTAGTTTAGGCTGGCCCTGTACCAAGTGCTGTGAGCACCTGAGCTCAGTGTCCAGCATAAACACCAGCTTCCCTGGGGAAACCCAGATGGGGCACAGTAAGGCCCCTCCCAATAGTCACAAACTCTGGTTTCTTTGCTTCCTTCTTGGACAAGACTTAACCTCTCCCAGCCTCAGGAACTCATCTCAGTATACTGAGGCTTGGATGGGCTCTGAGGATGACGTGCTCACCTAGTATATAGCCTAGCAATTTCTGGGCTCCACCCCAGTCATAAGAAAGAAAGAAAGAAACAAAAAAGTGCATGGGCCTGCAAGATGGCTCAGCGGGTAAAGGCACTTGCTGCCAAGTCAGAGGACCTGAGTTCAATCCCTGGAACCAACATGGTGGAAGGAGAAACCTGACTCCCAAAAGTCATTCTTGGATCTCCACAGACCTGCTGTGGCAAACTGAAGTGCCTTTCTACCACAGAAAGAAACGAACAAAACAAAGAGCATGAAAGAGACCAGGCCCTTCCCTTCTGCTTAAGACTAAAACATGGTGGTGGGTGGAGAGTGCACCAACCGCAATTGCTGACTGGCTCTCACTCGGTGCCAGGCAGCCATGGAAACGGAGTATGTGCTTCCCACAGTCTAGCAAGGAAGTCATATTCAAATCATGTCCCCACTTGTTTCTGTGGCTATAACAAAATCCCCAAGGCAGGGTAGTTTATAAAGAATAGGGGGTTGCTTAGCTCATGGTCACGAAGGCTGGAAGTCTAAGAGCACGGCATCAGACTCTGGCTTTCTGCTGGGTCACAACATGGCAGAAGGTGTCAGGTGATGATGCTGAGCCAAACTGGCTTGCATGACAGGGCCAGTTGAGACCACCTTGAATGCTCCTATTCCTTTATCCGATAAGTCTTGGGTAGATTAATGCCTTTGCCAACTGCAGCCCCTGACTCAATCACTTCCTGAAAGTGTCCTTCCTCCAAACGCTGTTAGCATAATACTTTGGAGCTGTGACTTGCCGGAAGCCTCATGGCGGTGGGGACCTGAGGCACAGGGACTGAGTCATTTGCTAGAAGCCCCTGTAGCTTGTGACATCATCACTGAGCTCGGGGGAGCCCCGGGGCATGACTGCCCAGCTGTGTCTGTCCACGTAGGCATTCAAGAATGCTTACTTAGGTGGTTTCCCCTCAAAGGCTCCAAGCAGCCTGAGTAGCTGTCATTTCTTGGTAGAACTAATCCCAGCCAGGACACCTGCCTGTGGCTCTCACCTGTTCCTCCGAGAGCAGCTGGTTAATTCTGCCTCATCACAGCCCTTCATTTGGGATTCAGGGTCCCGCAGTGGGGAACCATTTCCTTGTCCCATGCAATACCTAATGAAAGGCAAGGTATGATGGGAAGGAGCGACACAACAGAAGTCTGGGGCCCTGTCTCTGGTTACTGTGGGCTGATAAAGATACATCACGGCTGGGAAATTCTCTGAAGAGCGTGTCTTGGAAAATTTGCTGGGGTTTGAGAGATGGAGGAGGGAGGGGAGAGAGAGAGAGAGAGACAAGGTCCTTTGGTCCAGCCATTGAGGGGTACAGGGGAGAGGTACCAGTCTAGTGACAAGGGGGCCCCTCCACTGGTTGGGCATCCTTAGCCCCTATGCCGCCCTCCTTCTTTTCTCTCTGGTTCTTCCTGCTGTCCTTATGGCCCAGCAGGGTCCTCTTGCCCTCCAGTGGCCTGCAAATAGTTGAGACTCTTGTCTTTGTAAGATCTGACTGCTGGCTGCTGGGTTTCCCAGAACCTCCTCACTGGGCGCTACCACAGCGTTAGCTTCCCCCGTTCCAGGAACCTGCCCTCATTTCCTCTCCTGTGACATCACTCTCCTGTGTCTGGCCTGACTCTTTCCCTTAGCTTCCAGCCCTGAGATAAGGCAGAAAGACAGGTTCCAGAGGCCCATGGCAGCCCTCTGTGGCTTGGCCTTGCTCTAGGTGGTCCCTCTGTTTCCCCAAGGCCCTGTGGCCAGTGCCACCTGCAGCCACCTTGTGTCAGGTGCCACTTTCCCCAGGTCCTCTCTGAAATGTCTGCAAAGAGGTGAGGGGCAGCGGATGGTTCTCACCTAACTACAGTGCTGCCACGGCACATACTGAGGCCCTGAAGTTTGCTGAGGTCTGGAGGCCTGCCTCCAAGGTCACACAGCTTATCAGGTGGCAACGTTAAGATAAACTCAGCTCTACAGGACTAGGCGAATGCTCTGGCACTGTCCCTTCCTCAGTGCTGTCTTTTCTGCCCTCCTCCCTTCACCTTGTCCTTAGGAAAAGGCATGTAGGATGTGAGGCCTGGCCCTTCCCCACTCCTTCTCTCCCACCGTGCTTCTGCCCATCCACCCAGCATCTCTTCAACTCCTCTGTGGGGAGCTGCTGATGTGCCAGGTTGACAGTTACTCACTTAGCATCTGGATGAGGCCTGAGGGAAAGATTCTCTCCAAACTCACTGGAGCAAGGCAGGCCACAGGGTGCCCCAGTACCTTCTGACTCCAGCATTTAGCTTCTGAGGTGAGAGGGTCTGGTGGAGAGGAGGAGTGGAAGTCCAGAAGCTCAGAGGACCACACAGGGCCCACACGAGTGAATCTTAAATTTGCTCCAGGATGCTCCCGGCTGCCCTGTCTGCTTCCTGGGGCCCTTCCTAGGGTAGCAGCTCATGATAACTGTAAGTTATCATAACTATAACATGAGTGTATATATATATATACATATATATATGTATATATATATATAATTCTCAATGAAACAATCAGGTTTCCCTTATCTTGAAAAGGGCTGTGCTTGCCCCAGGGTGCCCCCTGGTGGTGCTTGTCTCTATCAACGGCGGCTGGGCTCTGACGCCTCTCTCTCTACTTTGCTACCCACAGACCAGCACCCTTGCTGACACAGGTTAAATGCCCATGTCAGGAGTTAAACCTGAGAAGCTCATAAATGTGTGTTTCATCAGTTCCTCTCAGTTACTTGCGGTAATCTGTGACCGGAAAAATACTTAAATGGAAAATTCCAGAAGTGAATCTGTTTCATTAGCTACTTGGTCTCTTTTAGAGCCTGATTTACAAAGAGACTTAACACTGACATATATGTATAGGCAGAGCACAGTACAGGTAGTCTGTGGCACTGCTTGGGATTGCTGGTGTCCAGAAGGGTGTCTGGGAATGTCTCAGGGGAAGCTACCATGATTTCTTTTAAATGCATGCTTTAATGTAAATAATATATTTTTTAAAATCACTTTTTCCACCCGGTGTGGTGTCGCATGCCTTTAGACCCAGCACTTGGGAGGCAGAGTCAGGTGGATCTCTGTGAGTTCAAGGCCAGCCTGGTCTACAAGGTGTGTCCAGGACAGCAGGGCTGTTACACAGAGAAACCCTGTCTTGAAACAAACAAACAAACAAACAAACAAACAAGCAAGCAAACAAACATCACTTTTCCCATAGCCCTGTCCACTTCCTGGGGCCATCCTCTGAGGATAACAATCCAGGATTCTATCTTTTTATCCACAAGAACCTGTGTTTCCTTAGCCTGTAAAAAAGAGGCAGGAGGAGTGGGGATAAAGGCCAGGCTTGCTCTGCACACCCCCTGGTGGCGATCCTTTCTATGACAGGTAGCTAGGCTGTGAGGATAAGGGGCTCTTAAAAACAACTCCTTTTCAGGACTCCTTAATTTGCCTTGAAACAATGGATTACCCCAACATCTAGTGACACAATTATCAACCATTCAAATAGTTTGCAGATTCTTTTTTGTTGTTTGTTTTTGTTTTGTTTTTCGAGACAGGGTTTCTCTGTGTTAGCCCTGGCTGTCCTGGACTCACTTTGTAGACCAGGCTGGCCTCAAAGGCACAGCGATCCACCAGCCTCTGCCTCCTGAGTGCTGGGATTAATGGCGTGCCCCACCATACCCAGCTCACTTGTAGATTCTTTATTAACTGGCTTAATAGTCCAGGCCTGGCACCCTCACACACCCCCATCTGCCATCACTTATGGGGTACCAGCCACCTATCTGGAAAATTCTGCTTTGTTGCTGTGAGAGAGGGAGGGAGGGAGGATCAAATGGCATTAAAGTGTCACTATAAAGGTGACTTTTAGGCTTCAAGGGGTCTCTCTCTCTGAACTGCACTTGAAGCCAGAGTCTTGCTAGAATCCTGACGGTGAGCATCAGGGGTTTGGGGTAGGGCTAGGTCTCCAGGGCTTCCCCTGCAGTGAACTAAGTTGGAGGGGCCTGCACAGCTTTTCAGTCGTCTCTGTCCATGGGCTGAGTGTGCCTGCCTGGTTGGTCGCCGGCCAGCTATCTGTAGACAAGAAAGCCATGCTCCTGTGCTTGGTGTGGGATGAGGGACAGCAATCTACAGGCGGTTGACAGGCTGAGGTCCCCTGCCTCTGCAGACACATGGAAGCTTTTTTGTAGATGCAAAGTTGGCAGAAATGATCTCCGCCCCCCCCCCCTTATGGAACAAGGAGGGAAAGTAAGACTCAAAGCAGGTTCTTGCCTTGCCAGAATCTCAGAGCCCATGGGTGACTGGGGCTAGAATCTGTACTGATTTTACCCCCCAGGCAATGGGGAGCCACTGCAGGCTTTTGAGCAGAGGGAAGACATAAACAAGCTCCGTTCTAGAAGGTGACTGAGCAGCCACCCATAGGAGAAATCAAGATAGCGGGAGGGGGGGGGGCGGTGCCATCGCTTCCGGTTGCCTGTTCTTTAACCCCGTTGGTGTCTATGGACTGAGGCTGTTAGTTTCCTTGGCTGGGAAACCCTGCATCTGAGCCATCTCTGGTCACTCCTAGGCTGTGTGGCTTCCGCACCCTGCAGCCATACGCTGAGAGGATCCCCATGGTGGCCTCCGCCGGTGTCACCATCAACTTCACCTCCCAGATTTCTCTGACAGGCCCAGGTGTGCAAGTGTACTACAGCTTGTACAACCAGTCAGACCGTGAGTACAGCATGTGTGTGTGTGTGTGTGCACTCATCCTATCCCTTTGCTGTCCCTACATGTACACAGACATTTTATAGGGCTAGGCCACAGTGAGGGTGCTGTGCATGTGTGCATGTATGTGTGCACGTGAGTGTGTGCACACATGTGAGTAGTGCGCTGGGCAGGTGGCTACATGTATCCCTGTGTGTGTGTTGACTGGATGTGGTTTTGCACAGGCCATGGACACAAGCACTGGAGCAGGTATGTGGGCACCTGATCATGTGTATGTAAGGATACAGGTGCATACATTTCATGCCATGTATCCTAACGGTGCCCTTCTGCTTCCACGGCCTCCTGTGGGTCCCCAGCCTGCCCTGGAGAGTTCCTCTGCTCTGTGAATGGACTGTGTGTCCCTGCCTGTGATGGGATCAAGGACTGCCCCAATGGCCTGGATGAGAGAAACTGTGGTGAGCAGCCAGCCATCTTCCCTCCTCTCTCCCTGCACTGATTTAAGACTACTCCCCCTTGCCCTGTATGGTCCCTTATGAGCACCCAGGAACCCAGGGCTCTTGCACTGTGTCAGAACGACAAGATGGAGTCAGCATGGAAAAGTGGCTTCCCTAGAGCCAACCTCCCTCCCCCACTACCACCTGAGGCAGTGGCTGGGACAAGCTGTGACCCTCAGCTGAGATTTCTCTCTCCATCATAGGCAAATATATCAGTTATCTGTCCTGGCCAGTCTTCTGAAAGATAACCAAGAGAGGAGGGCAGAACCAGGCAGGGATGGCTGTTGGGCTGAGACTGTCTGTGACTGGGATCCAGGGTAGGAATCTCTCTCCTTGAATAGAGTGGGCCCTCATCCCTCTAGCCTGAGGCAGGTGGTCCCCAGACTAGGGCTCTCAGGAACAATTCTGAGCAAATGCCAGCTTCCAGCCCCTAGAACCACCATCCAGGCATCAGAGGATCAAGGCTTCTGGGTAGTGATGCTCTGCACCTGCCTTGTTGATTCTCAATCTGAGAGTAGAGAACAAGGGAGAGATGTTTCATATTTGGCCCTGGATGTCTGGGGACCTTGGACACATCACTCATGTCTGTTCCCACCAATGAAATGGGGCTTTTCCAGGATTGCTTTGTTCAGAAGTGAGAAGGGGCTGGGCGTGGTGGTGCACGTCTTTAATTCCAGCACATGGGAAGCAGAGGCAGGCCTGTGTGTTTGAGGCCAGCCTAGTCTACAAAATGAGTCTAGGACAGCCAAGGCTACACAGAGAAACCCTGTCTCAAAAAACCAAAAACAAACAAATCAAAACAAAACCAAAAAACAGAAGTGAGAAGGGTCTGTGATGGTGAACACTTGATACAGGGAGCATCTGCTGCCACTGTAAAGCCCCAACCTGGTCCTCTGTGCCCACAGTCTGCAGAGCCACATTCCAGTGCCAAGAGGACAGCACGTGTATCTCACTGCCTAGGGTCTGTGACCGGCAGCCTGACTGTCTCAATGGCAGCGACGAAGAGCAGTGCCAAGAAGGTAGGCGGTCCTTGCCCAGGGTCTCCAGGCAAATCAAATGGGGTCAAGCAACACCTACTGCTATAAAAGTCTCTCTGTCCAAATGCCATCAAACCCACTGTGCCTATGCCAACATGTTCAGCTGTCTGCTTGGAAGTCTGTCTGTCTATCCATCACCCACCCACCCACTCACTCATTATCCACCCTTCCTGTCTACTGTTTCACACAATCACTGTTCCTCCATCGATCTACTGACCTAGCAGCCATCTCTCTGTATTGTTCCCTCCCATCGAGTCATCCACCCACTGGTCCAGCTGACAAACCAACCAACACTGGTAGGCTACCCAGTGATGAGTCAGGTGCAGTGAGCGGGTAGAAATAAGACAACAGGGATGTGGTACCTGCCCTCAAGGTAATAAGAGGAGGCGATGGGTGGCCAAAAGCCTTTGGGACACCATGTACAGTGGTGTGGGAAGGCAGGGAGCACGGGAGACTTTAGTATGCTTTTTGCTGGGCCATTCAGAGAGCTGGGTTTAAACAGACTGGAGGGAAGGAAGCAAGGAGAGCATGCGCAGTACGGGTGGAATGTCCATTCCAGTAAAGAGCAGAGTGGGGGCTTTGACTGCCGGGGGGAAGGTGGCCTTGCTCTTGGGTCTCTAGCCTGATAAGGAGAGGCCTTCACCCTCAGGAGCCTGATGGGAGTTTGAAGTCAGCAGTTCTATCTAGTCTGAGAGGGAACACAGCCTCACTGTCAATGGGCCTGGCTAAATGTGGGGTGGGAGGAGACCCTAGAGGAGGTTTGGGGAACCCTTTGGATGACTGAAAACCCTGTCTTTAGTCCCCCGCCCCCACCTCTTCTGGTGCCATTTTTCCGGGTCTCACTTTGGAAGGCTCCCTCGGGGTTCAGAGACCCACCTTTGGTGGCCTGCCCGGTCCCCTCCATCCCAGGAGTGCCCTGTGGGACATTCACCTTCCAGTGTGAGGACCGGAGCTGTGTGAAGAAGCCCAACCCAGAGTGTGACGGGCAGTTGGACTGCAGGGATGGTTCAGATGAGCAACACTGCGGTGAGCCTGCCAGCCGTGGCTGTGCAAGAGCACCAGGCTTTGGGGGGGGGGGGCAGGCGGGCCCTCATGGGGAGGCAGGAGGGGGCATGCCACGGTATGAATGTTCTGTGCTTGTCAGTCTTTATAGCCTTTTCCTGGCCTATCTCTCCTTTTCCCTGTCTCTCTCCACTACTTTCCTTTGTTTTCTGTCTCCATTTCTCACTAGCCTTTCTTCCCCTCTTCCTTCTTCTCTGTCCACCCTTGGCCCTCTCCCACCCCCAGACTGTGGCCTCCAGGGCCCCGCCAGCCGCATTGTAGGCGGGGCCATGTCCTCGGAGGGTGAATGGCCATGGCAGGCCAGCCTCCAGATTCGGGGCCGACACATCTGTGGAGGGGCTCTCATCGCTGACCGCTGGGTCATAACAGCCGCCCACTGCTTCCAGGAGGACAGGTGAGGGGACAACACAGGGCCTGGAGGTGGGCACAGGGAAGGCCACAGTGAGGTACAGTGTGTGCAGCCTGTACTCAGACAAAGGAAAGGGTAGAGAAGAGCCCCAGGCTGGCTGCCGGGACACGCAAACATGCTATGTGTCACTCGGCTGGTTGTTCAACCATTCTGTGTCCTCCTCTTGCTTTATGTTTAACTATCCTTCACTCCTTCCATGAATCCAACAACTGTGTGCCTCCTGCATGCCAGGCGCTATGCTGGACGTCAGGGAGAGAGAGGACGAGACAACTGCCCAAGCTGCCCAGACACCATAACCTTTAACAAAATCGGAACACTGATGGGGTGCGAAGTGGCCTAGGGAAGCTCTCAGGGGACATCTCACTGGCACCCCAAACCTCTTTTCCTGGAGAGATGAAACCCCCACTTCCAGTCCTAACCAGATCTGAGCTCCAAACCCCTCAGACTCCTCCCATGGAAGCCGGCTCTCCTGCGACCTCTATTGGCTTTTCTGGGGACCTGTTTGTCTTCCCTAGGCACACGGTGCACTTAGCTCTCTGACAATTTCTTCACTAAGCCCCCTCACCCCGACCCACCCACCTTGCTGAGTCTGCAAAATGGACTACAAACAGGGAAACACTGCTGCAGGCCTAGCACTGGGCTCTTCTTCCATGTCTCATTGGAGTCTCCTTCGAATATGGAAGTAGAGAATGTGCCCATTTCATAGATGACAGGGCTGAGGCCTGGAAAAGGCCATGCTTAGCTAGGGAGAGACAAGGCTTGCGGGAGTGGGGGGTGGGGGTGGGGGGTGGAGGCCAGGCATGTGCTCAGTCAGCACTGTACATCAGGCAAGGACTTGAGAGAAGGAAAGACTGTAGAGGGAGACAGGATCTCCTACCCCACTGGGAAGGCTGGCTATTGCCCCACCCCAGGAAATTAAGCAGCTCAGCTGTGACGCCTCCTCCTGCCTCCCACCCAGCATGGCCTCCCCGAGGCTGTGGACTGTGTACCTGGGCAAGATGCGGCAGAACTCACGCTGGCCGGGCGAGGTGTCCTTCAAGGTGAACCGCCTGTTCCTGCACCCATATCATGAGGAGGACAGCCATGACTACGACGTGGCCCTGCTGCAGCTGGACCACCCTGTGGTGTACTCGGCCACTGTGCGCCCCATCTGCCTGCCTGCGAGCTCTCACTTCTTCGAGCCAGGCCAGCACTGCTGGATCACAGGCTGGGGAGCCCTGCGCGAGGGTGGTGAGCAGGGGCAGGTGGCAGGATCTGGGACACCAGGGGGCAGTCTTGGAGGAGGGTTGTCAGGGTGGCCAGGCCCTCCGGCTTCACAGAACTAGAC
Organism: Acomys russatus; assembly: GCF_903995435.1. NCBI lineage: Eukaryota > Metazoa > Chordata > Mammalia > Rodentia > Muridae > Acomys > Acomys russatus. The sequence continues at coordinate 41,239,341 of NC_067153.1, read as the reverse complement.
TTGAGAAAAGTCTGTAACACGGCCTGTGGGTCCTACCACCCACCTGGCTCTCCTTTGCCTTGTATGGCACTGAAAATCTTAAGCAGGGGGCATGCGTATGGGCTCAATGATGGGCAGAGATGCCGAAGTTTGGCTGTATAAACCTTGCGGGGAAGTGGGGGGGGGGGTGGAGGGGTCAGGTGTAGCTCTACATTACTGTAGCCTGCATTGATGGGAAGATGTCATATAAGCTACTCGGCTTAGGGGTGGGAACTATGGCCCCATTTTGTTGGTGAGAAAACTAACGCTGAGTCCCTTAGTTACTGAAACCCACCCAGTCAAGATAGCTGCACAGGGATGTGGATTGCGGGCTGACCTCCTTCTGGGGCCCAGTGTTTCTGCTACTGCAGCTTCTTGCTGGCCTTAATTGATAGGAGTTGCCCTCTCCAGAGGCTTCTTTTCAGTTCTGCAAAGGTAGGCGTGGCTGGCTTACCTGTAGTCTTGACTGCGACTTTGGCACGTGGTGACTGACCACCCTGAAGTAGGGGGCAGGTGTGTTGTGGCGCTGGGGATTGAGGAAGGGACTCTTGAGTGCGGAGACAAATGCTCCGCCACCTGGCCACCCCCTGATCTCGACAGAGATACCCTAAAGATGGGGACTCTGAGCCTCAGAAAGGTGACATGGCCAGAATGGCAGTGGCAAAGCAAGGGTTGCTCGCATGTCCACTCGCTCAGCAACACACACACATGTGAGCACCTACAATGTGTCAAGCACTGAGGCCTACAAGGGGGATGAAGATGAAGACATTCTCAGGGCAGGAAGACAATGGTATGAGATACCACAGACAGGAACAGGAAACAGCTTGTAGAAGACACCTGTCCAGCATGGCGGCAGGAAGAATCTACATCGAGGCTGGAATGGCAGGGAACCAAGTGTCTGTGGTGAAGGCATAGGCGTCACATAGAAAGATCTGAGAATGTGACCAGCAGCCAACTGGAGGGGGGCCAGGACAAGTGTGGCTAGGGGAAGGCCTCGGAGGACAGGTGAACCTTGAGGGCCACCATGGGGAATCTTGAGTGAGGAGTCCTCTCCACCTACACCTCAGAACCAAAGAGGCTTCAAAACCCCAATGTCTAGCCCAGCACTAGACTGGTGGATACAATCTCACAAGAGCTGGGACAAGAGTTGAGCTGAACAGCAGGGGCCATTAAGGAGTTAAAAGTACAGGGAAGGGCTGTACTCTTTGATGGCATCCCCCAGTAGACACAACAGAACTGGGGGAGTCTGCCTGAGCCTGAAAGCCCTTGAGAGGAATGAGGAAAGAGAATGCTCTAACAGGCTTTCCAGGCATGAAGGGGTGGGGGTGGGGGGGGTCTGCTGTCACAAGTGATGCAGAGGAGTCACAAGTGACAGGGCAAGTAGGAAGGGCCCCTGAGAGGTCTGGATGACCACACTGGGGAGCAGGTTCCCACTCAGTTTTGCTTGTGCAGGTCCTGGTAGCAGTACTCTGCAGAAAGTGGATGTACAGCTGGTCCCTCAGGACCTGTGCAATGAGGCCTATCGCTACCAGGTGACCCCGCGCATGCTCTGTGCTGGCTACCGCAAGGGCAAGAAGGATGCCTGCCAGGTAACTACCTCTGGGGTGTGGGATGAAGAAAAGACGACTGCTCCCACTTTGCAGATGGGGAGTCTGAGGCCTTCAGATGCTGAGGCGCCTGCTTATGGCTGCAGAGGCTCACAGCAGACCCTTGGCGCGGAAGGTCTTTGGCTCTGCTTCTTGCTATCCTGAGACCTTGGGCCTAGAGACACACAGGGGAGACTGAGAGGAGACCCTCACCCTGAGCCAGATAAGTCTCTCCACGTCTCTTTTAGGGTGACTCTGGAGGCCCACTGGTTTGCAAGGAGCCCAGTGGCCGCTGGTTCCTGGCCGGATTGGTTAGCTGGGGCCTGGGCTGCGGCCGACCCAACTTCTTTGGAGTCTACACTCGCATCACACGCGTGATCAGCTGGATCCAGCAGGTGCTGACCTGAGTGGCTGTTCTACAGAGCTGGACCTGCCTCCAGCCCAAGCTCAGGGCACCCACCCAGCCAGGACACAAGTATTTTGGGGGCAAGTGGCCCTGCTCAGGCCTGTCTCTTCAGGCCTACCCCAGAGACAGCACAGGGAAGGAATGTCACTGCTGGCTAGGGTGTCTCCCGAGGTTCAGGGGCCAGCCTCAGCTTGGCTTCATTTCCAACCCTTTCCTATTCTAGTCATTTCCTCTCTCCCCTCCTACTGTCTCCTTGGGGGTGGGATCTGGTGGCAATGGCAATGGCTCCCAGCTCCCTGAAGGAAAGTAGATCCCTTTGCCTTGCAAAAGCCTCTTGGGGGAACTGGCTCAGAGAACACATTCCAGCCTGGGAGACCTCCCACCCGACACCACCACCGTGTACCTAGAAAGAAGGTGCCTCTATCAAGATGAAACTTCTGGACCCCTTAAGACTGCCAAGTGGGCCACAGTATAAGCCAAAACATGGGGTAGCCCCAGCTGCGGGTGCCTGCTTCGGCTCTGCCTGCTGCCGCAGCTCTACCTGCTGCGAGGCTCTCCCTGCCATTCACTGGAGGCCCACCATCTGTTCTGAAAAAGTAAACTGCTTCACCAAGCCCTGATGCTGGTATCTGAGTGGCCCGAACACATCTCAAGCTTGTCGCCGAACAGACCTACTCCTGGTTCAGCCCCCTGTGACATGTGCAGAGGCCAGGGTGGAGGGTAGTGGGAGCCAGGACTCAGAGGCAGATAAGGGCTTTCTGGAGGAAAGGAGAGGGCAAAGGGCATATAGTTCCAGAGATAGGGCACACAAGGAACCAGAAAGTGGGGTACAGCCAGAACACAGGAAAAAGAGGAGCAACACAGGGGGCTGCAGAGAGGTGAGACCCAAGAATGAGCAGAGGATTTGAGGGGGGTAGGAGAAGTGGGGGTTGGGGATTGGGGGATGGGAGCCATGGCAGGCTGGAGAACGGAGTGGCTTTTCACATTTTACAACCAGCACCCATGCCATGTTGGGAGAGCCTGGGGCAGGTGAAGGAAGATGAAGTCCAGGGAGGAGAGGTCAGACTGTAGAGAGCAAGCAATGGGGATGAGCTGGAAGATTTAGCACACAAGGGTGCTCCCTGGAGGCAGTGGTGATAAATGTCCAGTGCATTGAGCTCCAGAACTGACAAGAGGTGGGAAGGCAGGGGGAAGGCCGGCCAGGAAGCAGTAGAAGGCACTAGATCCTGCTAGAAAGGGGAGAGGCCAGCTGGACATGGACATCGGGGCCTCTGGCACCTGTGGGTAAGACCCGAAAGTGTCATGTGGCAGTCTCCATCTGAATTCCTAGCCCTAGGGAGTTCTGCTAAATAAAATACAGAGATAACACCTATTTGCTATTAATCTGAAAACAGGCGGGGGAAAGAGGACCACATCTTTTAACATGCCTCAAGCTGGCTCCTGAAAAGCTGGCTGGAAACATGAGCTTACCTGTAGGGACTTGACAGAGAAGGGGAGTAGGAGGCATGGGGGCAAGAAGGTGAGGTGGCCAGGTGTCCCAACAGGAAGTGAAGGGGTGTCCCAGCACTTAGGCTACAGCAGGTCTGCTGGCAGAGCAGGTACCCTCAACTCTGACTCCTAGGTACACAGGACTTGGGCACAGCCTGACCTCTTCCCCCAACACCTAGGAAAGAGAGGACTCACAGAAAAGCCCCATTCCTTTGAGTGAGTCTATCTTGCCTGAGTTTAAGTCCTGTCCTCAAAAGTGGCCCAGAGAGAGAGAGGGAGACAGCCAGGCCAGCCTGTTTGTTCAGGTTTATTTCACGGTGGGTGGGATACACCTGACAGATGTGTGCCCACCCCAGGGGGTCAAGACACAGGAGGGGCAGCTCAGCCCCTGTCACACCTGTCCCCTTCCCCATCACAAGTTCCTGGGCAGCCTCATGATTGCCAGTTCACTCTGCTGCCCAACACATGCTGGCACAGGGGATGGGAGGGCAGCCAAGGTGATGCCAAGACCTTCCTTCCTGCTTGGCTAAGTCCTCGCACTGTCCCCCACCAGCATCTGAGGCCACAGTGTCCCATTTGAGGGATAAGCTAGAGTTCTCACCCCCCCCCCAGAAGGTAATGATTGCAGCCCACACACTTAGGGCATCCAGGAACCCCATGATCCTTCCCTGATTCTCACAACAACCCTGTGAGGTAGGTAGGAGGAGGGGTGACCCTATGGTGCCATGGAGACTGAGGCTCAAGGAGGTGCTAGGACCGGGCTGGGAGGGAGTGTATCCGCCATGCAGCAAGGGGACCCAGGCGAGGGGACAGAGGGGCCTGGGAGATATGGGTGGGCACTGCCACACTTTGGCCATGACAGGTGACTCCGCCTGGAGACTCCAGGGCCCACCTCAGGCCTTCCAAGGTCCCAGAGGGCCATAGGCCCGGGCCTGGAGGCAGGAGTGAGTCTCAGCCCAGCAGATGCAGGCAGCAGTAACAAGGGACAGGGCAAGTCTTCCTCCTCGGGCCAGGGGCCCACCCCGTGGTACAAAAATAAAGGATTTCAGATCGGAACCCCAAGTCCCTGGAGGTGATCTGGGGGCTCACATCCGGGTGCCTCTGGCTTGTAATAGCTAGAAAATAAGAGAGGGGGGGAGGGACAGAAGGAAGAGGATAGGGGGTCAGAAAACCAGGGTGGGGAGGTGAGGACAGGGTGATGCCAGGACAGGAAAGTCGGGGACAATCAAGGGAGGGAGGGAGAGAGGGAGAGAGGGAGAGAGAAATGCAAGTGAGTCCCAGGCTGGCTCTGGAGGAGGGGTGGGGCTGAGGCCCAAAGGAGGCGGAGTCAGAACCGAGGAACGGGAGAAGCTGACGTCATGGGCAGCTGGTGGTAGGGCAGGGATGCGAGAGGAGGCAGATCACTGCCTTCCCAGGCAAAAAGGGGCCAGTGGAAGCAGCTGTCCGCCCCATCTTAGAATCCAACTGTGGCCCAGAGAGGCAGTGACATGCCCAAGGTCATTCAGGGAGATAAGGCTGACTGGAGGCTACGTCACCCAGTCAGAGAGCAGGTTGGGTTTGTGTTTTTGGTTTTTTTTTTTCTGCCACACTCCGATCCTTAGCAGGCCCTTGCCAACTCATCAGGCACGGGATACCACATATGGCCTGGCCACCCACTCCACAGAACTAGGGGACACAGTACCCACATGCAGTGCTGCACGAGCTTCTCGAACATGCGGGATGGGGCAGAGGCACACGGTTAGTCCTCCCCTCCCCAGCCTGGCTCCAGTGCCCGACTGACTACAGGCAGGCCGACAGGGGCGTCTCCACCTCCGATTCAGTTCTCAGAGCCTCACCCCAAGAACCAGATAAATTGAGAGACTTTGGTGGGTGGAGAGAATCAGCCAAAAGCTCGGCTGAAGTCGAAGGACAAGATTATGAGCACCCTCCTTGCTTCCGCCCCTCCCTCCAGCTCTGCCAGGCTACAAACCAGGGGCGGCAGCTCTGGGGGCGGGCGCGGGACCGAGGAGCTCTCACGGCAAGCTCAGGCTTGGGTCTGGGAGGGTGCGGACAGGGACCTGCAAGGAGGAAACGTGAGGAGGCAAGCGGGAAGAGTGGGACCTGTGGCCAAGGCTAGCCTCAGAGGTGCTCTGCTGGGTTGGAGGACACAGAGCGAATGTGGCCACGCCCCTCCTCCCTAGGCCAGGAGGCAGAGGGGGCCGGAAAGGGTGAAGGAGGCGGCAGGCAAGATGCTTGAGGATGCAGGGCCAGGGGGCCCGGGGAGAGGGCACGGGAGACTGGGACTAGGGCAGCCCCAGGGTGGAGACGGGAGCAGGCGGAGAGGAAACCTGGGCAGGGGCAGAGAGGGAAGAGGCAGGGTGCAGATGAAATCCAGGAGGAAGAGGAGGTGGATGAAGATGAAGCAGGACCTCCAGCAGGAAGCGGAGGAGGAGGAGGCGGTGGTGGGAGGGAGAAAAGGTTAGCGGGATCCTGAGATGACAGGGCTGCAAGAGAAAGTGAGAGAGGGATGGTTATGGGCAAGGCGCCAGGCCCTGAGCTAACCCTGGTGGCCCGCCCCCTCAGTTCCCGGCGGCAGCAGCTCCAGCAGGGAGAGGGCGGGAGGCCCGGGCTGTCATTAGCAATCGTCCTCTTGGGGGCGGGCTGCACCTTTCTCCTGGGCATCCGCCTCCACCTGCACCTGGGCCACCTCCACCTCCTCCACCTCCTGCCGCCGCTGCTCCTCCAGCTGCTCGTCCGTGCTCTGCGCACCCGCCGCCGACCAAGGAAGAGAGAGTGGAGACACTGACGAGGGGGCGGGGCTGCGGGCAGACGTCCGCAGGGACCCCGACCTCAGGACAGAGGGGCGGGCGGGATGAAAGGGACCTCTGGGAAAGGGAGGGCTGCAGCCAAAGCAGCTGGTGGGTCTTCCCTAGCCCAGAGGGGATGCTCAGAGACCAGCCAGGCTGCTGTTACAAAGCCGGGCTATGGGGAAGGCTGGAAGAGGAGCCACTGGGCTCCTGGGAAGGCCTTACTTTGGGAAGATGGATCCAGAGCAGGAAGCCAAGGTTGTCCCAGGGCAGTCACCAGCCAGATCTAGATGCCAGCAACAGTGTCTGGCAGACTGGGCCAGGTTGGTGACACAGGGAAACCAGAGCAGCAGGGCACCCTGCACTCTTGCAGGGAGGAGCCAGCCACTGGCGTGGGAGGAGGGGCTGGCAGGGGGATCACAGCAGGGCTGGGTGTCAAACACACAAGAAGCCAGAGTTCCTAAGACTCCAGCATATGGGCACAGCTCCTGCCTTCCCTACGTGGATCATGCCTATTGTGTGGGACCTATGGCAGGCCCAAGGGCCCAAGGACTTTACTCCATAGGGCTCCGGACACCCTTCGGGCAGACTAACCCAAAAGGCCCAGGGAAGGGTAAGACTTTGGGATTTCCCCGTCCTGACCTAGGCTGACACCAGGTTGTCACTAATTTCTGGGAATTAAACCAGCAGATTGGAACCCACGAGTTCCAGCCTGCAGTCACCAGAGCTCACCCAGCTCTGTGAGAAGAGAGACTTGTCCAAAGTCACATAGAGCAGCTCGCCACACCGGGGGCCCCTACTTCAGTGTGCTCTGCCTTGCGCCTCAGTACCTGCTCATGTAGCCCCTTTCCGATGCCTCGTGGAACCCACCCTGTCTGTGCCCTTGCAATGGTCCTCCTGACTGCTCCCCAGCCTGGGCCAAGGGTGTGAGCTGACTGGACTGTAGTGGCATGGGATGGATGACCATGAGTGTTATGTGGGTGCAGCAGGAGGGAGGAGGAAGCAGCGAAGGGGGGAGGGGTTGCCGTCTTCACACAGGGCAGGGGCTCACCTTGGTTTTACGGCTGGATTCTGAGCTTACGCCATGTGGGGAGCTGTGGAGCTCCTTAGACACCACACACAAGAACTCGGCCTGGTCCTCACTGCCATAGTTGTAGGAGGAACCGATGTTCACCAGCTGGAAGGGCGGGACACCAAAAGTACAGTGATGAAGGGGGAGGTGGAGGGCAGGAGAGACACAGGCCATAGCCTGTGTAGGCAGCTCCTGGTCTTCCAGAGGCACAGACAATAGGAAGGCAGTGTGCTTGTTCCTCAGCAGCACCTCTGCAAGCATGGCCAGGCCTGACCCGGAAACAGAGGGCAGTGTTACCCTTGCCCCACCCTACAACCAGGTGCTTCTTCCTGAAGCAAATGGCATCCACCTCACTTCAGGACTAGGTTTGCAGGGTAGGGTTGGCAGAGCAGAGCCCATGGAATATTCCTTTCATTCCCAGAAGAGGCAAGCAACTCCTGAGGCTACAGGGCCTAGGCTGGTGACCCCTGACCCGCCCGCTGGCTTTAGTCTTTGAGAGCTCAGGCAACTGATCAATGTCTTCTTGGGTTCTCAGAGTGGTCTCCCTTGCTCTGAGGTCTTGAGAGCCACACCTAGGTGGCCCTTCTGACAAAAACATGTGAAGGGCTCTGAGCTCTTGGGACCTACACAGCAGGCAAAAACCAAAGCAAAAACCCATCACCTTCTCGGCCAGCAGAGGGCAGGCAGACAGTAGGCTACTAGAGAAACGGCGCCTGCAAGAGGCAGGCCAGGGACCAGCCCCTGTCCTCCTTGGAGTCCCCCAGATTTACTCACACCATTTCTAGGTTTTTTGTTTTGTTTTGAGACAAGGCCTCAAACTCACTAGGCAGTTGAGAGTGACCTTGACTTCCTGCCTCTACCCCCTGAGTGTAGACCCTGAGTGTAGATGTGGCTCTTTTGATACTGGCTGTGAACTGGTACCAACGAATGGAGTCCTGCCCCAGCCTAGAACCTTCCTTGATGGCCCGTCTCTGCTTCACAAAGGCCTTGTGATGGAGGTGTCATGAGCTCACATCCCAGCGTGCAGAGGCTGAGAAAGGAGCTGGCTAGCTCGAGTAGAAGGAGTCACAGAGGGCAGGGGTAGAAGATAGGGCATCCTCCTGTCCCAACTGGTGGGTCGGCCTTCATAATGGCTCTTTCCTGCAAGGCGAGCCTTCTCCTCCCATTCCCATGTGGGAGATAGTTGGTGGGCTAGGTGCACAGGGAACTAGCTCAATTCCTTTCTTGCTCTCAGGGCAAGACTCAACCTTGGGTTCATTTTGGGACTCTGTGCCTCTAGGAACCCGAGAAGCAGTATGCAGCTTGCTGTGTGGCTGATAACAGAAGTCTCCTGTGGCGACCCACATATGGCCTGGAGGCATGGCAGGTCACACACTAGTACCTTGGGAAGCCATCACATGGGGACTTCCAGGAAAGGGGGCTGCTTATCACTGTGCTTGTCTGTCACGAGACTCCAGAGGTCAGGTCTGGGGCTTGGCAGGGATTCTACTCAACTCTGTGGTTCTGGCCTCTTATACCTGAGCCGTCTCTAAGGACCAAAGACTGGAAGCTATACAGATCCCCAGGGACTAGGATGCCTAGTGACAAGGGTTCCCTGCCTCACTCCTTCTCAGTCCACCTGTACCCAGCAGGCGCTTTCCTAGTTGCACTTTGTTCTATTCAAGAAGACTACGGGCCAGGCGGTGGTGACGCACACCTTTAAGCCGGCACTCGGGAGGCAGAGGCAGGCGGATGGCTGTGAGTTCCAGGCCAGCCTGGTCTACAATGTGAGTCTAGGTCAGCCAAGGCTACACGGAAAAAACTTGTCTTGGAAAACCAAACTGAAGAAGGAGGAGGAGGAAGAGGACTATGGATTTGGGCTGGGGGTGGGCGTAGGGGTGAGTGGGGGACTGGAGGCTTTAGAAAGGACAGGTTTAAGGTATTCCTTGTGCCCAGCCCACCTGCTCAAAGCGCCAGCCATCAGACATGGTAGAGACCATCTGTGTCAGCTCCTCCTCCTGGCACTGTAGCACTCGGTACACGTGCTTGGGTGGCACCTGTGGGTAAAAAGTTTACATGGAGGATACCTCGAAGGGCACCAGGCACCTAGCTACTCCTTCCGCAACTGTGTAACCATAGGTGGGGCGGGGGGTGGGGGGCAGGAAAGCTAGAGGAGGGAAGAGGGAACCATACTCCGAATACCTCCTGTGTGCCAGCTGTGTCCCTTCTGAGACCCTTACACATTATGGGATTTTTATACTGAGGCTCTCAGGGAGCTTCAGTTACTTGCCCAGGGCCACCAGCTCAAGGGTGGCAGAGCCATGTGTAGAATATGGGTGATACAAGAGGAAAGCAAGGCAGGATTTGGGGAGATGGTCAGCATCACCTGTAGAGTCAAGCCCTTACCTCTTTAGTCGCTATAGCTGGGAGGCGATGACTCACCCTGTCGCCCTGGGATCTGAGCTCTGAAATGCCAGCCCCAATGGCTCATGTGTACCTACCTATCTGGGGACTGCCTGACTCCATCAAGTGGACATTTACTCATCCTGCCTGGCTGGCGGGTGGGGGAGTGGGCTGCTACTGACATTCTCTGTGAGCGAGTGTAGCTAGGCAACATCTGAGCATCTCAGCTTTCCACAGAGGAAAACAAAGGACACGATAACCCTCGGTCACACACAGCAGAAGCCCAGGAGGGGACAGAACATTATCAGTGTATATCCAGGCTGGGGCAGTGCTGGGCAGCCTGGTAGGCCTCCCCTGACCAGGCTGCTAACCCTCTCCCTCCACTGGCCCTGCTTGCTCTCTCTCCAAACCTGGGTCACTGTGTAGTCTTTCTCCTCCATCCTGTCCTTGATGATTCGGATCAGAGGGCCGATGTTGTAGAACTCAGCTTCCTCCAGGACCCCTGGGACACAGAACAGCCCAGTCACCTCTACTGTCTCCATGCCCCATTCTCTTTGTCCCCAGACCCGCTTCCTGCTCTGGTCACATCCTAGATAGGTCCATGAGTTCAAGTGTCAAGAAAGAGGGAACATTTCAGGTCTAGAGATTTGCTCAATTGGTAGAGCAGCCGACTAGCACGCATCAAGCCCTGGGTTCGATCCCTAGCACTGCCCAAACTGTGAATGGTGATAACACTTGTAATCCTAGCACTCGGGAGGCAGAGGCAGGAAGATCAAAAGTTCAAGGACACCCTCAGTTACATAACAAATTTGAGGCAAGCCTGGGCTATATGAGACCTAGTCCAACCCAAACAAAAGGGAACAATTTTTTTCCCCTTGGCCCCACATAAGAGGCTGAGATGTCGCTTCTCAGGCCAGCCCCATCTCTGGAGCTGTGATGAGCATGTGACCCAGGAGTTCCTGCTAGTTCACAACTTGGGGCTGTTTGGGGCATCAAGAGAGAAGGCTCATTGCGACTGTGTCCTAGAATACTACAGGGAGGGCCTAGGCCACCCACTGTGTGCCCTCGTTTACCAAACGCACACTAAGTGCCAGGCTTGTGCTGGGAACATAATATTCTTAACGGCACTTGTCAGAACTAGAATCTAGTACTTTCATTATGTCTACTGAACAACTGGGGAAACTGAGGCTATGAGAGAGAAACAGCTTGTCCAAGGTCACATGGCCTGTAAGCCACAGAGCCAAGGCAAGCTCCACCTTCAGAGCCCTGCCGCCCCTGCCTCCCTTCCCTGGAAGTAAACAAACATGTATACACTTCTAGCTGCCACTAAGAACTGTATTTGTAGAGCTCCCATGGGTCTATCAGAGGTCCTGGGACACAGGGGAAGCAGGTGTGGAGAATGGGTCAGGGTCAGGGACTAACTGAGGTCTGTGTGTTATAGACTGATCTGAGAGATCAAGCCAGCCCTCCTCTCGCTCAGTGACATGACATGTTAAGAGCTCTCAGGAGCCTGAACTGCAGGAAGTCTCTGCAGGGCATGGGGCTTCTGGGTTCTTTGGGGACAGGGACCATCACAGACTGCATGTCCGTCCTCTCAGTGCATAACCTTTGAGCCAGCACTCAGGAGGCAGAGGCAGGTGGATCTCTGTTGAATTTGAGGCCAGCCTTGTCTACAAAGCGAATCCAGGACAGTCAGGGCTACACAGAGAAACCCTGTCTCGAAAAAACAAGAAACACACACACACACGCTACAACAACAAACCCATAACCTTTGAAGTGCTGTATGTAGCCTTTGCAGCCTAACTGCCATGTGATGGAGGAACTCTGGCCAATGGGAGATGAAGGGTCATGAAGGTAGAAGCCCAAGGAAGTCCTCTGACAGAAGAGGTTGACTAGCCAATGACTCCATGGCTGCATGGGCAATTGGCAGCAGGGGAAAGGGTCAAGCCAGAAGCACCCATGCTAGCACACTGACCCTGAATCACAGCCTGAGAAGCTGGGATGGATCAGTGGCTGTTGTTATAGTCCCCTGGCCTCTGGTACTTCCTTACAGCAGCTGGAACTGGGTGCACGTGTAGGGGTGGGGGGGGGGGGGGGGGGGGGTGTGCATCCTGATCACTATTACTGTTCAACTAGTCCCTGCCCGAAGGGACAGTCAGCAAAGACCACTGCCTGAGTGACAGAAATCTCAGGCTAGGCAGCTCGTGCTGTGGAAAAGCTTCCTTCTACCTTCCCACTGCCAACTGAGGCGGGTGCAATTGTTACTACATGTCACACACCCAGAGAAGCTAACTAACACCTACCACCGCCATACTGCCTCTTCCTGAACCCCATCTCTCTAGATGCTCCCCCACCACGGCTGAAGAGGTGAGCGCACCAGAGCTTGGAAGAGCCAGAACCTGTAAACAGGTGCTGGCTGTGCCGCAGCTGGAGTATGAGCCTCCCTGGAGGGACCTGATCCTGAGCCCAGGTCCTGTCCACGTGATCTGTTCCCCTTGGACCGCTAGGCAGCCTTCGGTAGGCAGGAGCAGCGCCAGCTACCTACAGTAAGCTCTGAACATGATGCTCTCCCTTTCTCTCTCTGTCCTTTGGGGAGCCTTTAGGACCCCATCAGGGTCAGCCAGGCCTGTGTGAGACACCACAGGTGCACAGGACCCATGTGTAGTCCCAACAGGCACTCTTCAGAATGTGAGCCATGATGCCTGTTCTGTAGTCCCCAGTGGAGACTTGAAGAAGCCTGGCATGTCCAAGGTGGCCTGGTCTTGTCCAGAGCCACATTCAAGGGTACAGAGAAGAGCTGGTTTGGGGATGACTCAGTTAGTCCCTGACTCTGATCCATTCTCTACACGGCTTCCATGTCAGCGGGGCTAAGATAAGAGCCTCCACTGGCCTGGGAAGGCCCAAACTTATACCAGGCACAGTGTGAGGCTAGCCACTTTGGGGAGAGTCACCAGCTTAGGACACTGGCTGATGGTAAGTCCCTACTTGGGATCCCAGAATAAGGCAGAGAAAGAAGACCCAACCCTTCCCCCCATCTAGCCTAGGGCCTCACAGACCACACCTGGCTTGCCAAAAGGCCAAGGAGAAAAGTCATTCATTCCCAAAGGCAACAGAAGCCTCCTTGGGGCCTCACTGGCTCCTTTTTTCCTCTTCCTGTTTCCACATCACTTCCCCCAACAGCACCCAGTAGCAGCTTGGGTCTGTCAGCTTGGCAGAGACTGGTGAATGGGACACCCCCACCCACCCACTCTAGGATGGGCAGAAAATAATGGGGCAAAGTAGATGCCCCTGGCTACAGGAATGATTTTAGGCCTCCCCTGAAGGCTCTGACAGGCTGCAGAGAGCCCCAGACCAGCACAGTGGATCAAACTCACCCTCCTCAGCCATGTCCTTGTCCAGCACCAGTTTACCATGCCTGAGGAAGTTCAATATGGGCCCGAAGTAGGTGGGGTCACGGTCAATGAGGTAGGCCCCGGTCTCATCCTGTCGGGGAGATGACTATAGGCAGTGAGAGGTATGCAAGCTTCCCCAAGCCCTGCCCCCACACATAAGCTCAACTCACCACAGGCTGGAAATGGGGAGAGCAGAGCGGCAAGGCTCTGGGTTCGAGCGCCGCCTTTGCCCTTTTCTGGCTGTGTGACCTTGAGGCAATCATCTAGCCTCTTGGAGCATCTCTTTTCTCCCCCATAATCAGAGGACTAAGTGTGAGCACAGAGTGTGACAGGACTTCGGAGTGGCCCCTACCTCTGCACGGGACCCAGTGAAGTTCCCTCCTGCGAAAGTTTCCCTCTTGGAGAGGCCGTTCCTCAGACCAACCCCACTAGCCACCAGATAGATGTTTGCAAGTTTCCAAAGAAGCTGCTCTCTGATTGGACATTTGCAGCCTGCAGGAAGGCAGAGCTGGCATTGGTACAACCCAGCAAGACATCAAGAAGCAGGGGACTCATCCAAGGACACAGTGTGAGAGGGCCACAGAATGGGAGCCAGGGGACTTTGACAAGCCAACTCCAGAGGCCTTGCACACGAGAAGGCCAAAGTCAGGGAGCAAGGAAGTCTTTCCCACCCTGCTACCACGGACTCCTCCTAGGTCATTCTGGGAGTTGGCAGGAGAGTAGGGTGAGCCTACAAGTGGCATCTGTAAGGCCAGGGCTCTTCCCCACATTAATCCCAGCTCCAAGACCCCCAGGCCTCCTTCACCCAGATCCTTGCACCCTTCAGCTGCTCCCACTCCAAGGGTGGGGAGAAGCAGCCGCTGGAGCCAGCCGAGGCAGTTAGGCAGGCCGGGCTTCTCGGTCCCTCCCCAGGGCTCCACAGCGAAGGAGCGTCCGGGATCCAGGGCAGCGCTCCAAGGCTCCAAAAGGCTGCGGCCTGTGCTGTCCCGTTGCTACGGCAATAGGCACAGCGATCCCTCTCTGTTCCGCTCCCTCCCCTTCCTCCTGCCCGGGCTCCCCGCCTTGGGATCCCAGAAAAGCTACGCCACCCAGGCCGGAGGACGCGTTGGTGGGAAAGCCCCGGAACGCGGAGCCGGGACGCCGCGGTCAGCGGGCTCACCCTGTCGGACTGAAGCTCTTCGCCCTGACACAGGCGGCTAAGGAAGGACTTCTGCTCCCGGCACAGCGTCTGGCGGGTGGTCAGGAACACCGTGCCCCCCACGTTCAGCCGCACCCACTTGCCCCAGCCGCCCCCGGCGCGGCCGCCCGCCCCCGCCGGTGGCGCTGCCTCCCCGGCCTCCATCCTCATCGCCGGCCGCGGTGTCTGCATCCTTCCCTCCGCGCTCCCCGGGCGGGTACCAGGCACGGAGCATGCCGGGAGCTGTAGTCTGGAGCCAGGGCTGGGACGCGCTGTACTTGTCCTGGCGCAGCTCGGACAGCAGGTCCCGCCCCGCATTACCTTTCTTGGCCGCGGGTCAGTTACTTGGTATCTCCTTTTGGCCAGACTGTTTGGTTTGCAGAAGGTGAGCGCCCTAGGAAAACAGTGGTCCCCCAATTGGCTATTCCTCCCATTTGTTCTCCTTTGTGCGGGGGACCCTGCTGAGGAATTGCCTGACCTGAGAAGAACTTTCTTCCTCCAGAGATTTCTATTTGAGCCTGTGCCTACTTTTTAATAGGCTCAAGCGACTGGATGTGAGCTTGTACGCGCGCGCGCGCGCGCGTGTGTGTTTTGCTAGGGATGGAACCCACAGCTCTGGTATGCTAAAACACTGAGCCACACAGCAGTATTTCTTTCTGTCCTGTGTCTAGTGAAGACCATAGGAATGAGGGTGGGTCACCTCTACGTCCTCCTATATTCTCTGAGGACATGTAGTTGGATTTAGGGCTGGCTGAACATTTCTGTGTGCCAGAAGCACTGTGGACATACATATTAGGCATTTAAGCTTCCTGCAGCCCTGTGGTGTACCACCAAAACAGCAGCACAGATGGGGCCCTAGAAGTAAAGGGACAGTGGTGCATTTCCGTACTAGGGCTCATTTCCTGTGCTTTTCTCAGGGTTGTCAAGGATCAGGCCAGGATTCGCACAGTGAGCTCAGGCCTCCTTCTCCTCCTCTTCCTCCTCCTCCTCTTCCTCCCCCTCCCAGCTCCCCACATCTCTCAGCTGCCCACACCTAAGGAGCAAGCAGAAGGGAACAGCTCAACTCCTCTCCTAGTGCTGGAGTCCCTTCTGGACAGCAAAGCTTAGGGGGACACCGGGGATGTGAAGGCAGCCCTGGCCTGTAGGGCTTGTGGGACAGGTCCCAAGGGCAACTGGTCTGCAGGGATGGGGGTCGAGAAAAGAGGGAAGTCTGGAGGGACAGGCGTCAAAGTGGTCAGGGCACTCACTGCTCTTGGGCTAGTATGAATTAAACAGTGTCTGCTTAAGGCGTGGTTGTCCAGAGGATGAAGTTCAGGTAACGGGCTTCCCTGATGTCTCCTGTTTCCACAAATAAGCTAGAAAGGAAGCTTGGAGGTGAGTCATATGGTAGCCTGCACAGGTCTGCTCTGCAAGGTGGGGAAAGGGAAATTGTGAGGCACAGACCCCCAGCTGCCTCTGTAGGGAGTGTGTACTGTGCAACAGGACTGGGGCGGCGGGAGTGTGGTGGGGGGACCAAGGCTCTCAGCAAAACAGAAATGGCCTTGAGGTAGTGTTTTGGCATGGTCACTCTGATGTTGGTGTTTAAGATGATTATTGGGATGGGGGACTAGGTGGGAAGGGAAAAAAATGGAGTGGGCGAAGCCTATTTTAGGGACATGGTCTCTGCTGTTCACCCCTCACTGTTCACTGAGCTCCTGAGGACAGCTGTCCTTTTTAGGACAACACAGCAGGTACCAAAAGTACCAAACACTGGACGTGACTTAGGTAGGGATGGCCTAGTTTCACGTTCTGTCCATGTACTATTAACAGCCTGCCAAAAAAGCCAACTTAAGAAGATAATAGTCTCTTTGGTTCATAATTCCCAGTCCCAGCCCTTTGGTGTAGGGAAGTCAAGGTGACCTTGGAGCAGCTTGTCACATCCACAGTCAAGAGAAGAGGGAGGATAAGTGCGCATACACTTGTGTTCAGCTCACTTTCTCTACCCAGTACATGGTGTAGTCCTGGACCCCATCCTGGGGAATGGTACCTCCCACAGTGGGCTGTGTCTTCCCACATCAATTAACGTAATCACGGCAATCCCCTGCAGAAAGCCAGGCAGGCCAACCTGACTTAGACAGTTCCCCATTAGCTCTCTTCACCGGTGATTCTCAACTGTGACAATTAAAACTCACCATTACTGGGGAGGTGAGTGGAGCAGACCCCTTGGGAGAATGGAGATCAGGGCTTCCTCCTTCAGGCTGCACTTTTTTTTTCTGTGGTGTCCTCCAGCCAGGGTGCTGTTATAAGTGCCAGGCCTTAGGCACCAACAGCACTCATTCTGCAAAGACAAGTTCATCGACCACTGTGTTCTCAAGGCCACGCTCTCAGTATTCTGTCGTGACAACGGTGGTGACGTCAGCTGCCAGAGCAGCCTGGTACTACTCACTGAGGGCTTTTCCTGCTTCAAGGGGGACGGATACGGTTCAGGGCCTGTGGGCTTCTCCAGTCAGTGCTGGAAGAGCCTATAGAGAGCAGAGCCAACCTCAAAGCTTTGTCTCACTTGACTCAGAAGCTGTCCCACCCTCCTGCCCCCATCCTGGGGCAACCCTGCAGTGGCTTTTTTGAAGCCACACCTCAAGCAAGGAGACCACAGCCCACACGGTTGATCCACACCATTGAATCTGAGCCCAGCACAGGTCAAGGCACTGCCCTGTTTGGCTCCAGTGCCAAAGGCAGCAGATGGAGGTCGGGTCAGTACCTTGAGGAAGGCTTGCCTCAATTTCCCCTTCTTCTTTTAGAACCCCTGCCTCGGACACTGAGTCCTTCAAGCGGATACCTAAACCCCCCCCCCCCCCTGTTAATGTTTTGCTACTATGGCAAAATAAAATAACTTAAACAAAGAGTTATTACGTTTTGCTCAGTTTCCATGAGTTACTGACTGATGACCCCCCTTTGTAGGGGGCATGGTGGGGTGCGGTACTTGGAATTGAACCTAGGCTCTGCTTACCCAGGGACAAGTTCTGCTATTGTAAGGCATGCCCCACAGTGACACATTTCCTCCATCTAATCATCCCCAATGATGCCACTAGCTGGGGACCAAGCTTTCACATATGAGCTGGGTGGGGAGCACTTCAGATCCAAACCACCACCCATTTGAAGTCACACCCTCACCAATGAAGGTCACAGCCAGAGCCAGGTAACAAGATCCACATCCCCTGAACAGCCAACAGCTGCCTCTATATTCCTTTCCCTGTCTGCCTGGGCTTTGGTCTGGGTCCCTGAATGCAGGGCATACTAGGAGGCTCTTTGCTCAACTAGAAGGCCCTTAAACCTTCTCTCCAGATGACTTTCAAATTTCCCTGAATTTACTGAGCATCTACTATGTGCCGAGATTGAAACCTGGAGATAAAGATGTCAGAGGTGGCCCTGTCTTTCAGGAAGGCTTACTTGCCTCAGGGAGGGTGGGTCCGAGAGTGTGAGATAAAACCCAGAATCTAGGCAGCCTACTGTTATGATGCATTGTCATGTCTTTGTGGGCTGTTTATGTACTTGGGGTTTTTCGGTTCTTCCTCAGAAGACAATTGGGAAACACCCAGAATTCTTTAGATACTTTGCAGGAAGGTGGCTATGCCTGAAGAGAGTCAAACTTCAAATGCCGGCTGTCTCCACTGCCCCCTGAGAGCCCATCTGATGCTTTTCCATGGGTCCTGATTCAAGTGGAAAGTGAGACAGGCGAGAGTGGAGTGCACGGGCAGTCTCCCAGGCAAGGATGCCAGCCAGCAGCCCAGTTTTGTGGCTTCTCCGCTGAATGGCCTTGGAAATGTTAAGCACCCTCTCTGAACCTTAAAATGAGACAGGGGCTATGAGAAAGCAGTCCCTAGAGATGGGCACTTACTATGTCACCTACGCAGAGGCCAGAGGACATCGGCTTTTATGAAGTCAGCCAGCTATTATTGTCAAGATTGGTGCCTCACTAGCCATTGGTAAACCAGCCTACCACCCATTCCCTCTGCTGGGGCTGGAAGGGAAGGCAGGAAGACAGGCCACCTCTAAATGCTCCAGGACAGAGTGGCTGGTTGCCGTTGCATACTAAGCCCCAAGGCCTAAAGTGATCCTCAAGTCATTCTATTATAGGGACTTGGAAGACCCCCTGGGTTCTCATCTGAGCACGTCATTTGTGGGCTGCCCCATTTTGAGTCTTCTCCATTTAGCCATACCTAGCATCAGAGCGGCTGGTGTCAGCTCTGCTGGCAGTTCTATGACAAAGATGTCATTCATTCTGTTCTCCCCACCTCCAAGTTCAGAATGTCAGAACACCCCTCTTAGCTTCAAGTCCTTGTTTGGTTCCTCACGTCAGATCCAATTCCACCTCTGCCCTGGGGGTGGGTTCTGCTGTTCATCCTTGTGTGGGTGCTGCCTGGCAGTCAGCACCCCCAGGTCAGGTCACCTGAGGAGAGAATGGGATGGAGTGGGTCAGAGAGCACACATCCGGCCTCAGAAACTATTCTGACTAAGCAACAAGCTTCAGAAGTCCAGGGTCTGGATCTGCCCCATGGTCCTTCATTCACACCTAGTTAGCTGGGTCTGTAACCTCGTCAAACCTCCCTTTACACTATTTGCAATAATCAGGCCATGATGTCAGTGCACACCCCAACTTCCCAGTGTCCTACTGAACACCTACAGTGTGCTGAGCCTTGGTAAAAGCAACATCCTGGGTGTGGAGGGAGAACAGACCCACAGACCTGAGTGTTCCAAACAACTGCGTCACCATCTTTTAAGCTAGAATGTTCTAGAATTTTCACAGATGTTCCCCCAAGACTGTCACAGGGGTCAGGGTGTAGTTTCAGAAAAAGCCCAAGGCGGGAGGTGAGGGCAGCTAAAAGTTATTCTGAGCTTGGCATGGTAGCACATGCCTGTGATCCCAGCACTCAGTGAAGCAGAGGCAGGCAGATCACTGTGAGTTCGAGGCCAACCTGGCCTATAAAGTGAGTCCAGGCCAGCCAAAGCTACACAGAGAAACCCTGTCTTGGGTGGAAAAAAGTTATTCTGACTGCATAGGACGTGTGAGGTCAAGCTAGGCTGTAGAGACCCTGTGTCAAAGATAGATAGGTAGATAGATAGATAGATAGATAGATATCAGGTGACCCCTCTACCCTCCCCCTTGAGGTCAAAGGAAGGGCCCATAACTCTCTCCCATTCCATGAGCTGCCCTCACAACTCCACTTATGCTGTGAAAGGCAATCTAAGGCCAAGTGTGGTGGCACAAGCCTTTAATGGCAGCACTCAGGAGACAGAGGCAGGAGGATCTGTGAATTTGAGGTCAGCCTGGTGCAAGGGCTATAGAAAGAGACCCAGTTTCAAAACAGAAAGAAAGGGGTCGGAGAGAAAGGAAGGAAGCAGGGAGGGAGGGAGGGAGGGAGGGAGGGAGGGAAGGAGAGAGAGAGGGAGGAAAGGAGGAAGGAAATGCTCTCTCACATTTGCAGAGACATGCTTGGTTACCAGCGGGACAGCCTGGACCTGGGAACTGCTCCCTTCAGCCAGCAGGGGGCGCGCATCAGACTCCTCCATCCTGAGGAGAAGGAAGACACGCTGACAGACCAGACCACCTGTTGCCATTCCTGGTTCCTCTGCACTCTAGGTTGTCGGCTTTTCAGAAGCATGGTTCGTGGAACGAGGCCATGACCTGTGGCTTGTTTGTTTCTTTTCAATGTCACATAGTGTATTCCTCAGAACCCCAGCCCTGTTCAACCCCACCAGGCACATGGTGAGTGATGACTTTAATCCCAGTCCAGGCTGCTGGCTGCTCTGGGAGGATCCAGAGAGAAGTTCCCGCTCTGTCCTGGTCAGGGACTCACCTGTGAGCCCTCTACAGAGTCAGCTCCTGGTGTCAGCTAAGGATACAAGCAGAAGAAAGGAAGGGCAGAGAAGATTTCCCCTACCCGGAGCCTCTTCTGGTGGACTTTCTTCTGACCAGAACATGTGACTTCAGCGAGCTAGTTTTGCTTTGTTTTCTGGTGGTGGTGTGGCCTTCTTTGGAGCCCTCACAGTGGGGAATAATTGATAGTGCAATGCCCTTCCAGGGAAGTGTTTCCTCTGATTGATCTTTGGATACTGTTCCAAGAACAAAGCTATAGAGCAGTGGTTCTCAACTTGTGGATCACAACCCCTTAGGGAGTTGAGCAACTTACAGGTCTCCTAAGACCACAGGGAAGCACAGACATTTACATTATAGTAACAAAATTGCAGTTATAATGAACTAGCAATGAAAATGATTTTGTGGTTGGAGGGTGTCACAGGATATTTGATCCCACTGTGAACACTGAGCTTGTGAACTGTAAAAACCTGTTTCTTGTTTGGTGTGGTTTGGCCCTAACACACACCTTTAATTTAAGAACTTTCTGTTTACTATAAACAGGTAATTGTGGTGTAGCTCTGCCCTAGCACACACCTTTAATCCAAGAGCTTCCTGGACACAGGATTTAATTAAGTTATTCTTAGGTCGGGAGGCAGAGCAAGAAACCAGCTAACAGGGGCTAAGTAGAAAGGAGGGACTTTGAGAGAAGAGTATTTAAGACAGTGTGGAGAAGAAGGAGCTCTTTGGCTTTTGGCTTTTTTCCTTCTGGGCTTTTGGGTGAGCTAGCAGGCCTTTTCCTCCTGGACCGTGAATGGAGCTAGCAAGCTTTTGGCTTTTTCCTTCTGGGATGTAAGCTGAGTAGAAAGGCTTTTTCCTCTGGGATGTTGGCTGAGTAGGAAGGTCAGCTGGGTACTCTCTCTGCCTCTCTGAGCTAGTAAGTTTTCACCCCAATATCTGGTTCCTGAGTCTTTATTGGTTTTAAAAAATCAAACAATTTGGGATTTTCTTTTCTTTTTTTTTAATAACAACGGGGCGGGGGTCACCATAACATGAGGAACTGTATTAAAGGATTGTAGCATTAGGAAGGCTGAAAACCCCTGTCAATGCCAAGCCCTCTCATTTACAAAGCTTCCCTCCATCATCTGCTGCATTAGCTCTTGGAAAGCCTGTGGGTAGTCTATACCCTGCCCAGCACTTCTTCTGACCTGTTTGGTCTGCCAGCTTTTCCAACCTTCCCCAAGGCCCCATTCTCTGAGCCTGCTGTATCCAGGACACAGTGCTGGGCAGAGGTCTGCAGGGAGCCCCTTCAACCAGAGGGCAAAGGTGCTCAAGTGCACCCAGGCCACAGCGGCAGCCGGTAAAGGCTGTCTGTCCCCCAGCTGTCTTCACCACTTTAACTGTAAGAACAGCTTTAGGTGGCCTTTGTACCTTGTTTTCAGAATGTGAGTCTTCAGTGGAGATGGAATCAGAAAAGCTGTAAGAAAAAAAAATTTATCTTCAGGTGTAAAGAAATGTCACCTCCCCCCAAAAAAATCCCTAAATGTCACCACTTTGTTATCTTTGTCATCTCCCCCTCCTTCCATGTCTCTGTTTTTTCTTGCTTTCTAAACTGATTTTTGTTGTTGTTTTGTTTTTGTTTCTCTTTTTTTTTTTTTTAAAAAAATAATGTACAGACAATGGCTTCTCCCTTCTAAACTTAGCAAAGAATTCTAACACCAGGGCATCCCCTTGACCACAGTATAGGACCAGTAGAGGATCTAGGGGAGACCAAAGACATTCAAGAAAACTTTTTTTTTTCATCCAAGCCACCCTGTACTTGGTCTGTCAGCTCTCTGCCCTGTGTGTGTCCTCACCCCTACTATGTAGCCCAGGCTGGCGTGGAACTCATGATCCTCTTGCCTCAGCCTCCTGAAATCTGGAATTATGGGTCTTCACCACCACACCCAGCCCCTCTGCTCTCGGTCGGTCTGCAGCCCTTTCGCTGTCTTCTGTGTTTGACGCTGGCAGGGGATCTGTGTAGCACACCCTTCACTGTGGCTCTGCTGGATCCTCTCTCACGGGGATGTTCGCCCTGTGTTGTTGCCTGGGCCTCGCAGACAGACTGGGCTCTTCTGGCCGCCCCATCTTGGAGAGGTGGTGAATGTAGGTTTCCAAGCTAAGCAGTCACTTTTCCTTTCAGGATGAATCATCGGTTGAAGAGACAGAGGAGGCCACGCTGGCTCTCTTCTCCTCCAGCTAATTTCTCTCATCATGACTTTCGGTATTCATTGATTATTCTCGTTTGAAATAATCAACTGTGGTGACAGCTGAGCTCTGCTTCTGGAATCCCCATCACTGCTTCTGTGTTCACTGCCTGTCTATCTATTGAACAGCTTTCCTGTTCCCTGGATTAATTAACTAGTTAACTAATTAATATCAATACAGGCTATTAATTAATACAGACATCAATTAATTAAAATACACAGACTATTAGAGTCTTTGTTTTATGAGTTATAATATGCTACTGTTGCTGTTTTTATAGTCAAAGTATCTAAGATTTGATTGATGGGAACATCTTCAAGGCTTCTGTATCTTTCTGTTTTTAATAAATTTGTGGTCTGGAAACGTGGCTCAGTTGGTAGAGTGCTTGCCTTTCATACGTGAGCCCTGGGTTTCATCCCTAGCACAGCACGGAGATGCATGGCTTGGTGCATGATAGTAAGCCCAGCGTTTGGAATGTAGAGGCAGGAGGACCAGCAGCTCAAAGTCATCTTCAGCTATATAGAGTTTGGTGCCAGCCTGGGCTATTGTTTTTAAAACAAAATCTCAAATGTTCAATTTTACCAATAAAGACTCAGGAGCCAGATGCAGGGGTGAAAGTCCGCTAGCTCAGAGAGGCAGAGAGAGCACCCAACTGACCTTCCTACTCAGCCAAGGTCCCAGAAGGAAAAAAAGTCCTTTCTCTTTCTCCACTTTTTTTTTTTTTTTTGGTTTTTCGAGACAGGGTTTCTCTGTGTAGCCTTGGATGTCCTGTACTCCCTTTGTAGACCAGGCTGGCCTCGAACTCACATCGATCCGCCTGCCTCTGCCTCCCGAGTGCTGGGATTAAAGGTGTGCGCCACCACGCCCTGCTCTCCATTCTGTCTTGCTGTCTTAAATACTCTTCAACTCAACATCCCTCCTTCCTATGTGTATTTATGTTCACTCTCTGTCAACTGGTTGCTTGCTCTGCCTCTTGACCTATGGTTGGCTCTAGTTAGCTCTTGCTTACAGGAAGCTCTTGGGTTAAAGATGTGTGCTAGGGCTGAGCCACACCACAATAAGAGACAGGTTTTTTTCCAGTTCACATACAATCTCTAGTTTAACAATGGAATCGAATATCCTGCGAAACTGGGCTGGGTGAGATCCTCTCTAACAAACAAACAAATATACAAAAGAAAGAAAAAAAAAAGAGGAAATTATTAAGCGAATTAATATTTAGCCTTTTTAAGTGGTGGCAAAAGACACAAAACATGAAACTAGATGACCTAAGAGATTTTAAGGCCAGCTTTCAACAGCATTAAGTCATACCTCTGACATAACCCCCACCCAAATCACCATTGCCATCATGCCACCCTTGCTATAATTGCCATGATCCCCACCCCCACCATACCCACCATGGCCGTCACCCCACAATCGCCACCATCCTCACCACCCCCATCATCATCACCAGCTATTCCCATCATCCACACCATCCTCTCAATCCCCACCATCTTCATCCCCACTATCCCCATTATCCCCCACCATCCTCCTCACCCTCATCTTTCACATCATTAGCACTCTCCTTCCCAGCACTCTCTCACTTTGTGAAACTAGCACTTGACATCCTTAAATAACAGCCACTCCCCCTCCACACATCCTCTGGGCTCACCAGGTTCCAGTGTGGTTCAGTGATCCAGGGGTTTGTGAAGCACACGCAGGGCCCTCAGTTCCACCCTCAACACATGAGTTAAACCCACCACCATCCCCCCCACCCCCCCATCTCCCCATCCCCCCCACCCCCCACCAAAATGGCGAATGCATGAATGCTCACTATGCATTCGCTCTCCCTGCTCCAGCAGCAACCAGGTTCTTTGCATGGATAATGCAGTTTAAGTGAGTCCCTGGGCAGCTTCAGTGCACCGAGGTCATTGCTCCTGTGGGCTCTTAGTGAGCAGTGCAAGAGTTGGGAAGAAGACGCATGGAACTAGTCTCACATGTGGTTGCACACAGACACACACACACTTGGTTTTTTTTTTTTTTTCTTTTGGTTTTTCGAGACAGGGTTTCTCTGTGTTAGCCTTGGCTATCCTGGACTTGCTTTGTAGACCAGGCTGGCCTCAAACTCACAGAGATCCACCTGCCTCTGCCTCCCAAATGCTTGGATTAAAGGCATGGGCCCCCATGCCCAGCTTGTAAGCATGCATGCACACACACATGTGTGTACATTTCTCTCCCTCCTTTCCCTGAGAACCCAGAGGTCATTGACACTTCTAACTCTGACCCAGCATGATGATTTCCCCGCCCCCACACCTTGTTTTCCTCTCTCTAGCAAAGAGCATGCTGGTTCCGAGGTTTCTGAGTTTTCTTGTCTTTTGTCTGAAGATGCACAGTCCTAACAGCCAAAACCACATTCAAGTATTGCCTGGGCTGATGGTCAGAGTGGTTGTCTCTTGTCTGAATTATAGCTGGGTTAGCTTGCTCCTTGTAGTGCTGTGTTCTGTTTCCTTCATCACTGTCGATTGATTGATTACTTGATTGATTGGGATGATTTTTTTTTTTGCAAGGGGTTGGTTTGGTTTTGTATGTCACAAATCTACAAGCAGGAAAACAGAAAAGTGCCCCCAGTACTCCATCCATCCTGATGTTTCTGCACATCCCCATTTGGTTGTCAACCTCATACCTTTTTGGGTTAACCTTTGGCATGATATTTTACAGGAATGAACAGGTCTATGTCTCTCTCTGTACTTCTGTGTTCTTATACAATAGGTCAGCTGCTGGTTGTATGCATGGTCTTTTCACTTAACACTTTGTCTTAGGCTTCATATCAAAGTTTGACAGGCTTTGTTAACTTCCTGCTCTTATCTCTTTTCTTCTGCGATCATTATTCAATAATAATAATAATAATAATAATAATAATAATAATAATAATAATAATGATAATGATAATAATGTATTGGGCTTATGCAGCAAGTATTTTTACCTGATGAGCCATCTTATTGAACTCTTTCTTTCTTTCGTCCTTCCTTTCTTTCTGT
The DNA here is from genome assembly GCF_903995435.1 of Acomys russatus. Classification (NCBI taxonomy): domain Eukaryota; kingdom Metazoa; phylum Chordata; class Mammalia; order Rodentia; family Muridae; genus Acomys; species Acomys russatus. The sequence goes on along the minus strand of NC_067153.1, from coordinate 41,213,946 downwards.
CTGTCTGTCTGTCTATCTTGGGGCTAGAGAGATGGCTTAGCACTTAAGAGCACTTACTGCCCCTTCAGAGGATCTCAGTTCATTTTCCAGCCCCAGCCCCATGGGATCTAACATCTTCTTCTGGCTTCTGAGGGCACCTACATACATGTGGCACACACACATACACATAAATTCATTTTTTAATCTTAAAAAATAAGTAAAATAAGGTTTTGCTATGTAGCTCAGACTGGCTTCAAACTCTCAGTCTCTCTGTCTCAGCCTTTTTTGGGGTGACAGTTTGCCACCAAGTCCACCACACCCACCACACCCACCACACCGACCATGCTCTAACACTGGCTAATAAATTTATTGCTATTGAAATTAAGGTTTTCCCTCCCCTTTATTCTTTATTGTTTAGGTGCTGTTGGAATGTTGATTTGCATGTTAATTTTATACAGGACTGACTAACGGCTCAGCTAACTCTTATTCCAAGTTCTCTGTGGTATTTCAAGTCATATTACTTGAAAAGAAAATAAAAGAATAGCTTTCCTTCTGTCTTTCAGACTTTTTATTTGTTTGCCCTAGGCTGGCTTGAAATTCACCACTCTTGCCAGGTGGTGGTGGCGCACGCCTTTAATCCCAGCACTCAGAAGGCAGAGGCAGGTGGATCACTGTGAGTTCGAGGCCAGCCTGGTCTACAAAGCAAGTCCAGGACAGCCAAGGCTACACAGAGAAACCCTGTCTCAAAAAACAAAACAAAACAAAAACAAACAAACAAACAAAACAAAAAAGAAATTCACCATTTTCCTGCTTTAGCCACCAGAAATTACAGGCATGTATCACCATGTTTGACCAGTAACTAATATTTTAGAAACCAGTTATTTTCCCTATCTATCTATCTATCTATCTATCTATCTATCTATCTATCTTCGAGACAGGGTTTCTCTGGGTAACCTTGGCTGTCTTAGAACTCATTTTGCAGCCTAGGCTGACCTCAAACTCAGAGATCCTTCTGCCTCTGCCTCCAGAGAGCTCGGATTAAAAAGCATATATCTACTTCCTGGCTTTATTTTATTTTGAGACAGATTTCTCTGGGTAGCCCTGGCTGTCCTGGAACTCACTCTGTATACTAGGCTGGCCTCAGACTCACAGAGGCCTGCTTCTGTCTCCCAGGTGCTGGGGTTAAAGGCATACACTACCACAGCTGGCTGAAGATCTCAGTACATAAAATGGTGAAGCTTGCTCATTGCTGGTGCTGACTCCACCCTTTCCTGTGCTCCCTGGCTAAGTTGCTTCCAGCAGGTTCTAAGGGCTCCCCTGTGCCTGGAAGGACTCTTGCCCCCCATTTCTCAGAAGAAAGGCTGGGGCCCAGGAAGACAGCTCCCCAGTGCTGGGGCTGAGGCACTGAGCTGATTTATGATTCAACTCTCTGATTAGTGGGTGCTTTGGACCATGACCCTTAGCGGCAATGGTCCAGAGAGTTGGAACGTTCTGATGCAGCTGGTTAGACAGGGCTAGGGAAGGCCTCAACACGGTGGGGGTGCTCAGCAAATATTTGTCAAGTAGACAAAACTCTGGCCATTGCTGGTGTTGCAATTCCTCCCTGAATCCCACAGAGTGGGGGTGGAGTGGGGGTGGGAGCTGTTCACATAGACTGAGGTGGCCTTGCAGAGGACAGTCAATTATTCTGGGGTTCAGCCTAGTGGGAGGCAGGGCAGAGTTCAGAGACGGCCCTGGGTCATTGCTGGAAAACCCTGGCTAAGTTCAGGATTTCTTGGAATCTGTTCCAATCACCTTAGCCTTTCCCAGGACAGAAGAGCCTTAGGCATTGATCCCTTGCTGGAGCTGGGGCTGAGTCATGGCTGAAAACCCATCACCTGACCCTTTGAAGCATTTTGCCACATCCCGTGTTTGTAACACACACATTTCTGTTCTCTTGATTTTTAAATCTGGACTGCAGGCATGGTGCGCTGAGAGATCTCTGCACTGAGGTTTAATCTCCTGTTAGACTCCTCTCAGATTAGCTGTGCACACTTGGGCAAGTTGCTCCACTTCTCTGAGTTTTTCGTTTCGTTTTGTTCTTGTTTTTGTTTCTTTCTTTCTTTCATTAATGTAGCCTGTTATAAAGCAGATCGTTTCATAGAACTCTTTACTCTCTGAAAAATGAAAGTTTTGGTTTCCTTTCTTGGTTTGGAAGCTCTTGAAGCAAGGACATAATTCTTGTATTCATTAGTTTTTATCTCCCAATACCAGAGAAAACTTAAGATGCCTAACTACTAAAAATACGCTAAAAAGAACACTGTGGGGGCTGGTAAGACGGCTAAGTGGATAAAAGTACTTGCATGCAAGCCAAGTGGCCTGAGTTTGATCCCTGGGGCTGAGAAGGAGAGCACTGACTCCCAAAGGTTGTTCCCTGATCTTACATGAGCATTGTGAAGGAAGCGTGCATGCCCACGCACACAGACACACAGATACACAGATACACACACACACACACACACACACACACAGAGGGAGGGGGAAGAGAAATACAAAATAAGTAGATAAATAAATAAACTAACCCAAACACTAGTAGTTGATGCTAACTGTCTAACATCAGGCTGAAGCATTTCTGTAGATTATGTCAGTTTATCCGTCCTATTGCTTAAGGAAGGAACAACGAGGCCAACTTAAAAAAAAAAAAAAAAAGAAAGAAAGAAAGAAAAAGAAAAAGACACCAAAGCCAAGGGAGTCTGCAGCAAGCCCACAGTCGATCAGGCAGCCTCCGTGGAGAGGCTGTGTCAAGAGGGCAGGCAGAAGGCTCCTGTCTCTCCTAGAACAGACTCCTCTAGGGAGACAAAGCAAGGCTCCACCTGAGCCTGACAGGAAGGAAGCTCTGGAGAGGAACTGGATGTGAAACTGGGAAGCTTCCTATCAGTTGAGGGACTGAGGGTGTCTGTGTCCATGCTGTTCCTGACTGCTGCTGTCAAATGTCCTTTGTTTGTGAGGTAGTGTTTTTTCCGTGGAATATCATAGTCAGGAGTCAAATGACATTTGATGGGCCGAGGTCAAAACGCTGCTGAGTGTCCCGTGGGCACAGGATGCTCTCAGAGCAGAGTTGTCCAGACAGACTGGTGGTGCAAGGTTGAGAAATCCTAGAGCAAGGAAGGAGAAGCTGTCGTGGCTCTGTCGTGACTCCCCTCTTCTGAAGCAACTGGCTTCCTATTTTACAGACGAGGAGGTGGGGCTCCGGGAGGGCGGGCCTTCCCACTTTATAGAACAGGAGGCGGGACTCCAGGAGGGCGGGCCTTCCCACTTTATAGAACAGGAGGTGGGGCTCCAGGAAGGCAAGGCTTCCTTCAGAGCTCTTGGTAGCCAGAGGCCATGCTGCTGGCTCCTCCTTGTCTTGTGAAGGGAGCTCTTGAGAGGGAGCTCAGAGTCTGGGTACTGGGCCTGGGTCCTAGCTCTGCTGGAAGTGCTCCATGGTTAGGTACTGTCTCACTCTGTTTATTTCCAGAAGATAAAACATCCAATGCCACCTCCCAGGTCCTAATAACAACTGACATGGTGCTATCATGTGCCTCTGGAAGGGCATTCATGGGAAAGATGGGGAAAGGGGTCCGTGCCTTGGCTCTGTAGTACTGTGGTTCTCTAGCAGGTATGAGACTCTAGGCTCAATTCCCTGCATTGCCAGGATGGGGCAGATAAGTCCATCTCTACCAGAGGATAACTACAGTCAACAGGGTATGGAACCCCTATTCTGGGACAATGGGTAGGCTGTTTTTTCTGGAACAGAGAGGCTTAGAGCCCTGAGTTCACCCATAATGTGAATTCATTAGATATTTATTTATTTTATGTTGTATGAATGCATGCACATGTATGGGTTTATGTGTGCATGTGTATGTGCATGTGAGTACACCACAGCACCTGTGTGTGTACTTTACAGAATTTTCTCCTTTCACCTTGTGAGTCCCAGGGATTAAAGTCAGGTGTCATGAGGTTTTGTGGCAAACCTTTGTTCTCTGAGTCATGCCACTGGCTCTGTTAGTTTTTTTTTTTTTTTTTTTAATTACATTAAGCATTTTTTATTTTCTGGCATGAGTTCAGAGAACAGCTTTGAGTGAAAGCCAGCTTCTCCTTGCAGGCCACCAGATTCAGCCTCTCTTGAGAATACTCTGGCAAGGTTGAAACAGCCACCTTAGCTGTGGACCTATCTTTCTCCTGAAAGGACCTCTGTTGTTCACCTGCATGCAGAAGCTACCCCTTACTCCCCACCCCCATGGCATCCCAGACCAGTCACAGCTAACTTCATCTGATATCATCCAGAGGCAGGGATGTGGACACAGCCCAATCTGTACATGGCTTGCAGAACTTACATTCAGAATCCATGTAAAACAAGCCAGATGTGGTGGTGTGCACTTGCCATGTCAGCATTAAGGAGATGAAGTGTAAATCCTTGGCTGTCCGGTCTAGTCTACATGGTGTGTTCTCAGCCAATGAGAGACCCTGCCTCAAAAACCAAGGTAGATGGTGTTTGAGGAATGATAGCAAATGTCCTCTGCTCTGATCTCAAGTGCACGCGCATGCACACACACACACACACACACACACACACACACACACACACACACACACACGCGTGCGCGTGCACACGCAAATAAAATGAAGAACCTAAGAGGGAGGCTCCAGGATTATAGGTAAATGATAGTTTGTCATAGCATCTGGGAACAAGGTCTCAGAGACTCCAATGTTTCTCCGAGGCTGGGAGGCTTCCCAAAGCAATGCCTGCTGGGTGTGCAAGAATCCATGGTTCCTCAGGAAACAGGCGTTCTCACAACCACAAAGGTTTTGTGCTTGGTGTTTTATTTCCCAACAGTGAAACAAGCTAGGTGGGCCCCAGCTTAGCACCATGCAGGCTGTTCTGCTGTCTGGCCTCCCTGCTTCCCCTGGGTACCCTCTTACTTCCTGCTACCTTCTTTACTCCATCCACTGGGTACCAGGAGTCATTGGATCTCCTGGTCTCTGGGATGTCACCCCAAATACCACCTGAGTTGTCTGCAGAAGGACAGACAACTTGGCAAAGCAGAGTCAGAGTGGCCAGGCTGGCACTATGGTGGTCAGGTGTTACCCTGAGCTGTACTGTGTCCTGCCTGGCCTCACTGGGTCTTCCCTCGGCCCTCAGAGATAATATGCTCAGGCTGGGCACGCATGTACCACTCTACCCAGGAGCCATCATAGACAGGTACGTCAGGTTTGCCACAGAGGAAGGCACCCAGGGCCACATGGCAGGCTGTGACACCAGAGCCGCATGTGGCTACTAAGGGCTTGGACAGGTCCACCTTCTTCTCCTGGAACAGGCGTTGGATCTCCTCTGGGGTCTTCTCCAGACCCTCCTTGGTCAGGAATTCAGTGAATGGGATGTTTATGGAGCCAGGAATATGTCCAGGTTCAATGCCTACACAGGAGGAACACACGGAACAACAGTATGAGTAACGTCTAGCGTTGCTGGTACTTGTGCCAAATATGTCTCCTATGTCTCATCTTATCTCCAGCCGCCAGTTGCTAGGTACCCCAACTACACAGATGGCCAGCCTAAGGCCAATTAACACCCAAAGTCACTGCATCCAGCTAATTGCTGGCTAGAGTGTGAACCCAAGACTCTTCCAGAGCCACACAGGACCCGGGGCTTCCTGACTGGGAACCTTGGGGGCAGCAGAGCAATGCACATGAGCTCTGTTCAGTTAGAACTTGGGACACTTGGAGGCCTAGAGATGGTGTACAGGGCTGACAGGCAATAACCAGATAATTGCTAATGTGACAAAAATGCCCTAGGGCTATAGCAAAAAAAAAAAAAAAAAAAAAAAAAAAAAAAAATAGCAATAGTAATCAAAACAGCTGGCAAGGCTGACCACTTGCTTTGTGCAGGATAGTACCTAGACACCCCTTAGCAGCATTTTCTTCTTTAGTACTGCCCAAATCCTATGGGAAAGAAATGACTGTCACCCCCACTCCAGGAGACTGAGGCACAAAGACTAGCAGCTCTAGCCAGCAGCAGGTGGGAAGAGGCCGCTTGGAGCTGGCCTCAGTGCCTAGGGAGGGTGGGGCCTTCTCCCAGGATGAGCAGAAGCCAGCCAGTCAAGGGTCCTGACAGTGGGACTGAGAGCATGGCACACAGGAAGAACAAATGGTCCCTGGAATTATGCACAAAAACATTGTGGCCACCAAGGCTCAGACAATAGGGAGTTGGAGGTGTAGGAACGCCTCAGTGTGTCTGGAAGAGCTTGGGCTCCATCCGGTCATAAAAATCAGACTTTATTCTTAAAAGAATTCAGTCTTGATGCTTGGGGCTGTGGCTCAGCTAGACCAGCGCATGCCTAGCATGCATAAAGCCTTGGCTTTCACCCTTGGCGCCTCAAAAACATACAAACAAAGCCATTCTGGTGATGCCTGAATGGAATCCCAGCACTTGGGAAGAAGAGACAGGGCTCTGAACTGAAGCCCGTAATAGCAGAGAGGGCATGAGAGAACTTCCAGGGCCATGGCTGGCTCCTGCATCCTAGCAGGTTGGAGACACATGGTGGGGGGTGGGGCGGGGATTGCTGGTTGCTCACTGTGGGTAAGTGTGCAGGTGGTCTGAATCCAGAGGGGATCCTTTATGAGACTTCAGGCAAGGCAGCCATTCCAGGGCTATTTTCCTCCCCTGTATAATGGCAGCACAGGCATTGCTCCATATTTTCTTTTTCTTTCTTTCTTTTTGTTTTTGTTGTTGTTGTTTTTCAAGACAGGGTTTTTCTGTGTAGCCTTGGCTTCCTGGACTCGCTTTGTAGACCAGGCTGGCCTCGAATTCACAGTGATCCACCTGCCTCTGCCTCCCGATTGCTGGGATTAAAGGCGTGTGCCACCACTGCCCGGCATCGCTTCATATTTTTAAGAGAATTGATGCCCGGACCCCACAATCACATGAAATGGTGTCTATCATGTAATCTACATGCAGTCTTCCTAACATTAAAACATCTCCAGATTTTCTCTTCTTTCTTTCTTTCCCCTTTGAGTTTTGAGACAGGATCTCACTCTAGTTCAGGCTGAGCTGGAAATCACTATGTAGCCCAGGCTTGGCCTCAAACTCACGATCCACCTACCTCAGCCTCCAAATGCTGGGATTACTGCTGTGAGCCTCTGCACCCACCCTTAGATTTCCTTCAATACCTATTACAGTTGTAAATGTTAAGCAAAAGAAACTTATTCTAAGTCCTCCCGTTTCGTTTTCAGACTCCATTTAACCACAGGGAGGTACTACAGTCAAGGTCCCAGGCCCTAGGGGGCATTGGGCACTTCCCAATAGCTGAACAGCTTCTGCTGTAAGGGGACAGTTGTATGAGTTTAGGCTTCTCAGGGACAACCTGTAAGGAGATGGTTGTCTGAGTCCAGCCATTTCAAGGACAACTTCCCTGTCTTGCTGGCTGGTTCAAACTAAATTCATCTTCTCAGACTCAGGAACCTACTCCTGACTGATGGAAAACGCCCTTGCCCCGCCCCTTACGTCGAAATATGATTGGACAATGCTACAGCCCACCCTGCTCCCTCCCTTTTATGGTTTAATCCTTTAAATGTGCTGTACAACATCCCTTCAGGGTCGCAGTTCACCTCCTGACTCTGTTCTTCCACACTGATGGATCAGTATAGGCTTGATTACGATAAGTTTTTGTCACCTGCACTGACCTAGTGTTTGAGTTATGTTGGATTTAAGTGAACCCCACAACAGCAAATGCTGTGAAGTTACATCGTTCAGGAATAATGACATGGTAATAAAGAGCACACCCTCAGTACCTGCCCACCCCCAGCCCACCCCCAATAAAAAGCTTTCTGGGGCTGTTTAAACACCGGATGCGATATTTGCAGGCACTAAAGGCTGCTTCTACCTATCTCCTGAGAGGTTTGAAGGGTCACAGCAGCATGGCTATAGCCCTGTCTGCTTTGTGGGCCCCTTCTCACATCACACAGGGCTTTGCCTGGGGAGAGCAGCCGGCTTGGCCCTCACCTGGGGCACCAACCACTCAGTTTGGGCCACCCACCCTACTCCCCTTTTGGAATCTCTTATGATTGAATACTCTGGCCACAGGTGCAGACATCCAGGACACCATCTACTCAGGCGGCCAGACGTTATCAGGACCAAGTTTGGGTCTTTCCTAAACCATGTAGAGACTGACTTTTGCTATTTTGTGGTGGCCGCAACACAAGCATAGTTATTGGGCTATTGTGCTCTGGATTCTCAAAGTATTTAGGCGACCTCAGGCCAAAGTAAGGTAGTGTGACCTCCACTCTAAGAAGAAAGCAAGAGGCTTAAAGTGAGGCGCTCAGCAAACAAGCCTTCTCCTTTGCTCTGTATGCATGAAAGGCCAGCACAAGGCTAGCCAGTGCCCAGAGCTTACACCAGCCTGTCCCCACACCCAGTGTGTTACCATCTCGGGGTTCTGGGTCGGTGCCTCGGAACCGGCCAGCTGCGCGGGCGTCCACCACTTGGAAGCGCCGGGCCTCCAGGTTGTCCAGGATTTCCTCGTGGGTCTTGATGAAAGAGGGATCAAGCTTCGCGCTGAATTCGGCGGGCTCCGTGTGGCTCTTGCCAGAGCTGATTGGCAGGTTCTGGCTCAGCCAGTGGCGGAGGCCGCCATCCAGCAGCGACACGGAGCGGTGGCCGAAGGCGCGGAACATCCACCAGACCCGCGGGGCGGAATAGAGGCCCTGGTCGCTGCCGTCGTAGATCACGACGTGCGTGGCGGCGCCCACGCCCAAGTTGCCCGCGTAGTCTGAGAAGTCCGCGGCGCTAGGCAGCATGTGGTCGTAGGGCGAAGTGTGGTCGCTGCAACGATCAATGTCAAAGAAGGCGGCGCCCGGGATGTGGCGCTCCTCGAACTCGCGTCGCGCGTCGCGGCCCAGCTTGGGCAGGTACCAGGAGGCGTCCAGTAACTTTAGCGGCTGCGAGGTTCGCGGGGACTGCAGAGCCTCCGCCACCCACTGCGCAGACACAAGGGCTCGGAAAAGCTGCGGAGCAGCCATGGCTTCGGGGATGCGGGGATCGTGGGCCTGCAAGACAGGGAAGATATCAGAATCTAGAGAGCAGCCTGTCTTCGGGGACTGTGACTGGGGCATATGTGTTAATTGGCGGAGGTGGAGCCTACGCAGCCGACAGAGCAGAGTCCAGGAATGCAGACAGAGCCTGCGGTGAAGTGACTCTCTGCTTTTATCACCCAGGGATTACCCCGGCCAGCACTTGAATAATACACAGCTTCAATTGAGGTTATGACCATGGGCGCCAGGCGAGAGTGGTACGCGACCCTCACTCTCTCTTCCTTGCCCAGCAAGGTTGGGTAGGGCAAGCTCAATTGCCCTTTCAGTAAAGCAAACAAGGCCAAAGTTTCAACCCTTTCTAAGATGCAGCCCAGCTTCACAGCCAATCAAATTCACTCATTCATTTGAGCCGGTCTAGGTATCCAATGGGAGCAACAATCAGTATTCACCCTTCTCCCAGTGCTGTTTAACCCTAGTATATTACAACACTTGACAGGGCAGCCTCTCCCCAGCCTCCTGAAGGAATAGGCTTTAAGAGGTTTGGTACTGTCACCTTTTCCTGAAAGCCACGGAGGCTCCTAGATAGGCTTTGAGTCACCTGGCGTGGAAGCGGTACCTCCTCAGGAGGAGCAGTCTGTACTCAGGAGACTGAGGTAGGAGAGCCAGTGTTCAGGGCCATAGTCTATACAGGAAGTTCCCGACTAGTCTGAGTTGCTCAGCAAGACCATCTCACCAAAAACAAAAACAAACACAAACAAACAAAAAACCCAAACAACAACAACAACAACAATCAAACAAAACAAAACAAAAACCAGAATAAATAAATAAACAACAGAAGCCAGGGCACTAAATAGGGATGGGCTGGAATCACTCACTGCCCTAGGCCTTGGGGTGGGGATGTGGGCTTGTGAAGTGGGGTGTGGGGCAGAACTGATAGGCTCAAGCAATCAACCGTGCAAGTGAGAAATTCTGGAGTTTAGTGTGAGCACCCAGGTCTCTACCTCAGCCTGGATGGGAGGGAGAAGGTGGAAGGACTTCCTGAAGGAAGCAGAAGCACACTGTGACTTAGGGAAAGAATAAGAGAATGTAGCCAGGTTTGGTGGCGCATGCCTTTAATCTCAGTACTTGGGAGGCAGAGGCAGATGGATGGCTGTGAGTTTGAGGCCAGCCTGGTCTACAAAAGTGAGTCTAGGACAGCTAAGGCTACACAGAGAAACCCTGTCTCAAACAACAACAACAGCAAGGCAGTGCTGGTGCACACCTTTAATTCCAGCACTAGGGAGGCAGAGGCCTCCAGTTCAAGGCCAACCTGGTCTACAGAGCAAGTTCCAGAAGAGCCAGGGCTGTACACAGAAACCCTGTCTCGAAAAACAACAACAACAAAAACCTCAACCAACCAACCAAACCAAACCAAAACATTAAAAAAAAAGTTGGCTAGCCATGGACTCTGGCTAAGGACTGACCCCAGCGTTTCTGATGCAACTAGATGTGACAGAGGGGGTGCACAGAGGGCAAGGAGGCCAAGGCTGGTGGGACAACCCTCTCATAAAGCTCCTTTACCTCCATAATTCTTGGGAATTTTGCCCTCCCAGCTCTGGTTTCAAAGTCAGAGAGTACAAATACCCTGGCACAGGCTGTTTGTGTGTGTGTGATGGTCTGTGTGTGTGTGTAATGGTCCGTGTGTGTGTGTGTGTGTGTGTGTGTGTGTGTGATGGTCTGTGTGTGTGTGTAATGGTCTGTGTGTGTGTGTAATGGTCCGTGTGTGTGTGTGTGTGTGTGTGTGTAATGGTCTGTGTGTGTGTGTGTGTGTGTGTGTGATGGTCCGTGTGTGTGTGTGATGGTCTGTGTGTGTGTGTGTGATGGTCCGTGTGTGTGTGATGGGGTATGCGTGTGTGTGTGTGAAGGACAGAGGACAGCCTCAGATGTCAGATGGGACCTCAGGCATTAGCCATTTTATTTTGCTTCATTTCATTTTTGAGAGAGGGGTCTTTTTGTGGCCTGGGACTCACCTCAGCTGCCTGGACACTCAGCCCCAGGCACCTACCTGTCTCTCCTTTCCTAGTGCTGGGATTGTAGGCATGCAACATGCCTTGCATTGCTTATGTAGGCTCTGGCGATCCAACTCAGGGCCTGTGCTCTCAAGGCAAGCACTTAATTGGCTGAGCTATCTTCCCAGCAAACACCCCACATGCCCCCTCATGTTACTCTGTATTTCGGAACTTGAAATCATCCCCTCCCCCACCACCTCAGCTTCCAGAGTAGAGGGGGAGTCACAAGCAAATACCACTATGTCAGACTCCAAAACACCTCTTGATGAGATTTTTAAAAATGAATACAGAAGGGCCACCATTTACCCTATATACAGCTTTTTTTTTTTTTTTTGAATGATCATTTAGGGTAGTTGAATGTAAACCCGTTATTTCTTCCTTTACTCTCTTAAGTAGCTCTTGAATCTACAGCTGCAGACAATCTTATCTCAGACTTCCGGGGGGTGGGACTTCAGAGGTCTGAGATCACCTGACCCCGCTCCCTGTTTGATTGACAGATCACAAAAGACGCTGGGCAGCCTAGAGGCTAGGCTTTGGGTATGGGGGGGGGGGGGGGGGGGGGGCAGAAAACAGACATTAGATTCCTTTGTGCTTGCAGGATTCCAGGGGACAGTGGCTCACTGGAGGACAGTCAGGACACAAAGGGCGGCTCCATGCCACCCTAGGGCTAGTATGAATACATATGCACACCACCTTTGCAGGGGGGCTCAGGTGCTCCAGAATATTTCTCCACCTGAAGCCTCTTGGCACCTTCTTTTCCCTCACTGTCAAAGCTCAAGGCTGAGTACACTTGGAAAATGCTAAGCAGTGTTTGAATTTTTGCAACACTCGGTGACAATAGTTCAGGGCAGGATTGGTGTTCAAAAAAGGGGGGGGGGAGGAGTCCAAGAGAAAAGGATTCCAGGGCAACAATATAGCCTAGAGAGGTGGTGTAGAGCCAGTTTGCAAGAGCCATGCTCCGTCTCCAGATATTTTGCCAACTGGCATTTATATAAATTTACAGTGAAGTGGTCAAGATTGAAGCTCAAGGAAATCAGTTTAAAAAAAAATTTTTTTTAAGCATATGGCTTCAAGGACGGGCAGGTAAACCAAGGCAGCTCCCACCGCTTTGGGCTTCAGGTCAGAATAAGTGCCTACTCCACCCCACCCCGCACCCTGACGCCTGGGTCCACCCGTTTTTCCTGTTGAGAGAAGTTTCAGCTCTATCACGCGGAGTCGTCAGGGCACTCGGCAAGGCCGCGGCACGGCAGGCGAGCCGGATAAACGTTAGTTTCTTAGTTTCGTTTCATTCCACTACGTTCTGCTACTTTCTCCTTTGGGGGAACGCTCGGTCTTGTCACCACAGCCCTTCTGAACGGCTTTGTTGGTTCTCTCGGGCCCTCCTACTTTCTCAGGAGGCACCAGGTCATTCGAAACCCCAGGCAGCCACTGCTACCCACTAGACTCTTACCCTACCCCAACCCTACAGGCGGTCAGAAGGAGCTGTGGACAGTCCCCCGTAATGCAAATTAGGGACACCCAGAAAACTCCTCTCTCACAGTCTGCACCCCCTCCTCCACTCCCCTCGTGGTACCATGCTATGCACCCCCGAAACGCTCCTTCCCTCACAGAAAAGCAAATAGGACGCGATGGGCAGCAGATATCAGGGTTCCGTGCTCCCTGCTTCCCAGCTTCGCCATGTCACCCCCTCCCCGCGCCCTCAGAGGTCCCCTTCCGCCACCAACCTGCGGCCAGCCAAAGGGTGGAGACTTGGGCACAGCCCACTGCCTTAACCACTCCGAGCCGCTGCTGGTTGCACTTTCCATTCTCCGGGCTGCGGGGGACGAACGCACCATGCGGCCGGGTTGCGTGCTGTCCCTGAGCCCCCGAGCCCCCGAGCCCTCAATAGCCCCCTTTGGGTGTGAAAAGTGTTATACTAGGAGGGCAAACAGGCTTTACGCGCGAAGGCTAGGAGCTGCTCTGAGTCCCTGTTGTCTGAGAGGGAGGTCCCATCCCCCTATGGGAGGCCGCACAATGGAGAGGGCCATTTGGGAACACTCCCGGCTCCCGGTTTGAACCCGCCAGCTTCTCCGGAGCGCTAGGGCTAGTGCCAGCTCTGCTACCGGGCGGAGCTAATGCCAGGGGCCGCCCGGGATGGGGCCGCTGCCTGGGTCCTGGTGGAAAAAGCAGGCCAGGGTGCTTGGAGCCCCTTCACCGGACTTGGGCATTCTAAAAGTCAGAGTACCCAGGCTGCAGAAAACGGAAACAGAAGGGCTGGCGAGTGGTCAGTGCGCCCGGAGAGGGGACTCGAAGCCCAAGGACCGTCTTCTCCACCTAGCACCTGTGTTCTCATTCTTGCTTACAGGGTCCTGAGCTAGTCCCTCCCAGCTGCTGCTGCTATAGGAGTGCTCCAACGCTCTTGGCCACGCCCACCTGTCCTCCTAGGGACTAGACAGGGAGGGCGCTAGAGCAGTGGGAGGGACTAACAGGCTTTCCCTAGGGAAATATGCAAACTTATCCCACTGTCGCCTTAGTCACACTCTGGGTGTAGTTACCATTGAACGCTGGGAAAGTGTAGTGGGGACAACAGCCCCGCCTCCCGGGCTCCTCCTACCGCACTCAGTGCTCTCAGGCCTGTCCCTCTCCTGGTTCCCACCCGTGCCAGGTGACACGCAGAGCTGACACTATGGTTCATCAGGTGCTCTACCGGGCGCTGGTCTCCACCAAGTGGCTGGCGGAATCCATACGGTCCGGCAGCCTGGGACCCAGCCTTCGGGTGCTGGACGCGTCATGGTACTCACCGGGGACCCGCCAGGCACGCAAAGAGTACCAGGAACGCCACGTGCCTGGCTCGTCTTTCTTTGATATAGAGGAATGCCGGGACACAGCTTCGCCTTATGAGATGATGCTGCCCAGTGAGGCCCACTTTGGGGACTACGTGGGCAGCCTGGGCATAAGCAACGACACACACGTGGTGGTGTACGACGGAGACGACCTGGGCTGCTTCTACGCGCCCAGAGTGTGGTGGATGTTTCGTGTGTTTGGCCACCGCACAGTGTCAGTGCTCAATGGTGGCTTCCGGAACTGGCTGAAGGAGGGCCACCCGGTGACATCTGAGCCCTCGCGGCCAGAGCCAGCCGTTTTCAAAGCTACACTGAACCGCTCCCTGCTCAAGACCTATGAGCAGGTCCTGGAGAACCTCCAGTCTAAAAGGTTCCAGCTGGTAGACTCTCGGGCCCAAGGACGGTACCTGGGCACACAACCGGAGCCCGATGCAGTAGGTAGGTGCCGCTGTGGTCCCTGGGGAGGATTGTCCAGCAAGAAAGATGGAGAATCAGAGCACCTGGGACCCTCAGTCCCTCCAAGTAGACTTGTCTTTCCATCTGTAAAATGGGAGGGGAACAGTTAACCTTGAAGGCTTTTGCATCGCTGAGACACGAGGGCTCTGCGCCCATAGCCCTGTGCTAACAAGCTGCCTGTATTAGTAGGGGTGACTGTCCATGGTCCATGTCCAGGCACCAGCTCTCCCACTTGCACTAGGGTGTACCAAAGGATGTTCTACCCACAAGTAGTCATTTACGTGATTGTTCAGAGACTCAGACCCTCTAGACCCGAGAAACCCTTTCAAACACCAACAGGACCCTTCCAGGGGCTCTTCTGGGACCCTGCATAGTGTTTGTGAAAGGCAGCTCAGACAGCCTCGGCCTGTTAGTGGAGCTGTTACAGTGGCTGCCAGCTTGTCCCAGGGATATGGATGCAAGGAAACACTTAACTTAGACGGAGTGCTGTTACTTGGTCAGTTAAGTGGTAGAGCTTGGATTTGAACTCAGTACTATTTGGTTTTAAACCAGGCTTCTAAACTCAGATGTAAGCCCATTTGCCCTTCCCACCACTACTTCCTAGGGTTCAGGAGACCCCAAGTCTTGCTTTTCTTCAGCATGGGAGTGGTGGCCTGCTTCCCAAGGCTCCTTTTATCAGTAAGTGTCCTTGCCCTGTATGACTTAACACTTGGATACTATTTTGCCTAACATGTTGCAAAGTGCCTCTTCCTTTCTACCAGCTAATGTCCGAAACACTGTTTTTACAGTCTTAATACTAAACTGTCTCCCCACTGGACAGAGTGGGGCTGAGGCACACAGGCAGGAGCAGGTCAAGGCCACACATCTAGTTGGTAGAGCTTGGCATCTCTCCACTCCCGTTCTCTCCAAGCCTTTGATTTGTCCCGCCTGCTGTGCCCTGGGAAGGTCAGGAGAGAAAGATGTATGCTCATTAGGCACTTTGCAGAGACTCCGGACAAGGAACGCCTGCAGCCCCTCCTGGTCTTGGCCCAAAGCCCTTTTTCTTCTTGGAACTTATGCTGGGGGAAGGGAGAGTGAAGCTGGCCGTTGAACTTTCACCAGCAGGCTGGAAAGCAAACTGAGAAATGAGTGATATGGGGCCCAAACATAGTGTTCCCACCGTTTTATAGATGAGGAAAAGAGGCTTGGAGAGAGGGGACACAGCCTGCCTGAGTTCTAAAGTCCCTCTCCTCTTATGACTCTTCCTATCTCTTCTGATTGCCCTGGAGTGCCAGGGAGCCTGGGTTCTCTTTCTAGTTTGGCCACTCCTATGTGGAGGGCACTGAGCCCAACTGCTTGTTTCCTAGCTATAAACAAGCAGAGGTCCTCAGCCCTGCCACATGTACATGGCTTCCGTTCCGTGCAGCAAGCCAGCAAAGGGGCTCTTTGGAGGGGAAGACACTGAGCAAAGTCCAGGGCCATCTACACAGGCAGGGGATGGGCCACCTGCCCCGTTCTGTACGACGATTTGCTGGACACAAATGCACACTGCCAAGGTCATGGCCTGCTGTGTGGGGTGGGTTCAGGGAGGTTCCTGTGGGTTCAGCGGTCCAGATATAAAGCACAGGGGGGTGGGGAGGCCTTGGCTCCGAGTGTTCCTGAAGGGCATGAGTATGGCGTGCGCGCGCATGCGCGCGCGCGCGCGCACACACACACACACACACACACACACACACACACACACACACACACCACACCACCAAAAATACAGGACCCCATGGCTACTTCTTGCCCTCTGGGGACAATCACCTCCCCCTCAGGACTTCACATACCTTCCAGAGTTCTGCCTGAGTGAGAGTGCAGAATAAAGGAATATTCAGGTGCAGCTGTGTATCCACTGGGAGGAACACTGCAAAGAAGGGCAGAGGTAACCTGTCAGGTCCAAGGCTAGATACCCAGAGTAAGTAGGAAGAATCAGAGAAGAGAAGGACCTTAGAACAGAGGGTCTCTGGAGGCTTTGTTAGTAACAGGCTGTCCCCCCTCTCCAAGCCTCAGTGTTCCTCATCCATATAATGGGAATGCTGTATTTGGGCCTGGTAGCACTCATTTCTCAGTTGTTCAGCCTGTGTACCTGGGAACCTGTTCTTTCACCTGGGGCGGGGTGGAGAGTGGGTGAGGATGAGGAAGGAGGGGGATGGTATTGGTTCATACCTAGCACTTTGATTTGCAGGCTCCTGGATGCAGTCAATTTCTGGAATCCTCAGTGGCCTCTCAGAGGCACTGGCCCTATTCCACTTGGTTGCAGGCACCAAAGTGGGGCTTGCCTAAGGCTGCTGCAGAGGATGGGGCGAGCCAGATCAAATGTGAGGACTGGGGCAGGAAAGGTCACCACCACTCTACACTGTTGCTATGTGGGAGCAAGGAGACCCTCTACCTGTGGCCCTGGCTCTTGGGCCACAGCCAGGGCACCTACATGAGTTTCCTTGTCTTTGGGAAGAATGCCAGAAGTACAGACAGGTTTTCTTGGCCTCCAAGAGCCTTGTCCATCCATGGCCTGAGGGATCTTAGCATGCCTACTGACTCGAATCTCCTTAGCCAAACCTGGAACATAAATTCCTAGACTTCTAGACAGTTGAGGAACACAGGAAGTCATTTCAATAATCCTCCTGCCTCAGCCTTCTTTTCCAGGGGAGCTCAGAGTGACTAACAAACATAGGCTTTGGAGTCTGGCTTGATTTTACATGTCTCCTCTCTCTATCCGTGTGTGTGTGTGTGAAGTTATTGTGTCTTCTCTAAGCCTGGGATCCTCATTAGAACTGGAAGGAAAGTCTCTTCAGTTTTGTGAGGAATGAAGAGATATAGTTCTCTGGGAGAACCCACTTTTGAGGTACTGGCTGCGGAGAAGAGGAGTGTGGTAGGAGGCCTGTCTCTAGCTGCAAGCCTGTCCTCTGTCCTCCAGTTGGTAGTGTTCCAGAGTTCTCTGGCCGGGGCCCATGGGTTTGCTGGCTGTCCCTTTGCACAAAGGCTGCAATTTTTGTTCCTTTAAAGGCCCCAGGTAGAGGCCGGAGAAATGACTTAGTGAGTCAAGCTCTTGCCTTGTGAGCATGAGGACAAGTCACATCTCCAAATGCAACTTAGTGACTTTTGTTTGTGACCTTAGCACTGGGGAGGCAGAGACAGGCAGATCTCTGGGGCTCACAGCAAGTTCCAGGGGGATGGGCGAATGAGGAACTGAGGTGGCCCTCTGATCTCCATGTGTATGTTTACAGGGGTGCACTTCTCAACCACCGCCCTGACGAAAAACCTAGATGGGCCTTGAGCCTTCCTGGCAGAGTGGCTGCTGCTGGCCAGGCTGGTGCTGAGGCTTCCCAGCATCCCAGCTTTATCCTTACTTAGACAAGGCCCCCTTTATAGACTCAAGACAAGAATCAAGTTGGTGTGTTGAAGATAAGAAAACAGCACAGCTGGGCGTGGTGGCACATGCCTTTAATCCCAGTACTCAGGAGGCAGAGGCAGGCAGATCCCAGTGATTTTGAGGCCAGCCTAGTCTACTAAGGGAGTCCAGGACAGCCAAGGCTACACAAAGAAACCTTGCCAAAAAAAAAGAAAAGAAAAGAAAAGAAAAGAGCACAGAGGCTTGGTGCAAATGATCCTGCCCTCCCAGTGCCAGCAGGAAACTGCTGTAACCTGACAGTTGATGTCCTCAGGCCAGCTGCTGCTCCCCACTGACAGGGTTACACATAGCTGGCTTCAGGTTCAGCAAGAAGACCTTTCTAGGTGTCACTGTTGCAAGCAGGGACATGTGTTCTGTCAGAGGACTGCTTGTGCTGGTGTGTCTAGAATCTTCTTTGGGGTGAGGGGTTTACCACATTGCTGCATTGACTGACTGTGTACCCACTGTGCTCCTGTGCACACTAGGGTCTTATACCTAGAGGAGGGGAGACTGAGGCCCAGAACAGAGACCCTTCCTGTCTGTCTGATGCTGTTCACAGTGTTGGGCTGTCTCTCAATCGAAGCCCTTTCCTCTCCTTTCTGCCACGCCCACCATGCTATTTCTATCTTGCCCCACAGTTCACGTTTAATGGGTTGGTGGGGATTGGAGGAGCCTGAAGAGATGGAGGCAGTTCTGGCATGGGTGTCACTCTCAGTGTTGCCTGTGGAGGGGTGCAGGGCACACAAGGAAGAGAGAAGTGGCTAAGCATAAGACATGGGTCCTTCGGGTACCACCAGCCAGCTGTGGCTCATCTTCGTGGCCCTCCCCTTTATTGGTTTGATGTTTTTCAAACAAGGCCAGACTGACCTGTAACTCACTATATAGACCAGGCTGACCTCAAACCACAGATTCTCCTGTCACAGCCCCCAGCTGAGTTACCATGGATACCACCCATTGCTGGCTTTCCCAAAAACCTCACTGAGTATGCTCTAGAAAGGACCTTGGCCTGCCTCACCCCTGCCCTGCTCCCATTGAAGCTGAAGAGGGAGCATTGGGAGCCACAGCATGGGGACAGGCATCATCAGGGTTCAGTATCGTCTATGTCATTTGTCCTCATCCAGGAACATTTACTCCCCATAGGGAAATTGAGGTGCAAAGAGGTGACTTACTGAACATCACCAGTGTAGTAAGTGGCAGAGGTGGGAATTTGAACATGTGTCTGAAACCAGGTCTCCTCTTCACAACTACATGCCTCACAGGAACACCAAAGCCTGGGCGTGGTCCTGGGCTTGCCTGTCCTTCCTTGTGCTTTTAGCTGAGCCATTTCTTGTCAGCACACCTCAGTGTTTTCGCCTGTAAAATACATTCACAGGAGGGTTTGCTTACTGACTCACAACGCTAGCCAGCATCGGTGCTCTTGCAAACAGCTGCTCAGG
Source organism: Acomys russatus (assembly GCF_903995435.1). Classification (NCBI taxonomy): domain Eukaryota; kingdom Metazoa; phylum Chordata; class Mammalia; order Rodentia; family Muridae; genus Acomys; species Acomys russatus. Next base: position 41,194,748 of record NC_067153.1, on the reverse strand, counting down.
AGGACCCACATAGTTTCTCTCTGCCTTGCCCTTGGCAGCCAGCACACACAGCCATCTACTATCCCTGGTGATGCATGCAGATGTCCTTTCCAGCAGAAGTGACTTGGGACATCCTTCCATGAAAACAGGCATTGGGGCTGGGACTGCAGGCCTGAGGCTTATAGCTTGAGTGTTGATGATAAGCAGAGATTGCAAGAAATTGAGTTCCCAAGAGAGAAAAAACCTGATTGTTATTGGTAGTGGCCCTAGGCTCTCCAGTCCCCACTTCCATGCTTGCCCTAACCCATGTCCTCTGTTGCCACCCAGGACTGGACTCGGGCCACATCCGTGGCTCAGTCAACATGCCCTTCATGAACTTCTTGACAGAAGACGGCTTTGAGAAGAGCCCAGAGGAGCTGCAAGCCATGTTCCGGGACAAGAAGGTGGACCTCTCACAGCCCCTCATTGCTACGTGCCGCAAGGGGGTCACTGCCTGCCATGTTGCCCTGGCTGCCTACCTTTGTGGCAAGCCCGACGTGGCTGTTTACGATGGCTCCTGGTCGGAGTGGTTCCGCAGGGCACCCCCGGAAACACGTGTGTCCCAGGGGAAGAGCGGGAAGGCCTGAGTGTGCACAGCCTCCCCTTCTGCCCACCAAATACAGCCTTCAGTGAGGCTGGGTGTGACCTGCCATTGGTTCACACCTCTTAGACAACGGAGAGTGACAGTATTTTAGAATTGCTCTGAGTGCCTCTCTCCCTCCATACTGAAATAAAGTGCCTTTTCTCAGTAGTGTGTCTGCCCCTTGCCCTGAGTTCCACACTGGACCCCGACCTTCATCAAACTTCAGCTATTAAGGCCACGCAGAGGACACCATTACCGTACTTGGTCCTAGCCGAGGTAGCTGGCTGGCCTCTCTTGGGTCATGTGGCACACTTTTCCTAAGATTTGCCACACATGTCTACTCACCCCGGAATGGGAACGCATGAAAGACCAAAGCAACAATGGCACCAATATCCAATTTGGTGAACCAAGAAATTTTTATTGGGGTTACTCTCGGGAACATGGGTGAGGCATCACTTAGAAGGCATAAATCAGAAACAGCTGCATCATCAAAGCAAACATGCACCCCAAACATGGGTGACAATTCACAGGAGCTATGCCTGGAGCTCTGAACAGCTTGTAGACAGCTCCACAGGCTTTAAAACAAACAAACAAACAAACAAACAAACAAAAAAAACCTCTACTGGTTCAAGTGCTCTCCTCCAGTAGTTTTGGCTCCTTGCTACACTGTTGTGAAGAAGGCTCAGGAATCTTTCAAATTTTTGTTCTTCCAGACATGTGACCTTTATCTACCTTTTGAGATCCCTCCTCCACCCCTTGTCTAACATGTCTGGAGGGAATGTTTCTTTTTGTTTTTGTTTTGTTTTCTCGAGACAGGGTTTCTCTGTGTAACCTTGGATGTCCTGGACTTGCTTTTTAGACCAGGCTGGCCTCGAACTCACATTGTTCCACCTGCCTCTGCCTCCCGAGTGCTGGGACTAAAGGCGTGCACCACCACGCCCAGCTGAGAATGTTTCAATTCTTAGGAGACTGTCATATAATACTATGTCAGGAAGGCTCTACATAGAAGATGCTGGGATCTTCCTGAGAGGATATTGAAGGAGGGTGAGGAAGGCTGTGAGAGATGAAGCCAAGACTAGCCCAGTCCGGAGCCCTCTGCTGTAGGCCGCATGCCCCAAAAGTGGAAAGAGAGAGAGAGAGAGAGAGAGAGAGAGAGAGAGAGAGAGAGAGAGAGAGAGAGAGACAGAGAGAGAGACAGAGAGAGAGAGAGAGAAACTAGCCTTCTAAAGATGCAACATATGCCTGAACCCTGCTCGGAATGGGGCAAAAGGGAGGTGGGTGGTTTTGGCCTTGACTCTCTTGCTGGCTCTGAATAGACCCTCTGGGGATGATGGAAGGTGGGTCAGCTCCACAGAGGCGGCGGGGGGTGGGGGGGCACAGAGGAGAGGGGAGGGTCCCTGCAAGCCTAGTAAGTATAAGCAGGAAGCCAAGCCGCCATAGGTGAGGACCCCCTGAAGAGGCAGAAAGATCATTGCTGATGCATTTTGAGTTTCCAAAACCCAAGTTTTGAGGCTGCGGGGTGAAATCCAAGTCCCATCTCCTGGAGATGCTGGCTCTCTCATGTCCAGCCTTCCAGAGTAAAAAAGGAGTAGGGGTGGGTCCTGGAGGGCTAAGATCATGTTTGTTAGGGAGGAATCCCAGCCCAGTGCTGAGGCAAAAGGGGCCCATGAGCTCTGGGGAGGGGCTCTGAGGCTACAGGAAAGGCCTCATCTCTGTCACTTTCCCTCTCCTAATGCCTGCTTAGTCCCTCTTGGAACATGGATGACTCAAGCATCCTTGGGGGATGAAGGACAAGTGTCCTTCTCCTGCTCCTCCTACCTCAATTGCTCCATCCTGCAGCAGATGTCCTGCGGGCCCCCGAAGAAGCTTGGAAGGAAGGACTGACTTAATACAAAGGCCATGAGGCCGCTGCGTGCAGCTGGGGCGGTGAGTGCATAAGGAGAACGGAAGGGCCCATAGCAGATGAAAGGGTACGTTTGGTAGGACATTGCAGGCCAAGGGGACCACTTTGGCTTTTACTCTGGTGAAGATGGGAAGGTTCAGAACAGAGAGGTGATGTCATCTTGGCATAGGTTTGGCCAGGATCTTGGCTATCTATGGAGGTGAAAGAAGCCTTCAAGGGGATTTGACTCTCAGAGTCCAGTGTAGCTTTCTGTGGTCTCTGTCTTATCCTGTCCCATGCAACCCTCTTCCTTAGAACAAGGGTGGGACCTGTGACTTGGTTAAAGTCAACAAAAGAAGGCAAAGTGGATTTTCTTCACTTTGCTTTGATGAAATGGTGTGTGGGGACACTAAAGCCTTATGTCCAGTAGGTCACAAAGCAGTGTCCCACCAGCAGCCATGTATACCTGCATGGATCTCTGTCCCCAAGGGAGTCTCCAGATGAGCCCCACTGGCCCTGGCCAGCATCTCCACTGTAGCCTGCCTACTGAGATGGTAGGTAACCATTTCTTGGATCCCTGCTCCAGCAACCATGGTCAGTAGTACATAATAAACTGAGATGGTTGTGGGTGGGCCCAGTGTTGTCCCCCAGAGTAAGGTCCCCGAAGAGTATGGTGCAAGCTGCTCACCTGATGAGGTGGCACATCCTGCCATCGCAGCACACTGGAGGCTGAGGCAAGACTGTCATGACTTTGAGGCCAGTCTGAGCCTCGTAGTTGAAAATTTTTAAAAAGTTCATTCAACAAGTATCAGGCCCTGTTGATCCCAGACTTAGCCAAGTATCTCTCTTTTCTGGGGAGACCCTGGAAGATACCTACCTCTACCCTGTGTCCCCTGGGAGGCAGAGCTAGTGTCCACCCCCATGGTTCTGCTTCTGCATCACTGTATAGAAATCACAACCTTATTGAGCATTGTAGAAAATAAAAATGGGATGTTTATTATGGGCCTATCATTATTATGACTGTATTATCTAACTATCTATTGTAAGCAATAAAAGACACAGACACCTGGTAGGTTTTAGAATAAGCCTTATTTTACCTGGAGCTGGGCAGATATTTCCACGCAAGCTATCTCGTTATCTCCCAGCCCCCATAGCATACCATATGCTTTAATTATTCCTATCTGGGCTACTTCCCATCCACAATCCCAAAATACTTGCTTCTACTTTCTATCTGGCTGTTTCTCTCTATGCGGAACGTCCGGGCCCATGTGGTTCTTTTCCTATCCAATGGCACACTCTGCTCCTTCTTTCTCCTCCAGTACCTCTCTCCTCTCCTGTGATCCTTCTGCCCTCAAACCTTAGCTCCGCCCCTCACGTCTGCCCTCCCCAAGTGTAAGCCTTTCATTCAGCCAATCAGGGAGGCAAGGTTGCTTAGCAATGCTTGGGCTGTGTGGGTGTCTGCTCATAAAAGACAGCAAGCAGACCTTGGGGAGCAACATAATTAATCAAATACAAAGCAGCAGACCATGCTGTTACAATTCCCCCCTTTTTGTCTAATTAAAAAAGCTGTTTTTATATAAACTATATACAATAAGAACAATTATGAAACAATTATTAAAAAACCAGTGGTTAAGACTTACATATATAATGCCTAGTCTAAAGGTACTTGGGAGCCTTGAAGAAAATATTGTCTATCCTATCTATGAGAGTTTAAAATTTTGTACCTAATTTTAAAAAATATTTTATTAATTTATTCATGTTACATCTAAATTGTTATCCCATCCCTTGTATCCTCCTATTCCTCCCTCCTTCCCGCTTTCTCCTTACTCCCCTCCCCTATGACTGTGACTAAGGGGGACCTCCTCCCCCTGTATATGCTCATAGGTATCAAGTCTCTTCTTGGTAGCCTGCTATCCTTCCTCTGAGTGCCACCAGGCCTCCCTATCCAGGGGACGTGGTCAAAAAAGATTCCTACTTTTTTTTTTTTTTTTTTTTACATATTTTTTACATAGATTTTAAAATATCTTTTTAACTTGTAAGCAACTAAGCTTAACTGTAAAACTATAACTATCCAGTCTTCAACCCTATCAGAGACTTGAAAAGGACTAAAATTTATTACTTGAGTAAGCAGGAAGTGTAGGCTAGCAGCTTCAAAACTACAAATAAATATGACAGAGACAGTTTGCTGCCTGGACAGTCATCCAAAATACTATGATGTTGGAGCACCATCTTCAGTCTATTGGCCTGGTATATCTGACAGACATATTTGTGAAGCAGGAATTATTAAGAACTTCATTACTTGTCTTGGCAGAGCTTGGCAGTCGACTTGGCCTGCATCCAGGCTTGCCTGTTTTAGGCAGAACTCTGTAGTAGAAATGAGGATGTTTTCTTTGCCCTGGTGGCTTGCTTGCCACACAGAAGCAGCCTCACATGGAGGTTTCCTAATGCTTGTCTCTTCTCTGAAGTAGGCTGAGTGCTGCCAGGAGTTGACCTATCTGCTGTCAAAGAATTCTTACTATAATAAAATACCTTTAAATGCCATGTTCTATAGCTCTCTGAGGTTTTTAGAGACCTATCTATTTATTTTACCTATCTGTCTATCTATCTATCTATCTATCTATCTATCTATCTATCTATCATCTATATGTCTTCTATTTGTTTAACCTGGGAAGCATATTTCTGTGATATTTAGACTAGTATCTGACATGCCAATGAGTTGATCAACTAACAACTTACATTACTGTATTATCTGAAGCAGCGTGTGATAGCAGTTTTAAAAGTACTGGAAGTAGACCTTGTATTTATAAATGAATTATATGGGTATAATAACTCATACCCTGTTCACCTCCCTGTGTGTGTGTGTGTGTGTGTGTGTGTATAAAAGATAACTCTAAATTTGAATTTTATACCAATGTATCACAAATAAACTTAATTTTGTATCAATATACAAATTTCTAGATCAATGAATTAAACATAACCTTCCTTGAGAATAGCAATTACGCCTTTAAAGTTGAGGAGTAGATTCAATAATCTACCTTTTGTGCAATCATTTCTATATATTTTCTATATTCCCCTTCTTTCCTTTCAACCCCTTTCCTCTTACCTAAGAAAAAAGGAAACATTAAGAGAAGGAAAAGAGAGAAATCCTTCACCTTGCTTTCTCTTTGAATAAGACCATTAATAACTTATAACTAACCCCTTTATAACAGCAAACATCCATTACCCAAGAAAACAACCAAAATCCAGCCACCCCACCTTAAGGGGAATAGGACGTTATTCTTCTCAGGTTTGCTTCTCGCTGATTTTGGGGCATAGGATACCTTTTGGAGGGCCCAAATAAATTGGGAAAGAATAGTTAAACAATCCAGCAAATGACATTTGTGGTCCAGTCTGCAAATGTTGAGAAGCTTTAGGCTTAATAGAAGTTCTGTTTGGAACAGTCTGAAAAGGCTGGACCAATTGGGATCAGCAGCTTTCTTTGAAGCTGCCCTGGAAACAGGCTCTGAGGGAACAGCTGAGGCTGGAGCACGCAGGATGCTGGAATATCTTGTGCCAGCATCCAATCCAGTGGCATCGGCGTCCAGTTCTTTTGTTCTAAAAACATATATTTTCTTACAAATGATATAGAGTTCTAAAATAATAAATGCGTGAGATATGCAGCATGCACAGATCAATTATGGAGCTTCTGCTCTTTGTATGAGCAGAAGAAAAAACATCTTTCCATAAGCCATTCTGGATTGTAAACCAAATTATGTCACTTAAACAATGACATGACAAGTCTTGAGGATATTGTAGCCAAGGATTTATTGTCCATGTATAGCTGAAGTTCTGGCTGGAGACATTTTTTTTTTATTTTTTTTATTTTTTATGTCTCAGTCAGTCTTAGAACTGTTCCCATGTGGAGGGATCAGTGATTATATTACCTGTCCTGTTTGGTTTTCTTGGTTTCTTTTTTCTTGTGTCTGTAGCCAAGATATTCAGGAGGCCTCCCCCTTGTCATATCTGACCCTTATTATTTTGGGAGGAATCTAAAGCCCTTTTCTTTTCCTGTTAGCATAAGCATAAAGCGGCCCTCTAACATAATACGGTCTCCGTCCTCCACTTGGAAGTTATCGCAAGCATAGAAAGATCCAGCTTAGCAGTCCACTTTTTATTCAGGTCTGCTACATTTTTATTTTCTTCAAAGGGGATGAATAATAGCATCATTGAGTATAGAAACACCTCTATGCTGATAAATTAGAACAAGATTGTAAGAAGTTAAGATATATACTCTTTTATAGAGACATAATTATTAATTTCATTGAGATAGAGGTTCTCTGTGTAGCCCAGGCTGCTTTGGATTTATTCTGTAGATTAGCCTCATCAAGAACCTATCTGTTGTCTTTGTTTCCCAAGCATTGGGATCAAAGGCCTGAATTTAGTCGATTGGATTATTTTAAAATTAGTTATTTTACGCTAGTCATTTATTTACTCATCACTAGTTAAAGTACCTATCGGTTCCCGTGGAAGCTCTGTATCAAGCTGCTCAGAGCATAAATTAATTTTTCATTTTGTGCCGGGTGTGGCAGCACACACCTTTCATCCCAGCACTCAGGAAGCAGAGGCAGGTAGATAATTGTGAGTTCGAGGTCAGCCTGGACTGAAAAGTGAGTCCAGGACAGGGAAGGACACACAGAGAAACCCTGTCTTGTAAAAACAAACACAATCAAACAAACAAAATTATTCATTTTGTGTTAGTCTGAATTCCCCTGGTTTTATCCTGAATGTGGTTCCAAACTAGGCTGTTGATTCTGGCAAGTTTTTCCCAGGAGCCATTGTACGAGCTGAGCCGGGATTGGTCCCACTGGCTCAGTTGTTCGCCCCTCCCTCCCTCGGTGGCAGTGATCATCCTACGAGAGAGCCTCGTGCAGTAGCTGCTGAGTTTGTGAGATGCATGGAAGCACGTGTGCTAAGTTAGTGTGTGTGCCACAGTGTAAGGTTGGGGAGGAGAGGGCCGGGAACGACATCGTTGCTAAGGGATTGTTGTCCATGTCTCCCAATCTCATCCCGTCCTGTCCCCGTCATCCCCCCCCCATCCCCTCCCCCACTCGCCTCGCGCAGCTTTTCTGTAGCTACAGTTTGAAAAGTTGGAGGATCAGTTAGAGGCAGTGGCAGCTGCTCTGCTCTGTTTCTCCTGACTGCCCGCAGTAGGTTGCCTTTCGTGTTTAAGAGTCTCTCTTAAAGAGACATGTAGTAACAGTTTTTGACCTGGCAGTTTTTAGATTTTAAGATTATGTTTTTTCGCCCCCCCCCCTGCCCCGCCCCGCTGGAATCTGATTCAACCGTAGTTGTAGCGGCCAGCATCTCTCTCAGTAGAGAGAGTGTAAGACTGTAAAGGGAACCCGGAGTCATTCAGACTGTGGGTCTTTTATTCCCCCCCCCCCACCAAACTATGATACCATATGATGTTTAAGGGTGTGGATAACATGAAATTAGTATTGGATGCCAATATTTGTCTGAATATCCTTTGGGCCCAGTTGTGCCACGTTGGGCTGCCACCTCTCTCCCCCGAGAGCACCTCACATCTATAGGGACAAGTTGGTTGCCCAGAGCAACAGAAAAGGCATTACCTTCATTATTACTGTTGTTATGGTTATTATTTACATATTTTTAATAATAAACATTATTAGCCCATTTTTATTTTCTACAGTGTATTGGCAAATCAATGCAGGGCTTGAATCTAAGCCTACAGGCTGAGAATTCCTGGGTGAAAGGAGGTTTCTTAGGCAAAGAGCAGAGGGAACCAAAGCCAAAAGCATTTCAGAGGCAGGGCTCCCTAAAGAGAATTACTGCCTTGCAAGGAGGCTGACAGAGGATAGGAAACAGAGGGTGCTAGGGTCTCTCTTGGACCAGCTTCTGAAGGTGCAGCAACAGGGTTGAAAGCAGCAAGCTAGACAGAGCCCTATAGGCCTAGAACTGGGGCTGAAATGAAAACCACCGTGACAGAGGGCGCTTAGATCTTTTATGGCTTCGTTTGTTGTCGTGGAGCTGGTTGCAATGTGTTCAGTGGTGATCGTGGTTTTCTGTGCTTTCTCTAGGAAAGCTGGGAGGTGCTGGTGTGTGTGTGGGGGGGGGGAGTGGGGAGGAAGCTGAGGGATGGAATGCTAAGTTATAGGCAATAGGAGTGGAGGAAGGAAAGGGACTCTCCCTGACACACAGTGGGAGGTTAATGGCAGCTGGAGCTCAGAGGGCAGCTATTTCTGGAAAGGGCGTGCTGATACATTTTAGCAACAACTAAATTCCAGGGAATGGCAGATAAGGCTTTGCTGTTGCAATGTGAAGATGACACAACTGGCCCCAAACTGAGAATCTTCTTGAATCTTTGCCTGATAGAGTTGCAGTGATTTGGAATTGAGAGAAAATATTTCAACAGAGCAGCAGTGGTGCACGCCTTTAATACCAACACAAGGAAACAGAGACAGGCAGAGCTCTGTGAACCCTTGACCAGCTGGATCTACACAATGAAGTCAGTGCATGGCCCTTGCTCATAAGATAAAGCTGCTTACAAAAGACAGTCTAGGATTCAAAGTGACACATTGTTCCTTAAAGTTACTATATAAGTTTTTTCTTTTTGTAATTACTTTATTTTTATGAGTGCTCTATCTGCAGTCATGTATGCCTGCAGGCCAGAAGAGGGCATCAGATCACATTATAGATGGTTGTGAGCCACCATGTGGTTGCTGGGAATTGAACTCAGGACCTTTGGAAGAGCAGCCAATGCTCAACCACTGAGCCATCTCTCCAGCCCCAGCAAGTTTTTCTTAATAATGGATAATAATGTTTTTACTGATTTAGAGGATGGATACACACCAATCCTGGGTTTATATAAGGAGAGGATGAGTCTGTCCTTTTTACTGGTGTTTGGTCCCTTTCTCTGTTGATATGTGTGCTCTCACAGGCGACATGCAGTCCTGCATTTGGATATGCATGGGATGGGGAGGTAAGATGTCACACTGCTCTAAAAGGCCAGCCAGTCTCCTTAGGAAGTGGGGCTCCCACAGGAAAACTGGTGCCAAAGGACATTTTGGGCTAAGAAATATGTTGTTAGTCAACATAAGGGCCCAAGGTTAGGCTGAGAGACAAACATGCGAGCTGCAGTGCCTCTCAGAGGCAAGAGCTGTTAAATGCTGACTGAGGTGAGATGTCATGCTGCTGTGGACAGCCAGCTTAACCCTATAGAGCTGAGGCTTTCTTTCATGGGACAGGTGGTAGTGCAGAAAGACACAGAAAGGGGACAGACAATACAGACAACGAAATATATATTCCAGCCTAAATTAGACTCCTATGTTTGAAAGCTACAAACTCCTATGTTTGAAAGGCAAAACCCACTTAGTCCATGTGGAGGAAGGGGCAGGGCAAAGATAGTCACAGCAAATTAGAAACCCAGGTACAAGAGGCCTAGGGTATGCTCGAGCACTAAAGGTAGAAAAGAGTTTATATGAAGTTTACTCAAAAGGCAATGCCTTTCCTGTTGTTTTGGGCAACCAGCATATTCCTTTAGATGTGAAATGTTCTCAAGGGGAACAGGTAGCAGCTTGGCCTGGTCAACTGGGCCCAACAGCCCAGAGGAGGGTATCCAGACAATTGAGCTCATCTGCAGCACCCCTGGAGTTCAAGGGGGGAGAAGAGGCCCTCACTATGACACCCATGCTTTAACTTTATTCCCTGATTTCCAACATCCAGGTCAGACAGTAAGGATTCATTACTTTGAATCACACTTGTGCTCTTAAACACCTTTATACCTCTCATATTCTGTCTCTTCTCAACCATTGAGCTCCTGTGCATACTTCAAGACCCAGCTCAAATGGCCCTTCTGTGAACTCTGCCCTCCATTCTCTAGACAGAGCTGGTTATAGTGTCTACTTTTTTCTAGCTCTTCCAAGCGTATCCTTTGTGCCCTGATCTGAGCCATGTGAACCTGGCACATACATAACCCAGCCTTGGTGGCTGCTCCATGGATATTTCTGAGAGTGTCATCTGTCAGAGAGTAACACATGAAAGTGTCTCCTGTCCTCTCAGTCTTGGCCCCTTGCCCTTGTAGGATGAGCCTATCATCGGCTTCTGAGGTAACAGAGGCTAGTGTACAGTGTCACCATGGAAACTCCAATGAACAGCTTGGAAGCCTGCTCCCTAGTAACCCATTGGTCCTCTTGGGTAGCAGTGCTAGTCTGTCTGACCCTCCAGAGTGATTCACCTGGGGAGGTAAGGCAGAGAGACTTGTGAGGTGGGTGGGACTCCATCACCACCTGGGGTTTCATTTCTTTGCTCCCATGCAGAGCTGCTTGCGAGTTCCAGGTGCCCAGGCTGCCGCTGTATGCGTCTTCCTGCCGTCCTTGGCTAACACCTCTCAGGACTTCCCTCTCCAGGTCAGTGGCTGGCTGTGAGGCCACCTTCAGAGTCAGCCAGCGAAGGCTGCTCTAACTCGCTGTACCTCTCGGTAAAGGGGGGTCGGCGGGGGGCATATCAGGTTGTGGTTGGAGATGGGGACCGGCTAGGAGCAGAAAGATAATTTGAAAGTATTAATTTGAACTTCACTTGACTTTGAGATGGAGCACAGGGCTTATCGCATGTTTGACACTCAGTTTCCTATTTTGTCCCACCCCCAGTCCTACTTCTCTCAACCCCATCTTCTCCATCACGACAGAGGGTAAGTTCACAGAGACTCTTAACACCTCTGTGGGTCCTTCTGAAGGCACAATAATCTGCTGGTTATGGGGGTGTGTCTTACTCAATGTTCCATTGCTCTGAAGATATACCATGACCACGACAACCTTTATAAAGGAAAGCTTTCAATTGGGGCTTGCTTACAGTTTCAGAGGCTTAGTCCATTGACATCATGGTGAGGATACAGGAGACACATAGTCATGGGCCCCCAGTGATTCTGAGCCCCACAGACAAACACTGAATGGTCCTTGAACTGACTTCAAGGCACAGAACCTCGCTCGCAGTCCTGTACTAAAGTGTCACTTCCAGGCCAAGTGATGTCTTTTTGTCCAGTGGTGTCTGCTCATTTCATACAGTCTGTGTTGCTTCCACTCCCAGCTGGTAGTGCTTTGCTGACTGCAGCACACTGTACACTCCATGGGTCACTCTGGACAGAAGTCATGTCTTGTTTATTGAAAGAAGCTTCCTGAACAGTGTGAAGTGTGCCCTTCATTCCCATACAGTGGTTCTCAACTTTCCTAATGCTGCAGCTCTTTAATACACTTCCTCATGCTGTGGTGACCCTCAACCATAGCATTATTTTTGTGCTACTTCATAACTAATTTTGCTGCTGTTGTGAGTTGCACTGTAAATACCTGATATGAAGGATGGTCTCAGATGACCCCTGTGAAAGGGGTCATTCAATCCCCAAAGGGGTCGTCACCTACAGATTGAAAAACCACTGTCTTAAAGAGCATTTTATGTGGCTAAAAAAATGTTCTGGTTTCTTTGTTTTCCCATGATGTTAACATGTTGCACATCCTGCTGACAGCCTTTGCCTGAAACCACCCTGAGCCTTTTCTTGTATGTGTGCTCACCGTGCACATGTGTATGTGAATGCATGTGTATGCACAAGTGTGTGTGTGTGTGTGCACATGATTTTCATGTAAGTCTTCTGTGTGCATGTTGATGTGTGTGTGTGCACAGGTGTATATGCATGCATCAGTGTGTGCATGTGCAATTTTCATGTGTGTGCAAGTGTGTGCATGATTTTCATGTGTGTGTGTATGCTTATGTGTTCGCATGCACATGCTCAAGTTTGCATTTCTATGCATCTGTGTGTGGAGGCCAGAGGTCAGCCTCCAGGTGTCTGTCCACCTTGCTTTTTTCATTGGCTGGTAACTCACCAACAAGGCTAGGGTGATTGGCTAGGGAGCTCCAAGGCTCTTCCTGTCTCCATCTCCCTAACTCTGGGATTGCAACCATGTGTCACCACTCCTGGCATTTTACATGAGTTCTGGGTATGAACTTACATAACAAGAATTTTATCAACTGTACTGTCTCTCTAGCTCAGGGAACCATTTCCTAGTTCTTTTGGCATGTGAAAAGACAACATTTTTCCTTAAAAGCCATTTTGTTGTATTTTATTTATTGTGTGCACACATACACAGACATGGACACATACACTAAGATAGATGTGGAAGTCAGGAGACAACCTGTGGGAGTCAGTTTACTTCTTCCATAATGTGGGTCCCAGGGTTTGAACTCGGGTCACCAAGTTTGTTGGCAAACACCTTTACCTGCTGAGCCATCTTGATGGCCCAAGTGTGAGGATTTTCAAGGCCTCTAAGCCTGGCTGCTTTGTGTTTAGTGTTCCTCCTCTACAAGCAACCAGAAGGGCGTGGCTTGTACCCTGTGTCCAGGTGTGGCTGGCTTCTCTATCCCATCCCTCAGCTTGCAGCTCCTCTACCTTCCTTCTACATCTCTGAAGGCCACAGTGCCCCTGAGTTCTTGCCACTGGGTGCCAAGGCACGTCTTTAAATTCTCCTGATGGTGCCTCACTGCTCAATGTGCCCTTGACAGCAGCATTCATTTCTTGATTCCGAGATGAACAGAACACGTTTCCTACCATGAATCCCAAACTTCTCCTAGGTGTTCCCATTGCTTGGTCCAGAATCTTGCCCCTTATCTCATTGGCTTGTCCTGGCATCACCCCAATCTTGGTATCAAAATGTGTGTTGGTGAGATATTGCCATGTGACACATGATCAGATAGTACAGTGGCTTCAAGTTTTCAAAAGTCACAAGTTAGGGTCTCACAGTTGCTGTGGCTACAGAGGCTCAAGCTAGGAAGCTTCCATGAGGAAGAAGTTGTGCCCAAGAGATGTGTTGGGGTTATTGAAAATGTGGGTTTATTGAGTGACCTAGAAGTCAGACATGTAAGGTCTCAGGACTTCAGGAAAGAGGGAGGCAATGATATAAGGTCCAGTTACTGTTTGAGTAGAGCACCTTGCTGAGGACCCCCAGCCCTGCACCAGAAGTAGGGGCGGTTCCTCGGGGTGGCATCCTCTTGTCTGAGGGCTGGGCACTCCAGTTGGCCAGTTTTCTAGCTCCTTCTTAGAGTCAGTTTAAGAACAATGCAGAGCACAGGTGAGCATGGGAGACATGACACAGGGCCACCGATGGCCACAGCTTGCTACACGGTGGGCCAGGTCCCAAGGATGTAATGTCACGTGGGCCACATTCTCAGGTTCAGCTAGAGGAGGATACAATTCCAAGTTCTTCCAGGGGCAGGGATCTCTTGGTTCTTCGAGGTCACTGGGACCTGGGGCTTGTGCTCCTCACGAACTGCCAGCCAGAGGCTGCCTCATCCTCCTCCAAGTGGCTTCTGCATAGGACAACTTCACACATGGCTTATCAGAGTGAGCCAAATGAAGGATCCAGAGCAAATGCCGTGAATCTAATCCTGGAAGTGACTGTATCACTTTTATCATGTCAGTTTGATCAAGAAACAAATCACTAGACGCTTTCTCTAAGCATCTGTGAAGAGTGGCATTAACGCAGAAGTGTGCGCCTCTTCTGATAACAGCTTTCTATTTGAAGAAATAAAAGAGATCTCATAGAGCAGGGGGCTGAGGCCCATAGCCAGGGCCCCCTGGAACTGGTGGAAGAGAGGAGGAAGAGATGGTAGGAGACAGGAAAGGGTAAGAATCTCAGTGATGTGCCTATGTGAGAAAAGGCCACAGAAGGCCGGGTGGTGGCCTTGGCTAGCCAGTAGCATCTGGTGAATGGCAGGTGGTACTGGGGTCAGCGGCAGCTGGCTGCAGCACAGGGAGCCCAGTCAGGGCTGGCTGGATCGCTGGGGCCTCTCTGATAGTTCTCAGTTGTCATCCTTTATGGAAGCTGTCACCTGAGACCATTCAGGGTGCACTCCTTTGTCTACAGGGCCAAGCTCAGAAATCGTGGGTCCCAGAGCCAGAGTCCATGGAGCTGGACCACCGACAAGGTAGGATGGGAAGATGAGAACATAACCTGCACAGACTGGCTTCTTGGAGTGGGGGTGGGTGGGTGGGTGGGTGGGTGCGTGGCTCACCTCCTCATTTGCTGAGACCTCCAGAGGGCATGGCCTAAATGACCCAGGACACTGAGCACAGAAGAAAACTGGAGAAAAGAGCTGCTTAGCCCTCCCTCTTCCAGGCCTAGAAGCTCTGACTTAATATTTTCTTGGGCTCCAGCATCTTTGGGTTAAGGCTAGGTTGTTAAAGGGTACTCCCATGTACCTACAAAATGCAGGGCTGTGGGACTACTAGGAGTTGTGGGTATATCAGGCCTGGCTGAACCCTGCTCAGGATGACATATGGGCTGGGGTTAGTGGCGAAGAGGGGTGTGCATCTATGCTCTGGGCACTGCGGAGAAGAGATGACAGGCTTGGGAAAAGAAAGGAGTCTTCTTCAGGTGTGGCTGAGCCAGCTCAGCTCTGAGAATGCTAACCCAGGTTAGCGAGGGGTAGCAAGCACAACAGGAAGACAGTACCGGGAGCATCAGGCTATTCCTGCAGCAAGCTTCCCAGTGACAGGAGTCACCCCAAGAGCTATTTTATGTCCTTGATTTCTGGGCTTTTCCTGGACTTCCTGACTCAGGAATTTGTACTTTTAGTGAGTGTGAGGGGCGTTTTGATATAAAGGTCAAAGTCAGAAAACACTGTTCGTGGTCCTTCCTTGCTCACAATAGTGAACAAAGCAGGCCTTACTCTGCCTACTTGACTGACAAATGGATGATTAGAGGTGTAATGAAATTTTAGCAAGGGCACATCAGATATTCTTTAATCCATCTATCCATTCATCTACCCATATTATCCCACCTCATCCTTTTATCCACCTACCTATCTCTCCTTCCCTCCCTCCTTCACATCCATCCATCCATCCATCCATCCATCCACCCACCCATCCACCCCATCCCCCATCCATCCATCCATCCATCCATCCATCCATCCATCCATCTATCCATCCAAGAACTCTGCCCCCTTCTTGTCACCACAGAGCCTGGCCCACTGCCAGACACAAGTAGGAAGAGGGTGTGCAGTGGACAAAGGTAATGACCTTTGCTCTCTGAGCCCAATAATACAGGACGTACTCAGGCCTGAAGTACTACCAACCCTGAAGGGTGGCAGAAGTCTAGGAAATTATTGTTACTTCATAATGACTCAGCAGATAAGGCAGCCAGGAGGGTAGGCTGGGGGCATGGTATCCCTGAACCTTGGGTTAGGAAAGGGTGGAGTGTGAAGTTCACCCCTGTACCGACGTTGTCTTCCTGGGGGTAGGTGATGCTTCAGCTGACGAGGCAGGTGCAGTGTATTCTGTTCCTTCTACCTCAACCCCTATTCTTTCAGCCTCAGTTGTCCCTGGAGGCCCCACTGTTAGGCTGTCTTCTTTGGTCAGATCCCAGGAGGGAAGTAGGGCCACCTGGCTCCAGGACACAGCTTCTCTTTTTGACTTTTGAGTGTGATAAACACACACAACAGAGTGGACAACAGAGTAGAGTAAGACAGTCAGGAGGAAGTTGGGGGGAAGGGAAGAGAACCCAGTTTTCTTTGTCTCTCTCCCTGGGGAAGCACCCACCCCACTTCCAGTAGGGCACAGGGTTCTGGCACTACCCCTCATGAAAGCTGAGCAGGGCTCTCAACAGGGCAAGAAACTGACAATGGTGAAACCTGATGTTTGCATCAGCCTGTCGTCAAAGCCTGACTGGTGACCGCGAAGCAGTGGAGCAGCAGCCAGGGTCTGTGAAAGTAGGAAGGAACATTCCCCCTGCCCCATCCGTGGTGCGGACCGGATCCCTGTGGTGCAGAGATGTTTTTTAAACAGCAAGTTAGAATGCAGCATGAAATCTGATTTCGTTTATACACAAAAGCAAAACAAACTGCCTGTTGTAGACTGAGAGACTCTTCTGGACTATTTAAGGGCGGGAAGCTAACCAAGTACTTCCAGCTGGCTCCTGGGACTAAGGATGAGGGCAAGCTGTGAGGACCATTGGGGACTCTCATGCACGCCACATGCACTGGAAGACATATCACCATACCGCTTAGAGAAAATGCTCCTGGTTAGCTCCATCCATGGCTATCAATTGTCACATACAGCCTGTAGTTGTAATGAGAGGAGATGGTTGTCTTGGCTTGGATGAGGTGTTGTTATTCCATGGGCTTTGATATTCTTCAGCCACCTGTTTGTGTTTTCCTTTACCGGGGGACTCAAATGTTCTGGCCATCACGGAATATTGAGGAATGCCTGAGACTGGCCCCTTACATGGACTTTACCTGTGTGACCCTCTCCCCTTATTTAGGAGAAAAAAGAAGGCTTTGTGGAGCTCACATTGAGGTAGAAAGGGAAAAGCCAGGGCTGTGTGGACAGTGTCAGGTGTTGAGCAGAGCCCTGGCCAGCCAGCTTGGGGCCGGTAACAGGAGATGTAAGGGAGAAGAGAGGAGGGTGGTGTCTGCACTTGAAGGGTCTGATTTCACTTTTAAGAAAGAGGAGTGGTGGAGGGTGGAAAGATGGATCAGCAGTCAAGAGCCATGGTTGCTCTTCCAGAAAACTGGGTTCGATTCCCAGCAGTATTGATACCCTCATGGTGGCTCACAACTGTCCTGACTCCAGTCTCAGGGAATCTGATACTCTCTTCTATCCTCTGTGGGCACTGTACACCTGAGGTGTATGGACTTATGTGCAGGCAGAACACCCATCTACATAAAACTAAAAAGGTTAAAAAAAATGTACAAAAGAAGGGAGTGCCACCAGGTAGTAGACCAGCCTGAGTGATGCTGAGAGGCAGGGTGTCTTAGGGTAAATAGGGAGGGAGGCAACAGCCCTTTGTTTGAGCCAGGCATGAGAGGAATGGAGGTCCATAGGCTGGGAGCAGCAGCCGTCCTTGGCAGCAGGAGTTTTGGGGTGATGCAAGTGGGAATGAGAACAGTAGCCATTAGTGGGTCTGAGATCTAGGGGAGGTGGCTAAAATGGAAGGCAGAAGACGTGGTGGTGGGGGTGGGGGGGCAAAGACCCAATCTCGGACCCCATCCTGGCTCCCTGCAGCACCTGAAATTTGGCCAAGCCGAGAGCCATCTTTGCCATCGTCATATTTACTGGATTCATCTAATGATTTGTTGGGGTTCAAAGTGAGGAAGGGAACCAACCAAAGTGAGCTGGGGGACACTAATGCTCAGAGAAGCTGCATCTCCTGCTTAATGCAATTAGGCCTAATGAAGGCTGCACAAACCTGAGTCACAGCCCCTTTGGCCACAGCCTTAATGGGGGGGGGGAACAACACTATCCTGCGGAGGTTGGCCCACTGGTCTCCCTCTGTCCCCTCATCTCTCCTTTCTTACCTTGCCATGGGATTCTGTGGTTTCTCTATTCCACCTCCTTGTCTGTCTCTGTCTCTCTGGCTTTGTCTACTTTCCCTTCCACTGGTCCCACTGTCACCTTTCCTGCCTCTGCTTCTCACACCGTCCTGTGCCTTCCTACCTCTCCTCCCCCCCGCTTAGGTACAACCACTTTGACAAGGACCCACCCAGACAACAAGGACGATTCCTGGAGAGCTGCCCACAGCCCCTTGGACAGCTCCAAATTCAAGTACCATTCAGGGCTCTCCCAGAGCCCTCGAGGCAGCCCCCTGGGCCAGGGCCACCTGGAGATCCCACCTCCACTACCGACTCCTACCAGCAGGACTTCTCTGGCCATGAGCTCCCAGTCTGAGGACCCGAAGAAGGTGGCATCCAGATACAGCTCGAGAGAGGCCAGGGAGACCTTCCAAGAGGGAGGTCTGGGGGAGGAAGGCCGGGACTCCAGGACCCTAGAGCAGAAGCCTCTGAGCCAGAAGGACAGCGTCATTCCTGAAAACATCCGTCACAAGTTTGGGAGCAAGGTGGTGGACCATCTGATCTCCGAGGAACAGGTGACAAAGCAGGGATGCGAGAGACTAAGGGTGGGAGAGGGTTATCTTGGAGACTTTTAATGAGGGGGTATGAAACCTACTCCTGGAAAGGGTCCCCATACTGTTAGAAAGTGGCATTTTCTGAGACCTGCTACTCATTAGGCATTGGGCGCTGTCTTAACCGTGTGTGTGTGTGTGTGTGTGTGTGTGTGTGTGTGTGTGTGTGTGTGTGACAACTATGAAGAGAGAAGTTTTTACTCCCACTTCATAGGAAGTCCAAGGTGAGAGGGGCTGAGTAAGCTAACCACACGTACCCAGCCATGTGGGATGAGGGTCCCCCAAAGGGCTGACAGCTCTAGGTGCTGCTGCTGCTGAGTTTGCAGTTACAAGTCTGTTGTTTGCATTAGACATTTTCAATCTGAAAACATCCCCTAAGGGGGTCAGCATCTGAGGATAGTCTGTGCATGCTGGATCTCAGAGAGCCAGGTTTGGATCGTCGCTCTAACTTCTGTAGGCCAGGTGACTCATTAATCTGCTTTCTGTCTCCAGCTTTATTCAGTCTCTAGATCTGCAAAACAGAGTACCCAAACTGGTCAGGCTGTTAAATCCATGGCATGTATACCACAAGTCTCCTAGCCCTACTCATGGCAGACATAACTAATCGATCTTGGCACTCTTTTCCACCTGCTTTGAACTAGATTTCACCTGCCAATTTTAGTCAAAGGATAAGCTCCTCTCTTACTTTGGCATTCTGCAACACTTAAAAAAAGATTTAAAAAATATTTTATTTATGCTCATTCATATATGCCTGCATGCCAGAAGAGGGCATCAGATCCCATTATAGATGGTTCTAAGCCACCACATGGTTGCTGGGAACTGAACCTGAGTCCTCCTCTGGAAGAGAAGCCAGTCCTTTTAACCACTGAACCATCTCTCCTGACCCCTGAGACATCATATCAACCTTTGTGTGAGCAGCAGCATTGTGTGGTCAGCAAGGCAGAGATTATTGCTTCCACTTAAACAGAGGGTGACTGGGACCAAGGGAGGTGTTGTATGTGAGGTGCTCAGAGCGACAAGGTTGGTAGATCCATTCTGTAAAAAGTGAGGGTTAGGGCCTTCCCCAGCTTGCCTTCATTTGTTATCTCAAAGCACAACAAACCTATCCTTAAGACACCCTGGGGCTGGGTTAGGACAATGCTCCATTGAAGACAGCTGTGGCCACTCATTGCCGCTCTTGGCCTTTGGAAGACACAGTTTCTGTTTAGCCAGATCTGCCCTCCACCCATGTTTTACAAGTAGGGAAACTGAGGCCCAGAGGGTCCCCAAGACCCACCAAAGGCAAGAGCCACTCACTCTGTGTCAGAACTGGTCTCATACTCAGGTTTCCTGCCTCACAGGCCCAGACTTGACCTTGTGGGCCTTGGTTTCCTTCTTGGTATAAGGAAGGCATCATCGGTCTCAGCGTAAACAAAGAAGTTCGGCTTGTGGGATGCCTTGGCAGTAGGCAGAAAGTTGGGGCTCTAGGGTTCCCCAGCTGTGTGAACTAGGGGAGTCTGGCTTCTCAAAGTCCTGTTTCTTCATTTTTCTAAAATGGTGGGGGCAGACTCAGCTTCTGAAGCCCCTCTTCCTGAGGGTCAGGGGCTCAGTGGATGTAAGACTGTAACCATCGCTCAAGTCTGAACACTGGGAGGTGGGAATGAATGTGGGGGATGTAGAGCTTGCCCTGGGGGCTGCAGTCTGCAGTGGGGACGGCAGGGTAGGAGGGAGAGGATGTATACTTACCTTTCCATCTCTTGTCTCCTGTCCTTGCCTCAACCATTAGGCTCAAAGGGCCATTGGTGAAATCTTTGAGAACCAGAAGAGGTCAAGCTCATGGCCTAGCAGGGTCCAGAGCCCCGTGAAAATCTCCTCCATCTTCTCAGACTACTATGACCTGGGCTACCACATGCGGTCCAACTTGTTTCAAGGTCAGGTTAAAAGGCAAGGGTGGGGTTGCGAGCATGTGTGGTCCCCAGGACATTGGGCACAGATGGCCTTTGGGATGTCTACCTTACCTGGGCCTTAAGGTCCAAAGGGACAGTTCTACAGACAGACATGTTACAAGCACCTAAGGCATCCTCCATGCTGGCATGTCCTATGGGAGTACTAGGACCATCTAGTCCTTGGCAGGTGTGTCCTCACTGTGCAGGTGACTCAGCTCACTTAGCAGTGAGGCTCTCCTACACTGGACACCTTTGGGTCCCTAGTCTGAAAGCAGGAGGCCTAGGTCCTCCTGACCTGACACCTTTGGTGACAGTGACAATAGCAGCTTTCTTGGGTTCAAAGGTTAGCTTGGCCACTCACTAACCGGGGATGATTGTGAACAAGAAACCTCCACCTCTCTGAACCTCTGCCCCGTCCTTTGGCATCTGGGTTGATAAAGACAGTGTGGCTCTTATTGCCATGGCAGGATTCCAGGACAGGAGGTTGACAGGGCATTCATTTTTTTTTTTTTCCTGGAGCCTGGTGGTGACACTCCCTGAGGGGAAAAGACAGGTGGGTTGAAGAGGTACCATTTCGAGAAGGATACCTTGGCCCTGTCCAGTCCTGTCTGGCTCAGGAATACCATGAGCTGCTCATGTCACAGCTGGGCTTGCAGCCAAGAGCTTAAGACCTCTTTGTCATCTGATGAGAAGCGGGACTCAAAATGGTGGTCCCTGGGGGGGGGGGGGTAACAGGATTCTCAGGGTTATCCTCCATTGCATGGGATATGGAGTACACAGTGAGCATACAGGGTTCCTCCTTGCACCTTCTCAGCTCAGCTTCACCACCAAGAGTCCACTTTAACTGGCTCTCCTCCCTCTAGCTGTCTCTAGGGCTCCCAGGGTCTGGCAGACCTCTTTTCCCTGGCTTGGGTCCCTGTCACCCAAGGAACCAGACATGCATTGGGAGCTTTTCTGGGTTTTTCTTTGAGCCTGAGGAAGAGATGACACAGGAGGAGAGAGGCTAGACCTGCTCAAACTGCTGTCTCTCTTTTGGAGCTTGGGATTCCACTTTCTCTTCGACGCTGGTCACCAAAGAGTTCTTACCCACCACATTATAAAAATGTGTGTATGAGTCTAAGAGAATACTGTTCTTAAGAATCCATGTCCCCCCTCACCCAGCCGAGGCTAGTGGAAATGTGCCAGGGGTGAGCAGGGACCAGCTTCTGCCAGCTCACAAGGCTAGGCTCACAAGGGTCCATTGTTGGGTTTTCCTGAACTGACTGGCATATAAATGGCAACTGAAAACTAGGTGGGAGCAGCTTGTACTCGGAGACTGGAGCCAGAATGAGGGCTTCGGGCTGCTAGCATTCTAAGCATGTGACTGTCGGTGTCGGTGTCAAGGTCCACCCAACTGGGATTCACCTTGGCACTTGCCAATGGGAGTTAGTGAGGTGTGGCCACATCCATGCAAGGGGAAAAAAAAAAAAAAAAAGCCAAAGAGAGCAGTCTGGGTCATGGATCCTAGAAAGTCTTTTTCTGGGGCAAAGTAGGAGACTAAGGTAGTGTGGGAGACAGGGAAAGGAGTTTGTTCAATTTGAGTAAAGGACTGCTCCAATGCAGGGTGGTGAAGGACACAGAGAGGGGGTCATGGGGGTGGGACTGGGTAAGGCAGACACAGGCATGGTGATGAAGAAGAGTGGTAAACATCCAGGAGGGACCCAAGATGGTGGTCTGGTGTGCTTGTTAGCCTTCTGTTACTGTAACAAGTGCCCAGAATAATCAACTCATAAAAAGGCAAACTAGGTGTGGGGGTTATAGGGCTGTTATCCCAGCACTCAGTAAGCAGAGGCAGGAGTTCCAGGTTAGCCTTGGTGAAAAGAATAAACCCATTTTCAAACAAGCAAACACATAAAAAACCAAAACAACAACAACAACAAATAGAGCAAAGCTTTATTGTGGCTCGTGGTTTTGAAGGCCATCTAGGCTATGATCAGTTGGCCTCTGGCTTTTTTGGGCCTTTGGTGAGGCAGAAAGAACATCATGATTGAGAAGTGAAAACAGGAAAAAAAAAAGGTAGGCAAGATCCTATTATCCCATTGATGTTCCCCCTCTCCATCCAGTGACCTGAAGTCTCCAAGTAGATCCCACCTTGGTTTCTGCCATCTTCCAATAGTGTGAAACTGGGGGCTAAGCATTTGGCACTGGGCCTTTGGAAGACATTTCAGGTCTAAGTTTGTCTACGTTTCTGGGCTGGTGCCCTGTACGTATGCATGTGGCAGCTCTGCCCCAGGCACAGGAGTGTGGGCATTGTGTAAGGATGGAGCAGTTGAGCAAATGGAGCTAGCTAAGGAATGGACTTGGGTGTGAGAGCGGCGTTATGGCTGATTTCAAAGCAGCTGACCCAAGCAACCTGCAGAACAGCTTCCTGGTTGTGGAGCCATAACCTTCCAGGAGGAGCAGGCTTTGCTGAGTCATGGATGTAATCCTTTCTGCTCTCTCAGGCTTGCTTTAAGCCCTTAATCCACCCCAGGTCCACTCCTGTTGGCAGTGAGAGGGCTTCTTTCCTAATTGCTTTGTGTGGAGTATTTATCTCTCCCAGAGTCCCATCTTCCCCCAGGGACAAGCGGGTGTCCACCCTCAGATTTCCAAGTGTGGGAGGCTCTGGTTCCCGTCTCCATCCACCTGTCTAGTATTCCACTGTGGCCGCTTATTTACTGTAAGGTGTCTGGGAACTCACAAGTTTCTGCATCCAACACCACCACCAAGGTCCTGGATTTCTAGGCCCTTGACTGTTTCATGCCAATCTTAGGATCACTTAGACAATTTCCGTGAAAACCCTCTTTGAGTTTTTGGTGGGAGCACGTTGACTCGATGAATCACTTCAGGGGCAATTGTCAGTGTGGTACTAATTCAGTTACCAATTTATCAGTGTGCTACACAGCTCCTCCCACTAGAATCTTCCCTCAGCATTTTGTAATTTGGGGTAAGAATATCTTATTTTGCCATTCATTGCAAATGTTTTTTTTTTTCTTTGTCTTTGTTCTGAGAGAGGATATATAGTCTAGGCTGGCCCAGAACTCAAGAGTAACTCTCTTACCCTCAGCTTTCCAAGTGTTTCTCTATTTTAAATGATATTAGAAAAAAAAAAAAAAAGATAATCTCTGGGGCTGGGGGCACAGCTAAGTGGCAAAGCGTTCACTCAGCATGTTTGAGAACCCCGGGTCAGTCTCCAGAATAAAAAATTTAAAAATAAATGAAACATTACACTTTATATTTTTGCTACTAGTCTATGCAAGAGTCATTTTATTCATTTGATTATTTATCTAGTTACTTACCTATTTTCAATGCTGGGGATCAAACCTCAGCTAGGTAAATATTCTCCCACTGAGCTACATGGCCAGCACAGCCATTTATATTTTTATTTTTATATATTAATCATACCTAGAAGCTCATATAATTCCAATAATTATGGATTCTCTGGACCTTTTTGAATAATTATAGTCAGCTGGCCATAAATATAAATGTATCTATCTATCTATCTATCTATCATCTGTTTATCTTTATGTATATATAAAAGTTTGTTACTGGAGGCTGAGTGGTGGCTTCACGAATATTAGATAATCACTCGGCCTGAGCCTTCTTTTTCCTTGGAGGCAAGGCCTTGCTAAGTTACTCTAAGTGGCCTTGAGGTCACTCCTGCCCAGGCGAGCCTCAGGCTTATCAACCTCCTGCTTCAGTTTCCCGAGTAGCTGGGTTTGCGGGCCTGTGCCGCCACCCCACAGGACCTCCTTGCTTGTAAGAGAGTTTTAAATTGGGGTTAGGAGGGGCCCTGCTATTCCTAGATTGTTTCTTAACCCTTTCAAATTCTGACTGGACATTGAGTTTGCTAACTGCTTATTACTGCTGGCTTTTAGATGAGCCTGGATTCTTTTCTCATTTGTCTAGGCATGTAGTAAATCACACGACTGGTTTCCTCACAGTAAACCAGGCTTCTTATCTTGCAAGCTCCAGGCCAATGAGAGACACTGTTTGAAAAAACAAGGTGGATGAAGTTAAAGAAACTACAGCCAAGATGGTCCTTTGCTCTCCAAGTATACACAAACACATGCGCAACCCCCCCACATGCATAAATACACACACATGTGCATATAACAGACACCTATACACACAAAGACACACAAGTGCACACACACTCACATTCATAAAAACATTAACATGCACAAGGACACACAAGTGCTCACACACATACACACAGATACACACAAACACAAAGAGTACACATGGACACCCATGTACATAAAGATACCCAGTACACACACACACACACACACACACACACACACACACACACACACACACACACTCCACGGTGAATTAGAATTGTGTAGCCAGTACAGATGGGGCCTCCAAAGCAATGGAAAGTACCTGAGTAGTCTGGGTCTAGCTTTGGCTTGGACTGGAAAGAGCTTTGCCCCCAGGGCCAGCATTCCTGAGGAGGAGAGGGTGACCCCTAAAAGGCTGAAGTGTGACAAGGGTTTGAAACCAAGCACAGTGCTCCTACTGTCACCCCATGTCCCCAGCACTGCTCTTTGATGTTTGGAGGTGTTTTTGGTGCTGCTCCTGCTGGTGTTTGACAACCCACCCTCTGAAAGCCTGGGAGTGTGACTTCTCAGGGCCTCGGGGTTGTACCCCTCTCTACTGCCTGTGGCTGGGTTACAGAAACTTGGGGTTCCCTGAACTGGGGGAGGAGGAGGGTACAGCTGGCCCACCTGTGCTCTGTTGTGGTTTTCTCCTAACTCTGAGGCAGTGCATAAGCTCCTGAAGTAAGCCCTAATTCCATCTAATTAGATTTATTCTGAAAGGTGAGAAGTGGGCATTATCTCTGCCTTGGGGAAATCTTAAAAGCCAAAATGATCCTTTTAAATTATGCAGGTCATCACCCCCACCCTCAAATCTAACCATTTACAGTCTCACCAAAGGCCTGCTTTCAAGTTCTGTCCAAAGGCTTTGGTCTCCAGTTGTCATCAGGGCTGAGGGCTTCGGACCAAACCTCCAATTCATTCTGTTCCATAAGCTTTACAAGCTATAGACACCAAACTTGAAAATTCACTTTTCAGAGTGATTTCTACCTTGATGGCATCATCCTCAGAGAAGCAACCGGCAGCCTTGAACATTGTCAGGACGTGCTTCACAGCCCAGCCCAAGGCTACTTTTGCAGAGCTGCTCCTGAGCTTGCAAATCCTCTTTTGGCTGGAGGCTTTGTGTTTGTCTAATAGGAGAGGCCTGTTAATAACTTCTGCACAAACCCTGTCAGTCTCTATTAACACTCTTTGCTTGATCTATTAATTAGTGAAAGACGAACCTCTAAATCCTTCCCATGGTAGCAGCCTCATCAATTTCTCTCTTGACCTTGGCATATCTACTCAGATGCTTGCAATGAAACAAGGTTAGAACCATGGTGCTACCTCAGAGAATTAGTTACACACACACACACACACACACACACACACACACACACACTCACTCACTCACACACATTAAAATTTTAAAAATGTGCATATGAGGAGGTGGGCACACACATATCATAGCATGCCTGTGGTGGGTCAGAGCATAATTTGCAAATATTAAATCTCGAATTTTCTTGAGTCCCAGGGATCGACTTTAGGTCACAGACTTGGCAGCAAGCCCCTATACCTGTTGAGCCATAGTGCCAGCCTCCATTATTTATATTTTTTCTACTGCTGTTGGCTACAGGCTATTTTGTCTGATATCAATGTAGCAAGGCCAGCTTGTGTTCAGCTGACATTTAGCTAGCATATCTTTTTCTATCCTTTCATACTTATCCTCTCCCTGTGTCCTTTTTTAAAGTATGCTTTAAATAATATAGGCCTGGAAATTATTTGCTCTGACAATCTGTTCTCTGTAACCAATGAACGAAGTCAGGTTTTATTTCTGTTGCTGATGTATTTGGGTCCATCCATGCTTTCTTTGTGTTTTTCTTATGCTTTTTAAAAATTTGTATGAGCTTTCTTCTTATTTCCCCCCAAATGAGATTTTTTTTTTTTTTTTTTTTTTTTTTTTTTTTTTTTTTTTTTTTGTCCTTTCTCACAGTTCCTCTTTATTTTCTAGCTCTTGCTGAAATTTTTAGCTGCACAGCAGACAAATCCTGTGCAGTCTCAGGACAATAGCGGCGGTTTCCATTCTCCTGTCTCCTTCTTGGTGCTGTGTCCACCACATTGTCCTGTTGTAATATCACAAAGTTGAACTTCCTGTCCCAGCTCTTTGCTTTCCAACTGTGTGGATTTGTATAGTCTCCCTCAGTCTGTGCTTCAGCGGTGAAGTGGGGACACCTGCTTCCTAGGAAGACTGATTCAATGGGCAAGTTCTGGGGAAATGTCTGGAATTATTCTTAGGTCCTGTTAAATTCTGAGGAAACATCTGGAATTATTTTTAGCTCCTGGTAAGTCTACACACACACACACACACACACACACACACACACACACACACACACACATACATACACACACACACACACACACACACACACACAGCGGGTTGGTAGCATGGTTCAGTGTAGAACTCTGGCCTAGTGCAGTACTTTTCCTGCCTGTCACATTGATTGAACTGAGGTCTAGAAGATCAGTCAACAGGCCTTTGGGTGTGTCTGGGAGGCAGTTTCCAGAGGCATCAACTAAGTGTGTGTCAGGGGTGGCGGGTGTCTACCCTGGATGTGTGTGGCACCTTTCATGTCTCCTGGCTTCCGTGAGCTTCTCTCTTCCCACACCCTTATGGGCACCTTGAACTGAAAGCTCTGGAACCCTGGGCCACAAACACTTCTTTGCTCCCTTTAGTTGTTTGGCTCAGGCAGTTTGTCACAGTGACGGGAAACTGATTGACACAATGGCTGGTGTCAGAGGTGTGAATTCCTTGCTGTGACTAAACCTGAGCATAGGATTCTGAAACTAGCTTGTGGAAGGAATCCGGAGAAGTTTGGAGTTTTGAGCCAGAGGAACCCCGCCCCCTCCCACCCACCCCCACTCCCACTCCCCCTTCAGGGGACTACAAGCTCAACCAAAGAGTGATCCTCAGGGAAGCCGAGGAGTGCATGCCACCAGTGAAAATGTAAACAGTGGCCTGTTCTGCTGTGTTCATGGAAACAAGGATTCTCCTGGGAACTGAGCTAAAGACGTTCATGCTACAGTCTGACAAAGAATGTGTCTACGTTCCATGTCCTGAGAGTTTGGGGGAAGCTGAGTTTAAGGATGGGCTGAAAAGACCACATCTCCTCATGTATGCCCAGAGTCTGAAGCTTGGAGAGGTTAAACACTGAGGCCATGCTGAACGCTCCCACCCCCCTTCTCATCCATGCCCACCGCCCACAGAGGAAACTGGGTAGAATATACGGCGTCCGGCTGCATTAACCTTCGGTGACTTGGGGATTTCTTCTTGGTGTCTGACAGGCGCACCTCTGGAGACAAAGAGCCTCATGAAGGCTTCCTACACGCCGGAGGTGATTGAGAAGTCGGTGAGGGATGAAGAGCACTGGCATGGCAGGAAGACGGACGAGCTGGGTAGGTGGAAGCTGGCCTGAGGGGGTGGCCCTCTCCTCCATGGGCAGGGTGGGTGGCTGCACGGTGCAGAGCCCGAGGTGGAGTCCTGCGGGTAGACTTGAAGAGGCATGGGTCACAGCCACTAGGGTCTGTCCGTACCCCCTGGAAGCTGCTGGCTCCTGTGATGGCTCCTCTTCTGTCCCCTGCAGGTCGGTGGCACCAGAAAAATGCTATGAACATGAACTTGCAGAAAGCGCTGGAAGAGAAATATGGAGAGAAGAGCAAATCCAGGGGCAAGTAGTTGAAAGGACGTTGGAAGGAAGCTCAAGGAGAGTGCTGCCAATAAAGAGCGCAAGGCTCTGGTCTGAGCCCCACCCCTGTGTGCTGTTGTTGCTCTCCATGCCAGGATGGGGGACCCCTGCATGGGGCTGTAGGAACAGCTAAGGAAGACAGAAGCCATGAGCAGCCAGGATGCCCAGACCTCTCCTCTTTATGCCTTTCTCCATGAGCTCGGGAAGAGTCGGGGGAGTTGAGCCAGTGTGTCCTGGGTGACGGGTCCTCTACTGACCACTGCTAGGTTGTACCCTGCATGTGGGCCTGCAGCTGATTTGAATTGTTTCTAGATGCCTGTTCCTCCCACATGAGACCACAGACTTCAAAGACATTGTCCATGCCATCCGTCTCTTTGAATCTAGGAGTAGATATGATGGGGCTCTCATGGGCACAAAGTGATTGGCTCAGAAATGGGCATGTGGGTCCGTTTGGGTCAGTGAGGTGGATGACAAGGTATAGCTGTGAGATGCTGCCTGGGAAACACTGTTCTGAGCTGGGGATAAAGGCAGAGTATTTGTTATTCCTAACATACTAAGAGAGAGGTCAGGAAGCCATGCAGATGAACTTGGTAGACTTTCTAGAACCAGAGGAACTGTGGGCAGTTCAGCACAGCCTGAGTCTTCCTGGACCTCCCAGAATCCACCCAACTCTGGGCCACAACAGGAATTGGTACTATGGATGGGATGGGTACCACATCTGGCATGGTACCACAGTTGAGAAGGATACTACAGCTGGGATGGGTACCATATCTGTAATGGCACCACAATTGGGAAAAGTACTACAGTTGGGAAGGGTTACACAACTGAGATGAGCATCATAGCAAGGATGAGTACTGCAGCTAGGGTGGTACCACTACTGGGATGCTTATTTCAATTTGGACGGATACATCAACAAGATTGGTCACCACAACTGAGGTGAGCATCACAGGTTGGATGAGTGCCACAGGTAGGGTAGGTACCATAGATGGGACAAATACTACAACTGGGACCAGCACAAAAGCTGAAATGGATGGCATAGATACAGGTGGGATGGATAGCACACTTGTGGGTACCACAGGCAGGTCTGTCTGTCTGCCATCTTTCTATGGGGCCTTTACATATTTGCTTGGACTTCTCCATGGTATGGTGATTGGCATCCATGAAAGATCCGAGGTGGGCAGATTTGGTATGCAATGGTTTAGCAAGTGTTAAAATGGGTGGTTAATGTCCCCATGGCCTTGGTCCAAGAAAGCATGGCCAAGGCCAGACTGAGAGAGGAGACTCCATAGACACTAGTGAACTTCAAGGGGCACCTTGAAGACTGCCAAAATGGAAGGCCACCATGGTGGTCACTCCACTTTGGATAAACCTAAGGAAAAGGAAGCATCAGGGTCACTAGAAGACTTGGGTGGAGGAGGGTGCACACTGTGGGCCTCCTCAAAACAAGGGAACTGTGGTGAAGCATGCAGGGAAGGGAATGCAGTTTGGGGAACCACATCCCACCCCACCTCACACTTACCGAGCTAAGTGTGTGCAAGGTGCAAGGTGAAAGATTCAGCTCAGCCTCTTTCTGGAACACCTCCTTTCTGCAAGGTCGGTCTTTGGTGCTGGGGAAGCTGGACCTCATCTCTGTGGAGTAGCTACTGTGTGCCCGGGACACATGACACCTCAGAAACTCATGCAGGGTTGCATTAAAGCAGGTCCTGCACTGCTGTGACACAGAAGCAAGCGGCTGTTTTCCACACACAGCTTCACTTGCTGCTGAGGGCTGTCCTCAGTTATCTGTGCAACAGGAAGCAGGTGTGGGGAGGCCTAGGAAGTTGCACAGACTAGACTGATAAGGCCTGGGACCCAAACCCACAATCAACAACTAACAACTTTCTTTTCCCTCCATTTTTTTCCTTCTCCCTCTTTTCTTCCTTCTCCCTTTTTCCTCCTTCCTTCCTTTTTGTTTTTGTTCTTTTTGCCTCTTTTGTTCTCCTCCTCCTCCTCTTCTTCTTTCTTTGTTGTTGTTGTTGTTTTTTCTTCTTCTTCTTCTTCTTCTTCTTCTTCTTCTTCTTCTTCTTCTTCTTCTTCTTCTTCTTCTTCTTCTTTTCTCTCTCTCTCTCTCTAAGATAGGGTCTCAGTACCTTGAACTTGTAATCTCTTTGCCTTTACCTCCTGGTGCTGGGATTGTGGGCAGGTACCACCACACCCAGTTTATGAGGTACTGGGAAATCAAACCCATGCATTTGAGGCAAGACCTCTAACAAATGCACTGTACCCTCATTCCCAAAGCCACTTCATCCCACAAGATAATCACACTGCAGCAGCATCAAACGTGTCCAACACCACAGACAGAGTCCTGTTAGGTGCTACATTGCAACGTCCAACATAGCCCTTGTCCTCAGGGCATCATGGTCTGCAGAGAATTGATGGGGAAGCTATCTCTGACCAATGAGCTGTCTTATGGGCAAAGAGTAAAAACAGCAAGACCCGTGTGGGGCCATGGAGGAGAATGTGATGACAAGTGCAGCAGGAATGGGTTCAGATGAGAAGCTTCATAGCAAAGGCTACCTCAGAACAACTTTGGGTCACTGAGATGGACCATAAGGGGCACAACATTCAGGGCATCATGTTGAGTATGTGTCCCTAGTAAGGGGTATTTGGGGAGATGGGTGTGGCTCATAGAGCTTGGAGCAGCGCTCCATGGAGGAGAGGGTCAGCAGACAGTCTACGCCTGAAGGGACTGGCTCCTCAAAGCTCCATACCTGGGAGACCCAGCCCCTCCCTCCTAGGAGCTTATGATCTGGTTGAAACATTCAGGGTCCTCAATGACTGGGTAAACGACACAGGAGAAAAGACAAAACCAAACCAAACCCTGAAGGCATGCTCATCATTCTGAGTCACCAGAGATGCAGATGGACCTAAATTAACTGTAGAAGAAAACATGGCATCTCATTGCTGAGACAGAAGACCTGACAAACTCAAGGGCTTATGTGGCTCACGGCTCCACGCAGGAAGAGGCAGGGGAACAAGAGTGGGGCCTCTGGTCACATTTCAGGCTCAGTCAGGAATCAGGAATTATGAACACTCATGCTTGACTTATTCCTTTTCTTCGGTCTGGGATATCAGGGCATAGAAAGTGCAGCCCACATTAGGGCGTGTCTTCCTACGTCAGCACCTAATCTCGGTACTCTAGGCCCGTTTCTATGGTGATTCCAAGCCCCATCAAGTTGACCAGATCAACCTTTGCAGATGAGAATGAGGGTGCATTTAACCAGAATGGAAGTATCTGCCAATCTGTCCAGACATTCTACACGGAATTTCTATTCAGAAATCCCACTTCTGCATAGTGCAGAGAACCCCTCACACATGCAGAAGGAACCCGCCCTAAACACTCCCTGCAGTGCTGACAGAAGACCACAGAGGTGGTGGGAAAGAATGAACTTCTCCTACACGCATCACCACAGAGTCAGGTCACCATGGGCCACAACACCAAATGACAACCTGCAGAACGTGTCCCATAAGAGCAGTGGCTCTCAACCTTCCTAATGCTGCAGTCGTTTAATACAGTTCCTCATGCTGTGGTGACCACCAACCATAAAAGTATTTCATTGCTACTTCATAACTCTAAATTTGCTACTGTTAAGAATTGCAATGTAAATATGGGATATGAGAGGTGTCTGGTATAAAACTCCTAAAGGGATCGGGATCCATAGGTTTTGCAAGAGGGGATACACCAGGCATATCACCATCCAAAGGCCGACCACGGCTCACGGAGGTGCTCGTAAGAGTAAGGAGGGAGGATCCTATGGACCCACTTTGATGCTCTGTTCAGCTGAGTACTTTCAGAGCCACTCTGGTGAGAGAGGCGGCTGGCAGAGCGCCTTCTAGTGGAAGCAAGGTGGCTTATAGCACAAAGTCCATGAGCTGATGCAAAGCGACAGAGCGATTTCCGTTTTTGCCTAAGTAAACAAATGCGACACATGCTATGGCCCTAGCTCAGTAAAAGATTCCATCTCAAGGCATGAGGAAGAGCTTGGCTTAACTAAATAAAACATACAGTTTTTGGTTTTTGTTTTTAACCTAAAGGAGGCCTTGATCTCTAAGTGCTGCTTCTGACAGCTCTCTCGGCTCTCCTTGGTAGAACGCACAGTGATAGATAAGTGCCGTGTACCGGGACCAACTGTCAAGAGGCATTGATTAGCATAGTAGAAGTTATCTACCGTCTTCATGATTTATGTCATGTCCATGTACCACAAAGAGAAGCCCCTGAGGATATCCTGAGCTAGGACATGGCTGTCTTATGCACCCTTGGCCCATGTTGGTACAGTCTCTTGACCTCCACCTTCCTGGTGATGCAGCTTCCTCCTCCCATGCATATTGTCTTGTGACCCCCCCCCCCCCCATGGGTAGAAAGTCACAGGAAGCCACTGCTTGGGACTAGGCTCCTGCACTGGCCCCACATTAAATTTGCAGCCACCAAGACAACAGCCATTTGATCTTCTGAGGGGCCAGAAAACCATGAGAAAGTCAAATTTCCCAATAGACACAGGCATGGAGTCCCCCCTGCCTCAGTTTCCCACAGAAGCAATCTGGAATATCCTGATACTAAGTAGGTATTTCTTTGCTGCTTTGCCTCCCCAACTCCTCCCTCCCCTACCCCCCTTATAAGAAAGGTATCTTGGGAGGAACACTACTTTTGGCTCTGTTTCTTCCCTTCCCACTAAGCTGTCTTGGGTTTGTCAACCCAACCTGTTCTGCGTACTCATCAGAACACTTGCTCTACTTGATGGAGTGAACTGTGGCTACAGAGTTAATAATAAACATCTTTAAGCTGTGTGTAGAGGGGTCTGTTTATAATCCTAGCACTTGGGGACAGGAGGATCAGAAGTTCAAGGGCAGCTCAGGCTCATAAACCCTGTCATGGAAAAAAAAAAAAAGCAAAACAAGAAAGAGATAGAAAAGCAAATATAAAGATCTTTAAGGTTTTAAAATTGAGTGGGTGTAATTTTATCCCTTGACATACAATACACGCTGGAGCTGGGATTCAAGGCAGGTGGCCTAACCTGAAACCTGTGCCTTGCCCACCAAGCTACCTCACGCCACTGAAGTACACACTGTGGTTTTCTCAGGAATTCAGGTAGGCATGGATGAAGCTTCCAGAATGTTTGTCTAGGGTGCAGAGGAGGAAGTTCACATGGAGATTTTTCTTGTTTGTGGTGAAGCCTTAAATTCTTCCAGATAAGGAAGTGCCAGAGAGCCTTCCAAGTGGGTGATGGAGGAGGAGGAGGAGGGAGGGAGAGAGAGAGTGAGAGAGAGAGGGAGGAGGAGGAGAGAAGAAGGGAGGGAGGGAGGGAGGGAGGAGGAGGAGGAGGAGGAGGAAGAGACACTGTAGGTGCATTTGGTGAGATTTGGGTCAGAGCAAGGCCAGGACAAAAGGAATATTTCCCACAGTAACAGTTACTAGGTAGCCAGGAGTATAGGGCATCATGGACTATAGTGAAAAAGTCATTAAGGGACAAAAGGGTAAAGGGTAGAAGTCTTAAGAAATAGTCTATAAGCAAATGGGCAAACCAAGACACAGGCACAGAGAGAAACGGATTGCTGAGGGAGATCCAGAAGCACAGAGGTAGGGGACAGGGAGACAGAGACTGGGCACTGACTTTCTAGGGTGACTTCTTGGAGATCTCGCAGCTTTTTCTAACTATTGTGGAGTGGGGGGGGGGGGGGGGAAGGGCTCAATAAAGGCTGGGGTTCAGCTGACCCCAGGCTCCTGTACAAAGGAGAGTCAAAGACTTCCCTCTCAGGGGCTCCCAGTTCTGTGACTCAGCAATAACCAATCAGAGCCGGTCATGGAGGAGTGCAGAGTAGCCTCCACATTCCCCACAGGCTACTGGTCTTGAACTGAGAAAGGCTTTCAGGAGAAGTGGGGAAGCTAAAAGGAGAGGTGACGGGTGTCTATGGGGTCAGAAATTGCACCCAAGGGTGGCTCTGAGCAGAGCTGTGTCTTCAGGAGACATGCTGCCTACTCCTGGCTGACCTCTCCTTCAGCAGCTGTCTGAGCACGGAGGTGATGGATCCCTGAGATCCTTGGGGAGTGTGGTGAGTCAGCAGTGTCTGTATTCAATCTAGTACCTTTCCTAAGCCCCTAAACTGCTAGCAGGGTAGAATGACAGGGCTGGCTTCTGAAATCATAGCTTTAAATACCCTCACTAGCCTGCTAATTGCAGAGATTCCTCCTCTCTAAGCTCAGAAAGCCCTCCCCTCTAAAGTGTGAAGAGGTCTCCTTGTTCTGTGGGTCCCCCAGCCCCCACCCAGACATGTAGTGGTAGCATTGTTAAGGGACTCGAAATCCCCCCTCAGTCAATGTCCACTGAGCCGTCATTCACAACCTGTTATGTCCATACCTGAAAGAGGAATCAAACAAACAAAGCCCCCTCTCCAGATTAGCCGCTGACAGAAGCTCAATGGACACAGCCATTGAGACTAGCATCGGAGGACAGTCTCCAAGGTGGCTCAGTTCCATGATTCCAAGTTCTGAGACTAGGGCTCGTAAGAAGGGTTTATTTAGAAGCTATTTCCAGGAAGTTTCTTGCTTGAGAGTTCAGAGGCAGAGCAAAGAAAGACAATAGAACGTATCCCTCAGCAAACTGCCACCCTGCAGCTGGCTCAGACCCCCAGAGGGGCTCTGGGAAGCGGTCAGAACCTGGACACCTCCAAGCCATCCCCTAAGAGGGCTCTCGGATGGGAGGGGCTCTTGGGCACTGCTTCTCTGATGCAGGCAGCTCTGCTCAGCGCCCTCATGGGGACAATGTGGATGCCCTGGTGGCAATGGGGCTCTGTGGAGTACCCTGGAATACGGAGAGTGAGAGGGCACAAATCAAAGAGGAACAGCTGCTTGTGAGTTCCTGGGAAAGAGCAGATTTCACCCAGTAATTACTGTCAGACGGCAACATGACAGGATTTAAACAGGCTAATTGGTTTTATTTTTGATTCTAGAACCAGGCGGCATTTCATTTTATAAAACAAGAATAGTTCCAGTGTGCAAACAGGGTTGCTCCACAGAGAGAAAAGGTCTAAAGAAAGTGGCTTCCCTTACAGATGCAGACAGATAGGAAAACATAAAAAGCCCTGGCTCCCCTCAGATGACTTCAGGAGCCTTTGTTGTGTTTGGGGATTAAGGCAAAAGAAGCCCCATTACTTGCCAGGTGACCTGGCATGCTTGGAAGCATGGCTGTTCTCTAATCTTGGTTTCTCAGAAGGCCAGAGAAACTACCTGTAGCTTGATGTGTAAGGGACTGCTCTGGATGCTATGGCAAAACTCTCGACAACAGCAACTTAAGAGGAGGGATTTACATGGGCTTACAGTTCCAGGGAACACAGTCCATCAAGACCGGGAAGATGTGGCTGTTGACAGTGCATCCACAGTCAGGAAGCAGTCGCAGAAGATCCACCTTTGTGGGCAGCCATAATCCAATTGGCCAGAGTCCCAGATAAAGAAGCAGGGAGGGAAGAGTACTGGTAACCAGTGTGCTGTCTCCTTTTTATTCAGTCCAAGACCCCGAGACCTATAGGATGGCACCATCCATATTTGGTGTGTGCCTTCACACACTGATTACCCCAATCTAGCTAATCTCTCACAGATACACCCATAGGTTTTTTTTTCCCCCCATGGTGATTCTAGATTGGTCAAGTTGTCAAGATTAGCCATCAAACCGGGTGCCATGGGACTTCAGCAAAATACAATGGCTTCTTGGCTTTTTAATATAATATTATTGACAGAGGGGAGAAAGTGAGGGTCCCTCTCATTGGCTGGATCTTTGAAGGGATGAATGGGGGTGTAAAGGGAGAGAGTGGGGAGGCACGCGTGCTTGTACAGACAGACACACATCAATGTGGCATGTACACCAACATAGGTGTCTGTACACATCTGGGCACTTACACACAGAAGCATTGCTAGCATCCACCCAAAGTGTGCAAGAAGGGACAGCTCTGTGCCTATGCCACTGACATGGTCACATAGGACCTTGTGCTCAGAAGAGTTGACCAGGCTTAATTTAAGAAGTCTACTATTGTGTGTGTGAGGTGTACATGTATCATGGCACACACACACGGCACACCTACAGAGGCCAGAGTACCACCTTTGGGAGTGAATTCTCTCCTACAGTGTATTGGAACTCAGGCCGTCGGGCCTGCATGATGAGTGTGTTTTACACACTGAGCCATCTTGCCAGCCCCACTCTCTTCTTCCTCCTCCTCCCCCTTCTTCTAGGCTAGTCAAGTGTACCAGTCAGAATGAGGAATATAGAACATGGGGTCCTATCTTTGACTGACTGTGAACAACCACTTGAGATTGTCACTTCCTTTAACCTGTGCACGCTAGGTTTAATGCTCCAGCTACAGTTACGGTTTTACAATTCTTAGCAATGTTTGAACAAGAGGTCCGAATTTCCATTTAGCAGCCAAGCTCTGAACAGATGCACCCACCAGCTCAATCTGTTTTGTGCTTTCCTGTCTTGACCACCAGCTTTAACCCCTCAAATTCAAAGGTTTCAGAGGAGGGTGCAGCTGGAGATGTTGACTCTGCAGAGCTGAGATAATGCAGGGTGCCAACCGCTAGGTGGCAGCGCGACTCCAATTAAACCTCAGTGGGCTGCACAGGGGAGGAAACTGGCCTCTCAGCTAGGAGGATGGGGTGGCCCAGGGTTCACCCTCTCCACCTCCAAAGCTTGAGAGTTCCCAAGACAACCATCTCTGAGAAAAATCATCTGATTATTCTTCTACCAATGCATTTTTAATAGCTTTCTTTTAAAGCTCTGATTACAAGCCCCGAGTAGTGGCACCACATCTTTAGCCCTAGCACTTGGGGTGCAGACAGGCCAGTCTCTGTGATTTGGAGGCCAGCCTGGTTTGCATAGTAAGTTGCAGAACAGCCAGAGCTATATAGTGAGACCCTGTCTTGAAACAGACAGACAGACAGATAAATCTGATTACAAACGCAACACATCTTATTGTAGAAAACAGAACACATACACCCAGAGATGTAAAAACCATCTTAGCTTGATACTTAAAGTATTTAAAAATTTTTATATATGTGTGTATGAACATGGATTTGTGCATGTGAGTGCTGGTGCCTATGGAGGCCAAAAAAGAGTCAGATCCCTTCAAGCTGGAGTTACAGGTAGTTGCACGCCACTTGATACAGCTGCTAGGAACTAAATGTGGGTCCCCTTCGAGAGCAGGAGTGCAAGCCATCTCTCCAGAACCATATGTGGCTTTAAAAACGCCTTCAGCTTTTTCTTTCTACCTTTCTTCCCACCACACCATTGAATTTTTGATAGGCATCTCCCCAACTGCAGAGTTCAAGTTAGAAACCAGGGGAAGGGCCCAAGTCCTTGAAGTCACTTGTAAATCTCCCCGACTCCTCAAGCACTTGAGGTATGTGGTCTGTTGAGATCTCCACAGGAAAGCAACTGTAAGATAAACCTCGTCTCTATTCGGGCGTGCATGACTGCTAGGACTCACCACCATTACCTTCCGAGGTCCCCTGCTGGTGGTTGAGGGTTTCCCACACCCTGGCTCCCCAGTGGTTTTGACTCAGACTTAGCAGGCAGGAAAGAAGAGTAGCCATCGCTCTCAGAAGGCACCTGTAGCCATAGTGTGGGCCGGTGGGATCCTCGTATCATGCTTGGGAGTGATTAAAAACCATCCTTGTCCTTTGGTGTGATGACAGTGTCAACCTGGCTGGACTGGGGGAGTACCTAGGAAGCAACATTTCTGGTGCGTCTGGAAGGCTGTTTCTAGAGAATCCTGTCTTCCCAGTGGGTTGAGTTTTATGGTCTGACCGTGACGACATCCCAGACAGATCATCACCATCAGCCCTCAGGCTGCAGGCAGGGCCTCGGTAGGGCAGGAAGAGGAGCCTTGGTTTATATGTCCCTGTGGTGGCATGAAGAGGACGTGATTCCCGGAGCTGCAGAGATGATTCAGGCAGCAAACAGAACCTGACTTCAATCCCAGGAGCCACATTAAAAAGCCAGTAATGGTGGCTTATGTTCACTATCTAGCCCCGGGAGGCAGAGACAGGTGGCTCTCTGGGGCTTGCTGGCCAGTCAAGCAACCACACATGGGCCACGTTCTGGTTTGCTCTGTGTTGCTGTGATAAACACCATAAGCAAAGGCAGCTTGGGAAGGAAGGCGTTTATTTGGTTACGTATTCCAGATCACAGTCCACCCCTGAGGGAAGTCAGGACAGGAAAGAATGTGGAGGCAGAAACCGAGGCAAAGGCCATGGGGGAGTGCTGCTGACAGGCTAGCTCCCCATGGCTTGCTCAGCCTGCTTTCTTATACAACCCAGGACCACCGGCCCAGGTGGGCTGGGCCCTCCCATATGAAGCACTAATCAAGAAAATGCCCTACAGGCTTGCCCACAGGCCAATCTGATGGAGGCATTTTCTCAGCTGAGGTTCCCTCTTTCTAGATGACCCTCCCTGTGTCAAGTTGACAAAAACTAACCCGAAGGGACAAGCCCAGGTCAATGAGAGATGTTGTTTCAAAAAGAAAAAAAAAAAACGTAGATAGATCCTGAAAGATGATGCCTGAAGTTGTCCTCTGGCCTATACATGTACACACACATGAATATGCATGCACACACTCATATAAACACAATATACATGCACATGTACACACATACATATACATTCATGCACAAATGCACACAATCACATAAATACACACACAGGACATATACACATACAGAAATACAGGAAAATTACACACACATATTACATATGCACATGTGCACACACATGCTCACAGAAAAGAATGCATCTTCTGACTCATGGTCATGAAGGTTTTAAGCGATCACATGGGCAACACAGAAACAGGTTCGGGGTCCTGGACCTGTGCTTAGAGGAGAGGTCCAAGCCTCTGAGTGACACCCAGAGGACAAGAAGGAGCACGAAGCACTTTCAAGTCTCTCTGTAACTCCAACATCTGGCCCCTGCCCTGATTTCTTCTTTCCCCTACAGGGCACAGCCCATGGAGCCACAGGCATCTTCCCGGGGTCCTTCGTTAAGATCCTCAAGGACTGCCCCGAGGAAGACGACACCACCAACTGGCTGCGCTGCTACTACTATGAAGACACAGTCAAAACCATCAAGTTGGTGGCCTGCTGGGAGACCAGGGCCCTCTTCCCCCTCCCTCCTCGCCACCCCTGTCATGCCACAATCTCCCAGTCAACACTTCCATGTTGTCTCTCCCTCCCCTCCCCAGCAGCTGCTGTGGCTCCCACTGCCTTCCAGATAAACCACAGTGCTGCAGCAAGAACTGAATTCTGACCCCCAAGCATGTCCCGCCTCCACCCTGACACTTCCTCTCTCCTACTGTCACCCTTAGGGACATTGCAGTGGAGGAAGACCTCAACAGCACCCCTCTGTTCAAAGACCTGCTGGCATTCATGAGGTGAGAGGGTGGGTGGGAGAGCAGGAAGGGAGCCTGGAGAGGAGACTGGGGCAGATGGGGAGGCTCCCACCTGTGACAGCTCCAGTCCCCACAGCCCACATTGCCTGAGAGAGGAGCCAAGCAGGCTGCAGAGGGGCAAGGGCTCGGCTGAGGCCACAGTGTGTGGCTGTAGATCCACTGTTAGAACACGTCTCTCTAGCTGAGAGCACTGAGATCCGGGTCATGGCTGAACAGTTACTTCACAGAGCCGTGCAGCACTGCCCCATCTCTCATGATAAAGACAGTGCAGCTTGTATGAGACTGTGATGTGTGTAACCACATTCTAGGATGCGCTCAGATTCCTTTATATGTGCACGCACGAATAAACATGCACACACACATAAACACACTCACACACAGTCACATGAGACAATACCGACCCATGACATATAACAAACAAGCACAAACACAGAGTACGTACACATATACAAACACACAAAAATGTAACATACAAACGCACACTATATACAACACAAACACAGACACAGAACAAACATGCACTCACAAACGGAAGTAAACACAAATATACATAAATTCCTGTAACAGAAATATGCACACAAAACAAGCAGAAACAGATACACACACACACACACACACACACACACACACACGCCTCTCTAGCTGTGCCCACTGATCTCTAGGCCTCTCAATGGCTTAGCCCGCCTCTCTCTTTGTTAACCACTATCAACCATATTGTCACCTTTTACTCACATGTTGTCTCATTATTTTCTGGGGAAAACTTTCAAGAAGTGGGATTATGGGATGGAAGTGTGCACAAGACAATTGGACTGGGCCTGTTGGGTCAAACGGTGCATGGGAACTCCCCTCAGAACTTGCTCCTGCCATCCATGTGGAAGCCTGGCCTTCCTCCAGAAGCTGTCAGCTGGTTCCCACAGGCCTCCCAGGGCTGCCATGCCTTCCCTTAGGAAACTCCTAAGCCTTCCACTTCAGGCTGGACCATTAGAGGATTACAAAGTCCCCTCTTCCTTCGAGGTCTCAGTTCCATCATGTGAAGAATGGGCCTAAGGCTGCTTGGATGATGAGGGTCTGTACCCCTCAAATCCAAAGGCCCTGGGCTCTCCAGGAGCTGAGGACTAACCCCAGTGTGTTCTCCCAGGCGCGAGTTCCAGAGAGAGGACATCGCCCTCAATTACCAGGACGCTGATGGGGATCTGGTTCGACTACTGTCAGACGAGGACGTGGGACTCATGGTGAGGCAGGCCCAGGGCCTCCCCTCCCAGAAGCACCTCTTTACCTGGAAGCTACATGTGACTCAGAAGGATAGCTACAGTGTCTACAACACTGTGCCCTGAGTCACTGGGGTCCCTGTGGCAAGGATGAGATGCGCAGCAAAAAAATGCTCAGCTCTTAGCTCTCTAAGAGCATGAGGACCATCAGGGAGGCTGGGATGAGAGCAAACCTCCTGGGTGTGCCCACTGGGCTGGGATTCTACTAAATGTTGACCCTTACCTCTGAATGAAATAAACTATTCTGTCCCCGAGGAACAGACTTGGGAAGTGGAGTTCTGTGGAGAGAGGATCAGGGAGTAAAACGCCATTGACTAAGGCCTCTCACCTTTCCAGATGATGTTACAGGGACCCCAGTGAACTCTTTCCCTGTGAATACACATTTAACAGGACATTCAAGCAGCCACTCAAAGTCTCTAGAAGCGCACAGCATGGAGAGAAGAGTCACTGCCAGTCACCAGTTTGAGAACTATTGGGTCTGTGGTATTAACAGCCATTGCTGCCCTGACCCAGACTCTGGGGTGCAAATTCCATCCAAGCTACTCTTCTTGGGGTGGGTGTGGCCAAAAAGATAAAGTTCCTTCTCCCTCTGCCTCCTGATCTCTCCCATCAGGGACTAGACTGCCAGAACTCCCTGCCCTTCCCAGCCCTGGGCTGGCCTGTGGAGATGCAATTCCAGACCACAGTGGTGAATGGCCTGAGTCCCAGGGGTGCCATGACGAAGTACCACAAAACAGAGACTTAAAAGACAGAAAGGCACTGCCTTGTAGTTCTGGATGGCAGAAGTACAAAAGTAAGAAGCCCATAGAACCGTCTCCCCATTAACCTGAGGGAAATAGTCCTCACCTCTCCCCAGCACCATCAGTGGCATTCCTCACTGTCTTCCCATGAGCTCCCTCTTGTGTGCCTTCTCTCTGTGTGCACCCATCTCAGTGTCCAACCACCTCTGTGCATCAGGACACGTGTCAGATTGAATTAGGGTCCCTTAGCAATGGCCCCATTTTAACTTGATCACCCCTATAAAGACCAAGTTTCCCACAACCTTCACACTCCACACTATAAGTGGGGACTTCAACATGACCCTTTAAACTCGATCATATTGTTTCAACCTCTACACCTCACTTCATGCTGCTCCCACATAAAAGGCAGGGGCTCTGCCACAGAGGCAGCAGGCCAGGGCTCTGGGATACAGCTTCAGTGAAGAGCAAGCTTTCCATGACAATAGGGAAAGCCTGAGATCAAGAGACAGTCCTCTTCTGGGGCTCACCTGCAGAAGAGACTCCAGGAGAGGCTGGCTGACTTACCCACATCTCCCAGCTCTGAGGCTTAGGCTCCAACCATGGAGGAAGATGAGACTTAAGGATGGTGAGTCACGTCAACTGATATTTCCTGAAAAGAAAGCTGGAAAAGTTACCAAAAATAATGACCGCTGGGACGGAGAGAGAGGCCAGTGGGAAGAGCACTGTTCATGCAAATGAATCCCAATCTCCAGAACCACATAAAGCCCAATGCAGCAGCCACAGGGCCCGTAATCTCAGCACTCCTAAGGCAAGATGGGAGGTGGGGGCCAGAGATAGATGGAAATTCATGGGCCAGATGGCCTGGCATGCACTGAGGTGACTTCTAGAGGCCCTGTCCCTAACGAGGTAGAAGGTGAGGACACCCAGAGTTGTCCTATGACCTCTATACATACAGGCACACACACACACACACACACACACACACACACACACACACTCACACACACACTCACATACCACCCATACATACAATTTCAAATAGTAGAAGTTGTATGGCGCGGCAACGCAGAAGGGATTGTGAGCTCCAAGAAATGTAAGGCTAGAAGCATTGGTAGGAAGGCGGGCTTAGAGTGAAATCTGCACTGGCTTCCTGGGCTGGAAACATGCTCCACAGTGCACACTTGAGGCTACCTGCCCTCAGGACAGGTTGGAGGACCGAACTCCTATCCAAACACAGACAAACTTACAAACATTCCAAAAGTCTCCCACCCACATGCCCAGCCCAAGCCTAAGGGTAAACGTCTAACTGACAGAGAGACCTAAACACACCTGTTCACTGATCAGCAGCTTCCACAAACTGAATCAACTCCCAGGAAGGAGGCTAAAAAGACCAAGGAGGAAAAATGTTGGCAGGGATGTTAGAAACTGCACATAGTAGGGAAAATGACCTCAAA
This sequence comes from Acomys russatus, assembly GCF_903995435.1. Classification (NCBI taxonomy): domain Eukaryota; kingdom Metazoa; phylum Chordata; class Mammalia; order Rodentia; family Muridae; genus Acomys; species Acomys russatus. The sequence goes on along the minus strand of NC_067153.1, from coordinate 41,151,625 downwards.
AGAAATAAGTTCATCTCCCAAACACTAAAAATGACCAATCACGCAATAACAACACTAGGCTTTGAAGGGAAGAAGGAACGCCAGTACCTACAGTTGCTATAATTTATTTAAAATGCTCAGAGCTCGGCAAAAACCATGAGAGATTCGAATAAAAAAGAATAACCTGTTCCTGGAGGAGTGAGGGTAAGTAGGTCATAGAGGTGCCTTTGAGGTGGGTCCAGATGCCAGATGTAGCCAGCAAGGCCCTCAGAGCAGATGGGTTAAGCAGGCTCAACCCAGGCGTGACCAATTAAAAGAAGGCATCAGGATGATGAGGGCTCTGATAGCGGCTTCGACTGTAAGATGAGCGTGAGGGCGTGAATCCTGCTGTGCTTTAGAGTTAAGAAGTAGAAGCGTTGAAGTGAGAAATCCACAGTCTCAGTGCTAGATTTGAATGGGTTAAGAATAGACATGCCGGGTGGTGGTGGAGCACACCTTTAATCCCAGCCCTCGGGAGGCAGAGGCAGGCGAATTGCTGTGAGTTTTAGGCCAGCCTGGTTTACAAAGTGAGTCTAGGATAGCCAAGGCTAACACAGAGACACCCTGTTTTGAAAAACAAAACAAAACAAGACAAAAAATAAAAAAATAAAATAAAAGAAAGAAAGAATCAACATGTGGAGAGATGGAGTCAAGGAGCCGGGGCCCTCACAGCAGCTGTGGCTGTCTGTAGAAGATCAAGCTGGCCAAGGTCCCAGTGTAGATGGGGCAGATGACTTCTTGGACCCACCCCTCACTGAGGAGCTGTTAGCCTTTGCTGTGGGAAGAAAGGCTATTATTCTTTCTTGAGGCAGTGGCTCAAGCTGGCATGTTTCACTTGTTGGAATGGATGGCCGCCACCAGGTCCATACACAAATGGGCAGCACCAGCTGTACTTAGTAAGCACATCTCTCCTGGTGCCCTCCTCAACTCTAAACAGTTGCATTTAGCAGCCGCAGTGGCCTCTGCTCTTTTCTCCCGCATTGATGGGTTCCCTTGGGGCTTTTTGTCTAGCTAAGGTAAAATGTCCAAATTGGAAGTGAGAAAGTGTTGGCTGATGATGGAGATGCTGACAAGGGCACCCATAGACTCACTAAGCGATCTGGTGACAAGCAGTGACCAATTAGTCACTGCTGTGAGGAAACTGCTCTGCAGAATAAGCAGATGAGACCTACAACTGGTTACTCCTGGTTTCTTGCTGACTATCCCTGATGTCCACGTGCTACTGTCACAATCATGTGACATTCAGAAACAACTGAGAAAAGCTGGCACCTGCCATCTTTAAACAATTGCTATTGTTCAATCGAAACTCTTGTGCATGTGTGTGGACCTGTGCACTTGTGTGTGTGTGTGTGTGTGTGTGTGTGTGTGTTTATAGATGTACTGTGGAATCTGAGACAACCTTCAGTGGCAGTTTGCAGGCACCTCACCCTTCTGGTGTGAGATCTAGGCCTCATTGGCCTAGGACTTCCTCAGTAGGGCCAGGCTAGCTGCCAGCCAGCTTCCAGAGCGCCATCGGTCTCCCCCTCCCATCTTGCCATGGCCGAGGCTGCACGCATGACCCACCATGCTTGGCTTCTGTGGAGTTTGAGGCATTAAGCTTAGCTAATCGTGCTTTGGCATTGAGTCTTCTCTGGAAGACTCCATCTCTCCAGCTCCAGAGTCGTATTGTGACTCAGTAACGATCCCTTCAAACCAGTGGCACACACTCAGTGGTGGCATTCTGGACTGGGAGGGACAATCAGAGGGTGTTAATCGTGCCCGGGAACTGCTGTACTAGCCTCTTCCAGGTTTCATGGGAAAAGTATGGCTCAGCTTTAATTTCTCCCTAGGGTGCCTGTGCCGTACAAGCCTCTGTGCAGGGGATTTTGGAGGAAGAGTGAGTGTGCTTTTTTTTTTTTTTTTTTTTTTTTTTTTTTTGAGTATAAAGACAAAGCCTAAAATTCCACAAGTTCCTCGAGGTCATTCACACAATGGCAGGGGTGGGGGGGCGGGGGTTGCCGACGAACCAGAATTGATTGCGTGATCCAGATTCTACGTGTAAAGATGTTTGTAGACAAATCTGCCCGCTGGGCTATGGAGAACATCTCGTGACTAATGAGAAGATGACTTCATCCTTGTAGAAAACAGTGATAAGCATGAATGAGTGAGTGAACAGAGCTAATGTGGAAGGCCAGGTTAACTGTGACTCACCTGTTGGATGTTCTCTGCATGACAGGGGGAGGGAGGAATGGCTGCTGGGGACAGATAAGAGCGGAGGGGAGATGATAACAGCACAAAGGTGACAGTGCCCTGATATTTGTATTTGTTAGTTGCTGACTTGAACCGAATGATGACCAGGGGCTCATGGGAAATGCTCTCATTGAAAACAAGCCCTCTTTAATTTGTTATCCTGTGGTGTCTAGTAAGGGGCATTGTTGTCCCATTAGGAGGTAATGCCATTAAACTCTTTATATATGCATATGTATAAAACTCCCTATTGAAATCTCCCCTTTACTGTTTTCTGACCTCGGTGGATATTCCAAATGGAGCACATATATCTGAAGACTCAAGGCTAACATTCTTAAATGAGAGCAAATGTGTGACATTTGTACTTCTGGGTCACCTCAGTCAGGATGATTTACTCAGCTCCATACATTTACTTTGAACTACACATTTCTTATCATCTGAGTAACAGACCATTGTGTAACCGTATCACATTTTTATCATCTATTCATCAGCTGACAGACATACATCCAGAAATGGGTTCACTCCTTTGGAGTTGTTGCAAATGAGGTCCCACAGGCCATCCCCTAACATTACAGGCTGTCGTCAGTGCTCTGAATGCTCTTAGTGCTCCAGAACTTGACAGCAAGACCCTATTGCAGAAGGCACCACTATATAGAGCAGCCTAGCCTCCAACTCAAGGAGATCCACCTGCCTCTGTCTTCTGAATCCTGGGACAAAAGATGTGTGTGGCCACAATCTAGGTTTGTAAACACTGCATTTCCCAAACAGTTCACATTGTGGTGGCATTAGGAGTTTCCACTTTAGCTTGACTTTCAGCAAGTGCAATCCTGCCCTGGTAGATGGTAGATAGCAGCCCACCAGGGATAGGAACGTGTGTGTGTGTGTGTGTGTGTGTGTGTGTGTGTGTGTGTGTGTGTGTGTGTGTGTGTGTGTGTGTCTGAGATGACAGAAATCATTTTCCTCATGGCCCAGAAGAAAGTGATAGACCGAAACAGAGAGAAACCCACAGCAACCCTGTGGCATGGATTGAAACTGGCAGGATCAGTGTGAACCTGCTATGAAGATATTCTCTCACTCACTGACTCATTCATTCAGTGTCTCTGTCCACCAAGGCACCTAAGAGCAGGGGTTACCAGCAGAGACTATGAGGATTCCTGACTCTACACTACGAAGAATCTGAATATGTTGGAGTGAGTCCAAGGCTGGAGCAAAACCACCAACAAGATGAGACCGAGGCACCTACCTCACGGTGCCTGAAAGATTGTCAGGGACATGTAGAGAGCGATATTACAGAGCTCATACTGATCACACCTGAGATGACATGAGCTTCTAAATCAGTAATTTTGAAAATTACTTGGAAATCATCAGCATCATCACTGCCATCACTCTCATCCTTGTCACCACCATGACCATCATCACTGCCATCACCATTATCAACACCAATTCCATCGCTATTATCAAGTATAAACTGATGACATGGTCACTCGTGATATGGTTAAGAGGAAGGTTTTTTATTGTAGATTTGAGAGACAGAGAGAGAGAGAGAGAGAGAGAGAGAGAGAGAGAGAGAGAGAGACAGAGACAGAGACAGAGAGACAGAGACAGAGACACAGAGAGAGACAGAGAGACAGAGACAGACGGACAGATGGATGGACGGACATACATACATACATACATACATACATACATACATACATACATACATACAGACCAGAGGCATCTGAAAGAATCCAGTGCAGAGAGAGGAAGAAGTGGACTGAACATGGTGAGCAGACTGGACCTGGCCAGGGCTATCTGTGAGGGAGAATAGCAGGGGAGAGAGGATGGAGAAAACATGGTGAGAGAAGCAGGAGCAGGGCATAGAGTGAGAGCAAGAGTGAAGGGGGCGGAGCATCCCAGGGATAGCAGGGATTTAAGGAGAATAAGTAGTTGGGGGGAGGGAAAGCCATGAACTGCAGGGAGGTTAGGGTACAGGGAGGAGGTGAGAATGGACAGGATGATATGACATGTCCTTGCGATGCTGAAAGAGCCTGGCACCAATGACAGCGACCTGTCCCTTCTATCAGAGGTAAGGGGAACCACGACTCCCTTCAGCAAATGGGAACCAGTTTCGAGAGCTATGAAAAATGCTGGCTCTTATCATGTGCCAAGCTGTTGCCTAGCAAGCACTAGCCACCTGCCTCTGACCTCCATGCTGAGAACACTCCTCTACCTGGGCACCTGGTGCCTATAGCTAGGTTGTAGCCTCTGCCAAGCATAAGGGAAAGTTGAAGGAAAGAGGCTCAGACAGATGTTCTTCAAGCCTGTCCCCTCCAGCCACAGACAATCCTCTCCTGACCTTGCCACAGCAGAGAGAGAGAGAGAGAGAGAGACTGGGTCAAGGTACTGAGAGAACTCGGGGTCAGAAGCTTCTCTCTGGCCACTCCAGCCAGGGATTTCCCTGCCAGGGTGGAGTATTGCAAGCTATGCCTGGACAGCACTGGGCTTCCTGGCAGGAACTGGGGGGAAGGGAGGGAGGGGAGAGGAAGAGAGAGACAGAGACATAGACACAGAGACACAGAGACACAGAGAAGAAAAAAACAAAGCAAAACAGTCAGGCTAGGCTCGGCTTCCTTGCTGCCGTAGATTGAATGTCTTCTCGATGCCCTGTACCTCCGATGTGATGTACAGGAAACTTAGAGCACCAGAAGAAAGCCTTTGGCCTTCCTTCGTGATGCTCTTTCCCCAGGGATGTTCCTCACAGGGGATCCTCACCTCCCCCTGCTACTGCAGAGGCTTTGCTCATGGGACAAGTCCATGGAACCAGTGCTGAGGGACAGCCCAGTCTGCCTCCAGCTGCCAGACAGGACAGATTGGACATCACCATCCTTTGCCACCCACCCCACGCTGACATCCACTTGAGAGTGAGGAGCAGAGCAGGTTTGGAAATGCCCTGTGATGCAGAGATCCTGGACGCTGCCCTCCTCGACAGCAAGCTGTGTGGGTTGTGGGCTCTGTTTCCATGGTGGCTTCCCCCCCCCCCCCCCCCCCCATTTACAACAGACATAAATGTGGTGAGTTAATTGGCAGAGATGAAAACTACTTGGGTGTCTTTACCAAGGTGGAGTACAGGGAATTCTGTAACAGTCCCCAGAGGATACCAGTGCCCAAGTGTGACAAGAGACAGTAAGGTAGAGCACTGATCTCAGAGCTCAGGTCTTAGGGGATTCAGACCTGTCACTCAACAGTGGGCTGCACTGCTCTCTCACTGTCCTGCAGACAGAAGTGTGTTGGCTAGGCCAGGAAACCAGCTAGTGGGACATTTCTATCACATACATACGACTGCCTAGAGTACCAAAGCCACTGGGAGCTTCAGCCATGCCACATGCATCCGTCCTGCCCATGTTAGTGTGGTGCTATGTGTGGTTCCTGTGGCCCCAAGTGTGTTTAGACCAGTGACAACTGGAATTAGCTTGATCCTGGCAGCAAGCTTTGTGCTGTAGCAAACTTGCATTTTTACACAGTAGAGGAGCACCTAGCCTGTGCTTTGTCTTCCCTGGTGAGCTTTGTTCTGGTCCTTAAGACTTTAAAAGCTGGTGTCCTTGATACTGAGGTGTGAGAGGTGGTGAAGGGCTGCAGTGTTTGTGTGTCTGATTTGTCAAAAACATGAACAGGTGTGTGGGTGTTGTCCTGACTTTATTCGTGCTGTGACAAGTACCATGACCAAAGCAACTTAGGGGAGGAAAGAGCCTGTTTCAGGTCACAGCCCTTTACTGAGGGGAAGTCAGGGCGGGAACTCATGCAGAAGTGTGAACAGTGGAAGAACACTGTGTGCTGGTGGCTCATAGGCTCACGCTTACCTAACCTCTTCCACAGTTCAAGACCCAGGGAATGCTGCTGGGCCCTCCTGCATCAATTAACAGTCAAGACAGTTGGTGCGCTTGCTCATGCCTTGTGGAGGCAAAGGCAGGCTGATCTCTGAGTTGGAGGCCACCCAGGGCTGCCTAGTGAGCTTCTGTCTCAAGCAAAGGAACAGTGATGACAAACCCATCTAGTCTGGACAGGTCCCCTTTTAGACTCCTTTCTCAGGTGACTCTAGGCTGGTCAAGTCACTAGTTATAACTAACAAGACATGTGTGAATAAATGAAGACATTAAAAACCCATCCCTTGGGTAAACTACAGTAGATTAGTAAGTGTAGGTTTTGCTTTAAGACAGAATCTGACATTTCCAAGGCTGTATTCTGCAAGCCATAGGACACTTCACAAAAATGCACCAGGGACTTTTGATTTAATAAAGTGACCTGCAGACATATTGGATGGCTTAGGCATAGCATACCTTTTGTTGTTTGTAGGGATGTCCTTCTAAATGGCCTTTTTGGCCACTAACCACCTGTGTTCATTTTCACTTTGAGTCAAGATTCGAGACTGAGTGGGACCTGAACTTCATAGGAGAAGGGCAGTTTATCTCTGCCCGTTCCTTGTTAAGAAAGGAGTGGCTGTCTAGAAGAGGCAGCAGGAGCGTGGGGGACAAAGACTTGACAGGTCACTAGTCTGACACTGTTTTCAAAACTAGCAGGTTGCCAAGAAAGACATGTTGTCACTGGGGTACAAGTAAAGGATCAAGGGATTTCCTGTCAGCTTTATATGCTGGAGTGTCCTGTGTAGGTAGGGATGGCGGACGTGACCGTGTATGCATTGGGACTGAGTTTAAGGGCCATCTGGATGACACATTCATTTTCCCCAAACACTGAGGTATTTGGAGAAGCAGTTAGGCAACATGTGAAGAGATACTCATCTCTCTAAATTTCAAGGCCACAAAGCATGGCAGATCCAGTTGTCAGATAGAGGCCCCCTGCCTTGTGTGGCTATCCCATGTGTACAACAAAAGGCTTGTTGGGCGCCACACAATTCCTACCCCGTGCCATTTGCTGCCAGTGAACATAGCATAGCTATTACACAGGCCAAAAGGATTTACTAAGCAGTTAATTAAACACCATTGCAAACCAAGGGCATTTCACTCACCTGTTGTCTACCCCATGGGCTGAGTCATCGCTACCAGCCAGCCTGTGAAATTCTTGACTTCTGTTTACTGTTGAATAAAGGAAAATGTGGGTTAAAACAAAACCTGTTGGAGCCGGGTGTGGTGGTGCACGCCTTTAACTCCTTTACTCGGGAGGCAGAGGCAGGCAGATCGCTGTGAGTTCGGGGCAAGCTGGTCCACAAAGCGAGTCCAAGACAGCCAAGGCTAACACAGAGAGACCCTGTCTCGAAAAAGAAACAAAAATCCAAACAAACAAACAACAACAACAACAAGAAAAAAACCCCCAAACCTGTCAGTGTTTGAAAGTCAGGTGTCTGTACCGCTGTAGATTAAAAGCATAAGATCTAACACAGCGATCTCCAAGGAAAGAACAGTCAGGACAGAGCACAGTAAGTGGCTTTGAGCCTGTGCCTGACCCACCTTGCTCATTCTGAGCTGACTCCTGTTCCCTTCCCAGGGGCCCCTCTCCTTGCCTCTCTGGCCTCCTGCCTCTGTAGCTCTGTATTAGGACATGAGAAATGACCAGTGTGTCACTAACGCTGCCTTTTTTTTTTTTTTAAGGCTGTCTCTTCATCCCTTGTATTTTTACACTCATTTGATTATTTATTTTTACCATATTGCATTACAATATCACTCATTTATATGGCTAAGTTTTAGTGTACCTTTAAATTTCACCCCTAGGGAGTGACTCACTGGCTTCACTGTAATTTCACCAGCCTCAGAGGAATTCATTCTTTCATTCATTCATTGATTCATTGACTTTACATCCATGCATGAGGTCCTCCTCTGGGCCATGGCTGAGCACTGGGGAAGGTCAGTGGAGGCAGACCCCCACTTGCTCTGAAGACCAAGTTGGGGGATGGGCACAGTGGCCAAAGCTTCCACTGCATACAGAGGGGTGTGAGCTTAGGTTTTTGACAACAGTGGTGTTCCCTCAAAACCCATCTGGATTGTAGATACTTCTAGAAAAATACCACAGGGGGTCCCAAGGCTTGAACCTGCCACCTTTAGGTGATTTGCATAAGGCCACTTGATGAGAGGTGGTGCCCTTGGGGCCCACCCCAGCTTTGCCAGGCTCTGGGCTCACACTTGCAAGGAGGTGGTTACTGCCCCCTGTGTCTGCTCCCTCCAGAGGAGTCAGGGAAGGCGCCTTGGAGGAGGCCATTCCTGGACTGCGACCAGGGGGCAGCAGGATGCAAGTTTCCCTGGCAGAAATAAATGCCGTGACTATTATCAGAAACTTAATGTCTGCAGTTCTGAGAAGCAGGCTGAGCTGCTTGTGAAAGGGACTGGCGCTTCCTCATTCTGCTCTCTGTTTCCTCCCGACGTGGCACAAATAAATAGGAAGCACCAAGGCTCAGGCACTGCTGCCTGGAGGCTCCTGAAGGAGGCTGCCTGTGCCCCAGTGCAGAGGTAAGGGTCTGGCTTCCTGCTATGGGGCTGAGGATGGGATCAAAGTAAGGGGGTGTCGGGGTCTCCAGGACAGAAAGGGACAGGAGGAGAAGGGGCTGGAATGGCATCTTGCTCTAGAGACCTGAGGAGCTAGGACTGGCCTCTCTGGGAAGACTATGTCCCAGACTCAAGGCAGATTTTAGGGTAGGGGACACCCAGTAGTGGACTAGCTGGGTACAAAGCCAGGCCTCTGGGAGGGTTAGAGTCAGCTCTGGGGTCTGGGAGACCTGGTTCATCATTGGTGGTCTGGTGGCAGGGAGGGCTCCCTTGAAAGTTCTACCTTGGGGTAGATGGGGCATTCCACCTAACTTTGCCATGCATATGTTAGTTCTGTCCCTGTCCTGAGCTTCTGGCCACACATCTGTGGTATAGGGTGAGTGGGAGATAATGCTCCCTCTGTCCTCAACTAGAAATGAAGGGATGAGAGAGAGAGGGGGAGAGAAAACATACCTAGAGGATACCCTGGATGAAGTGCTGAGGACAGAGTGGGAGATGTAGACCCTCCCACAGGCGTGAGTGGAACTTGGCATGCCTACTTGGGAAGGGGACATGAAACAAACTAGATTCTCTTTCTATGTCTCTGTCTCTCTGTCTGTTTCTCTCTGTCTCTATCTCTGTCTCTCTCTCTCTCTCATCACATTACACTGTACTCTGAACTACCACAGATGGTTTGGGTTTGGTGCAGATATGTGTATCCTGTACCTAAGGTGCTGGCTGGTAGGTGTCTCATCACATAGCAAAGGACTTGTCTCTCCTGAACAAGGACACACTCAGCCCCTCTGCTGACTGGGGTCAAAGGCAATCTGACCACTGTCGTATCGCACAGCTCACAAACTAACCAGCTCATATGTCCTGCATGCCATGTCCCACAGGTCATATAATAACCATTGTTCGACAGAAACTTCCATGACTTGTTAACCTAAGAATTTCCTTGAAGTTCAGTCTCCCGCCCCTTAGTGCCTTTGAACCTAATTTGGTGATGAAAAGGGCCCTTCACCTATTTCTCTGTGGTGCAGTGCCTGCCCTGTCCACACCTCCTTCTGAAAGGCTTTAAAAAGAAGGCTCCTTCTTTGTCTGGGCATGCTGAAATGTCACTTCAGACCCTATCATGCCCTCGGCTCTAACAAATCTTCTGCTGGAACCTAACATCAGGCACTGGCACCTGAGAGGTGTCAATGAGGTTACCCCATAAGGCTCCTCCTCCTTTATATCTGCTGTTTCTGCATCCAAGCCTGGACCTCCATCTTCCTCTGCTGAGTCCCGGGGTCTTCTCTGAGCTCCTGCCTGTCTGTACCGGTATATATGTCTATATACTAAGTCACAGCTTCCGTGGGGCTCGGGACCTTCACCCAGACCTGTTGAGTCTAGAGACATCTGTTCTCAGTCTCCATCTCCTGCTGGTGGCCCGGACACACTTCAGGAACAGAACCTGAGGGCTACAAGGATGCTTGTCTCCCCTTGCTGTCTTTCATTCAAGGCCAGAGGGTCTCAATTTGTGGGTCAGGATCATTCCTTTGGGGGTCACATACCATATGTCCTGCATATCAGATATCAATATGACTATTCATAGCAGCGGCAAAATTATGGTTACAATGTAGCAACAAAATAATTGTATGGTTGGGGGTCCCCACAACATGAGGAACTTAATAGAGGGACACAGCATTAGGAACGGTGAGAGCCACTGATCTAGACCCTCTTGACCAGATCTTGTGATGGTGTTGCCCACTCTCACCTGCCTAAGGACTCTCCTCCCAGCTGCTTTCTGCGTGACCGCTACACACTTCGCCCCAGGGAAGATATCAAAGCTCAAATTCTGATTTTCTCTACTGACCACAAGGCAAGTAGCCTGGAAAACAGCTCCTTTGATCTAAAACTTCCTAGACTACATCACACAGGGCAAACAAAGCAAGGGCCCTGAGATTCTTTATACTTGGTCATCCTTCCTCATCCATAACTGCCCCTCTGTGAATCTAGGACCACATTCCAAATTCTCTTTTTTTAGTTTAATTGATTTATTCAGATTACATCTCAATTGTTATCCCCTCACTTATATCCTCCCGTTCCTCCATCCTTCCTTTTTTCACACTAATCCTCTCCCCTAGGACTGTGACAGAAGGGGACCTCCACACCCCAGCCTATCAAGTCTCATCCTGGTAGCCTGATTATCCTTTCTCTGAGTGCCACCAGGCCTCCCCACCAAGGGGAAGTGGTCAAATATGGGGCACCAGATTTCATGTCAGAGTCAGTCTCTGCTCTCCACACAACTGTAGATCTGACTAGGCATGCAATGTTTACTGCATGTATTGTCCTTGATTGGTACAGTAGTTTGAGTAGACACCCCCTGTGTCCAGATCTTCCCATCATGATATTTTTCTTGTAGGTTTCTAGGACTCTCTGGATCCTTCTATTTTCCCATTCTCCCATACTTCTTTCAGCTAGGGTCCCAATAGGAAGTGTCCACATCTATCCCAATCTCCTGGTAAGTGAAAATTTTCATGGGACATCCCTTTTGGGCTAGTGTCCAGTTATAAGTGAGTATATATCATGTGAGTCTTTCTGAGTTGGGTTAACTCACTCAGGATGGTCATTTCTAGTTCCATTAATTTGCTCACAAATTTCAGGATTTCCTTGTTTTTAATAGCTGATTAGTAATACATAGTGTAAATGTATTACAGTTTCTTTATCCATTTTTTTGACTGAGGGATATTTAGGTTGCCAGGTTCTGGCTATTACGAATAAGGCTGCTATGAACATGGTTGAGCATATGTCCTTGTTTTGTGGTATAGTATCTTTTGGGTTATTCTAAGGAGTGGAAAAGCTGGGTCTTGAGGTAGCCCTAGTCTCACTTTTCTGAGAAAGTGCCTGATTGGTTTCCAAAGTGGTAGTACAAGTTTGCACTCCCACCAGCAATGAAGGAGTGTTCCCATTTCTCCACATTCTCGCCAGCATGTGCTGTCACTTGAGTTTTTGATCTTAGCCATTCTGATGGGTGTACGAGGGAGTCTCAGAGCTGTTTTGATTTGCATTTCTCTGATGACTAAGGATGTTGAGCATTTCTTTAAGTGTTTCTCAGCCATTCGATATTCCTCTGTTCAGAATGCTCTCTTTAATTTTGAGCCCCATTTCTTAATTGAGTTATTTGGTTTGGTGGTGTTTAATTTCTTGAGATCTTTATATGTTTTTTATATTAGACCTTTGACATATGTAGGGTTGGTTAAGATCTTTTCCCAGTCTGTAGGCTGTTGCTTTGTTCTGTTGATAGTGTCTTCTGCCTTACAGAAGCTTCTCAGCCTCATGAGGCCCCATTTATTAATTGTTGACCTTAAGGCCTGAGCTGTTGGAGTTCTGTTCTGAAAGTTGTCTCCTGTGCCAATGAGTTCCAGGCTCTTCCCCATTTTTTCTTCTAACAGATTTAGTGTCTCTTGTTTTATGTTGAGATCTTTAATCCACTTGGACTTGAGTTTTGTGCATGGTGATAAATATGGGTCTACTTGCATTTTTCTACATGTAGACATCCAGTTAGACCCAAACCATTTGTTGAAGATACTATCCTTTTTCCATTGAATAGATTTGGCTTCTTTGTAAAAAAATCAAGTGTCCATCTGTGTGTGGATTTATGTCTGGGGATTCAATTTGATTCAATAGGTCAACCAACCTATTGCTTTGCTAGTACCATGCAGTTTTAATTACTGTTGCTCTATAGTACAGCTTGAGATCAAGTATGGAGATTCCTCCAGAGGATCTTTTATTGTGCAGGATTGTTTTAGCTGTTCTGTTTTTTTTTCCATATAGAGTTGAAAATTGATCTTTCAGTGTCTTTAAAAAATTGTGTAGGCATTTTGATAGGGATTACATTGAATCTGTAAATTGCTTTTGGTAAGATGGCCATTTTTACAATGTTAATTCTCCTGATCCATGAACAAGGGACATCTTTCCATCTTCTGATGTCATCTTCTATCTCCTTCTTTAGAGATTTGAAGTTTTTTCAAACAACTGTTTCACTTGCTTGGTTAAGTTACTCCTAGATATTTAATATTGCTTGTGGCTATCGTGAAGGGTGTAGTTTCCCTAATTTCTTTCCTTGCATGATTGTTATTTGCATATAGGAAGGCCACTGATTTTTTGAGTTAATTTTGTATTTAGCCATTTTGCTGAAGATGTTCATCAGCTGTAGGAGTTTTCTGGTGAAATTTTGGGGGTCATTTATTTACACTATCATATCATCTTTGAATAGGGATAATCTGACTTCCTCCTTTCCCATTTGGATCCCTTGATCTCCTTTTGTTGTCTTATTGCTTAAGCTAGAATTTCAAGAACTATGTTGAAGAGATATGGAGAAAGTGGGAAGCCTTGCCTGGTCCCTGATTTTAGAGGAATTTCCTTGAGCATCTCTCCATTTAATTTGATATTGGCTATTGGCTTGCTGTAAATAGCCTTTATAATGTTTAGGTATGTGCCTTGTATCCCTGATGTCTCCAAAACTTTAAATATTAATGGGTGTTGGATTTTGTCAAATGTTTTTTCTGCATCTAAGGAGATGATCATGTGGTTTCTTTTCTTTCAGTTTGTTTATACGGTGGTTTACATTGATGGATTTCCATTTGGCATCCTTACATGCCTAGAATGAAGCCTACATGATCATGATGAATGATATCTTTGATGTGTTCTTGTATTCAGTTTGCAAGTATTTTATTGAGTATTTTTGCATTAATGTTCATAAGAGAGATTGGTTTGGTCTGAAATTCTCTTTCTTTGTTGGGTCTTTGTGATGTTTAGGTATCAAAGTGACTATGGCCTTATAGAACAAGTTGGGTAATGTTCCATCCATTTCTATCTCTTGGAGTAGCTTGAAGAGTATTGGTATTAGCTCTTTTTTGAAGGTCTGGTAGAATTCTGTGCTGAAACCATCTGGCCCTGTGCTTTTTTTGGTTGGGAGACTTTTAATGACTGCTTCTATTTCTGTAGGAGAAATAGGAATATTTAACTTGTTTATCTGATCTTGATTCAATTTTGGCAAGTGGACTAGATCAAGAAAATTGTCCATTTCCCTTACATTTTCAAATGTTGTGGCATATATGCCTTTGAAGTAAGATCTTATGATTCGTTGTGTTTCTTTAGTGTCATTGTTTTTTCTCCCTTTTCAGTTCTGATTTTGTTAATTTGTATAGTGTCTCTCTGCCTTTTAGTTAGTTTGGCTAATGGTTTGTCTATCTTGTTGATTTTCTCAAAGAACCAGCTCCTGGTTTTATTGATTCTTTGAATTGTTCTCTTTGTTTCAAATTTACTCATTTCAGCCCTGAGTTTGATTGTTTCCAGATGTCTACTTCTCCTGGGTGTTTCTGCTTCTTTTATTCCTAGGGCTTCCAGATGTGTCATTAAGTTGGTTATATGGGATGTTTCCAGTTTCTTTATGAAGGCACTTGGTGCTATGAATTTTTCTCTTAGCATGCTTTCAATGTGTCCCACAAATTTGGGTATGTTGTTCCTTAATGTTCATTGAATTTTAGGAAGTCCTTAATTTCTTTATTTCCTCCCTGACCCAGGTATCATTAAGTAGAGAGTTGTTAGTTTTCATGTGTGTGTAGGCTTTTTGTTATTTCTGTTGTTGTTGTTGTTGTTGAAGTCTAGCTTTAGACCAGGGTGATCTGATAGGATACAAGGCATTATTTCAATCTTCTTGTATCTGTTGAGGTTTGCTTTGTGACCTACTATATGATTAGTTTTGGAGAAGGTTCCATGAGGTGCTGAGAAGAAAGTATAATCCTTTTTGTGTTGGTGAAAAGTTCTGCAGATATCTGTTAGATCTATTTGATTCATGACATTGGTTAGTGTCATTATTTCTCGGTTTAGTTTCTGTTTTGTTGATCTATCCTTTGGTAAAAGTGAATGTTGAAGTCTCTCACTATTAATGTGTGAGAATCAATGTGGGGTTTAAGCTTTGTTAATAGTTCTTTTACAAATGTGGATGCCATTGTATTGGGAATGTAGATGTTCAGAATTGTGATGTTATCTTGGTTGACTTTACCTTTGATGAGTATGAAGTGTCCTTCCTCATCTCTTTTGATTAATTTTGGTTGAAAGTCTATTTTATTAGATATTTAAATGGCTACACCAGCTTGCTTCTTGTGTCCATTTGCTTGGAATATCTTTTTCCAGAATTTTACCCTGAGGTAATGTCTATTCTTGTGGCTGAGATGCTTTTCTTGAATGCAGAAGAATGTTAGGTCTTCTTTACGCATCCATTCAGTTAGTCTGTGTCTTTTTATTGGAATATTGAGACCATTGATGTTGAGAGATATTAAGGATCAATGCCTATTAAGTCCCTTGATTTTGATGTTGGTTGCAGTAGAGTGTTTGTATGTTTGTATGGTTATGTTTTGCAACAGCAAGGTTATCTATTTCCTGTGTTATTTTGGTTGTTGTTTTCCCTTTGGGTTGAAGTTGTCCTTCTAGTAATTTCTATAGGGCTAGATTTGTAGTTAAGTACTGCTTGAATTTGTTTTACTCATGGAATATCTTGTTTTCTCCATCAATGGTTATTGAAAGGTTTTTTGGGTACAGTAGTCTGGACTGGCATCTGTGGTTTGCAGGACCTATTGCCCGCCCTTCTGGCTTTTATTGTCTCTGCAGAGAAGTCAGGTGTAATTCTGATAGGTTTGCCATTATATGTTACTTGGCCTTTTTCTCTTGCTGCTTTTAAAATTTTTTTCCTTGTTCTGTACATTTTGTGTTTTGATTATTATGTAGTGGGAAGATCTTATTTTCTGGTCTATTCTATTTGGTGTTCTGTAGACCTCTTGTGTGTTTGTATGCATCTCCTTTAAATTGGGGATATTTTCTTCTATGATTTTGTTGAATATATTCTCTGGGCCTTGGAGTCGGGTGTCTTCTCTTTCCTCAATGCCTATTATCCTCAGGTTTCATCTTTTCATGACATCCTTGATTTCTTGGATGTTTTATGTCAGGAACTTTTCAGATTTAGCATTTTCTTTGATGGTTGCTTCAAGTTCTACAGTTGTATTGTCTAGTCCTGAGATTCATTCCTCCATCTCTCGAACTCTGTTAGAGAAGCTAACCACTGTATTGCTTGCTTTCTTCTCTAAGTTCTCTTGTTCCCGTGTTTCTTCTGTCTGTGTTTTTATCATTGTTTCCATTTTTATCTTCAGACTTTGACCTGTTTTATTGGCTCACTTCATCTGATTGTTTGTATTTCTTCCAGTGCCTCTCTATAGGCCTCTTTAATGCCTTCAACCAGTTTGGCTGCATCTTCCTGCATTTGTTTATGGATTTTATTCATTTCCTCCATTATCATCTTCATTACTAAGGATTTGATGTCATTTTCTTGTGTTTAAATTGTGTTTGAGTTCTCAGGGTTGATTTCTTTGTGATAGCTAGGATCTGGAGATGTCATATTGTTTTGGGTTTTGTTGTTTGTGTTTTTACACTGGCCTTTAGTCATCCTGCTGTCTCTGATGTTGGAATGTATCTTCTGATGCCCTTCATTGGTCATTGGGAGCGGTTTGTTGGTGAGTGACTATAAGTCAAGGACCCTTGCCTGTGGGGATCAGGGTATTCTTCCCTGGAACAGGCAGGTAATCTGGTTTCAACTCCAGGGGACTTTCCTCCACATCCTCCACATTGGGTCAGCAGAAGTAGGTGCTGGTGCTCTGCAGCTCTAGGATCAGATTGAGGTAGCGTAGGTAGAGTTGGTTATGGTTATCCTGTCTTTGGCTGGGCTTTGAATACCCTGCCCTTGGGCCTGGGGGCTTTGGGTCCTAGGCTTAGATCATCCTAGAGTGCCTGAACCCCTGATGGCTTCTAGCAGTTGTTTAGGTTTCTGCCTGATCCATCCAGGCAGTGGGGCCTAGGTTCCTTCTGCCAAAGAGAGAGCAGATACTGCCTTCTGTTTGTTGTTGGTTGCCTAGATTTCTGTCCTATCCCCTCAGTCTGGTTCAGCCTTTCCCTAGAGTATGAGAGGCCCTGATGTGCTTGTGGAGACTGGGTTGGCCAGGTCAGTTCCACCCAAATGTGCAGGAACAGTCCACTGGTGCAGATCACTAAGTTTCTGCCCAGTCCTGTTTAGACCCTGCAGTTGTGGTGGCTCAGTCCTGTCTGGTCATGCTGGAACTCCTGCTGGGTTGGGGTGGCTCATTAATTTTCTGCCCTATCCCCTCAGGCTGGTTCAGCCTCTCCCGAGAGAGTGGGAGGCCCTGCTAGGCTGTGGGAACTGGCTAGGTTGGGTAGATTTTGCCTAATTGTGCAGGAACAGTCTGCTGTGGCAGATCCCTAGGTTTCTGCCTGGTCCCATTCAGACTGAGCAGCTGTGGCTGGATATGGTGTCCACAGGCACCTGGGTCCTCATGTGGCCCCTGGGGCTTTCTGTGGACTGACAGGAGTGGGTGGGCAGGTTCTGAGGCAAGATTAACACATTTTCCTGAGATTTCTCCACAGGAGCTCTGGTGCTTCACCGACCAGAGATCAGTCCCAGATACTGAGTTTGTGCTATAGAGCAAGGCTGCAGTGTGCAAGCGGATTCAGGTCCAGACTCTGGCGACTGAGCTCCTATCCTCCATGGGCCATTGGATGATCTGAGGCCGGATCCATGTGTGGTCTGCACTATGCAGACCCCTCTCACCTAGGGTTCTCCAGGTCTTGCAGTCTGTAGATCCCAGTTGGGTTCCTAGTCACCGTCCTGTAGATCAGATATAGTGCATGTTCAGCACTGCCATATTGTAAAACCACATTTCAAATTCTAAAAGGACCCCACCCACTCTTAGGTGCATGGCTCTCTGTTTTTCCTGTAAGAATTTGCCCACTGTGCCTCTGCCCACAGCAACTGATCTTATTGAAAATCTCGCAGCAAATTTGATCTGATTGAGTCTTTCACTCCCAGGCCTTGAGTTATTCCTCTATGACAGAGGGTGAGTGCCTGGGGACAGACAAGTGCATGCTGGTATGCATGCATGTGTGCATATGTGTGTGTGTGTCTGTGTCTGTGTGTGCATATGTTTCTGTTCACACCTGAGTATGGCTTGTAGCCTTGTTAGACAAGCCTGGCTATAGGGGTTTCCCTCCTTAGAGGCCCTGCCAGACCATTTGTGTATATTCAGATTCTAACTTTATTAAATTATATCTAGCTTCTTTGCACTTCACAGAGAGTAAACCTTTACTCTCACTCCTGGCAACTCTTTCCCCCCACCCGCACACACTCATCAGTTTTACTTTTTGTACCAAGCTATTCATGGCCCGGCACTCTGTGAGAGGGCATGAGCTTGCTTGTGTTTGACCCCTGACTTGTTAAGGGTCAGAAGAATCCAGGGTCCTGGATGTTGCACAAGCCTTAGTGCATTTGCGACTATGTGTGCATTCAGAAGTGGCTGCTTTGAAACTATCCAGTCTGGTCTGGGCCAGGAAACACAACGTGGATTTGAGAGGTTCTGGCTTCAGCTAATTGCACCTTAGCTGAATTTACTTTTTGAGGGCACTCAGAATAGGAGGACCTCAGAAGCATGGGCTTATTACCCATGGCTTTGAGTTACTGAATGTTTATAAACAAAACAAACACTGCTTACATAAGTGCGCGCGCGTGCGCGCGTGCACACACACACACACACACACACACACACACACACACACACACACACACACAAACCCAGAGTAGTTCATTGGCATGACAGTTAAGTCAGCTCTAATCAGCGCCTGTTGGAAACTGTCCCCAGCATTTAGGCACAGGAGCAATGTACGTAGTATCAAACTCTCTTCTCAGATAAAGAAACCATCTCCAAAAGGGTTGAATACCTTTCCAAAGTATTGAGTACTGTAAAGTTGGTATAAAACAAAACAAAAGTCAGCACAAAATCCCTTTAGTTCCCCTAATGTCACTCTCAGAGACAATGTGTCAATCTTGGCTCCCATTAAAACATAGTTATTTTTTCCACACTTATAATTTTAAAAGTAAATGTGTGTATGTGTGTGTGTGTGTGTGTGTGTGTGTGTGTGTGTGCATGTAGGTGTTGGGCTCCAGCTCCCACACAGGTGTCAAGTTCACCTCTCTTTTCATAAGACAGAATGTAAAGGTTGCTCCGGGCTTTACCTTTTGGCCAGCATCACGCCAGCTTCAACAGTCTTTATATTCGTCAGACACATCAGCTCTCACTGCTGTGTGGGGTTCTGTTGTATATCTTGTCCAGTGCTCCCACAGTATTCTGGAGTGTTTCCTAACCTGTCCATGTCCTCGCCGTTATGCATCCACCTCCATCAGGAGCTTGCCTCTGGTGTCCGTTCTGTGACTCAACCCACCATCGCCCTGATTTTTCCAAAATCTCTATCTTCAGACATCTTGGCTTATTCTTAACAACAGCAGTCTGTGTTTAAACGGCTCTGACTCTGCAGTAACCAAGGGGTGAATACTCAGGGACTCAGTTTTCCCTGTCCTTGGGCTCTGTCTGATTAATAAAAGTATGTCAGAGCAGGCTGCACAGGAGCAGACAAAGGGTACATCTACCACCTATGGTCAGGAAATACAACCTCTCTGGGAAGCACAGTTAGGGAGGGCTAGTTCTCACCAGCTCACCTTGGCTCAGTCCCAGCTTGTCTCACACAGCTGTGCCATCGTGTACCCACCACTCCACATCCCTATAGCATTTCCTGTCTGTAAGGATTCGAACAGCTGCCTTGACCAACATGTATTGATTTCCGCAAAGCGCTCTACGCACTTCCTGCCTGACGGTACATAGTAAATCTTGCTAACATGAATCCCCTGTGAGGATTTAAATGCACCTCACCTGTTCTTCGATGACACAGCTCTGTCATCTTTGCAGTAAATGATTACTTGTTCTCTGTGTCCTCCCAACTCTCTCATCTTGAAACCACAGAGTGCCAGAGAGGAGGCCTTTGGGATGTGAGGGGCATGGGAGCAGACCCCTCATCGTATTAGACTTCCCAGGCAGCTCCCTTAATGCCTCCACTACACTGGTAGCACTGAGACGTCCACAAGGAAAAGGCCTCATCTGACTTCGAACCTACCTATGCCTTGACCTTGTCCTCGCCACTTTCCAGAACTTCAAGGAATAAATGTGGTTTTTATGAACTGCCCCATCAGTGGTGTCCTGTGAGAGCAGTCCTCCCAGGTTAAGACACTGGTGTGCCTTTTTTTTCCCCTGCCATGTTGTCTTTTACTCAGTGACTCTGGGGGTTTTATGGAAGGCAGGAGGCTGAGCTGCAAGATTCTTTCATCCCCCTTTGTCTCAGAATCCTTTGGTTACTTTTAAATGTAGACAGCTCAAGGGTGCTGGCAGCAATGGTTTGGTGTGATTTGTAATTAACCTCACGTTTGGGGAATGGTATGAGATAGAGGCTTGGAGTTCGAGTGTGTGTTGTTATTCAATCATCTTAGCATTTTCAAATGGAACAGTCTGTCATTTTACACTGTTTTCTGGTTCTTCTTCCATTTATATAGGACACCTGGAGTAAAATAACACTTGTTCCAGTCAAGGTGTCCAAGACTAGATAGGTAGATGATTGGCAGGTAAGAGATAGGTAATGATGGGTAGATAGATAGATAGATAGATAGATAGATAGATAGATAGACAGGTGACACATGAATGAAGAGACAGATAGATATAGATACATGACACAGCCCCCTGGGTAGACAGAAGAATGAAGAGACAGATGTGCACATACATAGATGGAAGGACGGGCAGGTAGACGGATGATAAATAGATAAATAGAGAGATGCACGCATTGATGATAGATGACAGATGGACACATAAGTGTGTGTGCCATGTGCATCATGACTGAAGTTTCCAATGGCCTTGTAGGAGAAGGGGCCACAGCAACAGTTCTGTGCCTCTGGTACTTCCCAGGTGAACTTAATGAAAAGGAGGAAATCCCCAGGCTTCAGAGAAAGAGGAACTGGGAAGCAGAGGGGCCAGTGGGAAAACTGATGGTAAACGAAGCAGAGGTGGAGAGCACCAGGTTCTGTGTGTGCGAGAGAACAAGGGAGGATAGGTGTGTGCAGAGAGAAATAAGAGAGAGATTACCCATGGGTGCACCCCCACTCACCACCACCACCCCCCCACAGCCATCCAAGGTGTGGGTTTCACTCCTCTGTGGGGCCTGCTTCAAGTTAAGCATCAGCCTTGCTCTCCTCTCAGGGCCCTGCATTGTAGTCTGAGAAGGGAACTGCTGCTTCAGAGGCCCTCAACCCCATCTCTCCTATGGTCATGCTTTAGGCCAATGAGGCTTCAGGTAAGGGGAACAGTCCAGGGCACCACACATCAGGGCCTCTTATTTGGGTCCTGGCCACGTGACATCAGTAGTGTCCTGGACAGCTCTCAGCATTCATGTCATTTGCAGCATCAGAGGATGCAGTCTGAGTGGAGATCCATGAGAGATGTGACGTGAGTCTGGTCCAAGCCCCAGCCAAACAGCAATGTGGAGCCGCAGGACAATGAAGACACCACCATGTCCATAGCTACAGCCTACCTGTGCAGCTGCCTAAAGTCAGACCTAAAGTCAGAATGGACCAACAGATGACACTGACCTGGAGGCTGCTCTTCATGGCCCTGATGGATCCCTGCTGGGGACACGGTGTGACAGAGGCTCAAGGTAAGTCTGAAGACGCCCTACTCTTTTCATCCCTTTTTAGTGTTGAGTCTGGTAGGAGCCATACCCACCATATCCCCAGGGGCTCCCAGAACACCACTATCTCTGGCCACTGTATCCAGCTCTGTCTTTCCTTTCTTTCCTGCATCTTCTTTTTCTCCTCAAGGTTCCCCTGGGTCCCTCTTTTCCATGTTCCCCATGTTCCTGCTCATCCTTGCCTGTCCCTGGAACATGCAGCCCAATGGTGTCCCTCTCTGTCCATACTGCTCAATGTAACCCCCAAAGCCCCAACCTCCAATGGACCAGGATCTTCTCTGCCCCTCACCCAGGCAGGCCACCTACTCCTCTAAAGTTTTCCAGGCCTGCTAACATTTGCTTCTGGGGGCTCTGGCCTAAAGACTTTTCCCCACTATAGCTCTAGGCATCTCCTCTACTCAGAGGCCCTACGGGGTACTCTAGAGTTTCTATGGCCAGATGACTGTCCTGGGTGCCCCTGGACCTCCTCCATGACAATGTGGGAGCCACATTCTCTTTACAAAACCCAGGTTTAGAGGCCAAAGGTCAGTGTGTCAGGACCCTGGCAAGGGATATGCCAGCTACATCTCAGACCCTGCTGTGCCTGTCCTACCAAGTGACAACTCGGAGAATGGGGGAGGGGGCTCTGAGCAGTACCCTTAGACCATGAGGGCCTGTGCAGCACCAGACATGCTGTCACAGCTGAGAATCTACTAGAATCTCATGTTCCTGACAGAAGAGGAACATCCCCAACCTGGTCCTCACAGCCCCACTAGGCTCTGAACCTGGTCGTTTGGGCTTCATCAGAAAGGTGAAGAGCCCACCAAGGGCTGGTGGTGCTTAAAAGAGCTATGGGAACCAGGGCTTCCTGGTACATGCCTTAAATCCCAGCAGTCAGGAAACAGAGGTAGGAGTTTCATTGATGTGTGTGTGTGTGTGTGTGTGTGTGTGTGTGTGTGTGTGTGTGTATCAAGATATATATATATCAGAAGGGAGAGAGAGAGAGACAGACAGAGACAGAGAGACAGAGAGAGAGAGAGAGGGAGAGAGAGAGAGAGAGAGAGAGAGCGCCTGGTCTACAGAGCAAGTTTCAGGCAGCCAGAGATGCATAAAAAAACCCTGTCTCAAAAAAAAAAAAAAAAGTTGTGGTACAGGAAAGGCAGGGGGGACACCTGGAGGGGAGAGGGTGACCCTCCTGCTTCTCCTCTGCTTCTCCTTGCCAGAAACTGTCCCTCTGCAGACTCTGCAGTGCTTCAATGACTACACCAGCTGCATCATCTGCAGCTGGGCCAACACATGGATGCCCAGGGACTCGTTAATGTGACCCTCTACCACCGCCTAAACTCGTGAGTGCCACTAAGCCCATTGGTGTTGCAGCACAAGGGCCTTACTGCCACCAGCACCCCTCTACACCCGTGTTGTCAATGATATGCTGCCATCATCTCCTGTCACCTTGTATATGTGCTGCCCCACTATCCCAACACCGGCCTCTCCTGTCCTGAGCATCCTGCACCTCTCTCCCCTCTGTTCCTCACTGCATCCCATGTCTAAGGAGCTGCTGGCTTCTTGGTCCCTTGTGTCTTTCCAGTATTTCTTGTCTGAACATGCTTCCCCTGGATATGGCTGTCTCCAAGGGAATCCAACTGCACCTGTCACTCAGAAGCACCCCTAGTCAAATGGTCAAGCCTGAACCCTCTTCTACCAATCCACCCAGGATGGCTTCCTTGTAATTCTCCTTGACTTGTTCCCTGGTCACCAAGCTCACTGGGTTCCCTGGGGTCCCTCACAGCTCTTTCTGGTCTATTTTCTTCCCTTTTCTCTCCTGGCCACTGGAGAGTGTGAGATCTCTGAATGCGGCTCTGGTTTCCTATCTACACAAAGTCTTTGGAAAGCTTATGGGTAGGGTCCCTCAGCCAAGGATAATCCACTCTAGCCTGGACTTTCCAGCCTGCCCCATAAGTGCCTCTCCATGTTTTTATATATGTAATGCATTTCTCTGACACCAAATCCTGTAAGCCAAATTCTGCTCTTGCTCTGAGGACTGTCCCGCCTCCATCTCCAAGTCTCACTTTGTTAATAGGGAAGAAATGGCAGCTTGACTCAATGACTGAAAGGGATGGTTCTAAATGTATTCTTCCTCCTTCCTTGCTTCTTGTGAGTTCTACAAAGCTTATCTCCAAATGAGATGCAAGTCCTGCCAACTCGGACACCATCTTCCTCTAAATTACTTACAATCACCAGGATGGCACCATCTCCCTACTTATCATCACCAGAATCCTTCAAATCCTGTGCCAAACAAGCCCGCACCGCCTCCTTCACTCACAGGTCTCTACAAGCTGCCTAATAACAAACACACAATGAAATCTACATGCCTTGTGACCAGACCCCATACTGTTTTGCTTGCAGCATGAAAGCAGATGCTCAGGGACAAGTTGTCAGGGCTAGGGGAAGGACTGACTAACAAATGTAAACACTAAGGAAGATTCCAGAGACCACCCTGTGCTGATGTCACAAGTGTAGGATTTCAGTAGGGATTTGGGGAAGAGGGTCCTTTTGGTCTCAGGCCAGCTTTGAGGCAGTTACCTAGCCATCACAACTTTCAGAGAGATCTGGGGTTTGGATACAATGTTGCGATTGTATGAAGGTTGGTGCCTGTCCTGGGCGCTGCACGAGTAAGGAGAAAAGACTAATCCAAAAGTTTTTTTTTTTTTTATTAATTTATTCTTGTTACATCTCAATGTTTATCCCATCCCTTGTATCCTCCCATTCCTCCCCCCCCCCCCATTTTCCCATTATTCCCCTCCCCTATGACTGTTCCTGAGGGGGATTACGTCCCCCTGTATATTCTCATAGGGTATCAAGTCTCTTCTTGGCTACTTGCTGTCCTTCCTCTGAGTGCCACCAGGTCTCCCCCTCCAGGGGACATGGTCAAATGTGAGGCACCAGAATACGTGAGAAAGTAGTATCACACTCTCCACTCAACTGTGGAGAATATTCTGACCATTGGCTAGATCTGGGAAGGGGAGGAGGTCTCTTTAGTTTCTTTCCTCAGGAATAGCTAAGAAGTTGCAGTTGAAGATACAGAAAAAGTGCATTCTTTGCTAAAGACTGACCTTGACCTGTTTATATGGCCCTGGTCAGAGATTCTGCATCCAGCAAGGCCGTAGATCAAGAATAATAAACTCATCTGTGGTGTGACTGACAAAATTAGTGATTTTTAAAGACAACTAAAAGCCTTTGAAGCTAGGGGCTGCTTAGGCTCCCCTTTGGTGGCAGTCAGATTTCTTGGGAGTGTTTGCAGAGCAGGCTCATTAACTAGATAGCCCCTCGACTGCACACACACTGCACTCTGTGCATTCCAGTTACAGGCCTGGTGGCAGCCCCAGGGGCTTTGCACTTGCTGCAATCAGCCTGCTACGGAACCTGCCTGCTTTCCCCTCAAGTCCTTGGAGATTCTGAGCATATCTCATGCGCAGTGAGTGAACCTATCTGTATTCCACTCCTTAGTCTTGCATTTTCCTTCGATTCAAGATTTTCTCATGACACATGTTACTTAGTGGTTTAGTGTGTGCCTGTTACCATCAGGATCCTCCCGGCATGGGCACATACGTGTGCATGTGTGTCTCTCTGTGTGTTATGTATGTGTGTGTATCTGTGTTATGTATGTGTGTGTATCTGTGTTGTGTATGTGTGTACATGTATGTCTCTCTGTGTCTGTGTGTGTATTTGTGTGTCTCTATGTGTGTGTATGTCTCTCTATGTTTGTGTGCCTATGGATTTGTGTGTATGTCTGTCTGTGTGTACATGCATGTGTGTGTACATGTGTGTTATGTATGTGTGTATATGTGTGTGCCTGTCTGTGTCTGTGTGTTTGTGGATATGTGTGTATGTCTGTATCTGTGCATATGTGTATGTATGAGTGCATGTGTGCGTCTATGTGTCTGTGTGTATGTTGTTAACTGTCAGACACTGACCATGGATAAAAGCAGGTGTGTAGTAGGACTTAATGAATGTTTGCTGACAGAAAACAAGAGCCAGTATCCTGTGTCTCCAGTGAGGACCTCCGATGGTCAGAGTGCCCGCCACCCCACCACTGTGCGCCGTGAAGATGTGTCATCCCCCACACAGACTTTCAAATTGCCCATAATGACATCTACACATTCCAACCAGATTGGGACCTGGGCATCCAGCTCTTGGTTTCATTGGCCCAGCATGGTGAGGAGCTGGGGTGCTGCCTACGCAGTGTGTGCAAGAGTGGGTGGAGTAAGGATTTTCCAAGTGTAGGATCCCATGGTGGGAAGCACGGCAGCGTGCAGGGAGACATGGTGCTGGAGAAGGAGCTGAGAGCTCTACATCTTGATCCGGAGCTAGCCAGGAGGAGACCGTCTTCCTCAGGCAGCCAGAGGGAAGCTCTAATTCCAAACTGGGAATACAACTTGAGTATAGGAAACTTCAGAGCCCATCCCACAGTGACACACTTCCTGCCACAAGGCCACACCTCCTAATAGTGCCACTCCCTGTGGCCAAGCATTCAAACACATGAATCTTGTTCAAACCACCACAGTATAGCATGGACAAAACAATGATGGCAAGACCTTATTTCCTTTTTCCTTGTGTGTGTGCATGTGTTCGTGTGTGTCTGCATGCATTCAGCGTTCATATGGAGGCCATTGGTCCACTTCCGGCTTCTCCCATGATTGCTCTCCACCTTAATTTTTGAGACAGGAACTCTCCCAGAACCCAGAACCTCCTGGTTTGTCCAGTGAGCCCCGGGCCCTCTTGCCTCTGTCTGCCCAGCCATAGGATGTGCAGCACTGCCACTGGATACTCAGGCTTGATGCTGGGGAAGGAACTTGAATCCTCTAACAACTCAGGCATCTCCTTGCCTGCCCCAGAACTATTTTCTTTGTTTCTATTTTGCTTCAAGGACCTTAAAAGGAAAAACCCTTTCCTCTTGCCCTAACATTTCTCCCCACCTCAACGAAAAGTCTTGGCAGAGGGAGTGAGTTATGATATGAGGTGAGAATAACAGTCAGAGGACTGGGGAGCACAGAAGGACAGAGGTGGGAGGAGCCTGTCACCTTCAGCCCCAATATGGATATTAGTTTCACATTTCTGAGCACTCCCTCCATACTGAACACTGTTCTGGGCACAAGAACAGAACAGTCAGCAGAGCTAAGCTTGCTTCACCCAAGGCACATGGGAAAAAACAAGGTCTGACTGTGGACAACAATTAGTGCTGAAAAATAGAGGCAATCAGAGGACAAAGCCAGTGTGGTGAGATGGTGCATTTCAGATGAGGTTTTCAGACAAGCGTTTAGAGATATTTTGAGATATAAATGGGTATGAAAGATGAAGATAGTCAATTTCAAAATAGGGGGTAATGCAGACCTGTAATCTTAGCTACTTGGAAGCTGAGGCATGAGGTTCAAAAGTTCTAGGCTAGGCTGGGTTACAAAGTAAGTTCAGGCTAACCTGGGCTACAAAGTTCAAGCCTTCCTGGACAACTTAATGAGATCCTGGGTCCAAATGAAATGTAAAAAGGGGGCTAGATAGAGCACGGCCTAACACTCATGGTACTGGAAGTTTAATGCTCAGCATGGGGCTAGGGGCAAAGGCTCCTTGCAGAGGGGACAACAAAGACCCTGAGGCAGGAGGATACCCAAGAGCATCATCAACAATTAGCTGTGGATTGTTAGAGGAAATGTGTCACTGTGGGGTGGGCTTTGAACTTTCCTATGCTCAAATTGTCCCCAGTTTGGAATTAGAGCTTCCTTCTGGCTGCCTGAGGAAGACAGTCTCCTCCTGGCTACCTTCTGATCAAGATGTAGAGCTCTCAGCTCTACCAGCACCATGTCTGCCTGCACACTGCTGTGCTTCCCGCCATGATGATAATGGACTAAACCTCTGAAACTCTAAACCGCCACAGTTAAACATTGGTCCTTATAAGAGTTGCCTTGGTCATAGTGTCTCTTCACAACAATAAAACCTTAACTAAGACATATTCATTGAACACCCCCCAAAAAAGATCTCTCTTCTTGGCCTTATGCTCCGGTGTTACTGAGGGTTTCTGACCCTTTGAAGCTGCGCAGGTGGCATAGGGTGTAGTCCCTGGAGGACACAGCCCATCTCATGGGTAGCCACAGAAATGTGACAAACCAGGCCTTGGGAAGGGAAGGTCTTGAAAATGTGCCTTTAATGGGAGGACATGGCACCCAGGAGACCTTAGAGCTGACGGCACATGGTGGGTGCCTTTGGTCTTCCAAAGGGCAGTGAGTGGTAGAGGTGACCAGGCAGCTTTGCCTCCTGCCTACTAATCAGGGAGCAGTGTTTCTTTAGGTCCACCAGGGGGTGATGCTCATTGGGAGCTCTGGGCTAACTCTAGAATAATGGACCAAAAGCCCTCAAGAGGGACTGGAGGTGGGGTGATCTGGGCAGGGAAGAGAACACTTGTGAGAGCAGCTGGGAATACCTAGACCAAGGCACTGGTGAGAAGACATCACGAGGAGTTCTGAAATCACCCTCCTTCCAGCCCTTATGCTCCCTCTGACTCTCATTGTCACCAAGGACAGGAAAAACCACAGCCCCCACAGGGGAACAAAGGACTTACTGGACAGACACATGTTCTAGGTCCAGCACAGGAAGGGACCAGCATACCTGAAAAGTAAGGACCTCAACCCAGGGAAACAAAGCAGAGGACATAGAAGAAGAGGTGGGTAGGGCAGAGTGTCCTCCCAGAGGCACCTGCTAGGAGGGACCAGAAGGTGTCAGAGAGAGGTCCAGAATCTGCCTATGAGCTCATAGTGCTCTCAGGTTATATCATGCTGATACAGACCTGGTCTCATCATGTTCTCAGGGCTGCTTCTTTTGGGGTTCCCCTCAGCTGCAAACCCCAATCGCCATCTCAGGCCATCTGGCCCCTCAGCCATCTGACTTTGAGAGGCATATCACATTTCTTCCAAGCGTAATCTAGTCTTCCAGGCTCACTGTGGCCAGCCCTGCCCCTTCTGTGTCCAGTACCTGTTGTGATGTGACAACAGGTTGCCTCCACCCCTGCTCAGCTTTGGTTGAGACTCCAGCCCCTGCCTGATGTCCCTGCCCCTTCTCAGGGCTTCCATGTTTCTGGAGAAAGGCTGTGAAGCTCAGCGCAGGAACAAAGGCTGCTGAACCCCACGGCCTCAGAGTCAGACCCACAGCTGGTGACGCGGCTGCTGGCTCTGTGGGTGGGGGCATGCCGGGAAGTGCCACCCACAACCTCATCCCCATGGATGTCGATTTCAGAATCCCCGGTGCTTCCAGTCTGAGAAGGCGAGATTGCGGGCACAGTAAGAGATTCAGCAGGTGGAGGAATGACCTAGCAGAGGTCTGACGATCCTTCCTGCTGTGAGCCAGTTGTATGACTCGGTAGTTGTGGCCACAGGTTGCTTGGTATTTGTCCATGTCCACAGAACGTGAGAGGCCGAGTGTGCACGCCAAAGCCAACCTCTGACTCTGGGAGCCAGTGGTGTCTCCATACATCTTATGAAATGTGCCACTGCTGCCATGCTTTCTGCTCTCCAAGAGCCCACTGTTGAAATCCTAACCCGCATGGTGGCATCAGGAGATGAGGTCTTCCACAGGGGTGATGAGGCCATAAAGTCTCCTCCCTGCAGCAGGCATTGGTACCCGTACAAACGATGCCTGAAGAGAACTCCTGACCCCTTCTGACACGGGAGGAGACAGTGAGAAGGGCCTGCCTGTGAGGAAGTGGCTCTTGCCAGGAACCAAGTCTCACATGTCTTTTCTGTTTATGCTATGTAGCCCAGGCTAGCCTGGCACTCATTATGTAGCTCTGATTGGTCTGGAACTCACTGTGGGACCCAGGCAGGCCTCATACTCATGGCAATTCTCCTGCCTCAGCCTCCCTGAGTGCTGACATTACAGGCATCTGCTGCCACATTTGGGTCTGGTGTCCTCTTACTGTGGTTTTCCCAGCCTCCAGAACCATGGGAAACACAATTCTGCTGCCCCTGAGCCCCTTGACCTATCTTTTGTTACAGCAGCTCAAAGGGACCAGATAAGTATCCTGAAGACTGCTGGTGTGGGGGAGGCTATAGGGGACCACGGGAACTCTACAGAGCTTGATTTTGTAACAAACACAAAACCACTCTAGGAGATAAAACCCAACTTAAAAGTAGTATAGGAATATTATATCTCATGCCTTTCCCAGTTCTGGATATTGAGGTTTTCCTCCCTTGATTATTACCAATCTAGTGAATGGAAAAAATGTGTGCAACTTTAGTTCCTTTATACCTAATTACTAGTGAGGATAAGCTTATTGATTTATGGTAACTCTTTACTTATGATGATCACTAAGCCTTTCTCTTCCACCCTCAGCCCATGTATGTTGGGGCCTCTTAGGCCTGAGCCCTCTGAGCAGGACCCAGTGAAGTCACCATCATCTTACCCCACCTGTTTCCTGACCCTGTTTCCTATGTCATGTCCCCACCTTCCTGGAGGACCTTGCCTCTAGGCTCTCAGCTGTGCAGTCCCTGCCACATCTCATGCCTGTACAAATCAGCCTGGACCAGCTCCCACCCTGACTTCCCCAGCCTTTGCCCACCTCAGAAACAGAACCAGGCTTGACAGAGGCAGAGTCTCCAGCAGTCACTTGAGTGAGTCTGTTAAGAATTGACTCTCTATCGTCCTCACCTTTTTCCATGGTCAAATCAGCTGTGTCTTTCCATTCTTGTCAGTAGAGAGCAGGTGTGAGACACCCAGTTAAACCCAAGTCCCAGGTGACAGCAGCTTTGAAGTGGCAGCATGCCTCAGGCCCCTCTTTCCTCCTCCCTCTTCCCTCCTGGATTTTCTCAGAGACTTGTCTGCTTCTCACTCTGTGGGCCACAGCCAGGATCTCTCCACAATGCATGCGTGTGTGTTCCCCCGCCTTCCCCCCTCTCTCTCTCACACACACACACTCACCCACCTACACATACATACATACATGCATATATACATACATACACAACCCCCCCCACATATATTCATACACACACACACACACATGACCTTGTTTTATGCTATGTTACAAACATTTTATTACAATGTTCTGTCTTAATGCAAGGCATATTGGAGTCCATATCTTAACACATGGAGGTCATTCTTGCTCGTTACCCTAGAGGGGTCCACTTTAAAAAAAATGGACAGGCTATGGTGAACATTGCCACGGAAACATATTCCAGATGTTAGTGGGGTTTTTGACTGCAGTTAACAGGGACCAGGGAACACATGCTATGCCTGCCATGGGTCAAAATAAAAAATGAAGAGCAGTGACTACAATCAAGGGAGTGAGGCCACGAGATAGGATGCTGGGACAGGCCAGATGCAGCTCAGGGCTCAGATACAGGGACAGGAAGCAGATGGGTGAAGAAATGACATAGTGTCACCTGGCTTCAGCTGCAGAGAACATGTAAAGTCAGATCTCTGCAGTGTAAATGTGTTCTAGAAAAGCTAAAGCCTCCCGCTCAAGGCTTTAGACACAGAAAGAAGCAGAAAGAATATAAAGAAAGGCACATGTACGTTTGCAGCAAAGGCCACTGTAAATATGACCTTAAAGAGGAGTTCAGCTTGGCGGTGCATCTCACAGCAATGCAGATGTGTAAGTGCTGGGGTTGCCACTGTGCCTCTTGCACAAAATTAGGAGAGAGTACACTTGGGAGAAATGTACTCCCCAAAAAAGGCCATATGGAAAAAGCTGTACAGCCTCAGATGACACTCTGAAGGACAATATTATTTATGAGCTTGGCTCCTGACAATGCCACCCCACTGACAACAAAAAAGCCGATACTCAAGACACATACAAAAGCATGAGCAAACAGTGCAAGTGAGAATGAATGATGTAATGCCATTGTGCCAGACTGCCAAAAAGGCAGTGATTTCCAAGGGCTGCAATCACACAGCAGGCCCTCACCTGAGGCCAGAGGGAACTGCAGGCATCCAGGTATTCTGGAGAGGGAGCAGCTAGGATATCTAGACTAAGCCCCTGGATGTGCTGTCCTGTTTCATCCCTACATTCTTGCCCTTTAGGGATCCACACCCTGGCCTTTCTGAAGTTGCCACCATGAGCTCTAGCCACCTCGCCTTCCCCATTGCTTCTCACCCCTCCAGCTTGGTTATAACCGTGGCCACCAGCCAACTTTGCCTACACCAGTGACTTCTCTCTGTAATAAGGGTCCTCAGTCCCCCCAGCATGGACCCATAGGGCTCCCCTGGAGCTTCAGAGAGCCATAGTGGACATTCTTTATTCTTGTAGAGAAATGAGCCCCCCTGTTTTCAAAGTCTGATCCCCACGGTGGCACCTGAGCTAGAACTGTACTGTTTGGTACCTGGGGGAGATGGAAGACAAGCAGCATCAGTTCTTAAACCCTAAACAGACCATGCAGATCTGATCCTCAGGGGGCTCCTGGCCTAATCTCCACTCCAGCAAGTCAGAGGGAAAAGAAGGAAGATACTACAGAAGCTAGGAAACTAGACACAGGGGAGGGGAAGTGGGAAGGGAAGAAAGGAGAAAAAAAGGAGAGAGGGGGAGGAGGAAGAAGCGGAAGGGAAGAATAGGAAGGGGAAGGAAAGAATGGAGGGAAGGAAGCAGGGACAGAGAGCTCAGGTCCTGTATTGCTGAGTGTCAGGGCTGAGAACAAGGACAAATGTGCTTCCAGCAAGGGTTCTCTGAGATGCTCAGGTTGAGGTCCTCAGGCTGATGTGCAGGGCTGCTGGTGAGCCTGGGAGGGATGGGCTCAGCATACCTTCCCAGGCTGGCTGCTGTCCCAAGGGGGAAGTGACAGATAATCCTGATGCTTCAGGGATTTGAAAAACTGAATGGCTGGCACCTGGGGCAAGGGCTGGCAGGGGAGCTTTTGGGCAGGCAAGTCCTGGTCTAGGTCCCCAATCTCAGGGCACAGGCCTGGAGAAGATGGTTTACTGCGTGGTGAGAGGGGGCCAGGGAGAAAGCAGTAGTCCCCCACTTGCTGAAGAACAAGGAGGCCTTCAGGCTGTGGGGATACTGGGGTTACTGCCTCCCTGGGCTCCCCTGGGCTCACTGTGGGGCTGTGTGGCATAGGAGGAACAGGATTGCCCAGAGAGGATTTGGGGGGCTGCATCATGCTTGGAGGGAGCTCCACATAGTCCTCAACCTCTGGTGGCCCCAGAGCTGGGCATCCAGGAGGGACGCCAGTCAACTTGAGACAGAGACTGGGCCTTTGATCTGTGGGGAACCCTAGAGAGGGACCCAGGGAGGTAGATAGGGGCCCTGTGGGCAGAGTGAGCACCAGATCTGCAGAAGTGACATAATCAGAGGCCACCACAATGTCCTCAGGGCCCCCAGAGCTCATGGGTGGGGTCATCAAACTATCCTTTGGCTCCTGTTCCTCCACCCTCAGCTCAAATGCAGGCCCGTCCCTCTGTTCCATGGATGGGTTCCCAGTGTTCTCCAGGCTGGACCCACACTCCACAGCCACAGCCTGGCCTTGCCCCATTGCCTGAGACAGTGGGACCAGCTGCACTTGTCCTCCAGGGGGCAGACACAAGTACTCCAAGGAGCCTGGCAGTGCTGGCTTCAGGCTCTCACTCATCTGGGGGGAAACCAGCTGGCCTGGGAGATCAGGCAAAGAGTGGGATTGGGGAGACCCCAGGTAGGGTCCATTGAAGTCAAAGGTTGACATCTGCTTTTTAGGTCTGCCAGAAGGAGTTGGTGGGTCGACTTGATCATCTGACAGCTGTTCCATGGATGCAGATGAGGCAGCTGGAGTTGTGTCAGGCCCAGATGGTAGATCTCGGACAATGTCAGGGTCCTCTATGGTGAGAGGTGACACTTCATTGTCCTCCAAATGTGTATATGACACCCTGTGGGGACAATGGAGGCAGAGACGTGGAACCCAGATACGTAGTGTATACCCCAAACAGGTGGGGCTCTTTGGGAGTCTGACTCCCTCCAAACCTCACAGTGAGTACTGGGGAATGGGACACTCTGAATTACATAGGTGTGTGTCCAGTGTCCCAAGGGATCATGTACCCAGGGGTCAGTTCATACCTTTTACCCACATTCTCTTCTCCTTGCAGCCCACTACCTTCAGGGTTGGGTTCAAATTTGCCTGGGTACCATACAGAGCTACTGACTCCCCCACAGATGGGTTTAGCTCTCCCTACCAAGTCCTGCAGGTAATCACATTCAGTGACCATTGCAGTGAGGCTTTTACAGCACAGGGCTTCCCTAGGTAGCCTGGAGAACAGAGGTTTCCTACTCCAGGATGCTGCCTCTGGTCCCACTCTGTCCCATTCTAATTTGAGAGTCAGGACGATGCTCTACTTGAAGTGCCACTGGCTACAGTGAGCATCATCTCCTATAATCTCATCAGAGACCCACAGGCTGCCCTAATGTGCACAATGGAAAAGTTCCGTCTCTCAGGCTCCCCAAGGGTCAGATCCCCACCACTCACCCTTGCAGCTCAGTGAGAAGGTTGCTCTGTGGTCCCTGGGGAAGAGCGTTCTTAGTGGCTAAGGCTGTCACACTGCCGGGAAACCAGGGTCGTTTACCCCCATCCTAGAAGGGGAAGACATGTTTGTGCCTTTGAAGGTGGCACCTCAGCAAGAAGGAGATAGCAGAGGACAGCGCGTGCTTTTGGCGTCTTCCATGAGATCCATTCATGGGTACAATGCCCCCATGGCAGGGGCGTCTCTGACTCCAGAAAACCAAAGGCATCCAAGAGGCTGTGACTCCCCTAAGATGTCAACCTCATGAGGGGAGCAGGCCACACTGTTCCCCACAGCTTCTTCTCCTGTGACACAGCTATCTATCCATGCCCATTGTCTCAGGAAAAGCTGACAGCCATAGCCTTCTGGTCTTGACATTCTTGTCTCAGGGCCTGACCCTCTGGAGACACTCTTGCTGCAGCCGGCTCTCCCACCAGCTCAGAGGCATCTTGTGCTAGGCCCAATTCCTGTCCTGGAGACCCTCAGCCTCCTGGCTATGCCACCCCCAAAGTGGTGACCTCTCCTGGGCCATCAGCACAGAGGAATGCTCTTAGCTTTGTCTGTGGCTTCAGACAGAAGTCAGGGCAATTTATGAGATTCCTGCTTCTTAGGGTACCCGAGGAGTTCCAGAAAGCTCCCTCCTGCTAGCTCAGCCTTGAGTTCTCCCACCGTGACAGCAATGAGACATGGAGCCAGCAGCAGGTCTTGTCTTCCTACCTGGAATATGAGGCTCTTGCTGGGATTGGGGATTTTCTCTTTCCACTTCCTGTATAGCCTGAAAGATAGCAGGAAGGTGGGAGGATACATGCATGAGAGGTTCCAGAGACCTCAAGGCCATGCTAATCCTGGGCCATGTAGAGAGGGAAAACTGAAGCCATGGGATGAGAGGCAGGGTGGGAGTATAGTGTGCCAAGCTGTGTCATCCCTGTGACCCCTCAGCCCAGTTTTCATTTGTCTCTGTCAACAGACTGTACTTACCTGTACCAATAGACACAACCAACGTAGAGGACCAGGAGCAAGATGGGGATGATGAAGACCAAGATAAGAACTATCCCCAGGGTGGACATCACTTGTTCAACAAGAAGGAGAAGGAGAATTAGGTTGGAGGCACAGGATGTAGGCTAGAGGAGGAGGCTAGTGTCCCATAGGACCTCTGGGGGGTGTTGGGGCAGATACTTATGAACCCTGGCTCTGAACCCAGTGTTCAATGTGGGAGAGTTCTGCTCTAAGCTGCAGCAAGTACCTAGGAAAGACTGGTTGAGCTTGGCAACGGGGGAATCTTCTTGAAGGAGGCAGCAAAAAGGGCATGACTTCTTGATCCAGGGAGGGTCAGGGAGATGGGAAGGTGGGCCAGAAGAGGGTCCCCCTGGCAACACACTAGCCCTCCTTACCTAGGTCCCCTTCCCACCTCCTGAGTCCATGGTACTAGCCCCCCTTCTGCCTGACTGGCTGTCACCCTGAGATGTCCCCCTTCCACAAGGCTGATTATGTGGGGTGCTTTATACCATCCTGTACCTGCCCCACATCCCCCTGTCCTCTTTTAACTGCTCCAGCTCTTGCCTTGCACAGTGCGTGTCCAATGTGTGCAGTGTGGCTGTTCCAGGAACATGGTGGTGGCCAAGAGACATACCCCAGTCAGTGGTCCAGGTGCACTCTTTGCTCCACTCACTCCAGGTTCCATCGTAGTCAGGAAGTGGCTTGACCCTCACCCTGGCCTCATATGTGGTGGCAGATGTCAGCAGAGGCAGGAGCATGTTATAGCTTCGCTCTATATACTCTTCCTTGCTGTCCTGCAGGGGCAGATGTGCTGAAGCTGAGCCACTAGCCAGGTTCAGGGGCTCAGGCTGCCCTCCTTGCCACCACTTCCAGACCCACTGATTCTCTAGTCCATTTTAGGACCCCAGTACAGAGCCTCTGTATCTAGCCATGCGGTAGCCCCAGATGCCACCTCTTCCAGCAATGATAGCTACACCCAGGCCAAAGCCCAGACTCCCAGTTTGTCTGGTTGCTGCCTTGGCCTAAATTCTGTCTGATCCAGGAACATCATGCTGAGATAGGGGTCAGGACTGATCTTCTCCTGACTCTCCACTAACCCACTCTTAGGCCTCAGTTTCCCCTTCTCCTCTCTGGCGTTGGAATTCTGGTCAAATGGTCCTGCTTTGGGCTCTGTGGTGCCCTAGGGTCTGCATCTAGGTGCCAGGCCTCGGCATATGGGATGTGAGCTGGTCAGGGCCTGCCCTCAGATTGGCACTCAGCAGATATACCATGGGGTCAGCTCTGGTTCCTGGGAGGAAATACACCAGACCTTGGTTATCTATGAAAATTTCATTCCAGGTACCTCTGCTGTCCCACTCTTACAGTTTGCCCCTCAGCTCAAGGGCAGCACTGGCCATGTGACCATCTCATTTCATCTCTAAGGGCCTGAATCCTTCATCAAGAAACGGAACTGTCACAAGTTGACCATGTGTGTCCTAAGGCTTGGGTATCAAGCTCCTAGCAAGCAGACCCCTCCAGAGTCTGCTTTTCTCCCTGTCTGTAAATTCCTCTTGGTCCTGGACCTCACCTTCCAGCTGTCCTCTTTCTTCTTGTACTGGACATGGAATTTGTATTCAATGTGTTTGTAGGGTATTTTCTCACTTTCCCAATGCAGGTTGTAGCTGTCTCCATTCTTGGTCACGTTGAGAGTTGGAGGATTCATCTGGACTATAGGAGAATAATTTTAGGGGGTGTCATGATGTTCTCCCACCAGCAGAATGGTACCTATTATCCAAGCCAGTCACAGGCACTCTCCTCCCAGGACCAATATCCCTAACCCCCAGGCACTTTGACTCCTTTGAACTCTGTTGGTTTGAATGAGAAAGGTCACATAGGCTCATATGTTTGTATGGTTGGTCCGCACTTGGTGGAACTGTTTGGGAAGGATTAGGAGGTGTGGCCTTGTTGGAGGAGGCATGCCACTAGCAAGGATGCGTGTGTACTCTACATTTGGTTTGTGGGTCAAGATGTAAGCATGGTGCCACACACCTTTATTCCTGGCACTCAGGAGGACAAGGCAGGCAGATCTACATGAGTTTGAGGCCATCTTGGTCTACAAAGCAAGTTACAGGACAGCCAGAGCTACACAGCGAAAATATATTTAAAAAACCAACCAAACAAACAAACAAAAAACCAAGCAAACAAACAAAAAAAATGTGAGCTTTCAGCTGCTTCTCCAGCTTCCTGCCCCTGATGTCCGCTAGTGTTGCTCGGATCATGAATTCTAACCCTTTGAAACCATAATCCCAAAGTCAACTCTCTTCTATGAGTTGCCTTCGTCATGATGTCACACCAGTAAAAGATGCACGAAGCCAAACATGCAGCAAAATGGAATCACAGCATTATCCCAAGCTGGTCCCTGTGGGAGCTTCTGAGATAAGCCTGGGTGATGAGGTGGCCCAAGGCTTGTGAAGGATTCAAACAAAGGGGAAAAAACCTCCCAGTGGCTCTCTGTCTAGACCCATGCACTGTTCTAGGCTCTGGGAAACACACTCACTTTTTGGGAACTCTCTCACTCCTTTTCCCCCTTCCTCTCTGAGGAGCTCTAACTTCCCCCAGAAGATAAAGACTTGAGCCTCCATTGATTGCCCTGTGTCACCACTCTCCTCTGCTGCTTTGGTAACCCTGGGAGTTGTCTTAAGCCAGGACGGGCTGGCAAGCCTGCCCCTCCCACAAGGCTGCAATAGGCACACACTGGGGACCCTCTCCACAGCACACTGTGGCCAAGCTGAAAGTTAAAGACTGTTCTGACAGCCCTGCCCACAGGCAGGGATTCAGGCATCCTCATGTGTCCCTGGTTCACATTCTAAGCGAGGTGGGCAATGTAAAGGAAGCTACTCAGTCACTGCGGCCTTCTAGCTCTCCATGGCCTTCCATGTCTCCATCAAAACAAAAGATTCACAACTTATGACTTCAAAGAGCTTTTACAAAAATAATGTGGATGACTATGATACACAGAGAGGTCTCCTGAGTCAGAGGAATCCCTTTCCTGGAGGGAAGACCCCATGCAGAAAATGCTAGATGTGAACTCAGGCAACAAAGAGACTGACTACTGAGGATGACTTGCATTACTGACTAGTTAGAAAGACTCCTTTGTATCAGGCTCCTTGCCCTGGGCCAGGAAGCTGGGACATGGATCTCTAAGGCAGCCATCTGCTGGCACACAGACATTGCCCAGCACAAAAGTAAAACAGATCAGAATTTGAGAAGTGAGAACTAGGGTTGAGGGAGAAGGCTGGAATCACAGCGGGATGGGATGGTTATAGAAGGCTGGTGGTCCAGGGGATGGTTATAGAAGGCTGGAATCACAGCGGGATGGGATGGTTATAGAAGGCTGGTGGTCCAGGGGATGGTTATAGAAGGCTGGTGGTCCAAGGGAGGGGCTGGTGTGCAGACAAGAGAGAGAAGAAGGGAAGGATGGAGCAGGTTTCAAGTGAGACTCTAGAGAGGTCACAGTGTGAGCCGCAGCATGGTGTGAATTACAAGCTGGCTGTGATGTCCCTGTCTCCTTCAAGACAGTAGAAGCACATTAGAATAACCTTCCTCTCCATCTTTCTGTCTCTCTCTACCTCTCTGTCTCTGTTTCTCCCTCTCTCTCTTGTATCTGCCTTCATATGGGTGTGGGTGCCTGTCCATAGGCATGCAAAAGCCAGAGGAGGAAGTCCCTTGTCCTTTCTCGGTGTCTTATTCCCTTAAAATAGGTTCTCTCACTGAACCTAGATCCAGGTTAGTAGTCAGAAAGCCCCAACCATCCTCCTGTCTCCTGCCAGATACAAATGAGTGTGCCTATTTATTTATTTATTTATTTATTTATTTATTTATTTATTTTTTGAGACAGGGTTTCTCTGTGTAACAACCCTGGCTGTGCTGGATTCACTTTGTAGACCTGGCTGGCCTCGAACTCACAGCGATCCACCTGCCTCTGCCTCCCAAATGCTGGGATTAAAGGCATGTGTCACCACACCTGGCTGAGCATGCTCAGTTTTCTCTGGCTACAGGGATTTGAACTCATGACTATTCATCAATTGCTCTTACCCTACTCCTAACCCAAGAATAGTCATTTCATCTCTGTGAGTCACTGGTCTGCAAATCTTTGAAAGTGCCAAACACAATGATGACAAAGAAGTCCCTGTGTGTATTGGGGTGACACAATGGACCCCTATAGTGCTGGGAAGTCATGTAGAAGCAGGACAAACTCACTGTGGCTATAGCTCTCTATGACCTTCTCTTGTTTCCGCGGCTTAACTGAGACTGTGTACTGGCTGTGTGCGCTGGGATCGGGCACGGTCAGGCTGCAGTGGTACCGGGTCCAGAGGTTGGCCTGTGGCTTCTTCACCACCGGGGAGCATTCCTTCTCCCTGGGGAAGTATAGTTGAGCTGAGAGCAGGGCCAAGGGGAGGGTCACTTGAGAGGGACAACCCTGGGGATAAGAAGAAGAGAAGCAGGGCAGGATGGACAGGGGATACTCACTGAGAGGCCGGGCCTGAGCTGTAGAAGAGCCCAAAGGAAACAGAGCCAGTCATCTGGGTCCACACCTCCCAGGAGCAGTTGAGGGTCTGGATCCCATCGAAGAAGCACTGCAGGTTCTGAGGCTTGGCCTTGTCCCCTGTGGGAGACAGAGTGGCCCAGATGGAAAACTGAGGACACAGGGCTGCTGGGAGGTGCTGAGGACAAGGTAAGGTAGAAGCTGAAGCTTCAGGTCTAGACTGTCTCCATCATCTGTGCTCCTAAGAGGGGCACTTCTGTCAGGCACCATTACCTGCCTGGGAGTCCCACTGCACCTCTGAGCTCCATCTGCTGGGCCTTCCAGACAAGCCTGAGCCTGGGGAGAGCAGAGTGCGCACACGGGCCGCATAGATGTTGCCAGGTAGGAGCAGCTTTGGCTCTAGAATGACCCAAGAGTTTCTGGTGTGGAGGCTGGGGGCATCCTGTAGAGACAGGGGAGTTGAAGGAGAGTTCTGGTAGGTCATCCTCCAAGGTTGGGCACAGATGGCTCAGGGTCCTACCTCCCAGGAGTCCTGAAGCCGCCTGTAAGCCACCTCAAACTGTATGTCCTCTTCTGACAGCCAGGGAACCTGGGCATCCCCAAGGGGCACTCTCCACACCAGCAGGAAATTGTCCCCAGAGGGGCTGATGCTAATGTCCTTGGGAGGTGGTGGCTGCACTGCAAGAGAGAGAGAGCTGAGTGGCTTGAGGGCTGTACACAGGAGGAGCTGAGAGCCTGGCTTTCTGGGCGACACTTGGGCCCAGGTTCAGTGCTGACACCATCAGCTCATGATCACCAACAAGAGCCTCAGGGACCTTTCCTCTGTGGCTTCAGGCCCTGAACCTGCAAACTGCAGATGTGACAGCAATTCTGCCTTCTGTGGCCTGGCTATTCAGCTCAGTGGGGCCTCCTCCTGCCTTACTGTGCACTGGGGCCTTCTTCCCAGCAGAGGGCTCTGTGAGGCAGTTGGCGCCCTCCCCTGCTGCCTACCCTCCCCACAGTGCAGGTGTTGGGACATTGCACAACAGAAACATCATCTCCTTAGATGACTTTCTTAGACTCCTGTCCCCAGACAGAACCCCTGGCCCTTCTTCTCGTCTCGTCACAGCTGGTTGTACCTCCCTTCCCTGACTTGTTATACCAGGGTAGGTTTAACTTCTCCCTGTTCCCCTTCCTTAGTTCAAGGCTTGAGACACAGCTGCCTGTATCTCATATTTTCCCTGCCATTTTCAAGGCATTGGACCTTGCTGCTTTCCGGATACAATGAACATCCCTGGGTTTCCCAGAATGCCCCATTCTCTCCAGCCCCAGCCCTGTAACCAGCCTTTGCAAGTGTGCTTTCCTGGCCAAGAGTTGCTTCTGGCTCTGTGCTCCACCCAAGGCAAGGGTTTCCTTCTTTCCTTCCTTCCTTCCTTCCTTCCTTCCTTCCTTCCTTCTTTCCTTCCTTCCTTCCTCTTGGGAAGCTTTTCCTGATGGACAATGCTCTTTGCCTTCCATGCCCTGCACATGACAGCTAACCCTTCAGCCTGCAGCTGTAAGCCCCCAGGATGAGGGACTCTTCAGACACCAAGTGCGGTCAGTTGATAACAGCACTCAACCAATCATTGTTGGAGGGCAAACAGCATCTGTGTTGTCCCTCTTAGGTGCATGACACATGCACAGGCTTAGAATGACAAAGCAAACCTTTTTTTCTTTGTTAATTTGAAGTGTTGGTGACATGTCTATTATAGTCCTGAAAGAAACCTCCCATGTGAGCATTGGCCGCACCTAAGAGCATGTTGTAACAATGGGCCCTGTGGGACTGCTGCATACCCCTCGGGACGGGTCGAGAGAGGGTGTGAAGCAGCCTGGCTCTGGGTTGGAAGCATGGCCATCCCTGCTCCACGGTGGTACTTTGGGGGGAACCTCTGTGGGTCTTGGAGCCTCAATGATTGGCAAGTGTTGCAGCCACAAAGCAAAACAACAGAGACCAGAGTTCTGTCACCTGGAAAGTCCTGCAGGAGTCATAGGCATGGCTCTTCCTGGAGGGGAGCTTTGGGGCTTGGCAGGTGGCACAAGCAGCCAGGACAGGAGGAGCCTTGAGCAGGGGCCTCACCTCACATCTGCACCAACCCCAGGACTGGGTCCCTACACTTGGGATATCTTTGCTCCACCCACTCTTGCACACACTGCGTAGGCAGCACCCCAGCTCCTCACCATGCTGGGCCAATGGAACCAAGAGCTGGATGCCCAGGTCCCGATCTGGTTGGAATGAGTAGATGTCATTATTGGAGATGGAAAAATGTCTGTAGGGGATGACACATCTTCTTGGCGTACAGCGGTGGGGTGGCGGGCACTCTGACCATTGGAGGTCCTCACTGGAGTCACAGGATACTGGCTCTTGTTTTCTGTCAGCAAACATTCATTAAGTCCTAATACACACCTGCTTTTATCCACGGTCAGTGTCTAGCAGTTAACAACATACATACACACACAAACACATACATACACACAGAGAGACATAGATACACACATGCACTCATACACAAACATGTGCATACATGCAGATATACACACATATCCGCAACCACACAGACACAGAGAGAGAGACACACATATACATATATTCACACAGACACACATATACACACATACACACAGAGACACACATGCATACATACAGAGACATAGATACACCCACATGTATGCACACACAGACAGACACACACACATATCCACAGGCACACAAACACAGAGAGACATACACACACATAGAGACACACAGACACAGAGAGACACACATGTACACAATATACAACACAGATACATACACACACACAACACATACACATACACACACATACATAACACACAGAGAGACACACATGTACACACATACACAACACAGATACACACACATACACAACACAGATACACACACATACATAACACACAGAGAGACACACATGCACACGTATGTGCCCATGCCGGGAGGATCCTGATGGTAACAGGCACACACTAAAGCACTAAGTAACGTGTATCATGAGAAAATCTTGAATAGAAGGAAAATGCAAGACTAAGGAGTGGAATACAGCTAGGTTCACTCACTGCACATGAGATATGCTCAGAATCTCCAAGGACTTGAGGGGAAAGCAGGCAGGTTCCGTAGCAGGCTGATTGCAGCAAGTGCAAAGCCCCTGGGGCTGCCACCAGGCCTGTAACTGGAATGCACAGAGTGCAGTGTGTGTGCAGTCGAGGGGCTATCTAGTTAATGAGCCTGCTCTGCAAACACTCCCAAGAAATCTGACTGCCACCAAAGGGGAGTCTAAGCAGCCCCTAGCTTCAAAGGCTTTTAGTTGTCTTTAAAAATCACTAATTTTGTCAGTCACACCACAGATCAGTTTATTATTCTTGATCTACAGCCTTGCTGGATGCAGAATCTCTGACCAGGGCCATATAAACAGGTCAAGGTCAGTCTTTAGCAAAGAATGCACTTTTTCTGTATCTTCAACTGCAACTTCTTAGCTATTCTTGAGGAAAGAAACTAAAGAAACCTCCTCCCCTTCCCAGATCTAGCCAATGGTCAGAATATTCTCCACAGTTGAGTGGAGAGTGGGATACGACTTTCTCACGTACTCTGGTGCCTCACATTTGACCATGTCCCCTGGAGGGGGAGACCTGGTGGCACTCAGAGGAAGGACAGCAAGTAGCCAAGAAGAGACTTGATACCCTATGAGACTATATAGGGGGGACGTAATCCCCCTCAGGAACAGTCATAGGGGAGGGGAATAATGGGAAAATGGGGGGGGGGGAGGAATGGGAGGATACAAGGGATGGGATAAACATTGAGATGTAACAAGAATAAATTAATAAAAAAAAAAAAAACTTTTGGATTAGTCTTTTCTCCTTACTCGTGCAGCGCCCAGGACAGGCACCAACCTTCATACAATCGCAACATTGTATCCAAACCCCAGATCTCTCTGAAAGTTATGATGGCTAGGTAACTGCCTCAAAGCTGGCCTGAGACCAAAAGGACCCTCTTCCCCAAATCCCTACTGAAATCCTACACTTGTGACATCACCACAGGTCGTCTCTGGAATCTTCCTTAGTGTTTACATTTGTTAGTCAGTCCTTCCCCTGGCCCTGACAACTTGTCCCTGAGCATCTGCTTTCATGCTGCAAGCAAAACAGTATGGGGTCTGGTCACAAGGCATGTAGATTTCATTGTGTGTTTGTTATTAGGCAGCTTGTAGAGACCTGTGAGTGAAGGAGGGGGTGCGGGCTTGTTTGGCGCAGGATTTGGAGGATTCTGGTGATGATGAGTAGGGAGATGGTGCCATCCTGGTGATTGTAAGTAATTTGGAGTTAGCTGGACTTGCATC
This sequence comes from Acomys russatus, assembly GCF_903995435.1. Taxonomy (NCBI): domain Eukaryota; kingdom Metazoa; phylum Chordata; class Mammalia; order Rodentia; family Muridae; genus Acomys; species Acomys russatus. The sequence continues at coordinate 41,107,901 of NC_067153.1, read as the reverse complement.
TCATTTGGAGATAAGCTTTGTAGAATTCCAAGAAGCAAGGAAGGAGGAAGAAGACATTTAGAACCATACCTTTCAGTCATTGAGTCAAGCTGCCATTTCTTCCCTATTAACAAAGTGAGACTTGGAGATGGAGGCAGGACAGTCCTCAGAGCAAGAGCAGAATTTGTCTTACAGGATTTGGAGTCAGAGAAAAGGATTACATAAATAACAACATGGAGAGGTACTTGTGGGGCAGGCAGGAAAGTCTGGGCTAGAGTGGATTATCCTCGGCTGAGGGACCCTGACCATAAGCTCTCGAAAGACTTTGTCTGGATAGAAAGCCAGGGCTGCATTCAGAGATCTCACACTCTGCAGTGGGCAGGAGAGAAAAGGGTAGAAAATAGACCAGAAAGAGCTGTGAGGGACCCCAGGGAACCCAGTGAGTGTGGTGACCAGGGGACAAGTCAAGGAGAGCTACAAGGAAGCCATCCTGGGTGGATTGATAGAAGAGGGTTCAGGCCTGACCATATTATATGACTAGTGACAGGTGCAGTTGGATTACTTTGGAGATAGCCAAATCCAGGGGAAGCATGTTCAGACAACAAATACTGGAAAGACACAAGGGACCAAGAAGCCAGCAGCTCCTTAGTCACGGATGCGGTGAGGAGCAGAGGCTAGGGAGATGCAGGATGCTCAGGACAGGAGAGGCCTTGTGCTGCAGCTCTGCCGGTGTTGAGACAGCGGGGCAGCACATATACAAGGTGACAGGAGATGATGGCAGCATATCATTGACAACACGGGTGTAGAGGGGTGCTGGTGACAGGAAGGCCCTTGTGCTGCAACACCAATGGGCTTAGTGGCACTCACGAGTTTAGGCGGTGGTAGAGGGTCACATTAATGAGTCCCTGGGCATCCTTTGTGTTGGCCCAGCTGCAGATGATGCGGCTGGTGTAGTCGTTGAAGCACTGCAGAGTCTGCAGAGGGACAGTTTCTGGCAAGGAGAAGCAGGAGGGTCACCTTCTCCCCTCCAGGGTCCCCCTGTCATTCCTGTCCCATGACTTTTTTTTTTTTTTTTTTGAGACAGGGTTTTTCTATGTATCTCTGGCTCTCCGGCTGCCTGTAACTTGCTCTGTAGACCAGGCGCTCTCCCTCTGTCTCTCTCTTTCTCTGTCTCTCTGTCTCTCTGGGATTTAAAGCGTGTACCAAGAATCCCTGGTTCCCACAGCTCTTTTAAGCACCACCAGCCCTTGATGGGCTCTCCACCTTTCTGGTGAAGCCCAGGTGACCAGGTTCAGAGCCTAGTGGGGCTGTATTGAGGACCAGGTTTGGGATGTTCCTCTTCTGTCAGGAACATGAGATTCTAGTAGATTCTCAGCTGTGACAGCATGTCCGGTGCTGCACAGGCCCTCATGGTCTAAGGGTACTGCTCAGAGCCCCCTCCCCCACATTCTCTGAGTTGTCACTTGGTAGGACAGGCACAGCAGGGCCTGAGGTGTAGCTGGTATATCCCTTTCCAGGGTCCTGACACCCTGATCCTTGGCCTCCAAACCTGGGCTTTGTAAGGAGAATCAAGCTCCCACACTGTAATGGAGGAAGTCCAGGGGCACCCAGGGCAGTCATCTGGCCATAGAAACTCTAGAGTACCCCATAGGGCCTCTGAGTAGAGGAGAGGGCTGGAGGAATAGTGGGAAAATGTCCTTAGGCCAGAGCCCCTAGGAGCAAGTGTTAGGATACCCGGAAATCTTCAGAGGAGTAGGACGCTTGCCTGGGTGAGGGGCAGAGAAGATCCTGGCCCATTGGAGGTTGGGGCTTTGGGGGTTACATTGAGCAGTATGGGCAGAGAGGGACACCATTGGGCTGCATGTTCCAGGAACAAGCAAGGGTGAGCAGGAATATAGGGAACATGGAAAATAGGGACCCAGGGAAACCCTGAGGAGAAACAGAAGGTTACAGGAAAGACAGGAAAGACAGAGCTGGATACAGTGGCCAGAGCTGCTGGTTTTCTGGGAGCCCCTGGGGATATGGTGGGTATGGCTCCTACCAGACTCAACACTAAAAAGGGGACGAAAAGAGTAGGGCGTCTTCAGACTTACCTTGAGCCTCTGTCACACCGTGTCCCCAGCAGAGAGCCATCAGGGCCATGAAGAGCAGCCCCCAGGCCAGTGTCATCTGCTGGTCCATTCTGACTTTAGGTCTGACTTTAGGCAGCTGCAGAGGTAGGCTGTAGTTATGGGCACAGTGGTGTCTTCATTGTCCTGCGGCTCCACATTGCTGTTTGGCTGGGGCTTGGACCAGACTCACGTCACATCTCTCATGGATCTCCACTCAGACTGCATCCTCTGATGCTGCAAATGACATGAATGCTGAGAGCTTCCCAGGACACTGCTGATGTCACGTGGCCAGGACCCAATAAGAGGCCCTGATGTGTGGTGCCCTGGACTGTTCCCCTTACCTGAAGCCTCATTGGCCTAAAGCATGACCATAGGAGAGATGGGGTTGAGGGCCTCTGAAGCAGCAGTTCCCTTCTCAGACTACAATGCAGGGCCCTGAGAGGAAAGCGAAGCTGGTGCTTAACTTGAAGCAGGCCCCACAGAGGAGTGAAACCCACACCTTTGATGGCTGTGGGGGGGGTGGTGGTGAGTGGGGGTGCACCCATGTGTGATCTCTCTCTTATTTCTCTCTGCACACACCTATCCTCCCTTGTTCTCTCGCACACGCAGAACCTGGTGCTCTCCCCACCTCTGCTTCGTCTACCATCAGTTTTCCCACAGGCCCCTCTGCTTCCCAGTTCCTCTTTCTCTGAAGCCTGGGGATTTCCTCCTTTTCATTAAGTTCACCTGGGAAGTACCAGAGGCGCAGAACTGTTGCTGTGGCCCCTTCTCCTACAAGGCCATTGGAAACTTCAGTCATGATGCACATGGCACACACACTTATGTGTCCATCTGTCATCTATCATCAATGCGTGCATCTCTCTATTTATCTATTTATCATCCGTCTACCTGCCCGTCCTTCCATCTATGTATGTGCACATCTGTCTATTCATTCTTCTGTCTACCCAGGGGGCTGTGTCATGTATCTATATCTATCTGTCTCTTCATTCATGTGTCACCTGTCTATCTATCTATCTATCTATCTATCTATCTATCTACCTACCTACCCATCATTACCTATCTCTTATCTACCAATCATCTACCTATCTAGTCTTGGACACCTTGACTGGAACAAGTGTTATTTTACTCCAGGTGTCCTATATAAATGGAAGAAGAACCAGAAAACAGTGTAAAATGACAGACTGTTCCATTTGAAAATGCTAAGATGATTGAATAACAACACACACTCGAACTCCAAGCCTCTATCTCATACCATTCCCCAAACGTGAGGTTAATTACAAATCACATTAAACCATTGCTGCCAGCACCCTTGAGCTGTCTACATTTAAAAGTAACCAAAGGATTCTGAGACAAAGGGGGATGAAAGAATCTTGCAGCTCAGCCTCCTGCCTTCCATAAAACCCCCAGAATCACTGAGTAAAAGACAACATGGCAGGGGAAAAAAAAGGCACACCAGTGTCTTAACCTGGGAGGACTGCTCTCACAGGACACCACTGATGGGGCAGTTCATAAAAACCACATTTATTCCTTGAAGTTCTGGAAAGTGGCGAGGACAAGGTCAAGGCATAGGTAGGTTCGAAGTCAGATGAGGCCTTTTCCTTGTGGACGTCTCAGTGCTACCAGTGTAGTGGAGGCATTAAGGGAGCTGCCTGGGAAGTCTAATACGATGAGGGGTCTGCTCCCATGCCCCTCACATCCCAAAGGCCTCCTCTCTGGCACCCTGTGGTTTCAAGATGAGGGAGTTGGGAGGACACAGAGAACAAGTTATCATTTACTGCGAAGACAACAGAGCTGTGTCATCAAAGAACAGGTGAGGAGCATTTAAATCCTCACAGGGGATTTACGTTCGCAGGATTTAATGCATACGGTCAGGCAGGAAGTGCGTAGAGTGCTTTGTGGAAATCAGTACATGTTGGTCAAGGCAGCTGTTGGAATCCTTACAGACAGGAAATGGTATAAGGATGTGGAGTAGTGGGTGCACGATGGCACAGCTGTGTGAGACAGGCTGGGACCGAGCCCAGGCGAGCTGGCTGAGGACTAGCCCTCCCTAACTGTGCTTCCCAGAGAGGTTGTGTTTCCTGACCCTTGGTGGTAGATATGCCCTTAGTCTGCTCCTGTGCAGACTTCTCTGATAGACAGAGCCCAAGGACAAGGAAAGCTGAGTCCCTGAGCCTGCACCCCTTCGTTACTGCAGAGCTGAGAGCCATTTAAACAGACTGCTGTTGTGAAAATAAGTCAAGATGTCTGAAGATAGGGATTTTGGAAAAATCAGTGCAATGGTGGGTTGAGTCACAGAATGGACACCACAGGCAAGCAGCTGACAGATGTGGATGTGTGATGATGAGGACATGGGCAAGCCGGGGAATACTCTAGAATACCATGGGAGCACTGGAAAGGAGAGCAAGCAGAGGGCAGAGAGTAAGGCATGCATGTGGCCCACAGTGCCAGCTGCCTAGCTGACCCCTCGTTTCCTGGGCTTATTTTGCACAGAATAAAAGGCAATGCTTCTTACACTTTCCCACCACTGTGCATGCTCAGACAACTAAATGCTGTGTAAGAGATGTGAGTGGAAGCCCAATATGTGCATTTCCCAAAGACTGCTTAAAAGGCACGAACTTGCACTTGAAGAGGTCTGTCTGTTTTTCTTTCCTTCTCTAACATATATTTCAGAAGTGATGGCTGAAGCTCCAGCAGCTGTTTTATATCTTAAGGGAAGGATGAAAGCCATGTGCCGGGAAGGTGGAACAGGAAGGGATCAAGTTTCCTCTTGTCACTCTGATGTCACTAACCAGGCCTAAGAGCTGCATCTTGGTGTCTCTATTACATGAGGGGGAAAATAAACACTGTTTGTGAGAGTTTCTGTAAACAGCTGGAAATGTCTTCTGGATTTAAAGCAAAATGGCTCTCCACTAATCAAGAAACAAGAGGGAGAAACTTGATTACAGGAGAGGGCTGCTGAGTAAGGGCAGAGACCAAGGTTTCCCCACGATAACATGGCACTCGCTTTTGAGCTAATGTGAACACCCGGTCTTTCCAGAACAGAAGGGTATAATCCTAGAGAAACTTCCAGAAGGAAACATACAGCAGGCTGTTACCAATAGGACAAAGGTCATATTGGCAAGCAATTCCTCAGTATGGATCCTGGTATCTAAACTCACAGTGAGGAGCCTGGTAGATGGTTTAGCAGTTAAAAATAGTTGCCCAAGCCTGATGAGGTGAGTTCAAGTCCTGGATTCCATGGTGGATAAAACTGAGCCCAGAAACTTATCCCCGACCTCCACACAGGCAGTGGTGCCTGTGTGCCGTGCCCCACATGAACAACAATACATTAAAAAACACACACACACACACACACACACACTTAAGTCTTCCTTTGCTGTTCAAGGGTCAACTGAAATGTTTGGTTGCATGAAGGCACAGAGGAATTTTGCAGATACTTCCTGGGGAAAAAAAAAAAAACTATTCTAGGCTGTTCTTTGGGAAAGACAGGTTCCAAGCAAGACAGTGTGCCAAATTGGAACAGGGAAACCAGCAAGCAGGCCTTGTCGTTAAGTAGGAAAGAACTGCTACCGCACGAAGCAAAAGTGAGAGCTACACAACAGTGGCGAGGGCGAGGCAAAAACTCAGATGACTAATGTGGGAGGTGGCTACGAGGCAGAGGTAGAGGAGAACTGAAAAGTGACTAAGGGCCCGCCTGGCTTTATGAAGGCACAAACATGCTAATTAAACCCAAGTGCTGGCATAGACTATATAAAGAAGGGGATGCCGCCATGTGAGGATTGAGTCAGGGCCTTGGTGTGCATTCAATATCTGCTAGTAGTGAGGCTGAGGCGGGATTATTTCAGACTAGGAGTTTGAGGCTAGCCTGGGCAACACAGTGAGACCCTGTCTTCAAATTAAAAAAAAAGGGGGGACCTTAAAAGTCACTGAGGATGAAGGATCTGGGAGAAAGGGGGTTGGGGAGCAGTGGAGAGGGAGAAAAGTGGGGAACCAGAATGTTTCTACACCCTAATTCCTGAGTATATGAAGAGATTTATGGTTGGGGGAGGGGAACAAATAAAAAAAATTTACCGCAGACAAAAACAATTTCACAAGCCATTCTGATTCAGATTTGTTGAAGTGTACATGGCGGCCACCTATGGAGCCTTTGATGAGAGGAGAGTCACTCAGAAGTCTGCTCACAATGCACGGCCAGCAAGAGGCAAAAGGACCATTTACTTGACAGGGCCATGGAAATGCTTACCACACGAACCATTCTGATGACCTGAGTTTGTCCGCCTGATACCCAGGTCAGTGTCAGAGCCAGAGGGGACTTGTAGAGCTGACCCTCCTGGCCAAGGCCAGCACAGGAGAAAGTGTCCAGAGGTCAGTCTGCTGGTAGTGGTCCTGAAGCTCAGTGAAACAGAAAGGAAGGGTAGAGATGGCTTTTTAATGCCCCTGACCGAGCTGATTCTGACTCCCAAGAGATGGAAGAGAAGATGCATAAGCACTTGCTAATAAATAAATAACAAAGCAAAAAATTTTAAAAAGAATAAAAATAATAAGGAATGCAACCAAATGTGTGAGAGCTTAGAGAGTTATAGTGCTGTCCTCAGCCACTGAGAGGTAGGGAGACTGCATGCCCGTGACTGCATTCTAGCCAATGCAGGGACCATGCTTATAAAGATATAAAGTTGTCTCTTTATATCTTACCCTCTCTTCCAAACCCAAGGCGGATTAAAGATCTGAAACTCAAAGCTAAAACACTAAGAACATGACAATATGTCTTTAATCTTAGGGGTTAAATAATATATCGAAACCAGAAACCACAAAACAAACCAAAACAAAACCTAACCCAGCAGACAGGGCTGCAAAGGTGCTGAGTGGGTAGAATGCATGTTTTGCAAGCATGTGGACCTACGTTCAAGGCCCAGAAGCCACACACAAAACACCAAGTCAAGCTAGGCATGGTGGCACACGCCTTTAATCCCAGCATTCGGGAGGCAGAGGCAGGCAGATCACTGTGAGTTGGAGACCAGCCTGGTCTACAAAGTGAGTCCTGAACAGTGAAGGCTACACAGAGAGACCCTGTCTCGAAAAACCAAACCAAATAAAATAAAATTAAAAAATAATCCACCAAGTCTGACCCATGCACTTTTGACCCCCAGCGTCAGGTAGGCAGACAAAGGAAGGCAGATCCCAAGGGCTTTCCAGATGGCCAGCTTAGTCTACTCATTGATTCCAGGCCAGTGAGAGGCCCAGTGTCATCTAGCCTCTGCATGCATATGCACACCTATGCACTCACGCATCCATGATCACACACACACACAGAGCCAACAGATGATGGAAACATTTTACATGAAACCAGACAACTTAAGCTTGACAAAGAAAAGGGAGAAGGACAACCTCCAAGGAAATATATTTTCATCACCTATAACTGAATGCTAACACATGAGATAACTGGTTTGGCCATCAAATGTGTGGATTGAAGACTGGGAAGCTGCAAGAAGGGAAACCGCATCCTGCGCACTGTCAGTGGGGCATCATCTTTTGATGCTTCTTCAGTGGGACGTGGCAAAGCCTACTAATTAAACACACCTCTGGGATATAACTCAAGCCAGAGAGACCCTGCAGACTGGCCCCCCCAGGAGAACAGAAGCTGTTCCAGTCTGCAGGGGAAGTAAAATGGGCTTGGGGGGAAACAAGTGACAAAACCAGGGCAGAACCAGAGTGGAGAGCCTTGAGAACAGGTGGTGGGAAAGGTTCAGGATGTGTGTAGCGAAAGGGAAAATGGAGAGGCTGCCTGTCTGGAGCAAGGAGAATCACCTCTTGAATCTCAAAAGGAAAAGGCTGGGGAAGAAAACACGGCACCTCGAGGAAAGCTTTCCACAACTGGAAGGCAGCGAATGAAAGGAGACTAGGTGTTGCTGATGAGCTAAGAGGCTCCTCTGGAGGCCTCCAAGGTGAACAATGCCACCCCCCACCCTACCCCCCGCAAGAGTGAGAGCTGATGTGTCTGACAAATATAAAGACTGTTGAAGCTGGCGTGATGCTGGCCAAAAGGTAAAGCCTGGAGCAACCTTTACATTCTGTCTTATGAAAAGAGAGGTGAACTTGACACCTGTGTGGGAGCTGGAGCCCAACACCTACATGCACTCACACACACACACACACACACACTTTTAAAATTATGAGTGTGAAAAAATAACTATATTGTAATGGGAGCCAAGATTGACACATTGGCTCTGAGGGTGGCATTAGGAAAACTAAAGGGATTTTGTGCTGACTTGTTTTGTTTTATACCAACTTTATGGTACTGGATACTTTGGAAAGGTATTCAAACCTTTTAGAGATGGTTTCTTTATCTGAGAAGAGAGTTTGATACTCTGCACATTGCTCCTGTGCCTCAATGCTGGGGACAGTTTCCAATAGGTGCTGATTAGAGCTGACTTAACTGTCATGCCATGAGCCACTCTGGGTTTGTGTGTGTGTGTGTGTGTGTGTATGTCTGTGTGTGCGTGTATTTGTGGTACACACACACAACTCTTCTGTAAGCAGTGTTTGTTTTGTTTATAAACATTCAGTAACTCAAAGCCACGGGTGATAAACCCATGCTTCTGAGGTCCTCCTATTCTGAGTGACCTCAAAAAGTAAATTCAGCTAAGCTGAAGCCAGAACCTCTCAAATCCACGTTGTGTTTCCTTGCACAGACCAGACTGGATAGTTTTAAAGCAGCCACTTCTGAATGCACACCCAGTCACAAATGCAGTAAGACTTGTGCAACATCCACGGCCCTGGATTCTTCTAACCCTTAACAAGTCAGGGGTCAAACACGAGCAAGCTCATGCCCTCTCACAGAGTGCTGGGCCATGAATAGCTTGGTACAAAAAATAAAACTGATGAATGTGTGTGTGTGTGTGTGTGTGTGTGTGTGTGTGTGTGTGTGTGTGTGTGTGTGTGTGTGGCGGGGGAGAGTTGCCAGGAGAGAGGGTAAAGGTTTACTCACTGTGAAACTTTAAAAGAGCCAGATATGATTTAATCAAGTTAGAATCTGAATATGCAAAAATGATCTGACAGGGCCTCTAAGGAGAGAAAAACCCTACAGTCAGGCCTAGGAGCTTGTCTAGTGAGGCTACAAGTCACTCCGAGGTATGAACAGAAACACATGCACATACACACACACACACACACACACACACACACACACATACACAAACATGCACAAAGGTATGCATACCAGCATGCACTTGTCTGTGCACAGTCACTCACCTTTTGTCATAGAGGAATAACTCAAGGCCTGGGAGTGAAAGACTCAATCAGATCAGATTTATTGCAACCGTTTCAACAAGAGCAGTGGGTAGAAGCACAGTGAGCAAACTCTTACAGGAAAAGCAGAGACCCGTGGCCCTCAGAGTGGATGGGGTCCTTTTAGGATTTGGAATGCGGTCCTATATTGACAAAGGGGCAGCTATGGAGGAGGAAGGATGACCAAGTGTAAGGGGTCATGAGGCCCTTTGCTTTGCACTGTGTGACATAGTCTAGGAATTTTTAAATCAAAGAAACTGTTTTTCAGGCTACTTATGTTGTGGTCAATAGAAAAAGAAAACAGGATTTGAGCTTTGATATCTTCCCTGGGGCGAAGTGTGTAGCGGTCACGCAGAAAGCAGCTGGGAGGAGAGTCCTTAGGCAGGTGAGAGTGGGCAACACCATCACAAGATCTGGTCAAGAGGGTCTAGATCAGTGGCTCTCACCGTTCCTAATGCTGTGTCCCTCTATTAAGTTCCTCATGTTGTGGGGACCCCCAACCATACAATTATTTTGTTGCTACATTGTAACCATAATTTTGCCGCTGCTATGAATAGTCATATTGATATCTGATATGCAGGACATATGGTATGTGACCCCCAAAGGAATGATCCTGACCCACAAATTGAGAACCTCTGGCCTTGAATGAAAGACAGCAAGGGGAGACAAGCATCCTTGTAGCCCTCAGGTTCTGTTCCTGAAGTGTGTCCGGGCCACCAGCAGGAGATGGAGACTGAGAACAGATGTCTCTAGACTCAACAGGTCTGGGTGAAGGTCCCGAGCCCCACGGAAGCTGTGACTTAGTATATAGACATATATACCGGTACAGACAGGCAGGAGCTCAGAGAAGACCCCGGGACTCAGCAGAGGAAGATGGAGGTCCAGGCTTGGATGCAGAAACAGCAGATATAAAGGAGGAGGAGCCTTATGGGGTAACCTCATTGACACCTCTCAGGTGCCAGTGCCTGATGTTAGGTTCCAGCCGAAGATTTGTTAGAGCCGAGGGCATGATAGGGTCTGAAGTGACATTTCAGCATGCCCAGACAAAGAAGGAGCCTTCTTTTTAAAGCCTTTCAGAAGGAGGTGTGGACAGGGCAGGCACTGCACCACAGAGAAATAGGTGAAGGGCCCTTTTCATCACCAAATTAGGTTCAAAGGCACTAAGGGGCGGGAGACTGAACTTCAAGGAAATTCTTAGGTTAACAAGTCATGGAAGTTTCTGTCGAACAATGGTTATTATATGACCTGCGGGACATGGCATGCAGGACATATGAGCTGGTTAGTTTGTGAGCTGTGTGATACGACAGTGGTCAGATTGCCTTTGACCCCAGTCAGCAGAGGGGTTGAGTGTGTCCTTGTTCAGGAGAGACAAGTCCTTTGCTATGTGATGAGACACCTACCAGCCAGCACCTTAGGTACAGGATACACATATCTGTACCAAACCCAAACTATCTGTGGTAGTTCAGAGTACAGTGTAATGTGATGAGAGAGAGAGAGACAGAGACAGAGAGAGAGAGACAGAGACAGAGAGACAGAGACAGAGAGAGACAGAGACAGAGAGACAGAGAGACAGAGACAGAGAGAGACAGAGACACAGAGAGAGACAGAGAGACAGACAGACAGACACAGAGACAGACAGAGAAGAGAAACAGAGAGAGATAGAGACACAGAAAAACAGACACTGAGAATCTGGTATGTTTCTGGTACCCTTTCCAAGTAGGCATGCCAAGTTCTACTCACTCCTGTGGGAGGGTCTACATCTCCTACTCTGTCCCCAGCATATCTCCTACTCTGTCCCCAGCACTTGATCGAGGGTATCCTGGATGTCCTAGGTACATTTTCTCTCCCCCTCTTTCTTTCTCATCCCTTCATTTCTAGTTGAGGACACTCACCCTACACCACAAATGTGTGGCCAGAAGCTCAGGACAGGGACAGAACTAACTTATGCATGGCAAAGTTAGGTGGAATTCTCCATCTACCCCAAGGTAGAACTTTCAAGGGAGCCCTCCCGGCCACCATACTGCCAGTGAAGAAACCGAGTCTTCCCAGACTCTAGAGCTGACTTTAACCCTCACAGAGCCCTGGCTTTGTACCCAGCTAGTCCACTACTGGGTGTCCCCTACCCTAAAATCTGCCTTGAGTCTGGGACATAGTCTTCCCAGAGAGGCCAGTCCTAGCTCCTCAGGTCCCTAGAGCAAAATGTCATTCCAGCCCATTCTCCTACTGTCCCTTTCTGTCCTGGAGACCCCGACACCCCCTTACTTTGATCCCATCCTCAGCCCCATAGCAGGAAGCCAGACCCTTACCTCCGCACTGGGGGCGCAGGCAGCCTCCTTCAGGAGCCTCCAGGCAGCAGTGCCTGAGCCTTGGTGCTTCCTATTTATTTGTGCCACGTCGGGAGGAAACAGAGAGCAGAATGAGGAAGCGCCAGTCCCTTTCACAAGCAGCTCAGCCTACTTCTCAGAACTGCGGACATTAAGTTTCTGATAATAGTCACGGCATTTATTTCTGCCAGGGAAACTTGCATCCTGCTGCCCCCTGGTCGCAGTCCAGGAATGGCCTCCTCCAAGGCGCCTTCCCTGACTCCTCTGGAGGGAGCAGACACAGGGGGCAGTAACCACCTCCTTGCAAGTGTGAGCCCAGAGCCAGGCAGAGCTGGGGTGGGCCCCAAGGGCACCACCTCTCATCAAGTGGCCTTATGCAAATCACCTAAAGGTGGCAGGTTCAAGCCTTGGGACCCCTTGTGGTATTTTTCTAGAAGTACCTACAATCCAGAAGGGTTTTGAGAGAACACCACTGATATAAAAAACCTAAGCTCACACCCCTCTGTATGCAGTGGAAGCTTTGGCCACTATGCTCTTCCCCCAACTTGGTCTTCAGAGAAAGTGGGGGTCGGCCTCCACTGACCTTCCCCAGTGCTCAGCCATGGCCCAGAGGAGGACCTCATGCATGGATATAAAGTCAATGAATCAATGAATGAACGAAAGAATGAATTCCTCTGAGGCTGGTGAAATTACGGTGAAGCCAGTGAGTCACTCCCTAGGGGCGAAATTTAAAGGTACACTAAAACTTAGTCATATAAATGAGTGATATTTTAATGCAATATGGTAAAAATAAATAATCAATGAGTGTAAAAATACAAGGGATGAAGCGTCATCCTTTAAAAAAAAAAAGGCAGCATCAGTGACACACTGGTCATTTCTCATGTCCTAATACAAAACTACAGAGGCAGGAGGCCAGAGAGGTAAGGAGAGGGGCCCCTGGGAAGGGAACAGGAGTCAGCTCAGAATGAGCAAGGAGGGTCAGGCACAGGCTCAAAGCCACCTACTGTGCTCTGTCCTGACTGTTCTTTCCTTGGAGATCGCTGTGTTCAGATCTTACACATTTAATCTACAGCGGTACAGACACCTGACTTTCAGACACTGGAAGGTTTTGTTTTAACCGATATTTTCTTTTATTCGACAGAAAACGGAAGTCAAGAATATCGCAGGCTACCCGGTAGTGAGTGACACAGTCCATGGGGTACACAGCAGGTGGATGGAACGCCCTTGGTTTGCAATGGTGTTTAATTAACTGCTTAGTAAATCCTTTTGGCCTGTGTAATAGCTATGCTATGTTCACTGGCAGCAAATGGCACGGGGTAGGAATTGTGTGGCGCCCAACAAGCCTTTTGTTGTACACGTGGGATAGCCACACAAGGCAGGGGGCCTCTATCTGACAACTGGATCTGCCATGCTTTGTGGCCTTGAAATTTAGAGAGATGAGTATCTCTTCACATGTTGCCTAACTGCTTCTCCAAATACCTCAGTGTTTGGGGAAAATGAATGTGTCATCCAGATGGCCCTTAAACTCAGTCCCAATGCATACACGGTCACGTCCGCCATCCCTACCTACACAGGACACTCCAGCACGTAAAGCTGACAGGAAATCCCTTGATCCTTTACTTGTACCCCAGTGACAACATGTCTTTCTTGGCAACCTGCTAGTTTTGAAAACAGTGTCAGACTAGTGACCTGTCAAGTCTTTGTCCCCCACGCTCCTGCTGCCTCTTCTAGACAGCCACTCCTTTCTTAACAAGGAACGGGCAGAGATAAACTGCCCTTCTCCTATGAAGTTCAGGTCCCACTCAGTCTCGAATCTTGACTCAAAGTGAAAATGAACACAGGTGGTTAGTGGCCAAAAAGGCCATTTAGAAGAACATCCCTAGAAACAACAAAAGGTATGCTATGCCTAAGCCATCCAATATGTCTGCAGGTCACTTTATTAAATCAAAAGTCCCTGGTGCATTTTTGTGAAGTGTCCTATGGCTTGCAGAATACAGCCTTGGAAATGTCAGATTCTGTCTTAAAGCAAAACCTACACTTACTAATCTACTGTAGTTTACCCAAGGGATGGGTTTTTAATGTCTTCATTTATTCACACATGTCTTGTTAGTTATAACTAGTGACTTGACCAGCCTAGAGTCACCTGAGAAAGGAGTCTAAAAGGGGACCTGTCCAGACTAGATGGGTTTGTCATCACTGTTCCTTTGCTTGAGACAGAAGCTCACTAGGCAGCCCTGGGTGGCCTCCAACTCAGAGATCAGCCTGCCTTTGCCTCCACAAGGCATGAGCAAGCGCACCAACTGTCTTGACTGTTAATTGATGCAGGAGGGCCCAGCAGCATTCCCTGGGTCTTGAACTGTGGAAGAGGTTAGGTAAGCGTGAGCCTATGAGCCACCAGCACACAGTGTTCTTCCACTGTTCACACTTCTGCATGAGTTCCCGCCCTGACTTCCCCTCAGTAAAGGGCTGTGACCTGAAACAGGCTCTTTCCTCCCCTAAGTTGCTTTGGTCATGGTACTTGTCACAGCACGAATAAAGTCAGGACAACACCCACACACCTGTTCATGTTTTTGACAAATCAGACACACAAACACTGCAGCCCTTCACCACCTCTCACACCTCAGTATCAAGGACACCAGCTTTTAAAGTCTTAAGGACCAGAACAAAGCTCACCAGGGAAGACAAAGCACAGGCTAGGTGCTCCTCTACTGTGTAAAAATGCAAGTTTGCTGCAGCACAAAGCTTGCTGCCAGGATCAAGCTAATTCCAGTTGTCACTGGTCTAAACACACTCGGGGCCACAGGAACCACACATAGCACCACACTAACATGGGCAGGACGGATGCATGTGGCATGGCTGAAGCTCCCAGTGGCTTTGATACTCTAGGCAGTCGTAGGTATGTGATAGAAATGTCTCACTAGCTGGTTTCCTGGCCTAGCCAACACACTTCTGTCTGCAGGACAGTGAGAGAGCAGTGCCGCCCACTGTTGAGTGACAGGTCTGAATCCCCTAAGACCTGAGCTCTGAGATCAGTGCTCTACCTTACTGTCTCTTGTCACACTTGGGCCCTGGTATCCTCTGGGGACTGTTACAGAATTCCCTGTACTCCACCTTGGTAAAGACACCCAAGTAGTTTTCATCTCTGCCAATTAACTCACCACATTTATGTCTGTTGTAAACGGGGGGGGGGGGGGGGGGGGGGGGGGGGGGGGAAGCCACCATGGAAACAGAGCCCACAACCTACACAGCTTGCTGTCGAGGAGGGCAGCGTCCAGGATCTCTGCATCACAGGGCATTTCCAAACCTGCTCTCTTCCTCACTCTCAAGTGGATGTCAGCGTGGGGTGGGTGGCAGAGGATGGTGATGTCCAATCTGTTCTGTCTGGCAGCTGGAGGCAGACTGGGCTGTCCCTCAGCATTGGTTCCATGGACTTGTCCCATGAGCAAAGCCTCTGCAGTGGCATGCTGAAGAGTTAGCAGGGGGAGGTGAGAATCCCCTGTCAGGAACATTCGGGGGGGGGGGGGGGGAAGAGCACTGCAAAGGAAGGCCAAAGACTTTCTTCTGGTCCTCCAAGTTTCCTGTACATCACATCAGAGGTACATGGTTCAATCTATGGCAGCCCGGAAGGCAGGCCGAGCCTAATTTTTTTGTTTTGTTTTGTTCTCTCTGTCTCTGCATCTTTGTCTCTCTCTTCCTCTCCCCTCCCTCCCTTCCCCCAACTCCCTTCCAGGAAGCCCACTGCTGTACAGGCATAGCTTGCAACCCTCCACCCTGGCAGGGAAATCCCTGGCTGGAGTGGCCAGAGAGAAGCTTCTGACCTTGAGGATTGTCTGTGGCTGGAGAGGACAGGCTTAAAGGACGTCTGTCTGCACCTCTTTCCCTGAACTTCATCTTATGCTTGGCAGGGGCAACAATCTAGATATAGCCACCAGGTGCCCAGGTGGAGGAGCATTCTCAGCGTGGAGGCCACAGGGAGGTGGCTAGTGCTTGCTGGCCCTCAGCTTGGCGCCTCTGTGGATTTAGGACTTGAAGAGGCCAGCTGGGCTCAGAGATTTCCAGCCTGGCAAGGATACTGCCACCGGCGAACTTGGACACTTCATTTATTGCCCCAGGAAAAACCTAACCCCATGCCTACCAAGATACTCACCCTGACAAGGGGTTGGGTTGTGGTTAAGACTTGTACATTTCTTGGGCCGAGGCACGTACCAAAGTCTGCCTAGATGGTGTCATGAGGGAAGACTGACCTCCAGCCCAGATCTGGGCCCAGCCAATGATTGCTCTGAGGTTTCTGCGGGGCACTGCCATCTAGGACTTGGTACCCTGGGCTGTCATGCTTTTCTGCATCTTTGTGTTCCTGGCCAATAACTCTATGCCTGGATCCCTCTCTGAAACCTTGGCCTGAGATCTTCAAGATGCACCCTCAGGTGACGTGTCCTCAGGGAGAAGGAGAAAAGTCTTGAAGACACTTGTCCCCTTTCCAGTTCTAGCCCTCACCCCAGACCTTCCTCCTTCCTTTCCAGGGCCTCCCCAGACGCCTGGAACTTTTGTTCTGGGCTCTCTCAACACTGAAGCAAGCCCTGCATGTGCTGACTCACCCGACGACCCTCCTCCACCTCCCACAGGGGAAACAGTAGAGAAATAACCATGTCCTCTGAGTTTGGTTCCTTGTTCCCACCACCCAGTGACAATCAGGGGCCTAGCACCTTTGTCCTTTGGCACTTCCCTCAGTCGCCCTAACCCTGGGCAGCTCAGTTGAGCCCCTGACAACTGAGATCCCCTTTCTTTGAGTATGCGAAGATGGGTCTCAGCCTTGGGTCTTCCTGCAGGAGCGTCCAGGCACGGAGCCAGGCACATTTTGCACGCGTCTCCCGACCCTAGTCAACTTAATCTGAACTGCCTTCACAGACACATAGAATTATCTCTCCATGATGATCCTGAATCCAGCCCAGTTGACACACAGCTGGACTGCCTGCAGGGACCTCTGACCTCGGTGGGACTGCTGGTCACAATGGGACCGCTGACTGTGGGACTGCTTGACTTATAGCTCCCCGATTAAAGCAACTCGGCACTGTAAGTGAGGGCACAGTGGAACCACTGGACTAGATTTGCTTCAGGTTTGTTTAAGATGAAATTGCCAAGGCTATCCCTCAGGAGGCAGGGAGAGGAGCAGCAAGGAGGGGAAGCCATCAGATTTTAGGCGTCAGCAGGGCTGGGTATTTGAGCTGACATACTGTTGCTGTTCCCATTGACTGGAAATTCGAGGTCTTTGCCCAAGGTAGTTGACCTTTGGGGCTGATTAAGGGAAGTTTCTCGTAAACAGAAACCGCCTTAAGATATCTATTTCTTCCAGTAAACAGAAACCTGCCTTTAGGCTTGTTTATCCAATAACATTTTTTTTTCTGATTACTCAGCCAAAGCCCTTCTGTTTAGGACACTGCCACCCGCACTGCCATTTTGGGGTGCTGATTTGAACCTAACAGGCACAGTGTCTGTTGACTGTCATTTAAGCACCCCTTGTCACTTCTGAAAAGGGGAGTGTATACAGAAGGCATAGTAAGGCGACATTCCTAAGACTATTTAATTTTGCTTAGTCCCAACTATGTGCCCTTAAGAGAGGGTGAGGCATCTCTGATTCATCGCAGATATGTTTGTGAGGTCCCGTGGGGGCCGCTGATGCCTGTGGGATCCCACGGTGGTCATTGATGCCTGTGAGGTCCCCCAGGGTCACTGACTGATGTCACATACAGAATGGTCTGGCAAGAGGGTGGAAATGGGCACAGATCCATCTCCTCCTTGCGATCTTGCTTTGAAGGTCACAGCGTTCGGCTCCTCTCTGCCGGGGACTTAAGTTTTTTTCCACATAACTGAAAAAAAAATCTATACTATATTTATATCAAAGTATTTTAAATTGTAGACATATTATAGGGTGCACATCTCAAGTGTGTGGCAAATATTTAGACGCCTACACACCCAGATATTATCCACCATCAGGACAAGAAGTAGGACACTCTAGTCCAAGGTGGCATCGCAGGTCCCTGCATAGTCACTCTCTCTAATAATGGTGGCTACTGCTCTGCTTTCTCTCACTGCACAGCAGCTGCACCTGCTTTTGAAAAGACTGTGAGAAGATATACAAAAGTTAATATTTTTGTTGCTTTCATGTGCACAGCCAGTGCCTTATGTACACTTGGATGACTCAGTAACAGTCCCCACCACCCACCTCAACAACTTTCCCATCTCTCCCAATTGAAACAACGTAGCAGTGTGCCATTTCTCCTCTCTGTCCACAGAAATCACCATTCTACTTTCTGCCTCTGTAAATTGGACTACTTAGGGGCCTCATCTAAGCGGCATCACACTGTGTCTGTTCTTTTGTGCCTGGCTTATCTAACTTAGAATAAGTTCCCCAGGACTCATCCAATAGTGGCCTAGGTCATAATGTTCTCCATATGTAAGTGATTAGTACAGTGACAGTGGTGGCAAAAATGATGGTGGTTGTCATCTCTAAAGGAAAAGCCAATTCCCCAAACTCCAAAAGGCAGTCCAGCTATCCAGGAAAGAACTCTGCCTGGACTAGAGTAGGGTTTCTGGTGGTCAGATAAGATCCAGAATTTTTCACAACTCTTGAAACTGGTTCCCATTTGCCAAAGGGAGTCGTGGTTCCCCTTACTTCTGACAGAAGGGACAGGCCGCTGTCATTGGTGCCAGGCTCCTTCAACATCACAAGGACATGTTATATCATCCTGTCCATTCTCACCTCCTCCCTGTACCCTAACCTCCCTGCAGTTCATAGCTTTCCCTCCCCCCAACTACTCATTCTCCTTAAATCCCTGCCATCCCTGGGATGCTCCGCCCCCTTCCCTCTTGCTCTCACTCTATGCCCTGCTCCTGCTTCTCTCACCATGTTTTCTCCATCCTCTCTCCCCTGCTATTCTCCCTCACAGATAGCCCTGGCCAGGTCCAGTCTGCTCACCATGTTCAGTCCACTTCTTCCTCTCTCTGCACTGGATTCTTTCAGATGCCTCTGGTCTGTCTGTCTGTCTGTCTGTCTCCCTCTCTCTCTCTCTCTCTTTCTCTCTCTCTCTCTCTCTCTCTCTCTCCCTCTACCTCTCTCATATCTACAGTAAAATTCTTCCTCTTAGCCATATCGTGAGTGACCATGTCATCAGTTTATACATGATAATAGCGATGAAATTGGTGTTGATAATGATGATGGCAGTGATGATGGCCATGGTGGTGACAAGGATGAGAGTGACGGCAGTGATGATGCTGATGATTTCCAAGTGGTGATTTTCAAAATTACTGATTTAGAAGCTCATGTCATCTCAGGTGTGATCAGTATGAGCTCTGTAACATCGCTCTCTACATGTCCCTGACAATCTTTCAGGCACCGTGAGGTAGGTGCCTCGGTCTCATCTTGTTGGTGGTTTTGCTCCAGCCTTGGACTCACTCCAACATATTCAGATTCTTCGTAGTGTAGAGTCAGGAATCCTCATAGTCTCTGCTGGTAACCCCTGCTCTTAGGTGCCTTGGTGGACAGAGACACTGAATGAATGAGTCAGTGAGTGAGAGAATATCTTCATAGCAGGTTCACACTGATCCTGCCAATTTCAATCCATGCCACAGGGTTGCTGTGGGTTTCTCTCTGTTTCGGTCTATCACTTTCTTCTGGGTCAGCCATGAGGAAAAAGATTTCCGTCATCACACACACACACACACGCACACACACGCGCACACACGCGCACACACACACGTTCCCATCCCCGGTGGGCTGCTATCTACCATCTACCAGGGCAGGATTGCACTTGCTGAAAGTCAAACTAAAGTGGAAACTCCTAATGCCACCACAATGTGAACTGTTTTGGAAATGCAGCACTTACAAAGCCAGCTTGTGGTGACACACAAAAGGTTGTCCCAGCATTCAGAAGACAAAGGCAGGTGGATCTCTATGAGTTAGAGGTTGTCTGGTCTATATAGCAAGTTCTAGGCCAGCCAAAGCTACTCAGTGAGATATTGTCTTTTAAAAAAAATGGTTACAAGTTAAAATGGGACTTTAGGGTAGACCTGTTCACAGGACTGGTGTGATTATAAATACAGGATGTTTGAACACAAAGACAGTACAGAGTGAAGGTGACCATGAACTGGAAAGACACAACTATAATCTGAGGGCCACGAAAGATTGTAGGAAAAACCAGAAAATACACGAGACTGCATGAATTCTTTGGAGCTGTCTGGGAACTGTAGTCTTACTATCACCTTGACTTTAGACTTCTGGTGCCCAGAAATCTGTGGCTGACAGACTTTTACTGTTTAAGCCACCCAAGTTCTTTTTTTCCTCCTTGTTGTTGCATTAAGCAGCTCCAGGACACTGAGACACCCACCCACTCACATCAGTCCTGCTATCAGTGTACTTCCTCCCAGCATGCCACAGGGTAGCCTGATGACTTCAGCTGACAACACAAGTGGGAAAGAAGAAGGACATCTGGAAACAGAACTTGAATTCAAACCCACCTGTGTCCCGAAGGCCATAGGCCATATCCTGTGTGTGTGTGTGTGTGTGTGTGTGTGTGTGTGTGTGTGTGTGTGTGTGTGTGTTTGTTTATTTGTTTATTTAGAGACAGGGTTCCTCTGTGTGGCCTTGGCTGTCCTGGACTCACTTTGTAGACCAGGCTGGCCTCGAACTCACAGAGATCCGCCTGCCTCTGCCTCCTGAGAGCTGGCATTAAAGGCGTGCACCACAGCCACCAGGTACCATATACTTATTTAATTCTGTTCTTTCTATGGAATGTCAAAATAAGCCTATTAGTTAGTAGATCTTTTAAAAAATGTTTTTGCTCTTGAGGGTGGAATTCATCTCCTTGGCCATGTTAGACAAGAGCTATATCCCCAGCAAGCAGGTAGAATATAGTAATCGCCACAGAAGTTTCTGGTGTACTGTGGCCTACAGACTATAGGTTGATATTGAAAAACTTAAGTACGGCCAGGGAAGGTGGCTCAGTGTGCTGAGACATTTGATCCCAACCTGAGTTTAACCCCCCAGGATCACACAGTGGAAGGAGAGCACTAACCCCTCCAAGGTGTCCTCTACCTCCACAAAGGCCCTCACTCCACTAGATAAAGAATCAAAACCATAATAATATTTAAGGGGTTAGAAAAATCAAAAGAAGGAGAACAATTTATGGCATAGAGAAATTACATGAACTTATGAAAATTCCAGTTTTTAAGTAGTGCTTCCTTGGGGCTACACCCATGCTCGCTATGAATTCCCCCACCATGGAAAAGTCCTGGAGTTGAAACAAAGATGCTGTGACCTGCACAAGCATATTTGTCCCCTGGTCCTTTATGAAAAAGTCGACCAACCCTGTTCTAATGTAGACATTTGAACTGCATCTTTTGCAGTATAACAAAAGAGATTTCCACCTGGGGATGGGGGAGAGCAGGAAAGAGCCCCCAGGGACAGGGCTGGGCACTGAATTGTGAAGGGGGACATATAAAATGCTGACATTTATTAACCATTCATTTACCCAGCAAGCACTGAACTCCTGCTGTGTACCTGTCAGGAGATATGGACATGCTATAGAATTTACAATGCAGAGTTGGCTGTACACAAACCTGTCCTATGGACCAAGAGGACCCTACCCAATAGCAGAAGCCTGTGGAAGCCAGGGGTATGCTCCTGGGAAATCCAAGCATATGGCACAGAAGAGGTGACCCCTGGAACTGGATGGTGGAAAGACCCGGGTTCTTGGAGATTTTGCCCAACGTTTCAACATTCCTGGTGTCCATTGAGTCTTTTGGAGACTTGAGGGCCAGGACAGGACTAACCCAGACTCCCTTCCTCTCACACTCTAGGTGGTACCACCAGCTTTGGAACTGAGGCCGTGTTCCTCTCATGGTCCTCAAAAGGCCAAGAGCACACATGGGGTCTTGGGATTTCTGTCCCTTTCCCCCTGTGAACGGCACCTCCTGGAACTTTTGGAAGCACCATGGCTATGCCGAGGGAGGCCCAGCTTGGCCTCGTGTCCACGGGACCTTTGCCTCCCACCCCCCAAAGCCTGTTTAATCATCTTCCAGCCACTGCTGAAGATGCTTACACTCTGCCCTTCTTGTTAGCCTAACAACCAGTAAGGAGCCGGAGATGTATTGTTAATTTCTTATCCCACACCAGGTACATGCATGCATGATGTGCTAGGCTGCACAGGCAGGGCAGCACGGGACAGGTCAAGTGGGAATGGCACATTGTCCCAGGCAGGATGCCAACCGACACAAATGGTTTCCCTCCACGGATCTCAAGAGTCACAGGCTCTTCCGAAGGTCCTCTGTGTCAAACACTGGCTCCCCGGGTGGATCTTATCTGGAAAGTGATCGCCCTCTTTGTGTTTTTCAATTTTATGGTATCTGAGTAGACTTCCCTTTTCCCTCTTGAGCAACTGTAACTACTAAACCTCAATTCTTTATCTGCAGAGCACGGCAGCCCTCGGCCTGCAGATGCTCGCACAAAACGGTGGGCACCCAGGCCCTTTACCTGCTCTGTCTCGCTTCTGTGATCAGGTCTGAATGTGCGTCCATTCCACTAGAGATTTGGATACCAGTCCTCATCAGTGACCCACCTGACACCCTCTCGGGCCTTCATTATGTCCCTGCAAGCTTCCTGTTACACCTTTCAGCCCTGCAATCCTTCCTCATAGGACTTCCCACCAGGCTTTCCAAAGTTCACTCTTTTTTTTTTTTTCATGGAAAATGTTAGCATTTAATTAACCTCCTCAGGCAGCTTTAAGCCACCAGGACACAGGCACCTCCAACACCCTCAATCTTCTCTTCAGCTCTTCTGCTAAAGAATTTGGCCTTCACAATGACTGGCTGCTGAGGGAGCTTGCTCTTCCCCAGAACTTTGTAGTAACCCACAACATCAATGATGGGAGCAACTCCAGTCTTGTTTTTTGCAGCACTGACTCGTGTCTGCTCACTGACCAGTGTCCACAGCTTACCCAGGTTGTCAGTTGGGCAGAAGCTCTGGTTCCTCTTTAAGTGGTAATGCCTCATACCAACTTTCCCAAAGTAACCTGGGTGATATTTGTTAAAGTTGATCCTGTGGTGATGCGTGCACACAGCACTCCTGTAGCCTCCAGGGTGCTTGCGGTGCTTACTGATGCGGCCGTGACCATGGCTTACGTGGCCCCAGAGTTTTCAGGTCTTCCTCAGTCTGGATGGCATGGCAGCGGCAGAAAGGAAAGAGCCCAAGGTTCACTCTTAAAGGTAGAACACAAGACATGCTTCCAATGTGTTTATGTAGGACTCTGTTCCCACATGCAACAACTGACTCCTCTGTGGCCACACTCTGGCTGTTTAACTACCACAGGCAGAACATACCCTGCTGGAAATACTTGGGACCAGAAGAGTTAGGAATAGTCACACGCATACAATAGTCACACACATACATTAGTCACACACAAACAATAGTCACCCACAAACAATAGTCGCACGCATACAATAGTCAGTCACACACATACAGCTATCTAAAGGGCAGGCCCAATTCTGTACGGGAGGCTCACTAGTGCGCATCTTATACACAATAGCCCTTTCCAGAATCCTAAGTGTCCTTCGGCCTGATCCACAGTGCAAAGCATGAGATTTCCCACTTATAACACCATGCCAGCCCTTTGTAATATTTCAGTTTGGACTTTTGGGTTAGGCTTTCATAACTCGAATTCATCTATTTAAACCTACTTAACTCCTGCTGCATCTCCTCCCTCTCACACCATGGGCTGTCACCTTTGATCAACATCCCTTACCTGCCACCAAACTCAGGACTGATGCCTTTGTGAGCCTCAGAGCTCCAGAAGTTCTGAATCTGCCTAACTTCCTGTGAGCAGGATTGTGGGCACCTCCTCTTGCTGGCATCTGGTTTTAAAACTCTAATGTTTTATAATTTACTCTGTGTGTATGTGTGTGTGTGTGTGTGTGTGTGTGTGTGTGTGTGTGTGTATACATGAATATATGGGTTCATAGAGTATATATGGGTGTGCAAGCACATGTGTGCACATGCGTGTGGAGGGTGGAGGTCAACCATATGTGTTGCTCCTCAGAAGCCATTTGCTTTGTTTTGTAATGCAGGGTCTGTTACTGAGATACGCTAGGGTTCCCCCATTAGGCTAGGCTGGTGGCCAGTGATCCTCCGGGGCCTGTCTGTCTTTCCCTACCTCCCCAGGTTGACAAGCACTCATCACTACACACTATTTTTTTCGTTCTTAAAGATGGGTCCTAGGGATTGAACCCGGTCCTCACACTTGCAAGACAAGAGCTTTACCCCCTGAGCAGCTCCTCAGCCCTAGAGCTTTCCATCAGGTGACTATTACACCATGACCTGAGCGGACTTCAGTACCGAAAATGTTCAAATGGCCAGCTGATTTGTACACCATCTCTGTGGACCCATGATAAAACCCTCAGTGAAGTTACAGCCACGGCCACAGCTCTCTAACAAGCTAAAATAACAAAACCAAAAACTGTCCCTGCTCTCTGGAACCAATGTAGGAGCTGTCAGGAGGTGCCTGTCTATTGAGAGGGACTGGCCATTTTCCTGATCGATGAGTGTGCCCGGCTGACAGCCTCGAGAGAACTCACATTCGTGGTGGCACCTTGAGCATTTCACTTAAATTGAAATGATCCCCAGCTCCACTTAAAACAACAGCCAGTGCCCTGTCCCTGCGTGTGACTTTAAGTGGAATTGGGGATTATCTCAGCAGGGTTATTCTGTCCCACACAGCCATTTTATATGATGGCACATCCATGGGGACAGCCGTGTCATAGAGACACGGGCAATAATACTGAGAACCATATGCATAGGCAGTTAAGCTTCTCTCCCTCCCAAGTATGGCTGGAGACAAGGAGAAAGAGAAAAATTGCAATAGATGGGTTGCTGAACTTTCAAGTTTCCACTCAAGAGATACTGGTCTTACAATCATTAAAAACTAGCAATGTTCTGGTTGCAGTGGTACATGTATTTAATCCCAACACTTAGGAGGCAGAGACAGGGAGATCTCTGAGTTTGAGGCCAGCCTACATAGTAAGGTCTACACAGTGAGACCCTGTCCAAAACAAACAACATAGCAGTTTGCTAAATGCATCCAGGAGGACTGAGAGAAACCAAAATGGAGCCAGAATGAAGCCAGAGCTAGAGGGAAGAAGAATTGGGACTTCAAGGGGATGGGGATGTGTAAATCTACATTCCAGGGGACTTCGGGACTGTGGTCAGGATTGGGGGCTTAGTGCTATGGGTACTGAGAGGATGTGAGTTTCGAATGGGTGGTTCTTGCAATTGATTAGCTTTAGAAAAGATGGATCTAGTCACTGTGCTGAGAAAGGGGAGGGGGTTGGGAGGGGGGAGAGTGCATCACCAGCTGGAAGGTAGCACTGACCAGTTGGGACCCTGGTAGTAACAACAGGGAAAATCAAATGGATTCTAGATGACCTTAATGACCAAATTCATAGAATCTGGTGGTCACACACCGTCCAAGCCATTGAGGAGCTGGCAAGGGCAGTTGCCAGGTGGATAGATGGCAGTACTCTCCTCAAGGTGGAGAGCTGGAGAGGCTTGGGCTGGACAAAGGCTTGCTTCTCAGCTGCCAAAAGCCGGGACTGGCCTCTACATGATGATGTTCTCCTTAGGGTCTGTGATAGAACTGGTTCCCCTAGCACCAAGAGAGCAGGTCCACACTCTAGGCTTCAGCATCCCTCCCTCCTTCCCTACTCCTCACTGGCCTACCTCATTGGCCTCTACCTGGGCCAATAGTTCTTCCCAGCCCAGTAGGTGCCCACCATGCATCTCCCTAATGCAGAGACATCTGGAGCCATAATGGAAAACTTCAGAGGAGGCCTGAGTCCCTGTTCCTAAAAACCACCTGATGTTCTTCAAGGAGCCTGTCAGCAGCCAATCTGAGCACAAACAGACATGACAGCTGCTCTCTGACTGGATAATCCCTGCACTGACAAGAAGCAATAATTCCTCTTCCTACACAGGCCTCAGGCAAGAGAATCAGAGCCAAGGGACCCCCAGGAGTCAACAGTGGCAGGAGTTGAAGTACCATAACTCAGGCTGGGTAAGCAGGCTCCTCCACAGGGAAAGCAGGCTCCTCTTGAGGAAGAGTGCTTCTTCTGGAAGCTAAAGGCACAGTATGGAAGTGATCTGGGGTGACGTGGAGCAGGGTGCGTCTCCTCATCTCGAGTTTTTGTGCCAGAGACCTCAACATGGGAAGAGGGATGCAGGAATAGAGCTGTCAGGAGCCAGCGGGTCCCCACTGGAGGAAGCCATGCTAGTCTCAGAGAGATGAGTGGCCATTGAGGGAGGACCCTGACAGCAGCCACAGCCATGGGGAGCCCTCCTGTCTTAAGTGAGAGCTAAGGATTGAGTCTGTCTGCATTGCCAGCTGAGGGCAGGTGACTGAAACGTGGGGGCTAAGGATGACATTCTGTGGGATGGAAGGCTGTGCTCCAAGCAAGGCTGTGTGGACTCTAGGAGGGATTCTAGGCGTGTCCTGGCCATGCAGATTCACATGGCTGCCTCAGACAGCTGCAAGAAGTGTGGATGTGCTAATGGGAGCTGAGAGAAGCAGGTATGCAGAGCTGGCGGGAGAGGGCAGGCCAGAGAGAGCAGGTGGGGCTGGGTCTTGGCTGCATGAACAGCCTGAGGCAGGTTTCTAGTTGGCTGAGAACCTAACAGAGGACAGAGGTGGAGGTCCACAGGCCCTGGTATCCTCCTGTGAATCCCCAGCCCAGGCATCATCGGCAGGAGACTGTTCAGGACACACATGGTGCCCAAACTTTGTTCTTGGGTTCATATGCCTCTCTCTCCCCCATAGAGAGCTGCTTCTCCTCGGTCTACCTGTGGCTCTGGCTGGAGATCCGCTCGGCTTATTCCTAATTGCATCGTTTGATTCCTTCAAATTGATAATCACCCAAGCACAACACAGGAAGTGGTGAGCATGTGTCCTGGAATGATTAGCATCTTCTTGGGGAGCTGGGGACACACAGTCATGCACACCGGATGGATGGAGGGACAGTTACTATCTGGGAGGAGGAAAATGAGAAGAGCTGAAGTGAATTCGGATTGTGTGGGCTCACAACGTTGGGTTCCAAGGTGACTAAGGTAGCTTCCATCTAGAGTTTCTCGGAGACTTAGCCCTGGCACAATTTCTTCCTTCCAGCCCCAATGATCAGCAGATTTCTATGCAGTTCTCTGGAAGCTCCATGGTCCTCTGGGTCGCCCTCCTTTTTCAAGAGGTCCCTCAGTTGTGGCCTCCAGGGCTCATATCTCCTCATATAAGGTAGCATGAGCCAAGCATCTTTTTATATTATCGTGGTGGTTCTCCTACTGAGCACCTGAGGCTTCCTGGTGGGGCTAAGAAAACTGGCTGGCTGTGGCAGGCACCAGGGTTCTGGGATGGACTGTGTGGCCTGTCCTGGCCTTGCACAGAGAAGCCAGGCATACTGGTGATGCCAACTGCTCCCCTGGCTTTAAAGCAGGCCATCTGCTTTTATTCCTGGTTCCACCTGAGAGATGGGCCCCTCAGAGCTTGTCTGTGATGCTCACTCTCCATTGTCAACTTGATGAGATTTAGAATCCCCTAAGAGAAGTATGTCTGGGTGTGACTGTGAGAGAGTTTTCAGAGAGGTAAACTGAGGTAGGAATGTGAGCAGCACTGTGCCATAAGCTTGGGGTCTAAGTTGAAATGAAAGAAGACCAAGTACAGATTTCTGTGTTCTGACGAGGGACACAATGTAACCAGATTCCACACACTCCCTCTATGATGAAAGATGCACTGTAGTCTCAAACTGTGGACCGGAACACACCCTTCCTCTCTCAAGTGGCTTCTTGTCACGAACTTGGTCATAGCAATAACATAAGTAGCTATTTATACCTTCAGTCCCCAGTTGACCCCAAACCACCAAGAACACAAGAGAGAGCAGCTGCCTTTTGGCCCTAGTGACATCTGGAATAGGTCACATTCCCCCAAGAGACCTCAGAGACACCCCCATGGCGTGCCTCATATGCTGGATTTAATGTCAGAGGCGCCATCTAATTCCTTTGCACCTGTTTCTATACTCTCCTGGCCCCTCTCAGTCTCCTCACTGACTGCTCACTCTGTCCTTGTTGTAGCTTAGATTCTTAAAGTCCCTGGCACTCTGGATGTGTCCTTCCTTTGAAGTTGGGTCTTTACAGGAGAATGGAGGTAAATGGGGCTGTTGACTGGACTCTAAGACCATAGAGCTAGTGCTCTTATTAAAAGATGAAGCATTGACTAAAAAGATGATGCAAGGATAAGTTTAGAACTTGGCACTCATGTCAAAGCTGGGCATGGCCATATAGATGCCTATAACCCCAGCACTCTGGAGGACATGCCACACCAGTCCCACTCTTCCAGATTCATTGACAGATCTTGTCTCAAAGGAGTAAGATTTAGAGGAAACTAGCTGGACATCCAATGTCCTTCTCTGATCTCCCCATACTCACCCATGGGTACACAAACTCGAACACTCATCCCTGCCCTCACTTCCCCTCCACTCTTTCTCTCTTTTTCAAATAAGGTCTCAATATATAACACTTACTGTTTTGAAACACACTATGGAGACCAGGCTGGCCACAAACTCACAGAGTTCTGCTTGCCTCTGCCTCCTCAGTTCTAAGATTAAAGCGATCTGCCACCATGTCCTGCAATACTTTACTCTCAGGTGTGTGTGTGTGTGTGTGTGTGTGATTCAAACTCTCCCTGCTCCCCCATCTCTCTCTCTCTCACACACACACACACAAACACATACACAAGGATTGCCAATTAAGGAGATGGAGAAATGGCTGAGTTCAGTTCCCAGCACCCATGTCAGGGGGTCCCACAACTGCCTGTAAATCCAACTCCAAGGGCATGATACTCTCTCTGGCGTCCGTGGGCAACTGCATTCATGTGCATAGGCTTCCCCACAATGAAAAATAAAGCAAATATTTAAGAAAATCAGTTAAGTATAAAGTTGTTAGCTAAATAACTATAAGGGAGTAGAGAATGAAGGGGAGAGTTTAAAAGGGGGGCAGAAGGTGGTCTTGGGTGGGGGAGCAGTGTCGCGTGGCGGGGCCAATCCTGCTAAGGTTAGAAAAAGCTGTAGGATACCTTCAGCTGCTGGCACAGGGAAGTGTCACACTGCTGAGGTGAAGTGGCATATTCCCAGATCAGCTGACAGTGGTAAATGGGGCTGGGGAGTCCCCTGTCCAACACAGCAACACTCAGAACGCAAGTCAGAAACAAAGGTTTGGAGTCCAGCAGTTCAAGGCCAGTGACATAGGGACAAAGGGGGGAAATAAGGAAATGGGTGGATGGTGGCTTAGACACCTGCCTGTAGTTGGCTTTACAGGCAGGTTTCTGTGGCCAGACAAGAGAAACCCCAGTGGGACTTACCGGCTCCAAACACTTTGAGAGTCAACAAGTGACATCTTTCCAGGATTCAACACACAGGTCATGCAATGACCGCCACATTCTGTCATCAGAAAGTGCAGAGGCCGTCACACCACCATTTACAGCTTCAGCACAAAGGCAAAACTTTACAGAACAATCCAGACTTGGGAACTGAATTCAGGTCATTTTGGTCAGTAGTAAGTGCTCTTAAGCATTGAGCCATCTCTCCAGCCCCATGTATGTGTGTGTGTGTGTGTGTGTGTGTGTGTGTACGTGTGTGTGTGTGTGTACGTGTGTGTGTGTGTACAGAGTTGAGGATGTAGCTCAGTTGGTAGAGTGCTTGCCTAGCACACACAAAGCCCTGGGTTTTATCTCAGCACTCAGAAGGCGTAGCAGGAGGCTCAGGTGTGCAAGATCATCCTTGGTACGTTCAAGGCCAGCCTGGGCTACAGGAGACCCTGCCTCAAATAAATGGCTACATATGAGCAGTCTAACAAACAGTGATTTGTAAAGGAAGAAAGGGAAGTGGCCAACAAATGTGGAGAAGACATTTAAACAAGAGGATGGGTGTGCCATCGCCATGGGGCCATCACTGGGTCTCTTTCCGATTCAAACTTTAGAAACGAATTATCCTTTTTGCACAGCTTTGACCCCACCCATGGCATGCACGACTTTCTGGGAAAATGTGAACAAATGTCTAGTCACCCCAGAGAGGGCACCACAACAGACCACAGAACCATCCCATGCATGCTTAGTACCTTGAACCAAAGAGCTTAATGGGATTACTTACAGGAACGACTTAGGGGTAGCCTTACCACTAAGCACTCTCTCCACTCCGTGCTGGCATTTGTTTATGGTTTATTTGCTCCTCAAGTGCCATCTTATGCACCTTATCCTGGACATTACACGTGGGCCCAATATCATATGGGTCTCCCTCAGGTAACCACAGCTGTGGTTTTCAGGTGCCACTGGGTACATCCTGCTTGAAGGACAGCACCTTCTTCTTTCCCTTGCTTTTGTTGTGTTTGTATTTTCAGCTCCAACCTCTTCTCTCCCAACACATGCACACACACTTGCTTGTGCACACACATGTACACACATGCTTACACTGATACTGACCTCAGAGGCTCAGGGACAGTTCCTATCTCATTCCCCCTAGCTCAGCATGCAAAGCTGTAAGAGCCTATCATGGCCCAGAGAAAGCCACCAAATGTCCCACTGTAGCTGCAGGGCCCCTGAGTCCATCACGTTGACCCACAAGACTCCTGATGGTGAGGTTCTTGTTAACAGCTTGCCAAAGTCCACCTAGAAGCCAGAACCATGTCACCACACTCCTGGATGGCTTCATGTTGCTGGGAGTTTCCCTATTTGACTGCATTGTCACAAGACCCATAGGACAGAAAAAGGATGAGAGCAGTGTCCACTGTGTCCTCGTCCCCTCTGGGCCATGAGTTCATCTCAAATTGCTGAAATTTCTTGTCAGAGCTCAGGTGACTTCTCTGTCTGCCACTGAGTTTTCTAAGTAGGTTTCACATACTAGGAAATGTGCTCAGGAAAACAAGGAAGGTGCTGTTACTTATAGCCCATTTTACAGATGCGGAAGCTGAGTCTCTCCTGCAATGATCCAGAGAGGCAGAAGTGGAGGATCCACCAGACCCAGATCCACCTCTTAGCCTCCCTCGCTTCTCTGCATAGCAACCTCTGAGCAGGTAGCTCTCTGCCTTCCCTTCTTACCACACTCTTTCCATGCCCTCCCCATACCCAGCGAGTCAGCTCATTGTCCCATTCCAGTTGCACTTTAAGACAATCCTGTGAGGCACTTCTACACTTGTTTATAAGGAAATCTGATTTTAACCTGAATTCTGTAAGTGGAAAGTCCCTAAGTTTTCAGCCTGGGAAACGATATTCAAGTCGCTCATGCCAACAGCGCCAGGCTTTGGACTGCAGCGTGGACCTTAACTCCAGGTCAAGGCTCAGCCAGCCACAGTGTCACCCAATCCTGCTCTTCTGGAAAACCCCTCACATCTAGCAAATACAGAAGGCACGCAGTAAGGCAGAGTCACAGATTGTCGGCTGCAGCCTTGGCCACGCCCTCTCAGGATCACTAGGAACATCAGAATGTTGGAGAAGGGATAGTGCCTGCTCGTCCCCCCTACCACATCCGTTAGATCAGAGAGGACAGGCCAGTGTGATTCAAGCGTACAAAGTGCCATAAAAGGAACCAGAGGGCATCAGGCAATAAACTACACAGAGAAGGAACTGCTCCCCCTTTTATGTGAAACGTGGGAAAACAGCAGCTTGAGCTGTAGAGTGTGAGCTCCTCTTGCAGAGCTGGGTTCCTAGCACTCATGCTGGGCAACTCACAGTGCTTGTAACTTCATCTCCAGAGGATCTAGCACCCTGTTCTGGCCTCCTCTGGCACCTGGACTCAAGTGCACTTCCTAGACACACACACACACTTACATAGACACATACACACACACACACACCACAAACATACATACACACACCACACACATACACACATTACAAACACACATACACACACACTTAAAAATCTTGTTTAAAAAGTTTACTCAAATGTAGAATAATTATTACTGGAAGAACAAAATAGTTAATAGTTAAGTTCAAAGAAGTCCATTTTATTAGTAGTTGTTTTATATACAAACCTTTCCACAGCTCAAGGTTAGGGAGATGGTATTTTGTACATCTTTTCAAAGGGTGTGGTGGTTCCAATCCCATTTAATTAGTTCTCCTGGGAACTGAACAATTCCCAAACACCATTCCTGGACTCCCTCTTCCTTTCCATACTGATGTGCACACACTGTGGGCACACCTTCCCGAAGTGTCTCTGTGCTCAGATCTGACCCATGGCGACTTGCTCCTTGTGTACCTGGGTGTCTCTATTTTCCAACTTAGTGAGCTGACTTGTGGTTTCTGAGTGGTACCATCCACACTAGAACCTCAGGATCTCGAGCTCTTTGGTGTTCTGTATACATTTTTTGCATACACATGTAAAATTCTAAGCAAAAACACTATAGAAAAGTGTCTTAGTTTGCTTTCTATTGCTGTATCTTATTTGCTTTCTATTGACCAAATCACCTTGTGGGAGGAAAGAAATCATTTGGCTTACACACTCCCATCTCACAGTCACCATGTGGGGGGAAGTCAGGGCAGGAGCTCACAACAGGGACCTAGAGGGAGGAGCTGAAGCAGACATCACAAAAGAACACTGATCAGTGGTGTGATCCCCATGACTTGCTCAGTTTCTGGGGCAACCTCTCCCAGAGCAGTAGCACTCACAATAGATTGGGTCCTCCACCATCAACTATTAATCAAAAAGTGCTCCCAAAGGCTTACCCACAGGGCATTCTGATGGAGACATTTTCACAATTGAGGTTCCCTCTTCTCAGTTTCCATAAAGTTGTCAAACAACAACAGCAAAAACAAAAACAAAAAACAAACCTAATAATAAAAACCAGCACAATTGGCACCTTGTCAACCTGACACACAAACACATCACTATTAAACCATAATATTCCTTTTATTGTTTATCTCCAATATCTCATGATAATGTCATAGTATAAAACGCAGTAAAACTTTAAAGGTCCCAAATACTTCAAAAGCTCTAGTTTCTTTAAAAAAGAATCAAAGTCTCTTAACTATGGGTTCTTGTAAATAAATAAATAAATAAATAATAAACAAGTTAATTTTTTTTTTACTCCAAAAGGGAAGAACCAAGGCATAAAAACAATCACACTTAAAGACCATTGGTATAGCTACAAATCTTGTATCTCACTGTCTGACATCTGGGACTCACTTACGATCTTCTGGGCTTCAAAGGGCTATGCAGCTTCACCACAGCTTCTCTGGCTCTGCCATCTGCAGCCCACACAACTTGTCTGAAATGCTCAGACTGGCTCCTCTCTACACCTTCTGCCATCTTTGATGGCTGCCTGGTAACCTCGGCATCTCCAATATCCCGGGGTCTCCACTGAACCTGAGGCTAAACCTTCACCAATGGCCTCTCACAGTGCCAGTCCTCAGCTGCTATCTATGACACCTTCAATTTTGTACCTCTCATGTTGCCAAAAGCAGTCTCATGAAAGAGGCTTTTGCAACCAACGTTGACTGCTATCTCAAGATGCAGCCTTGGCCCCCTCGGGACCACAGCTCTTCTGTGCTGACCCAGAGGAAATTCTTCCCAGAAGATTCTACCTTATGATTCTGGTCTCTCGCATCTTCAGCCTCAGAATAAAGCAAAAGTTTAAATTCAACTTATTCTTAATCCAAACTGTTATATACATGGCCCTGATAAAGTCATGCTTCATTCTTAAGCTTCCGAAGCCTGATATCCACTATCTGAATAGGAAGTATTATCTTTCATGTGCCTATAACACCTCATTAAGCTCTGTGTACTCAATGACTTTCCCCCAAAGCTCCAACATGTTCCACTTTCCTCTCACAAAACATCCCAGGACATAAAAGCCTCACAGCACAACTCCACTCCTGATACCAATTTCTGCCTTAATTTGCTTCTCTGTTGCTGTGATGAAACACTGACCAAAACAACTTAGTGGAAAAAGAGAGTTTATTTTATCTTACAACTTTAAGATGATCATCACTGATGTAAGTTAGGGCGGGAGCTCACAACAGGAACCTGAGGGAAGGAACTAAAGCAGAGGCCATGAAATAATGCTGCTCAGTGGCTTTATACCCATGGCTGGCTCAGTTTGATTTCTTCTACTCAGGACCACCTGTCCAGGACCACCCCCAGAGTACTGGGTTCTCTCAAGTCAATCATTAATCAAGAAAATTGCCCCCACAGACTTGCCTATATAGGCCAGTCTTCAGGAGTCACTTCCTCAACTGAAGAATTCCCTTTTCCCAGGTGACTCTAGTTTGTAGCCAGTTATCAAAAACTAATCGGCGCAGAATGTTTTCAAAGTTTCATCAACTCTGTCACAATCTATGGATCAGTCGGGGACACCGGTGTCATACATACTGGCTTCCTGTTCATGGTTATGGACTTACCTCTAATTTCAGTTTCTTTTAATTCTCTGACTCTTGCTTTTTGTTATTTCCCTTTTTGAGACAGGGTGCTCTGCAGTCTAAACAGGCCTCAAGTTCATGGTAAAACTGAGGATGACCTTGAGTTTGTGATCCTCCTGCTTGTCAAATGCTGGGGTTACAACCATGTGCCACCTTGCTCATCTTTTTCTATTGTTGTTACTGTTGCTGTGTGTCTTGTGCATCATAAATTAAATTATCCCCGAGTTTCTTAAACATATTATTATTGTTGTTGCTGCAAATAACATACCTTTTAAGTTTATTTTTCACATTATTCGTTGCTGATACATAGAGAGTCATTCACTGTTCGGTATCTATATAATCATCCATCTAGCAAAATTCCATGGCATCATGAAATAATTTACCTGTACATTCCACCGGGCTTTGGTATAAACAATTGTGTCAAGTGTGAGTAATGACAGTCACACGTCTGCCAGTAAATCCTTATGATTTTATTTCGTTTTAAAGCCCTTCGAGGCTAGCTGAGGCCTCTAATGTTGAATGTCTGAGTGACAGTGGATGTTCTCACCTCTTCCTTTCTAGCAAAGGAACCGATGTTATTCTAATTGTTGTTCTAATGTTCTATCGCTAAGAATGATGATTGCTTGGCTGTAGAGACAACTCACATTTCCTGTTCTTTCAGAGGACCTAGATTTTGTTCTCAGCACCTATACCAGGCAGGTCATAACCACATGTTCCAGCTCCAGAGGAGCTGACACCATGATCTTCTGTCCTCTACACATGTACACATGTGGTGCAAATAAACTCACACAGGTACACACGCCACTTTCTCATGCCTCTTCCAGGGTCACATGACATTATCTTAAGGCCATACCTAAGGAGCTGAGCAGATGGCTCAGAGGGTGAAGGTGTTTGCTCCATAATCACAAGCATTTGAGTTCAAGTCTCTAGTACCCAATGGCTGCTCACATCTGTAACCAACAAGCCTTGCAGAGGAAAACCAGGAATGTTATTAGGACTTGCGTTTGACCACCAGCACAGCTCCAGCTCCAGAGAAGGGGGGGGGGGAGTTCTATTTAGGGATGGGCATTTGGTTACCTCTGATCTTCTGCATCTTTATGAGTTGTGAATCTCCATGTTAATCGCCATCTACTGCAAAAAGAAGCTTCTCTGGTGAGGATTGACCACGCACTCATCTACAGGTATAAGGATGAATATAAGGAGTTCATTTGTCAGAGTAATAGTAGTAGTGTCTCCTCTAGGGCCAATGACATGTCCAGCCACAGGATCTTGGCCCCAGTCAGGGTGCCAGATATGGGTTTCAACTTCCAGAGTGGCCTGAAAGCCGATCCAAAAGTGGCTGGCTACCCCCCACCCCCATAACATCCTTGCCACTACTGCATTAGTGAGTGTGTGGGTGTCTCTTTCCAGGCCAACCATTGTTTTAGCTCACAGACTTCACAGATGGGTAATGCTGGTGACTTATTTTCTCCGTCAGGGGTGTACATAGCACTCGCTAACACTGTGAACACTAGCCAGCAGGGATGAAGCCCGCAGGTGACTACAAGCCAGTTTCTTTATGTTCAATGACTCAAGTGTGTTCTGTCTTCTGTGATAGGGTCCTGCTGTCGAGTTCTGGAGCACTAAGAGCATTCAGAGCACTGACGACAGCCTGTAATGTTAGGGGATGGCCTGTGGGACCTCATTTGCAACAACTCCAAAGGAGTGAACCCATTTCTGGATGTATGTCTGTCAGCTGATGAATAGATGATAAAAATGTGATACGGTTACACAATGGTCTATTACTCAGATGATAAGAAATGTGTAGTTCAAAGTAAATGTATGGAGCTGAGTAAATCATCCTGACTGAGGTGACCCAGAAGTACAAATGTCACACATTTGCTCTCATTTAAGAATGTTAGCCTTGAGTCTTCAGATATATGTATTCCATTTGGAATATCCATGGAGGTCAGAAAATAGTAAAGAGGAGATTTCAAAAGGGAGTTTAATGGAGAGGAGGATGGAAGAGTAGGGTAGAGAAGGGGACACGAAAGCTTTCTAAAATATATACATATAAAGAGTTTAAATGGCATTATTGCCTAACAGGACAATAATGCCCCTTACTAGAGACCACAGGATAGCAAATTAAAGAGGGCCCATTTTTAATGAGAGCATTTACCAAGATGCCCTGGTCATCATTTGGTTCAAATCAGCAACTAACAAATACAAATATCAAGGCACTGTCACCTCTGTGCTGTTATCATCTTGCCCTCTGCTCTTATCTGTCCCCAGCAGCCATTTCCCCCCCTGTCACCCAGAGAACAACCAACAGATTAGTCACAGTCAACCTGGCCTTCCACATCAGCTCTGTTCCCTCACTCACTCACGCTTATCACCGTTTTCTACAAGGATGAAGTTTGCGGTCACCTTCTCATTAGTCACGAGATGTTCTCCATAGCCCAGTGGGCAGATTTGTCTACAAACATCTTTACACGTAGAATCTGGATCACACAGTCAATTCTGGTTCGTCGGCAACCCCCACCCTCAAACCCTGCCATTGTGTGAATGACCTCAAGGGACTTGTGGAATTTAAGGTTTTGTCTTTATACTCAAAAAAAAAAAAAAAAAAAAAAAAAAAGCACACTCACTCTTCCTCCAAAATCCCCTGCACAGAGGCTGTATGGCACAGGCACCCTAGGGAGAAATTAAAGCTGAGCCATACTTTTCCCATGAAACCTGGAAGAGGTTAGTACAGCAGTTCCCGGGCATGATTAACACCCTCTGATTGTCCTTCCCAGTCCAGAATGCCACCACTGAGTGTGTGCCTCTGGTTTGAAGGGATCGTTACTGAGTCACAATACGACTCTGGAGCTGGAGAGATGGAGTCTTCCAGAGAAGACTCGATGCCAAAGCACGATTAGCTAAGCTTAATGCCCCAAACTCCCACAGAAGCCAAGCATGGTGGGTCATGCGTGCAGCCTCGGCCATGGCAAGATGGGAGGGGGAGACCGATGGCGCTCTGGAAGCTGGCTGGCAGTTAGCCTGGCCCTACTGAGGAAGTCCTAGGCCAATGAGAGACCCTGTCTCAAACCAGAAGGGTGAGGTACCTGCAGACTGCCACTCAAGGTTGTCCCAGATTCCACAGTGCGTCTGTACACACACACACACACACACACGCACGCACGCACGCACACGCACGCACGCACACACGCACACACATACATACACAGTTTCGATTGAACAATAGCAGTTGTTTAAAGATGGCAGGTGCCAGCTTTTCTCAGTTGTTCCTGAATGTCACATGATTGTGACAGTAGTACTAGGACATCAGGGATAGTCAGCAAGAAACCAGGAGTGACCAATTATAGGTCTCATCTGCTTACTATGCAGAGCAGTTTCCTCGAAGCAAAGACTAACTGGTGACACACTTGTCACCAGATCGCTTAGTGAGTCTATGGGTGCCCTTGTCAGCATCTCCATCATCAGCCAACACCTTCTCTCTTCCAATTTAGACATTTTACCTTAGCTAAACAAAAAGCCCCCAAGGAACCCATCAACGCGGGAGAAAAGAGCAGAGGCCACTGCGGCTGCTAAATGAAACTGTTTAGAGTTGAGGATTGCACCAGGAGAGATGTGCTTACTAAGTACAGCTGATGCTGCCCATTTGTGTATGGACCTGGTGGCCATCCATTCCAACAAGTGAAACATGCCAGCTTGAACCACTGCCCCAAAAAAGAATAATAGCCTTTCTTCCCACAGCAAAGGCTAACAGCTCCTCAGTGAGGGGTGGGCCCAAGAAGTCATCTGCCCCATCTACACTGGGACCTTGGCCGGCTTGATCTTCTGCAGACAGCCACAGCTGCTGTGAGGGCCCCGGCTCCTTGACTCCATCTCTCCACGTGTCGATTCTTAACCCAATCAAATCTAGCACTGAGACTGTGGATTTCTCACTTCAACTCTTCTACTTTTTAACTCTCAAAGCACAGCAGGATTCACGCCCTCATGCTCATCCTACAGTGGAAGGCGCTATCAGAGCCCTCATCATCCTGATGCCTTCTTTTAATTGGTCACGCCTGGGTTGAGCCTGCTTAACCCATCTGCTCTGAGGGCCTTGCTGGTTACATCTGGCATCTGGACCCACCTCAAAGGCACCTCTATGACCTACTTACCCTAACCCCTCCAGATATGGATTATTTTTTTCTTTGAATTTCTCATGATTTTTGCCGAGCTCTGAGCATTTTAAATAAATTATAGCAACTGTAGGTACCGGCGTTCCTTCTTCCCTTCAAAGCCTAGTGTTGTTATTGTGTGCTTGGTCATTTTTAGTGTTTGGGAGCTGAACTTATTTCTTTCGAAGTCATTTTGTCTACTATGTGCAGTTTCTAACATCTCTGCCAACATTTTTCCTCCTTGGTGTTTTTAGCCTCCTTCCTGAGAGTTAATTCAGTTTGTGGAAGCTGCTGATTAGTGAACAGGTGTGTTTAGGTCTCTCTGTCAGTTAGATATTTACCCTTAGGCTTGGGCTGGGCATG
Source organism: Acomys russatus (assembly GCF_903995435.1). Classification (NCBI taxonomy): domain Eukaryota; kingdom Metazoa; phylum Chordata; class Mammalia; order Rodentia; family Muridae; genus Acomys; species Acomys russatus. Next base: position 41,069,205 of record NC_067153.1, on the reverse strand, counting down.
TAGGTGGGAGACTTAAGGAATGTTTGTAAGTTTGTCTGTGTTTGGATAGGAGTTCGGTCCTCCAACCTGTCCTGAGGGCAGGTAGCCTCAAGTGTGCACTGTGGAGCATGTTTCCAGGCCAGGAAGCCAGTGCAGATTTCACTCTAAGCCCGCCTTCCTACCAATCTCCTCCAAGTCAGAGCAGCTTGTTGCTCAGTTACTGGTCAGTAAGAATTACACATGCACTCCGCTGGTCAGTCATACCTGTGAGTTCTGCTGAGGGGACTATGTGTGGCTTAGAGAGTTATTTCAAGTCAGAAATATTTTTTGTTCTGACTTCTCCTAAGTGGATGCTGCCCACACAGGCAACCTTCCCCAGCCTTCATAGGTGGCCTCAAGTTTAGAAAGCTGATCTTGGCTGTGCCTCCTTGGACTTAACACCCTGCCTCTGGTCTTACATTTCTTGGAGCTGACAATCCCTTCTGCGTTGCCATTCCATGCAACTTCTGCTATTTGAAATTGTGTGTGTGTGTGTGTGTGTGTGTGTGTGTGTGTGTGTGTGTGTATCAGCCTGTATGTATAGAGGTCATAGGACAACTCTGGGTGTCATCACCTTCTACATAGTTAGAGACAGGGCCTCTAGAAGCACCTCAGTGCATGCCAGGCCATCTGGCCCATGAATTTCCATCTATCTCTGGCCCCCACCTCCCATCTTGCCTTAGGAGTGCTGAGATTACGGGCCCTGTGGCTGCTGCATTGGGCTTTATGTGGTTCTGGAGATTGGGATCCATTTGCATGAACAGTGCTCTTCCCACTGGCCTCTCTCTCCGTCCCAGCGGTCATTATTTTTGGTAACTTTTCCAGCTTTCTTTTCAGGAAATATCAGTCATCGTGACTCACCATCCTTAAGTCTCCTCTTCCTCCATGGTTGGAGCCTAAGCATCAGAGCTGGGAGATGTGGGTAAGTCAGCCAGCCTCTCCTGGAGTCTCTTCTGCAGGTGAGCCCCAGAAGAGGACTGTCTCTTGATCTCAGGCTTTCCCTATTGTCATGGAAAGCTTGCTCTTCACTGAAGCTGTATCCCAGAGCCCTGGCCTGCTGCCTCTGCGGCAGAGCCCCTGCCTTTTATGTGGGGGCAGCATGAAGTGAGGTGTTAGAGGTTGAAACAATATAATCAAGTTTAATTAAAGGGTCATGTTGAAGTCCCCACTTATAGTGTGGAGCGTGGCAGTTGTGGGAAATTTGGTCTTTATGGGGGTGATCAAGTTAAAAATGGGGCCATTGCTAAGAGACCCTAATTCAATCTGACACGTGTCCTGATGCACAGAGGTGGTTGGACACTGAGATGGGTGCACACAGAGAGAAGGCACACAGAGGGAGCTCATGGGAAGACAGTGAGGAATGCCCCTGATGATGCTGGGGAGAGGTGAGGACTATTTCCCTCAGGTTAATGGGGAGATGGTTCTGTGGGCTTCTTAGTTTTGGACTTGGGCCATCCAGAACTACAAGGCAGTGCCTTTCTGTCTTTTAAGTCTCCGTTTTGTGGTACTTTGTCACAGCACCTCTAGAACTCAGGCCATTCACCACAGTGGCCTGGAATTGCATCTCCACGGGCCAGCCCAGGGCTGGGAAGGGCAGGGAGCTCTGGCAGTCTACTCCTACCCCATGGGGGAGATCAGGAGGCACAGGGAGAAGGAACTGTATCTTTTTGGCCACACCCACCCCAAGCAGAGTAGCTGGGATGGAATTTGCACCCCAGAGTCTGGGTCAGGGCAGCAATGGCTGTTAATACCACAGACCCAATAGTTCTCAAACTGCTGACTGGCAGTGACTCTTCTCTCCATGCTGTGTGCTTCTAGAGACTTTGAGTGGCTGCTTGAATGTCCTGATAAATTTGTATTAACAGGGAAAGAGTTCACTGGGTTTCCTGTAACATCATCTGGAAAGGTGAGAGGCCTTAGTCAATGGCGTTTTACTCCCTGATCCTCTCTCCACAGAACTCCATTTCCCAAGTCTGTTCCTCGGGGACAGAATGGTTTATTTCATTCAGAGGTAAGGGTCAACATTTAGTAGAATCCCAGCCCAGTGGACACACCCAGGAGGTTTGCTCTCATCCCAGCCTCCCTGATGGTCCTTGTGTTCTTAGAGAGTCAAGACCTTTTGCTGCGCATCTCATCCTTGCCACAGGGACCCCAGTGACTCAGGGCACAGTGTTGTAGACACTGTAGTTATCCTTCTGGGTCACATGTAGCTTCCAGGTAAAGAGGTGCTTCTGGGAGGGGAGGCCCTGGGCCTGCCTCACCATGAGTCCCACGTCCTCGTCTGACAGTAGTCGAACCAGATCCCCATCAGCATCCTGGTAATTGAGGGCGATGTCCTCTCTCTGGAACTCGCGCCTGGGAGAACACACTGGGGTTAGTCCTCAGCTCCTGGAGAGCCCAGGGCCTTTGGATTTGAGGGGTACAGACCCTCATCATCCAAGCAGCCTTAGGCCCATTCTTCACATGAGGGAACTGAGACCTCGAAGGAAGAGGGGACTTTGTAATCCTCTAATGGTCCAGCCTGAAGTGGAAGGCTTAGGAGTTTCCTAAGGGAAGGCATGGCAGCCCTGGGAGGCCTGTGGGAACCAGCTGACAGCTTCTGGAGGAAGGCCAGGCTTCCACATGGATGGCAGGAGCAAGTTCTGAGGGGAGTTCCCATGCACCGTTTGACCCAACAGGCCCAGTCTAATTGTCTTGCGCACACTTCCATCCCATAGTCCCACTTCTTGAAAGTTTTCCCCAGAAAATAATGAGAGAACATGTGAGTAAAAGGTGACAATATGGTTGATAGTGGTTAACAAAGAGAGAGGCGGGCTAAGCCATTGAGAGGCCTAGAGATCAGTGGGCACGGCTAGACAGGCGTGTGTGTGTGTGTGTGTGTGTGTGTGTGTGTGTGTGTGTGTGTGTGTGTCTGTCTGTCTGTCTGTCTGTCTGTCTGTATCTACTTGTTTTGTGTGCATATTTCTGTTACAGGAATTTATGTATATTTGTGTTTACTTCCGTTTGTGAGTGCATGTTTGTTCTGTGTCTGTGTTTGTGTTGTATATAGTGTGTGTTTGTATGTTACACTTTTGTGTGTTTGTATATGTGTACGTACTCTGTGTTTGTGCTTGTTTGTTATATGTCATGGGTCGGTATTGTCTCATGTGACTGTGTGTGAGTGTGTTTATGTGTGTGTGCATGTTTATTCGTGCGTGCACATATAAAGGAATCTGAGCGCATCCTAGAATGTGGTTACACACATCACAGTCTCATACAAGCTGCACTGTCTTTATCATGAGAGATGGGGCAGTGCTGCACGGCTCTGTGAAGTAACTGTTCAGCCATGACCCGGATCTCAGTGCTCTCAGCTCGAGAGACGTGTTCTAACGGTGGATCTACAGCCACACACTGTGGCCTCAGCCGAGCGCTTGCCCCTCTGCAGCCTGCTCGGCTCCTCTCTCAGGCAATGTGGGCTGTGGGGACTGGAGCTGTCACAGGTGGGAGCCTCCCCATCTGCCCCAGTCTCCTCTCCAGGCTCCCTTCCTGCTCTCCCACCCACCCTCTCACCTCATGAGTGCTAGCAGGTCTTTGAACAGAGGAGTGCTGTTGAGGTCTTCCTCCACTGCAATGTCCCTAAGGGTGACAGTAGGAGAGAGGAAGTGTCAGGGTGGAGGCGGGACATGCTTGGGGGTCAGAATTCAGTTCTTGCTGCAGCACTGTGGTTTATCTGGAAGGCAGTGGGAGCCACAGCAGCTGCTGGGGAGGGAAGGGAGAGACAACATGGAAGTGTTGACTGGGAGATTGTGGCATGACAGGGGTGGCGAGGAGGGAGGGGGAAGAGGGCCCTGGTCTCCCAGCAGGCCACCAACTTGATGGTTTTGACTGTGTCTTCATAGTAGTAGCAGCGCAGCCAGTTGGTGGTGTCGTCTTCCTCGGGGAAGTCCTTGAGGATCTTAACGAAGGACCCCGGGAAGATGCCTGTGGCTCCATGGGCTGTGCCCTGTAGGGAAAAGAAGAAATCAGGGCAGGGGCCAGATGCTGGGGTTACAGAGAGACCTGAAAGTGCTTCGTGCTCCTTCTTGTCCTCTGGGTGTCACTCAGAGGCTTGGACCTCTCCTCTAAGCACAGGTCCAGGACCCCGAACCTGTTTCTGTGTTGCCCATGTGATCGCTTAAAACCTTCATGACCATGAGTCAGAAGATGCATTCTTTTCTTTGAGCATGTGTGTGCACATGTGCATATGTAATATGTGTGTGTAATTTTCCTGTATTTCTGTATGTGTATATGTCCTGTGTGTGTATTTATGTGATTGTGTGCATTTGTGCATGAATGCATATGTATGTGTGTACATGTGCATGTATATTGTGTTTATATGAGTGTGTGCATGCATATTCATGTGTGTGTACATGTATAGGCCAGAGGACAACTTCAGGCATCATCTTTCAGGATCTATCTACGTTTTTTTTTTTTTTTTTTTTTTTTTGAAACAACATCTCTCATTGACCTGGGCTTGTCCCTTCGGGTTAGTTTTTGCCAACTTGACACGGTGAGAGTGATCTGGGAAGAGGGAACCTCAGCTGAGAAAATGCCTCCATCATATTGGCCTATGGGCAAGCCTGTAAGGGCACTTTCTTGGTTAATGCTTCATATGGGAGGGCCCAGCCCACCATGTGAGGTACCACCCCTGGGCTGGTGGTCCTGGGTTGTATAAGAAAGCAGGCTGAGCAAGCCATGGCGAGCCAGCCTGTCAGCAGCACTCTCCCATGGCCTTTGCCTTGGTTTCTGCCTCCATGTTCTTTCCTGTCCTGACTTCCCTCAGGGGTGGACTGTGATCTGGAATATGTAACCAAATAAACGCCTTCCTTCCCAAGCTGCCTTTGCTTATGGTGTTTATCACAGCAACAGAGAGCAAACCAGAACATGGCCCATGTGTGGTTGCTTGACTGGCCAGCAAGCCCCAGAGAGCCACCTGTCTCTGCCTTCTGGGGCTAGGGAGTGAACATAATTGGCTTTTTAATGTGGCTCCTGGGATTGAAGTCAGGTTCTGTTTGCTGCCTGAATCATCTCTGCAGCCCCGGGAATCACATCCTCTTTATGCCAGCCACCACAGGGACATATAAACCAAGGTCCCTCCTCCTGCCCTACCGAGGCCCTTCCTGCAGCCTGAGGGGCTGATGGTGATGATCTTTCTGGGATGTCGTCACCGTCACACCGTAAGACTTTCCAGAAAAACACAACAGTGGTCAACAGTTCCTCTTACTGCGGGATGGTCACAGCAGCCACTTGAGTGGACAAGGCCGCTGCCTGGCTTTCTGAGGCTCAGTGCAAGAAGAGGCACTAGCTCAAGTAGCCTTGTCCCTACACCTGACACACTCATTGTTTCCAGCCTCAGGACACCAAGCACCTGCCCTCGGCCCATCCCAGAGCCTCCTTCGGACGTCCCAAGGGCCAGAGAATGTCTAATAGTGACAATATTATGATAGAGTCAGCCAGGCCCAGATCAGGGACCTGGTACACAGCCACCCCTGTCAGTGTGGGGCACGGTGGCAGTCTGGGGTCCAGCTTCAGGGCCTCATTCAAGCCTTCCCAGTCCCCTCACACGCACGGGGAACAAGGCATCCGGACTCTCTGAGGACAATGCCTAGACAATATCCGCCTCTCTCTCATCCCTGCCAGGAACCGATGAAGAAACAGTGTTTTCGTCACTTGCAGGAAAGGAAATCATGGGGTTGAGCAACCTCCTCAAGTACAAGAGGTCAGATAAAAACAGCAAGTGCTCCAGACGTGCTAGTCAAGCACTCTGGTCTGTTGTTTCACACCATGGAGGGTGGGACCCAGAGCTTTGCACAGTAGGCAAGCTCTTCTCCACTGAGCTGCCTCAGGCATGGATGCACACGCTTCCCCCAGCCTCCCCCCCCCCCCCCCCACCCCGCCTCTGGGTTTTGTTGTTGTTGTTGTTTTGTGTTTGGTTGGTTGGTTTGGTTTTTCAAGACAGAGTTTCTCTGTGTAGCCTCGGCTGTCCTGGACTCACTTTGTAGACCAGACTGGCCTCGAACTCATAGTGATCCGCCTGCCTCTGCCTCCCGAGTGCTGGGATTAAAGGTGTGCGCCACCATGCCCGGCAATGGACACCCACTCTTAATTACAATATTCTTGCTACTGGCCAGGGAAGTAACATTATCACATATGAGGCCCACATCTCTCAGACTGGCTGTGACCAGATGCACTGCCAACACCTAGTGGGAAGACCAGGCTACTGATGAGCACCCTGTACCTTACAGAGTAGCCCTCCCTCTCCCAGGTACTATCAATCCTCCAAAACCTACAGTGTCAGTTTTTTGAACCTTTGTTAGTGGTCAAGAAACTAAACAGAATGTGAAAGGGCTGCCCAGCCTGACAACCAGAGTTCCACCTCCAAAATCAGAACCTGGCAGAAGGGGAGAACCGACTCCTGCAAGCTGTCCTCTGACTGTCACATGTGCTGTGACACGAGTGTCCTGCTTCACCTGGCTCCACCATGCCTGTGACTCACAGGTCACCCAAACCTGCCGGGATTCCCTAGATCTTTCGTGGTGTCTGCCTATGAAACACCCACACTACCCTCGCCTCCACCTTTGCCTCTTCCCTGGCTTCCCCATCCTCACTTCCACCCTCACCCCCATCCTCACTCTCTCCTCACCTCGATCCTCAACATCATCCTAACCCCCATCCTCATCACATCCTTGCTCCCACCTTATCTCTAACCTCACCCCCCACCCCCATCAACAACTTCCCCTCCAACTTCACCTCTAAGTTATATCCACTACTTTCTCTCCGACTTTATCCGCACCGTCACCTCCGCCCTCTCTACGTACTCTCTGACATCACCCTCCATCCCATCTCTGGCTTCACTGAGCCTTGCTGACTCTGGTCGTCTCCATCTCACCTCCAGCCAGTCCTTGTTGATCCTACTGAGAAGGAAGATCACATCCCCAGCTTTGAAACTTAGCTCTAGTTTGCTGTTCCCAGCGAAGTCGAACAGGGCCTGAGGAAGACACCATGCTGAGAGGGAGAAAAGACTCCGGATACAGGCCCCTCTGTTTGTGGGGGTTCAGGTTAGAACCTTACTCTACCCCGCCCCCCCCACCCTCCCAACCCCCCCACCCCCCCACCCCCCCCCACCCCCCACCAACTGCGGAATGGATGGTCCTTTCAGAGTTGGTAGGGTGCACATAGGGGAATGTGTGAGTATCCAAACTCTGTGCTGGGCTTGTCTTGCTCCCCAACCCTACCTGGCCTCACTGTGAGGGGGCTAGAGTCCTCCTGTACCCCCGCTGCTCTCTACCAGGACACTACTTACTCTGGCTTTTCAAATGCCATTTGTGTGTTTCTGTGGGATAGGACCTTGTCTGAGGTTTTGGTCACAAGACCAGGATTACCCCCGCCCCTCGCCCAAAAAAAAAAAAAAATCCAGCAAGCTCTCTGGGTGAGCTGATGAATAATCACTTACTTTCCTGCTCCTAGGTGATGTGGATCAGGGATGAGGGATAAGGCGATGGGGGTGGGATTGAGGGAGTGGTAGTGGTGTAGGGAGGTGGCCAGCATCAAAGCCGAGTCTGTAACCCCTCCTTCCTGACATGAAGCCAGCACCATCCAAGATGCTTAGTGGCGCACAGCAGGTGTGCTACACAGCTGCAGTGGGTGAGGTCTAGCCTGTGGTACCTCTGCTCTTGGAGCTTCCATACGGTCCATACTGGCGCCTTGTGGAGACACACCCTTGCTATGGAAAGAAAAAGGGGCTGTCAGCCTTGAGGATCTCTCAGGGCTCAGATCCTGGCTTCTGTGCAGCCACCAGCCCCTGTTGCTCTCGCAGCCAGCCCCTCACCCTGTAATTCCCACCACTGCCCCAGGGCAGGTTGCTCTCCTGCTGAAGACCAAGAGGAGGCAGAGCTTGCAGAAGGAGTGGAGAGGAGATCGCAGCTCAGCGCCTTTAACTCTTCACCTGCCCTCAGCTTGGCCCTCAGAGCCAAACTCTCCCAAACACGGTGTTACTATTCTATTTCAGTCCAGGAAATTGAGGCTGTGAGAGGTGCCTGCATAACTGCAATTCAGACCATGCCTTCCTCGTTGCAATGGGAAGTGGCTGGGAAGAAAGGGAATCTGGGGGAGGTAAGGGCCTAGGATCCCTGCCTGCTTTTCCTTGGCTTAAAGTGGCTCACTCTAAGATATCAGTGCCATTTCACCACTTGTGGTGCCTCAAGGTTCTTTTTTTTTTTTTTTTTTTTTTTTTTTTTTTCCTGTGAAGTACCGCTTGAGAAGGGAGTGCTGGACTCTTTAGAATGAGGAGCAGCAGCGACCCCTGGGTGTCAGAGATCGGACTCAGACTCAGTCCCAGAAGAGGTGCGGTGATAGTCACCTACATTTTGCGCGTGCGCGGTCGGAGCCTCCGGAGTGCCTGGGGCACCTGCTCTGAGTCATATGCAGACTGATAGAAGAAGATCCTGACGTCGGGGTCCATCAGCACGCAGACTGGCAGGCTCAGGAGGTTCTGTATGGAGAGGGCGGGACAGCGTGAGCAGTCAGCAGAAAGGTCTAGACAGTCCCGTTGCCACACCAGCCCCGTCTATTCATCTCTGCTAATGCGGTCTCAGGTGGTAATAAAAACAAGTTATTAGCCTTCAGCTGCCGAAATTGACAATTCCTAAGCTTTGCTCCTGGCCCAGGGTGAGCAGGGTGGGGGTGCAGGGTGGGAGTGGGGGTCCCCAGAGAGCAATGAAAAGGGCTGATTACACTAGGAACTTATCCTATAACCTGGAAGCCAGGGTCAGAAGAGGAAGAGGATCTGCCCAAAGCCATTCCGCTTAGTAAGTAACGGCTGGGCCTCAAACTCGTTCTGTAACCAAGAATGACCTTTAACTGTTCATCACCCCGCCTCTCCCTCCTAAGTGTTGGGATTACAGGTGTGGGCACACCACGTCCACTTTATTTGGTACAGGGGATCAAATCCAGGACTTTTTGAACCCTAGGCAAGCATTCTATCAACGGAGTCATAAAGAGGTACCATGCCTGGCTGTGGGAGTGAGGGTGGGGGTGGGGAGCAGATCTGGGAGGTGACTGGGATGGGGGGAGGTGCTTGTAGGGTGATGTCCTTCACCCCATGCACACGCACTGAGACTGAGCTATGATTATATGGAGCAGGGGAGACTGACGTGACTACCTATCTAGCCCCACAAGCCTTGGGTGCCCTGCAGAGCTGAGGCCAGTTTAGGGGAGCTGCAGTTCTGGAGGCATCCAGAGCCCATGGGAAATTTCTCAGGATCAAAATTTAGAAGCAGTTCCCCACCCCTACCCCCTCGTTTTCTCAGTAGAGCACAGATTCACTCAGTGAAAGCAGAGGGCTGGAGGAAAGGAGGGGTTGTCTGGTTCACAATCGAGCAAGCTGAGGCTCCATGAGAGAGGATTGCTTGCTCACTCCAAGGCACCCATCCAAGCAACAGTCTCCCCAGCTGTAAAAAGCACCTCTGGACACCTAGGAAGGCTTTCCAGCAAACCATGGCTTGGATGCTCCCATTGATGGAGTGCTCACTACCTTGCAAGGAGCACCAGCCCTTTCCTGCATAGCTGTCGTGGGAGAGCATTCTTTGCTGGCCACCCTGGCCTCTGCCTCAAACACCAATCCGTCTGCGTCCTCCTGTCATTTAAAGCTGACAGTGTGCAAAGGGGGAACACACAGAGCACCCCAGCAAGGATAGTGAGTGTAGCCTGAACCCATCTGTTTGGGTTTCAGCTCAATCGGGACCCTTCTCTGGTTTGTGGGGGCGATGTAATCTGCTGTTATGTCCCCCTCTGTGCAGGCATGAGACACCCTGTGTGGTTTTGTGGTTCACTGGCCACTGTTCCCATTGGGAAGTAGGTGCCCTGGGGCAAGCACTGTGTCCTGGAGTTGGGCACAGATATTCTCCTGGGCTTGGAACAGTCAGGGATTTGTCAAGTGTGACTTCTTGTGACCAAGCTCCTGGATTCCTGAGAACATACCCTGTTTCTCTCTCCAGCTAGACTTTCCAGATTGAAGATGGAGCTATGGGAACCTCAAAGAAAGCTCTGTTCTCAATTCATGCCCCAAGGCACTACCCTGCCCACTTAAGTATCACAAAACCCGGCAACAGGTACCTTCATGTAGGCATTGAGAGCCGGGATCCGTGTCTCAGCAATCTCCTGTTTCACGCCCATGTAGATTTTGGCTGAGGAGAGAAAAATTGCCCAGAGCCTGGATCATGTGGTGCCTGCCCTTCAACTGCCCCACTGGTCAGATAACTGTCCAGTAACCCTCTCCCCAGCTCAAAGCTCTTCTTGCCTTCTGTCATGGTGCCACAGTGTCACCAAGATACTTCCCAATTGCATCTTCCAATCAGACCATCATTAGAAGATAGGAGTTTGTTATGCCATGCCTGATCCTACACACAAAAGTGTGTACACGTATACACACTTTCACTTTTATGCATGCACACACATATACACTCAGCACAATGCAGGCACTCTATACACTCATGGAAAGCTCATACATACACAGACACATGCATATACATTCACATGCATGCATACATAGAGAGAAACATGCATCAACACAAATGTACCCACATTAACATATGTATACCTATTTATATATGTGCACACCCATACCACAGATACAGCTGCATTCCGGAACATGAGCATACATGCATTCATACGTACACACATATACAGTACACCTGCATGCACATATGTGCAAATTCACACATAAGGACTATGAGCACATGTCCACACATTCATGCACATATATACATACAACATATGCACACAGATGAAACCTGGTTTTACACACAACTATATGCACACACACACATGAAACCTTCCTTAGCGGTTGTATATGCATGCACACACAGTCACAAGGCTTAGCTCTGAGCACAGGATCTCTACCTGCCCTGATCACAGTGATCTCCCTATCCTCAGGCTTGGATAACATTCAGGTCACCACAGGGGCTTTCAAGCATCCCACTAGGTAGGGCTCCCCAGAACAATTACACTGTCATCTTGCAGGTGGGAGGTGCTTCCTAAGGTCCCTCTCATCAGGCTGCCATAGTTAGAAACCAGGGACCTCAAGCCCTACTCGCACATACTGGCACTGCAGAGGATTAAGAACCCATTGAGCAGATGAACAGCCATGTCCCTAATGCAAGGAGAGTGTTCTGGGGAAGAAGAAACAGGTGACATCCAGCCAAGTGACAAATGCCCTCCAGGAGCATTTAGTCAGGCACTTAGGGGACCTGCCACCCAGGGAGACACACCAAAAGGCAACCCTGTCCAGCCCCTGTGAAACAAGATAGGCAGGGTGAGCGCCTGTGATGCCAGGAGGGTGATGTATAAATGTTGGAGCTACACAGGAGCCATGAACAAAAAAGTGACAAAGTTACAGACACCAGCTGGCTTGCCCGAGCATCCGTTCAGAATGAGAAAACAAGACAGGTAAGGACGAGAGCTTGGCTTTGGCAGCAAGAAGGGTGGACCAGAATCAGGAAGGCGGGACAGGTCCTGGTGGTAGAGGAGGCCTCATGGAGGAAGAGAGTGGGAACAAAGGGAGCCTTCAGCATCTGGGCATCAGATCAGAACCACAGGACTCTGTCCCAAGGAGAGTGGCAGGATAAAGCCAGGGCAGAGGGAGATGCAAAGGTGAGAGATTGCAAGAGAAGAGACTCTGCAGAAGGAATGAAAATAGAATCTTTGGGGACTCTGGGGACAGGAGGTTCAGAAGAGAGGCTCCCCACAGGGAGGCTTGATTGCAGCTTGGGGGGGGGGCAAGGTGGTGAGGAGCCTGTGCATATGCTCTGCAGAGAGGGCAGCATGTCAAGGAGACAAGCCTGAACTCTCTCAAAGGATGCTGGGAGCAGATGGTGGGTGGTGAGGATGGAACCTGAGGAGAGAGGTGCCAGCTCAGAGTGGCTGAGTCCCCTCCTCACCACTCAGAATGTGGGAGGGGAATGGGGGTTGGGCTTGCCCCTCAGCTCAGAGTCTTTGTTGGAGATGGATGAAGAGAATGGGGTTCTTTCCAGAGTAGGGAAGTGGGGCAGTGCACACCTGGGAGGTGGGCTGGAAGAAGGGCAGGCTTCTACAGCTTAGGGAACATGTGATATGACACAGGCAGAGGCATCTCCAAGGGCTTTCTTGGGCAAGCTCAGGAGCGGGTTGCAAGGAAGATTTGGAGGGGGTGGGGGATGTGGGAAGGAGACAGGGAGGACAGGGATGGAGTGAGGTTATCTGTACTCAGAACCATGTGGTACCCTGCTTCCCCAAGGGACAGAGAAGGAGAGCTTCAGCGTCTGTAAAGGCTGGGGCTGTGCCACCAGAGAGAGGGAGACAGGAAAGCCCTCCGGAACGCAGATGTTGAGTGCTCCCAGCCCAGGCTCCCTTGGTGGCAGATGGCTGTGGCAAAGTGGCTGTCCTGCTCCCAGAGGTCAAGGGTTACGAGCAGAGGCTCTAGAGGCGGCAGGCAGGGCAGACAATTCCAACCTATAGCTACAAGAGGGGCACCAGCTAAACAAACGGTTTGCAAAAAGGGCTTGAAATAACGTTCTGCGGAGCCGGAAAGTGGGGGAAGGGTCAGGGCCAGCTCTGGGCATCTGGCAGAGTGCAGCCTACCTGGCAGCGTGGGCAGGCTGCAGGTGAATGGGCTGCTCTTGCTCTCGGGCCCAAACCGCTCCTCCAGCTTGCTCTGCAGGGCATGGAACTGGCGATACCGGCGGTAGATGAGATACTTGGATCCTCCTTTTGTCTTTACCTCGATGACAAAAACCTGAGGGGAGAGGCACCCAGGGCAGGGCATCTAGAATTAAGGGGGTCAGGGAGGCTGGGGGTGGTTTTTGAGGTAGGAGAGCTGGGAGATGGAGGGGTCTGGAAAGTGGAGAAGGGTGGGGTGGAGAGGGACTGGGAGGTGGAAGGGCTGGGAAGGTGAGGAGACTGGAAGGTAGAGGCACTGGGAGCTGTAGGGGGGATAATGGGGGCCAGAGATGAGCACAGGCACTGAGGTAGGGAGAGCTTAGAGCCCAACAAAGAACCAGGAGGTCAGGGCAGAAGCTAGCAGGCACAGGATGAGGTCAGAGGTCACAGAGAAAGACAGAGGGAGGGCAGGTGTTCTCAAGCCCTGTAGTGTACTGGGTGAGGTGAGCCTTCCCTGGAGTGTTCCATGCTTCTGGATGTGTTCAGGAGCACCTTACATTCTACCCAGCAGGTGTTGGCAACCATCTTATCCAGAGAAACCACAGTCAAGAGTCTTACAGAATTGCCAGAAAAATGGCCCTACAAAGAACCACTGAGACAAGAGGACGAAAAGTAGAGGGTCAGGAGTTTGTGGGCAAAGGACCAGGGGTTGCAGACTCTTACAAAGTGGCTGGTGAAGCCCCTCTTCTCCTCGATGTCAGCGATGTTGGCTGAGATGGCCACATCATCAGGAAGCTGCTCAAAGTCACTGCAGGAGGGCAGAGGGAGGAGCCCACTTACCACCTTGCCTGTTCTGGGCAAAGCCAGCTGGTGGAGCCTTGCACTCCTCATTCGGAACCCTGTCCATGCCTGGCTCCTCACTGGTGCTGGAAACCCAGAGATGTCAGGACACAGGGCAAGCCCTGGGCATGAGGGATGCAGAGCTGAAGTTGGACATCACCAGCTGACTTCTAGTCCAACCAATCACTTGGCAACCTTGCTGTTTACCCAGGAGCCCACCAGGTGCCAGTGCCAACTCTTGCCAGCCTTGTGCTAGGCTATGCATCACAGGATGAAGAATGCACTGGGGAGCCTACAGTGGTTTGTGAGTTGGTTGTGGGGATTGGGGGGGTCCCCCACAGTTAAAGGCTGAGTGCATTGGCATCGTGACTGGGAAGTGCTGCACGCCTCTAGAAAGGGAGCCTCAAGGGAGGTCCTTGGGTCCCCAGGGCTGGCCTCAAAAAAGACTGAGGGACCGTGTTTTATTCTTCATCCCCTCTGCTTGCATCTGGCTCCAGCTGCAAGTGGGATTGGCATCCGGATCTGCAGCAGCCACAGTGCACCCACCCGTGAGGCAAAACCATGGTGCAGAACAAAAGAATCTGCAGTGTCGGTGTCGCTCTCCCTGAGCTACAGAACTAGTTGCAGCCTCTCTCCGGAATTGTTCTGTGGTAAAGAACAACCAGTCACTGTTTAAGCCAAGACCGCTCTCTCTTCTCCCTGCTCCCTGGAAGAGATGGAGATGACAGAGAAAGAGAGTAGGGAAGGAGGGAGAAGAATGAAGAAGGGGAGAGGCTGAGGAGGGGGGAGGAGAGGGAAGGAAGGGCAAGGGAGGGGAGGTAGAGGAGAAGCAGCAAAAGTGCAAAATGGACAATGCGTTTTCAAGGGCTACATGACCAAGATATGGCAGCCGAGCTGGAATGAAAGAAAAAGGTAAGACAGGAGTGCTGCCTGCATCCGACCAAAACAGGGAGCGGCAGGGCTGGGGGCACTCAGGCCTGCTATTGTGAGAGGCCTCTGGGAAGACATCCAGCAAGAGGCTGGTGTGTAGGTGTAGAGATTGGCATGGTGAGACTGGCTTGGGGTGGCTAAGGTGAGAACCACCTGTCTGTTCCTATAGCTGTGGTTAAGACCCTTAAATGAATGGAAGAGGGCTGAGAAGGGCAAAAAGAGAAAGAGAAAACAGGCCACCAGGCACAGCTGGGGTCACCAGTCTGGCCGCTTGCACACAGCCAAGGAAGCAGGAAACTGGTATAGCCAGGCATTGGTGGCGCCTAGCTGTGATCTCAGAAATTAGAAGGCTGAGCAAGGGGAGTCGGGATGGGATGGAGAGTTCTGGATCAGCCCGGGCTGCAGAGTGAGGCTCTGTTTCAAAAATGGAGGAAGAAGAGGAAGCAGAGGCATAGTCAAAGGGTGTGGAAGAGACGGAGGATCATAGGAGGATCAAGGAAGACGGAGGAGGAAGACAAGGACAGAGGAGAAAGAGGGGGAGGGGAGAAGGACAAAGAACAGGAAAAAGGATAGGGAAGATGAGAAGGAGGAGGAAGTAGAGGAGGAAGTAGAGGAGGAAGAAAGCAAAGTGGGAATGATTATGGAGGAGGGAGGATGAGGATGGGGACGAGGAGGACCTGGAGGAAAATCTGGGTTCTCCTGGCAGTGCCTGAGAGACAAATGGGACAGTGTGTCCCATACCTCACAGGGTGTGTGGGCCCCAAGAGCCTGCACATCCTCGTCTCAGTTCTTGCTGCTTCCGTGGTCCTTGCTCCCCTGGTCTGTCCTAGGTTGGCACACCAGGACTCAGAAGTCACCAGGCAGTGACTAAGGGAGTCACAGGGCCAGCAGGGGATGTCTCCCAGGCTGGGGCACCTCTGTGACCACTCACTTTTCAACATGGCCTGTGAGGACACCCTTGGGAAGAGTGGCCTCACCCACTTCCCCCAGAGGCTTAGTATATTACTTAGTGCAACACTGCAGTCGGTGGTAATTTCACGGGCACTGAGGCTGGGTGGGGGTGGGGGGGCAGAAAGGAGCTAGAAAGGGAGAAATGGCCATGGGCCATATTAGAAGTTTGGGTACCACTGATAGCTGCGAGTGCTAATTGAGATCACATCAGGGACTTCAGGGACTAGGTACCCACTCCCTGGACATAAAGCCACTTTGGAAACCTGAGGCACAGAGAGGTTAAGGAGCTTGCCCAGTTAGGGAAGCTGAGGTTTGAGATACAGCAGCTGAGAGAGCTTGGATGAACCCCAGCACCTGGCCTGTTCCTACATTCTGCTGCCTGGACGTGTAGAACAGACACTGTTTAGCACACAAAGGACCCCAGGTCTCTGCTTCTTGTACTCTATAGCTCTGAGGAGTGAGGAAACTAATTACCCAATAAGTAACGGCCCTGCTTCACCACTGCCAAGATCTTTCTGCAGGAGAGAGGACCCCATTACTTTCTTCAAGGAACCAACAGTGCGGCAGAGGATAGCTTGTGGGGGTTAGGACTGCCAGAGGGAAGCGGGGTTCCCTACAGCCAAGGGTAGGGAAAGCTCAAAGGAATTGGCTATAGGGACAGGGAGGGCCTTTCGGGCAGTGGCTAGTACAACTGCCTTTGCCCCCGGGGGACACCTAAGAGAGGGACCTCAGGCAGGCAGGCATGGCCAGGGCACATGAGGCACAATGAACACAGAGGAAGCCAGACACAAGCAGGTCCTACAGAAGGGGTCTCCATGCCTCGTGGAAGAACCTCAACTTTACTTTGGGGTAGAATAATCTGGAAGTGTGTTGTCAGCACAGGTGTCAGAAGACACAGCCAAACAGGGCCTGACCAGGCTGGCTTAGGACTAGAATTCTATGGCTCTCTCCATCCTCTGGCTCCTCCTACCCATCTGAAAATGGAGACAACCAAGTACTTATGTCATGTGGTCAGGAGAGCCACTCTGTGACAAGCAGGATCCCTACAATCCTACAAGAGCAGGGAAGCTCTTGCATGGCATCCCTAAGTACCCAGAATTTGCACCGGGGCTTAGTAGGTTCCCAGCAGTCACTTGCACCTGAGACAGAAGGTGCAGTGTGAGCAGTCTGGCAGCTTGCTGGGTTGGTGTGGGGAGAGGGCAGGGGCCTGGGAAGGTAGCTGTCCCCTCAGGCCCCACTCAGGTTCTGCTGGGTTGAGACCAGGCTCTGTGCACATGAGAGCAGCTGGTGGTGGTCCACATGGGGACCTGATCCGGAAGAGCCCTGAAAACTGCAGGTTCGTGGTACCTCAATCACAGTAGGAGCTGGACATGGGGTTAGAGGAACTAAACTCCGCAGCTGCCCTTGAAGAGAGGCCCTATTTAGCTTTGGACACTTGTCCACAAGCTTCCAGAAAGTGCTGTTGTATGTACTGTCTCCTTGTCTGTATCTTTGCTGGGCTGGTTCCCAAAGAGGACAATGGGGATGCCGGATCTGATGGCCCTAGGACCTGGACCCGTGACCCCATGAGTTACAGAGGGGAGACACCCCTCTGAAGGCGTAAGACAGAGTGGGCGGAGGAAGCACACACCCCTGCTTACCATAGTCATCTGAGCCCTGCAGCCCAAGAAACAGGAAGGGACCCAAGCCTCAAGCAGCTCCAGTTTCTAGAAGATTCAAATTTGCATATCTCAGTTTCCTAGGAGAACTAGGGGGTCAGAAGGGCTGGAATCATGTCCTGCAAGCCTTCTCTGACCTTTGACCAGCAGAAGCCCGAACATTTCTTTTTTCCGAGATTACATGGGCCCTTTGCTCCTACCTGGGCCTCATTAGCCAGACCCGGCTGTGGTGTCTGTCAGGCAGTTCACATGGACACTAGCTCCTGTTTAATCCAGGGGACAGACTCCCAAATCTGTCATTTGAGTCCCTACACTCAGATGGGAGCACAGACCTGGCTCCAGAAGACATTGCTCATAGGCTGACAACTCAATGTCAGAAGGAGGTGGCCAGGCTTGGGGCTATCAGGCCTCGCTATCCCTCTCTGTGCAATGTCAACTTTGTCCAAGATAGAGCTAGAGCTAGGTCATTCTTGGGCTTTCATAGATTTATTGAGCACTTAGTGCAGACCATCACTGTTCTTCCCTCTCAGAGACAAATGTGGGATACAAAAATACAAAAAACAAAACAAAAAAAACAAAACAAAACAAAAAACAACAAAAACACCCTTGGAGCAGACAGAGCAGAAGAAAAATAGTTAATAAGACTCCTGCCCCCCCCCCCCCCCCGCAACATTGTTCCAGACATCTAAGAACTGTGTAGATGGAGTGAGGGGTCAGGGAGCAGAGCCAGGGTTATCTGAACCTAGGACAGGAAATGGGTGGTTTTTGTCTGAACAGCAGATGGAAAAGCCACCCCGACCGCAATGTAGTACCAGGAACCCCAGAGCCCAAGCCCCAGGACACCTGTGCTCCCAGGCTCTGCCACCCACTCATCTTGTGGCCCTTGGCCACAGCCAAGCCACGCCCTACTCTGAGCCTTAGAATTCTCATTGGTGCCCGAGGATGCTCACAAAGTCAAGGTTTCAGAAACAGTTGCAGAGGCCTGCATCTCTGAGAACACAAATTGGACTCAGTGTTCATACACTGGTACCAGGCGACAGGAGGGACAGCCTCTTACCGCGCCACCCCCATCCCACTTCACCTCCTACCGAGGCCTGCTAGGATCAGTGAGAACACTTGGGAGAGGATGCTGAGCAGGACCGGGGGGGGGGGGGGGGGGCAGTGTTACACATTCTCACCTCTCCGATCGCAGTTGCTGGGCCAGGGCCATGGCTGTTGGGTAGTCAGGAGAGCAGGTGGGTGAGGGCCTTGCCCAGCCAGGCCCAGGCTGAATTCACTTCTCACTTCCTCTTGCGTGCATCCGGGAGCCTCCTGAGGCTTGGGGCGTCCCTAGGAGCAGCCTTTGAGGAGGTCCCACCCTCCCCAGCTTCTCTGGACCCTCCCTGAAATACCTCCTTCAAGCTCTGAGCTGCCCCGCCCCATACTTCTTCTCACCCACTTCCCAGCAGCACGGCAGTTGAGGAAGTGCCACCCTTGTGTGAGGCCAATGGCTTTGGGGACTTCCTCAGTGCCTGTCTCTGGAGCTAAGCTCCACCCATCATAGAGCAGTTTCAGCACTGGCTAGTCCATCAAGGAGACCTGTGGCCCTGGGGACTCATTGTTCAAAGGACTCCTTGCCTGAGTCCCTTGTCCAAGGTTCCAGAGCCTGCGATTCCTAAGCTCTGGTAGAGAGACTGCTTCTGTCAGGAAGCTCTCCCACTGTCTCTCCCCCTATTATGCCAGGGTGTGAGGGTTGGCATATGGCCCATCTTGCCCTCACCCTGGTGCTCTGGGCTCTGAGATCCCACATTCAGCTGGCCCGGAGCCGTCAACCACATTGATGGTCTCCTTACAATGTGCCTCCATTGTCGTATTCTGTCCTGTTCTGCTGGCCTCAGAATCCCCGAGGTCCTGCAGGCTGCCTACTCTCACAAGCTCTTTCTTCCCTCACAGCCTCCTCCTCTGCTCCAATGCTCCCTTCATGCCTCCTGTAGGTCTGTTCTTTGAATGTCAGCCCTGCCCTGTCCTGCCCTGCTGTTGTCTCCCTGTCACTCTCAGAGCTTTTCCTGTAGCAAGCAAGCTCCTACCAGCTGGAGTTCCCTATTCCTGTGTGTTTCACATGCGTTGTTCATATGTTAGGCTTTTTCCAGGCCAGCACCACCCTGCAGACACCCAGCCTACTATGTGAGCAGAAAGAGGAAGCTCTTTGTCAGTTCCTTCTAATGCAGAGGGCCCTTTGTGTCTGCAAGAAGCACTCCACAGCCGGGCGTGGTGGCGCACGCCTTTAATCTCAGCACTCGGGAGGCAGAGGCAGGCGGACCGCTGTGAGTTCGAGGCCAGGCTGGTCTACAAAGTGAGTCTAGGACAGCCAAGGTTACACAGAGAAACCCTGTCTCGAGAATGGACCCAGCAGCCCACAGGATGTCCCATCCTTCCTTAACCCCTGCAACCCTGCCCCCCAATAGCTTCACTCAGTAGTATGTAGAGGTAGGAGAGACAGTAACCTGCCACGGTGTCCCTGCCCATGACTAAATAAATGAGCCTCTGCCTATCCCATCTGAATCAGGAGCCTATCTCCAGTTGGGGGATGGGCCTGTGGAAATGGAGCCATCCCTGAGGAGTCTGGAGCAACCCACATTTCTCACTTTATGTAGGGCTGGGTTAGAACCAGTCTCAGACTCAGACCCAGGGTCTGGCTCCAAGAATACAGAGCTGCTGGCAGCCCAGACCCTTACTTTGAAATGTCCCCCCCCACCCATCCTGCCTCTCCAAGGGACCTTGTGGCCCTGGCTCAGCCCAGAGCGGATGGGCCCAGAGTCCCAGGATAGAATCTGCCCAGTGAGAACTGCCATCTGTACGGCCAGGCAGAGCATGGTCTCTGGGGAGATGGAAACCAGGTTGGAGAAAGTCATAGGAGGGGACAGGAAAGAGAGAGGAAGAAGAGCCCTCCACCCATGGCTGCATGTTTATCAAGGCATTTGTGCTGCAGACAGAACAAGGTGGCAGATGAACAGACGGTGGAAGGTCCATCCTTCCTCAAGCACATAAAAATGCCATGGCTGGTGGGTTTAGGTCCTTTAAGCATACAAATCCCTGATCAAGCCAAGGAAAGGTTCTAGGATGGGGCAGGAATTATACCATCACTGAGGCTGGAGACTGAAGACCCTCAGCCTTGGGAACTAGAGATGAGTCTCCAGCGGCTGGCTGGAGACCAGGTGCAGGTCACAAATCCCACTGCCGGCAGGATGTCGGCCCTGAGCTCCCATGCGAAGCTGGATATCACAGCAAACACTGAAAAGGATTCCTCTGCTGTTGGACTGGGTGCCTTGGGGAGTGGAGGAACTCTTCCAGCCATGGGGTGCACAGAAGGAGCCTAATGCACTGGGTCAGAGCCTCAAGTCTGAAGCCCCCACTGGCGTGAAATCCAGAGAAAAGCTGGCTCCGAACTGTGCTTCGGAAGCAGTCTGGAGTCAGCACAAACGCAAAACTGCAAACCAGGCGCCTCGGACTTCACAAGAATTCACACCTGAGGAGCTAGACCCAACCCAGAGGCTCTGGCTCAAGCCTCAGGGCTCAGGCGCCCTGGCTTTGTCAGGGGGAAGGAATCAGGGGATCCAGGAGGGGTGCAGTAGAGGAGGATGTCTATGAGAGCAGAGGTACAAGCCCAGAGGCAGGAGAATGTTGGCCAACAGGTGGTCAGGAAACAGGAAATGATCACACGGCTTCCACAAGAGAATGTCACGTAACACTAGTGAAACACTGTGTCATAGCATGCGTGTCCTGGCTTGAAAATACGTTTGTTTGGGGCCTGGGGTGTAGAGTGCTTGCCTTGCATGAGTGACTCCCTGGGCTCAAGGCCAGCCTCAAGTAAAACAAGTGTGAGTGCACCTGTAATCCCAGCGGTGGAGGCAGGAGGGTCAAGAAGTTCATGGACTTCTTAGCTAAGGATCAGGTCCGAGGCCAGTTTGTGCAGAGACATGTACAACTGTGTGTGGGCAAGTGTGAGTGTTTCTGCAGGGTCGATGAGTAACCCTGTAACACGGAGAGCAGTGACATCATAAACAGCCTTGAACGCTTGTCTCTGATAGAGTCTTGGTGGTGGCCCATGCACACCACACCACACACGCACACACACACACACACACACACACACTGACATTATGTTCACCCAGCCAACACATTCTTTAAATTATTTCTCATTTATTTATGTGTGAATGTATGCGTGTGTGCGTGTGTGCGTGCATGCATGTGTGTGTGTGTGTGTGTGTGTGTGTGTGTGTGTGTGTATTAGGGTCTCACTCTATAGGCCAGGCTAAATTTGAGCTCATTATGCATTATATAGCCCAGGCTGGCCTTTAATTGAAATTCTACCCAAGCCTAGAATAATGTCAAGATTACAGGTATGAGCCACCACACAAGACAGGACATTTTGGTTGTCTTTTGATTTTGAGACTAGGTTTTACTATCTTTTCAAGCTGTCCTCAAATGTGCTATTCTCCTGTCTAGGGCTCCCACACGTCGCCATTACAGCTGTATGCTACCACAACCAGCCAACACAGTTTTTATGCTTCAGTGTGTGTGCATGTGTGTTGACCTCTCTAGGCCAACAGCCCAGGTCCCCCCAGTTCTCATCTTCTCCCACTCAGCCCTCCCTCCCCCTGAAGATTATCCTGTGTCCCTGACTCAGCCTGGGAGGCACATGGGCAGCAGGGTCCGACGAGGGGCCTGGAGCCCGTGCTGGGCCAGCCCTGCCCTTTCTCCCTCTGTCTTTTGCCCCTGCTTTGGGTTCTGCTGAATGTAGCTGTTTCTCTGGCTCCTTTTACAGAGAACACTGCTGCTAATTTTGTGCGGACCTCTGAGGCAGTGTAATTGGAAGCCAGACACCCTGTCAGCAGTGGGCTCTAGGCCTGAGCTGCCATGATTCCTGCACTCCTCCCTGCACCCCCCCCCTCCATTTCAAGTTGCCATCTGTCCCAGGGAGAGAAGAGTCATCCGGGTTTCTCCTGCATGTCTCTTAAGTAAGTAAGCCTCCACTGTTACAAGGAAACCCCTGGTGTGGTCTTCCAGACTCCCGCCTGACTTCCAATGGCCCCCTCCTCCCTCGGCAGCCTGACAGTAAACAAACAAAGGCGACACAGAACCTTGGGCTTGGGGCCAGCCTGGGCTACATAACAAACCCTAGTCCCAGACAAACAATATCTGTCTAAGCTCGAAGGCTGCACAGAGACTGGCATGTTTCATTGAGGAAAGAATGCTCTCAACCCCTCACTTCCTGTCAGGTTTCTTCCACACACTCCCAAAACTAACAACTTAGTGATCGGATCAGAGACTTGAGATAAGCAAGTCAGGAGGTGGGATGCGCCAGAGAAGTCAGAGGTAGGTATACAGGATTTAAATGAAAGACTAACAAGAACCAAGAAGCTGAAGCATATAATAATAATAATAATAATAATAATAATAATAATAATAATAATAATAATAATAATAATGTAAAAAAAAAATAAACCACACCACAAACTGAAAAGCAAGTGTCTCCAGGACCATTCACAAAGGGACATCTCCATGTGATCTATATTACCCCCGGGTGAGACTGAGTATGCATGCTCAGAAATTAGCTGAGGTCCCCAGAGTCTGGAGAGAGGTGGGGCGGGGGGGGGGGGATGAGGAGGTCACAAAATGCAGAGCACTGTTCAAGGCCTTCTCAGCAACATGAAGCAGCAGACAGCCCCGTTTAGGGGATGAGGCAGAGAACTGCCAACAGTCAGAGCTAGGAGGCCTCAACAGCAAGTCCTGAGGGGACTCTGGAGCTCCTTGTGGGGCTCATGGTTCTGCTGCCTGAATCAGCTGCTCTCCTGGAAACAGAAGGAAAATCCCTGATTAGAGAGACTGAGATTCCTGGGGTTCCCTCATGCACTGTGTTCCCCAAACCTGACCCACATGTGTCTCTCTTCATAATTTATGAGAGGAGTTTCACTGATGCCTCCCTGAGCCATAAATAGCCATCACGGGCAGCTCCCAGGCTGAGCTGAGCACCCAGCGGCTGTGGGGAGGCTGAGAAGGCAGACTCCCTGAGGGTAGAGCCCCACCCTCCTGGAAGCAGAGCTGCTGTGAGCTCACTAGCATTGCATGCCGTAGCTGCACTGCCTTCGTGAGTTTGTGCATTCAGTTCTCTAAATTGAGATCATATTTGCCCCATAGAAGTATGTTAGCCATCTGGGCCGGTGAGATGGCTCAGTGGGCAAAGGTGTTTGCTGCCAAGCCTGCCCGCCTGAATTTCATCTCCAGGACCCACATGATGGAAGGCGGGAACTGATTCCTGACCTCCACCTGCGTCCTGTTGGCACATGCACACCTACACAATACATACGAATGCAATGAAAACATTTGAAAGCAGCATAGCAATCATATCATCCCAAGGTGACCAGCACCTACTGCACGCATGGCTCTAAACACACCTCGGGACACTTGCGTTAACCAAGGAAATGAATCCTTAGTCCAACCTCAAATATATAATCATATGACTTGACCTCTCATTTCTCTCTACCCCCAGAACATCTATCTCCCATTTTTTTTTGCTCCTCTCTATGATACAAATTATCAAATTGAAATCTCATTTTTCGCCCTCCGTATTTATTATATCACCTGGCAGAACAGCTCTCCGCTAACTACATCTTTTATTGGAATGAACACCAGGGGGCGCTATGACTCAGTAGTCAGGATTCCTCACTGCAGCACCACCCAGAGGAGGACGTAAGCATCCCCTCACGGAATCCAGGTAGATCTGAGCGCTTGAATCAAGGATACCGATGTCCAGTGATTGTTAGTTATGAAGGCAGCCAGAGTGCACGGAGAAGTGCTTGCGTCAGCACACAGTCCACGAACTGTTCTGAGGAGCTGCACGGGAGCCCTCAGGACAGAGCAATGGGCCAGCTTGGAACAGGGTGGCTTTGGTCGCCCCTACCCTATCTGCACACTGGCATGCACAAGATGGGTAATGCTCTCATACCTGTTCTGCATATGAGTAAACTGAGGTGCTATGAGATTAGGAGACTAAAGGGACTTAGTGAGCAGGGCAGAGTGAGGCGTGGAGCTCCACTGTTACTAACTGTGCCATAAGGCCCCTCATTCATTCATTCACTAGCTACACAAGCAGTCAGTTGTCCTCCACTCTGAAGCAGACAACAGTAGATAGCAGCAAATCCAATGCATTGCTGCCAAGCATCTCAGAAGGCTGTTAAGGTACACTAATAAACCCTGTGTACAACACACATGGGCTGATACATGCCTACATTCACATACGCTTACTCATGCACGCAAATATGCCCTCATGCAGGCATATATACCCATGCAATGGAGCTATCAACACACATGCGTGCCACATATATTCTTTCATACATGAATGACGAGGAAGAAAGCAGGAAGCCTGTGTTTAGCATCTAATTTCTCCAATCCCGTTTCCAGTGCAGCACCTCCCACAGACAGGGGCAGCCTTCGTGTTTCAGAGGGATTCTGGGAAAGACAAGAGGTCACAAAGACTGAGACAGGAACTGGCTCTTGATGCTCTCACTCTCTGGCACTAACATCCCAGGAGTCCACGGATCCCCAGTTTGGACCTGGCTCCGGGCTGTCCTTCTCCATGCACAGGAGGTGGCTGCTCCCAGGCTCCAGGTCTCTCACTGGCTCCCGGACTGGGCTCCTGCTCTGCAGAGCCTGGAACAAATGTCTCAAGGGTCAGAGCCCCTGGCTAGTGGTGGAACTATTTCCCTCAGCTCTAAACCTGCCTCCTGTTCTCTGCTTTTCTTGTCTATAAAGGGCATCTGGCTAGACCCCCATAGAACTGAGGACTTCATGAGTATTTGAAGAGGGAAGTGGAGGAACAACAGATTTCCTGTCTGTTGCTGACATCGGCGCAGCTTGAGCATGTTACAAACTGTGCCTGGGTACTGGACTGATGTGGCAGAGACTGCGGCTCCCCTGCAATCCACTCTCTCCCATCTCCTTCACCCAAAAAGCAAGTTGACTCATGGCCACTCAGCTAAAAATAATATTTCTCACTTGAGCGAGTCTGTCGTCTCCCTATTGTGATGAAATCCCAGAGACTGGTGAGTTGCTAAAGAAAAGAAGCCCATTTAGCTTATGGTTTGGGAAGCTGAAAGCCCAAATAGCATAATGTTAGCTTTCTTGAGGCGCTGCCTGGTTGCATCACACCACAGTGGATGACATCACAGGGTGCAAGTGACAAGGTGCTCGATGGAGAGACAGGAAGTTAAAGCCGGACTCAGGACTCAGGATCCAGTCATAAGAGCTCTTTAAAGTCATCTTAGGGAGGGTCCTATTAGAACCACTTTAATCCCTTCCTAAGTTGGGGGTCCCCTCTTGAGCCAACCTTCTTTTGTTTGTTTATTTTTTGAGTTTTTTTGTTGTTGTTGTTGTTGTTGTTGGTTGGTTGGTTTGGTTTTGGTTTTGGCTTTGTTGTTTTTGTTTTTTGAGACAGGGTTTCTCTGTGTAGCCTTGGCTCTCCTGAATTCACTTCGTAGATCAGGCTGGCCTTGAACTCACAGTGATCTGCCAGCTTCTGCCTCTGGAGAGCTGGGATTAAAGGTCTGTGCCACCATGTCCTGCTGTGCCCAGCTTCTTCTTTTCTTTTCTTTTCTTTTCTTTCTTTCTTTCTTTTTTCCCTAAATATATTTACTTAGTTAGTTTAGTATACAGTATTCTGCCTGAAGACCAGAAGAGGGCATTAGATCACATTATAGATAGTTGTGAGACACCATATGATTGCTGGGATTTGAACTCAAGACCTCTGGAAGCACAGTCAGTGCTCTTAACCTCTGAGTCATCTCTCCAGCCCTGTGCCCAGCTTCTTAAACTGTGAGTCATGACCCTATATGACTTCTCCATCCCCTGCATGAGGGTCACAAAAGTAAATGTGGAAATCACACGCAAAAATGAGTCCCATTAAAAAGCTTCTGAACTACACTCAACCAAAAATTAATTCTAAGTCAAATGTGTAGTGATCATGGTGTTTCCGGCCGTTTTATCATGTGATGTCATTGCAGCGTTGGTTCTGAACACACATGCGCACATTGGTAGGATGTGGCGTTGGCATTTCTCAACGCTGAGAAGTGCTGTCTGAACACATGGGCTGGGATTCCAGGAGATTTTACATTACGAAATGAAGCTTTTTCCACTGTATGCGGTTTCCTTCTCTCGTAGAAACATGGAGGAAGAGCTATATATAATATTTCTTTCCATCATTTCTTAATTTATAAGCATCAGATTGGGGTATCTCCGGGTTGGTTTGGGTTAGAATATTTGATTGTTAAAAATTACTGTATGAGTTGCTGGCTTGAGTTTCATGGTTTTAAGGTATCATTTGATGAGTTTTAGCTAGGAGTGCCGAGTCTCCATCAGTTTTTGAAATGGTTCTAAACACACTCTCACATTGTACTGTTTACAGTGGTCTCCTTATTACTTATCATAAAATCAAAATATCAACCCTGAAAATCATTGAAGACATTTGATGTCCTGAAGGTCATATATTAAGCCAAGATTAATTATTTAAAAAGTAATATGCTAATTTGATCTTTAATAATGCTTTAATCTTTTAAAAATTGTAACAAAGAGTTGTTTTATAATAAAATTTTATTGTTAGCAAATATTTTATTCATATACCTGTTTATGCATCTATATACCCAGGTTCTGTATAAACTTTCTAGGTGTGACGAGACCATGAGCAAGTAATTTCAGAGGCCCGTACTGGATCATTTTGAAAAAGTTCTGCCACTCCCTCTTATGTTCAGACACAGGAATCCATGGGTAGCAAGCGACATATAAAGTATGTGACCAACCTGCCTCAAATCTGCGCGGGAACAGATTACCAACAGCTGGCCAATGCCCTGGAGCCAGGGATACATACTTCTTAAAGGGACATAGCACACACTCCATCTCTCCTCCCACCTACTGGAAAATGGCTGAGTGACAGTGAACCACACTCTGTCACCCTGCTCCTTTCAGATTGTCAGTGAGGCAGAGAGAATTGCCACAGTGCTCTGCTCAGTGACAGCATAAAGCTGCCAGCCATTTTCAGAAAAGGCTAGATAGTAAACACTCCAGGCTTTGCGGGATGCTGTTCCATCACAATGGCTGACTTCCCCGTTGTCGTGGCATGAAAACAACATTAAACAGTAAATCCCCACACAGTCTTCAGCATCCAGATGAGTCTCCAGCATCCAGATGACAGTCTCCAGCATTCAGATGCGGCCTTTGCTCTTTATTTACCGAATCCACTCCAAAGTCCAGAAGGAAGAGTTGGGGCTTCTGGGTAAGGAGCACCGAGGGGAGCTGAGAAGGTTTGTACTCAGTGGGAGCAAGGCAGAGTGTTGCCCAAGGGACACCTTTTACCTGGCTGTGACCCTGACACCACTGCAATGCCTCCCTTCCCTCACACTGCAACCAGAGCTGCCCTTGCCTGCTATAGGACCAGGACAGAGAAACAGGACAGAACGTTTGGGGCAAGTGATGTCTCGTGTTGATCTAAAAATCTTTAGTGTCCAAACAGGGCTCATTGTTTGGTGTGTGGGAGGAAGAACCATTAGAGAGAAGGGAAGGAAGTGGGGGCGGGGGTGGGGGCAGGTGTGGCAGCAAGCAAATGGTTAGAGGAACAGGACCCTGAGCTTCCAGCTCCAAAAGCGCCTCCTGTGGCACTGAGGCCATTTTCACATCTTCCTAGGTTCCATTCTGGGTCTTCAGGGAAAAGCTGGCCCTTGTCAGGCCCACACTGTTGCCATGACTACTGGCCCACCACACCTCTTCCCGCTGCCCCCGGACCCCGGCCCTAACCTCCTGGAACTGGGTCCTCAGCTTACAGTTGGTCTTCTTACCATGATAGTCAGACTTTCCCTTATGTAGCGCCCGCCCCCAAGTCCCTTGTCCTGTGGGAAGCTATTGTCACCAGTGCCCTGCTGTCCCTAAAGCACCTGTCTGAGCTAAGTTCCCTGCTGTGGACACAGCTTCTGCCTTGCTTGGGCCCCTTCCACCTCTCTGCCCCGTATCTGGGGGCTCCTTCCCTGGGTGTCCTCTACAATCTTTCCTTGCGTACCTTCTTGCCACTTTCTGTGTGTGTGTGTGTGTGTGTGTGTGTGTGTGTGTGTGTGTGTGTCTGTGTGTGTATGATCTCCCATGGGTCTCTCCCTGAGCCAGATCCATATCCTGGTCCCTCTCTTGTCCCAGTTGCCCAGCATTCTCTCTCTAAATAGAATCTTCTCCTCACCAATTCCCTGCTCACCAGGCATCACCTTGGCTCCTCCCTCCCCCTCTTACCAGCCTGGGAGGCCTGCACCTGGCCTCCTTTAGGGCCCCTGCAGCCCTGTCCCAGATCACACTGCCCTCCTCCATCTGTGGATTATGTCAAGGGCTGCCTCTCAGGGTCTTCCAGTCCACAAATCCTACTCCCTCTTCTGCTCCCCTTCCTCCATGAGTGGGAGGAACTGACACTGTTCTAGCTGAGCCAGGCTCTGCGCTCAACTCAGCTTCCTTGCCTTCTCCTCCTCCTCAGAGAGCGATCCTTGGTGTACCTCCATGCTGCCCGTGGAAAAACACCAACTCTGCCCTACGGAAATAAGACAATCGTTTATTCTGAGTCAAAGATGAGCATAGAGCCGAGTTACCCTGCGTGAGTGACATGTTCTGAGTGGGAAAGGTCACACAGACTTTGACAGTCATGGGAAAGAAAGTCCTGTCATTATGTTGGGACATTAGGTGGAGGGCTGCAGAGGGTGGGGCAGGGGTCCACAGGGTTCAGACCATAGCCTCAGTTTTAGCAGTGGTGGGTGCTAGAGGCATGTCAAGTTCATCTACATTCTGAATTGTAAAAAAAAAAGAAAAAAAGTCTTCCAGGCATGCCTGTAACCTCAGGATTCAGGGAGCAGAGGCAAGGAAATCAGGAGTTCAGTGTCAACCTCAGCTACATAGTGAGTTCTAGGCCACGCTGGGCTACCAGAGACCCTGTCCCAAAAGAAAAGGAAAGAAAGAAAGGTGGTAAAGTCACATGCCGAGGCAGATAGGCAATGGCTACTAAAAGCGGGTGCAGAGAGAGTCGATGAGATGGCTTAGTGGGTAACGGCACCTGCCTCAACGCCTGATGATCGGAGTTGGATTCTCAGGACCCACATGGTGGAGAGAGAGAACCAACTCCCTCAGGTTGCCCTCTGACCTCCGTATACACGCTGTGGCGTGTGCAAGCACACACGCATACACAAGTAAATGCATGTGATAATTGTCTTTAAAAGATGGCTCAAGATGGTCCTGGCTCTTTGCCTGTCCCCTCTCTCTACCATCACTGTCATTGTGCTCTGGGCCCCTGTGGTCTTCCACAGCCATTTGTTTCCTCCCAGCATTCGCCCTGGCCACAGGCTCCACTGTTGCTCCCACGGTTTCTTTTCACCAGTTTATCAATATCTGCATCAGAAATGCAGGTTTACAACAATAAAGAGTATTGATAAGCACCCCTCTCCCTTCCCACACCCAAAGAAACTCAAGCCTCCCCGTGGCAGAACCTGGCTACAGCCCCAAGGTAAATGACTGCAGATTGCCGACAGGAGAAAGAGCTCTGTTAGTAACAGGGCAGTGTGGAGGGTGCTGGGCCAGACCCCTGAGATGCCACCTTTTCACCCAGCAAGAGGCTTCCGTTAGGATTACACATGGGAGGAGGCGACGGTCCCATAGGGTGGAGCCTGGAGCTGTTTATGGCTTTTGCTTTATGAAGGCCAGGGAGCGTCCTGACTCCATGAATTAGAATGAAAAATATAAGTAATCAATAATAATAACAATTAATCTTTGACTCATGTTTGATTTTCATTATGGCCAATTTTTGTTCCATATTTCTGGAGGGCTGTCACTCCAAGTGGGAACTTTCTGGTTTCCTGGGTGAGGTGGTGGAGAGGGAGGTAGAGTAGAGCATGGAATCTGCTCCTGGTTCCCTTAGTGTGGAAAACAAGCAAACAAAGTCTGAGGGAGATGCTAACTCCTGTCGGAAAGGTGTTTCCTGCATTCCTCAGTTGGTTTCGTTGTTAGTTCCGCCACGTGGTTCTTTGTTTCTGAACAAACTCCAGCACTGCTTTTTATTTATTTATTATTTATTCATTTAGAAATGATATTTTAGTCTCCTCTTTCTGTATACAAGAACCCAGTGCTTTCACAAGCCTAACACCCTCCTGTTCCCACCTCCCCAAGCTGGTTATGTCACGACTCTCGGTTAAAACAGTAGTCTGGTGTCCGTTTTCATGACTACACAACTTATTTCAGAGTCTTTGTGGGTATTATGGAGATTTTCCCCTTCTGAAAAACGGTGGTTTTGTTTTTTTCCCACAAATCAATGATTGCTTTGATTTTTTAATTCGACAGTCAGCTTTTTCTTTTCTCTGCCTGGTGGACATTGTTTCAACATGTCGGCTCTCAGCTGTTGCTGATTCCATGCTCCCAGCTGTGGTGGTGTCTTTCTTATGGCTCTACTGCTCTGAGGAGACACCGACCGTTGTTGTGGAAGTTATGTTACGTACACATGTTTTTGTTTTAGTCCCCAGGTGTGGGATATGGGGGCTGAGCCAGTTTTCCACAGCTGATAGCAGCCCCTGTGAGAGGGCTTTGTGAACTTTGTCAACAGGAAACTGCCTCGTGCAGAGGCGTGGTCTTTGGAAGTTGGAAAAAATATGAGAACCCAGAGAGAGAGAGAGAGAGAAAGCAAGAGAGAAGGAGGAGGGGGGGGGGGGAAGAAGGGATATGAGAAGAACGCTTGGAGGAGATGGATGGAGGAGGAAGAGAAGGCTGTTGTTGCATTTGCTGTTTCTGGCTGAATATCCTGACAGTAGAGATTGATATTGCCCCAGAGAACCTGACAACCCTAAACAGCAGAAAGCATCCACAGAGAACTATTGCCCCTTCTCCCCACTAACCTCCTTTCTCTCCTACCTGGTTTTGGGGTGTTGGAAGGGATTAGGGTGGAAAAGGGAAAAAGAGATATAAGAAACCAAACTAAAATAGATTTAAAAATACATGATATACACCATGACCAAGGCAGCTTATAAAAGAAAGCATTTAGTTACCTTGCTTACAGTTTGAGAAGGTGAGTCCCTGACCATCATGGCGGGGAGCACGGAGGCAAGCAGGCAGGCAGGCAGGCACTGGAGCAGTATCTCAGAGCTTGCATCTTGTCCACAACTTGGAGGCAGAGAAGAAGACTAAATTTGCAGTCTGTATTCTGGGTTACATAGGACGATCCATTGATTGGAGGGAGGGAGAGAGAGGGAGAGAGAGAGAGGTGGGGGGGATGGGGGGAGGGGAGACTGTGGGATGAATTTAGGCTTCTAAGGAGGAAGGGGATCCGCCTCTCAAGGTCTGAACGCTAGCAGCTTCTCACAGGTGCTTTCTATTGATTGTTACACAAAAGGCCGTTTTGCAAGCCAATTCCAGCATACCAAAATCACTTAGCAGATCTTAGGGAACCATTACTTAGTAAGCACGGTCTTATGACTGAGGTCCTGCTAAGGTTCTGAAATTCCCAATAGCAACCCCATCAATTTCAGATAACAATCACTAATTATTTACAAGACTAAGTGGCCTCGCTCCAGACTAAATGCCAGGTGCGATGGCTCTTCTTAAATTCTGCTACAGCCTTGACCTTTGTTTAGGTTCCAAGCTCAGTGGCCCCATTCTGAGGGCTAGGGTCCTGGGAGCAGATCTTTAGGCGAGAGTGTGGGGCCAGATGGGTGTTCACAGTGCCATGTGGCCAGGGAAGCTTTCCAAGCCCCGTGGACAAACTCTGGGGGTGGGGTGGGGGAGCAGGAAACAGGTCACCCATTTTCTGAACCCTGTACAAGTGTCAAAATAAAAGCTTCCAAATAGTAATAGTCCAGAGATGGAAGTGACCTGCAGAGGGGCAGGGTGGGGCACAGGGAAACGGACAGGCCAAGGCGCAGGATAAGAGGGACTTTCTGGGGAGGAAGGCGAGGTTGTATTGGCTAGTTAAAGGCACTCTTTCCTCTGGGTGACATACTGACACAGGCTCCTCCCAGACTCCAAGGACCCCTTCTAGCACTGCAAGAGCTCTGGTCTGGCACCTCAGCCGGCCCCTGGGCAGTGCTTGCTGACTATGCAGTTGTGCTTAAGGATTTTTAATGTGACTCATGGGAAAAGCCATGACATTAGCAGGCATTGACTCCACGGTGGCTCGGAGCATTTGCTTCTGTATGTGACCTCCTTGATACATGCCTCCACAGAGCCTGATGTGTGTGCCATACACCGAGGATGGCCCTAGGGGAGGGGTGGGTCAAACAAGCAGTAGGCATAGCTCAAAGTTAGGGCCTAGGAGGCAGTGCCCAGGGTTGAAAAATAAAACAGGAGGGGAGAAATGGGAGGGGAGAGTGTGCAAGGTCCCTGTGAGCAGACACAGGAAGGGTTTCTAAATCACACCAGGGAGTCCCACTGAGCTCCATCTGGGAGGCGAGGAGAAGCAGGGGTTGTGCTGTGTCCTGTGATTTTTGCTTCTATATTGTAAAAATGAGAGACAGAGAGGGCTCAGCAGATTAAGTGTTTGCTGTATAACCCTGAGGACCTAGGCTCGGGACCCCGGTGTCTGTGCAAAAAAGGCAGGTGTAACAACACTGGGCCGGGAGCAAACAGGCAGATCCCCCCAGGGGCTTCCTGGCTAGCCGGTCTTGGTGGAGAGATGTTGTCTCAAAACACAGAACAAACCAACATAAACTCAAAACTGCATGAAACAAACAAACAGAAAATAGGCAAAAATAAAAAACACACACACACACAAGTGTACAGGGCATAATCTAAACTTCAGGACGACTGAACAATAATAAGTTTAAACAAAACATAAAAGCCTCGAGTTGCTTCATAGTACGGCATTGCCACTCACCAGAGTCTGAAATAATTTGTGTCTCCCTAGGTATCGCAAGCTGGCCTCAACCTTCCAGGTGTTGGGGTTTCAGGCCAGTTACACCACGCCTGGGTTTTCCATGTTTCAAAAGAGATCATCTGACAGGAGGCATTGCTGGATCGATCTAGTCTCTCACTGGTAGAAACTGGGAAATGTTCAGTTTAGCTGTGCTATGACCAAAGTACTCTCAGTGTCGAAGAGCCACATGCCTGCCAGCCTGCCATTCATGAATCCATCCTCATCCTCAGCTTCATAGTGAGTTCAAGGCCAGCCTGAGCTACATAATAAGACCTTGTCTAGAAATAAGAAAAACAGAGGAGTATTCTTAGGGTAAGCATAGGTCAATCACTGTCAGGGCAAAGGGCACGAGCATCTTTTACTGGATACAAGT
The DNA here is from genome assembly GCF_903995435.1 of Acomys russatus. NCBI lineage: Eukaryota > Metazoa > Chordata > Mammalia > Rodentia > Muridae > Acomys > Acomys russatus. Next base: position 41,035,841 of record NC_067153.1, on the reverse strand, counting down.
GACCAAACTTTTCTCCTTAAGTGATTATTTATTTATTTATGTATGTATGTATTTACTGTGCCTCTCCTTCTCACTGTTACTTCTGATCACCACTTAAGTTTTGTTTGTTTTGTTTTGTTTTTGTTTGTTTGTTTTTTGTAGAATCTGATGGGGTCAGGCCCTGACTTGGGTTTTGTGTGTCTTCGTTAGGAGACAGAGCTGAACAGAGTCTAAAGCATTCCTTGCCTTGTCCTCTTCCCTGCCGCCTTCCTGTCTGTGGCCAGGGACCCTCTCCTGCCGACTTGTCCATCTCCACCTCTACAAGCTTATCGTGACACCATGTGCTGGTCATTTCTCCACGGCATGTGGTGAAGGCATTTATTCCCATTGTCCTCATTGCTTATGTCTGTCATCCTTGGGGTTCCCCACCCCCCCTCCCCACCCCACCCTCGCCCCCCCGCCTCGCCTTGCAGAGCTTTCTCATTCTCCCACAGTAGCTCCTCCTATTTATTTCTGGTGTCTAGGCAGCCTCGTGGCTGAGGAGGCTCCTTGTCAGCAGGTTAGCGGCCGGCCGGGTGCTCTCTCAGCCGCTGGCTGTGCCCCCAGTGCTGCGCCACCCCCATGCTGCCCCTCGGAAGACTCAGCAAACCCGCTCCTTGGCCTGCTGGACCTGACTGAGGGGGACGCTACCTCGCCTTTCACGGCCAAAGCCGGGGTGCTCCCGGTTTGGTTCTCCCTGGACACCCAGTTCCTTTTAAGGAGTTATGCATCTTATACGTTCCTTAATCCTCCGACTAAATTTACCAGCTGTCCCTTGCAGCCAAGACATTGGCTAAATTAAACTCCACAGTGGTGGACACGGTGTATCAGATGCGGCTCTGTGAGCCGTGGCGGGGGCAGCCACGCCCGACCTGTCCTGAGGCCTGGAGGTCAAAGTGCCTAAAGGGGGCCTCTCTCTCTTCCCTCCAAAGCACTGCTGTCTCACTAGCTACCAGCGCACTGTTCCTTTTTTTTTTTTTTTTTTTTTTTTTTTTTTTTTTCTTCTTCTTCTTCTTCTTCTTTTTTAAATATAAGATTTTTACTAATTCTTTCATATAATGAATTTTGACTCTGTTCATCCCCCATAGTGCTAACTGGTCTCAGATCCACATGTGCACATCCCACTCCCTCCCAAGGTCACGTTTTGTCTCTCTTTTTTAAATAAGCCATGGAGTCATGTTTGTGCTGCCCATCTACTCACGGGCGTGTGGCCATCCGTGGGAGAGACCACACTCTTAAAGAAAACAGACTCCCCTTCTCACCAGAAGCCTTCAAAATGTCATTAACTCTTCATCTGGGAGTGGGGCCTCAAGATCCGTGCTGGGGTTTTAACTGGCTTGATCTCATGTGGGGAGACATGGCTAATGGTGAGCTCATGATTGCAGTGGCCCCTGTCATGTCCTGAAGACACCCTTTCAGCCTGGCCTTCCCTGCCCCGCCCCCTCATCCCGCCTTCACAATCTTTCTGACCCTCTTTGAGTCATACTGATCCAATTTCTACAGAGAAAGGCTATCGCCAAGGCTCATTCACTTATTCAAAACATTTAAAATGATTGCTTATTAAAGATGTAGTTAGTTGTGTGTGTGTGTGTGTGTGTGTGTATGTGTGCGCCTACACATCTGCCTATGCACCATGTGCATGTCTGGTACCCAAGGGGGCCAGCAGAAAAGGCACTGGATTCTCTGGATCTGGACTTAGAGGTGGTTCTGAGCCGCTTGTCATGGGTGCTGGGATTTGAACTTGGGCCTTCTGGTTCTGAAAGAGCAGACAGTGCTCTTAACCGCTGAGCCATCCTTCCTGCTCACTTCCAACAACTCTTTGTGAATGCCACTTGTTCCAAGGCAACTTCATGGGGGAGGAAGGACCCCTGAGATGCTGTTTCAGCGATGCCCAAGTGAGTGAGAATCCCACACTCAATAGCAGGCAAAGGGAGAGGAGGAGATAGTGGAGGTCGCGTCACATTGGAAGTGTCAGGAGAACACGTCTCTCTGATAAAGTGACGTTATACAGCACGAGCCATGTGGGTGTCTGGAGGAAGGTTCCAGGCAGAGAAAGTGGTGGGGTTAAAGGGCCCAAAGGAGGAACATGCAAAGTCTCTGCCCAGGTGTCACAGAGCAGCAGGACGTCCCCCACCTGCCCTGGGGTGTGGGCCAGCTGGTGCCAGGAAAAGTTAGGATGATGCTTGAGACCCTGAGAGACGAGCCGCCTCAGTTCCATGGAAAGTGACTTCCTTGTGTGTGAATCTCAGTAGCAACTGGATACAGTCAAGTCAGCTGTCGACTTAAGGGAAGAGAGGGCCAGTGAGGCCCTTTCAGGCTCTGGACCCAGCTCTTGGCGATTGTCTGAGTTAACAGACCCACATGCATGTTCCCACTGCCGTTGCTACTGTTGTCTGCTTTAGAGCAAGGATTCTCAACCTGTGGGTTGTGACCCTCCCTGCGTCCCCCCCGGGAGGTCAAATGACCCTTTCATGGGGGTTTTCCTGAGACCATTAGAAAACACAGGTATTTACGTTACAATTCATAACAGTAGCAAAATCACAGTTAGGAAAATAATACCGTGGTTGGGGGTCACCCCAACACGAGGGACTGTATTAATCATGAAGTCTGTCTCGGGAATGTAAATGACTTAAGGCTTGGGGTGTGGGGGGCATATGTGGCTGTTACACGTGCCAGGAAGTCCCGTCGTCCAGTGGGAAAGTAAAGGCTGCCTCGGCTTCAGCTCAGAAATCAGCAGAAACCTTTCCCTAAACCCAGCTCAGCAAGCTCACTATGTTGCTTCCCAGGAAGAGAGGATAAGACAGCAGAGCCTGCAGCAGATAGAGTGCAGGAGCTGAGCTGCCAGCCTCTTGAGCACATCAAAGTCGGAAGCCTGCATGGGGTGACAGGAGGGGTGCTGAGCATCCCCAGGCAGAGGAGTCTGGCTGCTGGGAAACAGGTGTCCTCTGATCACATGCGCACACGCTCGTGCACGCACACGCTCGTGCATGCGCGCACACACACACACACAAAAGCCTGCTCAGGAGTGACACTTGAAAACTGTAGAACTGTCTCGGGAGAGGACGTGGCAGGCAGGAGCTTTGATAACAGAGAGATAACAAGGGGGGAAAAAGCATCCCAGGGTTTAGCTGTGCCCTTTTCTGTTGTCCTTTGAAGGCTAACTTCCCCCACCTACCCCAAAGCCCTGGGAAGAAAGAACAGAAAAGTAAAGGTGAAGGGAAGAGGGGGACCTGTTATTAGGCGTTATTGGGAAGTATGGCCATCAGGGAAAACAGTATGAGGCCTCTCAAAAATTTTAAACTGGAACTACCATATGAGGAGACTGCCCACTAGTGAATGTGTAGAAGTAACCAGCGTGTTGACGGGATGTTTGCACTCTTACATCCGTGGATGCATTAACCATTAGTGCCAGGATACAGCACCAACCTGCTTTTGTGGATGGGTGAAGGACATGTGGTCCAGACTCACAGTGCGGTAGCCTGTTGAGAGTAGTGAAACGTGGTTACAGGGAGCTGGGTGGGCTGGCAGGCTGGGAGTGGCCACTAGGTGCAAAGACAGTGACAGAGAAAGAAGATTCTCAGGTGTGCATCTCACAGCAGGCTGGCTGTGGCTAACACGAGCTAGGGTGATGGAGCTTTCAAATTAGTTGGAAGAGACGATTTTGGATTTTCCTGTCAAAGAAGAGATGAGTGTAGGAGGATGTACCCGTTGCTTTCCTATTGCTGTGATGAAATGCCACGGCCAAGGCAACTTTGAAACAAAAATGTTTAAGTGGGCTTATGCTTCCAGTGGGTTAGCATTCATGATGGTGGGGTGAAGGCATTGTGGAAGGACCAGCTGAGTGCTCACATCTTGAACCACAAGCACAAGGCAGAGTCCGCTGAGAATAGCCCAGCTCTACCAATACACCTCCTCTAACAAGGCCACACCTCCTCTAACAAGGCCACACCTCCTCTAACAAGGCCACACCTCCTCTAACAAGGCCACACCTCCTAATCCTTCCCAAACAGTTCCACCAATAGGGGACCAAGTGTTTAAACACATAAGCTTGTGTGTGTGTGTGTGTGTGTGTGTGTGTGTGTGTGTGTGTGTGTGTGTGTGGTTTGTGTGATTTTAATTCAAACCACCACAGAGGGAACTATTACATGCCCTTACTGACAGGTACAGAAGATCAACACATGCCAAAGCATCACTCACCCTCCAGAAAGTTACACATTTGTTGTGTATCCATAACATACGAAATAAACTATGTATGTCAGGTTGGTACATGCCTGTAACTCCAGCACTCAGAAGGAAGAGGCAGAGATCTCTAGAGTAAGCTAGCTAGCTGGACTAACTGTTCCAGGTTCAGCTGGGAGACCTTGCCTAAATGAACAAGGTGGAGAGGGATTGAGGAAAAGTCCTCCACATGGATGTACACACTTGTATAGCTACATACATGCACACTCTCATACATGCACTACATACATGAGAGAGAAAACAAGCCAGTTGGGGCAGCATGCACTTGTAATCCCTGCATGGAGGTAGAGGCAGAGACAGGCAGATTCCCCAGGGGGCCACATGGCCAGCCTCGCCTGCTTGATGAACACAGAACAGCTCTGTCCACTTTGCTCCACTGCTCCATGATGCCCTCTCCCAGAGCCAATTGTTGTGTCTGGTAACTGTGGGTGCCAAAGCGATTCACAGAAGATGCCTCAGCAGAGAGATCTGGGAGAGTGGTAAAAACCGAACATCCCAGCTCTCTCCTCCCCGTGGAGTGATTACTACCATTGGGAAAGCTGCCTTACTCCCCCCCTTATTTCCCCCCGTAGTGCATTGCGTGTTTATTTGGCCTTGATGCTGGTTCATCAGCACCTACACACTGACTCTGAGCTATTTCCACCTGAATGTAAGCTGAAGATGTAAGGTGAGAGCTGCTGATGGCCAGGTGAGAGTCTAGATGCTTCAGCTTCCCCGAGAGTCTGATAGGGCAAACGTTAGATTTCACGGTCACTGTTCATGAACTGTTCAAGAAGTGGGAAGGGGAAGCTGCCTGGGCCTCAGGCTTGGGTTTTCCAAGCTTTGCTTTGGAGCACTTAGCTGATCTAGGAAACAAGGGTGTCAACCACAGGTTTGTGAAGTGACTCCTGGCTTCTCCTCCACTGCAATGTATGAACAAGATAAACAGATGGAACAGAGAGCTTGGAAGTTGAAGATAGTTTCTTAGAAGAAGGTTTTTGAGGGCCAGGCATGACCCCAACCCCAAAGAGAAATGGCTGCATATAGCTCAGCTATCCACAGAAGAAAAATGTTCCTTCGTAGATGAATGACTCTTCCTCTTGGTTGCACTTACCATGGGGCACAACATGGGGATGTCAGAGGACAGCTTTCTAAGACTTGAGTCTCCTTCCACCTTATTGATAGAGGCTCTCTGTTATTTTTCTTCTATGCTGTAACACTCCTGGATAGCTGACCCAAGGGCTTCTGGGCCATCCAGAACACCTGGCTGTGTTTACATGGATGGAAGTCAGACTGTTAGGCTTGTACAGCAAATGCATTTACTTTCTATGCTGTCTCACCAGCCCTCTGATGTATTATTTCTAATGGGTCTTGGGTGGATCGGTTAGTCAATTCTTCTGTTCCATGTAATGTCACCAAAGGTCACTTAATTGGCATTTTGGCTAGCATTGCTTATGGTACAAATGTACACCCCAAAAGTTTTTATGTTGATAGTTTAATCCCCAAGTTCATAAGCCATGGCAGTTAGAGGTGAAAGCTTTGGGAGGTGTTTAGGGTTAGATTAGATCATGAGGGTGGGGCTCCCATAATAGTATTAATGACTTTATATAGGAAGGGAGTCCCTAGAAAGCAGGTAATTCTCTCTACATGACATAAAAACTTGCCAGAAGCCAAACATATTCTAGAAACATAAGACTTCCCAACCTCCAAAAGCATGACCCAATGCAAGATTCTTTCCTCTAAAGCTTAAAACCCACCGGTGTTTTGTTATAGCAAAAGAAAACAGAGTAAGATACATTGGAGTCCCAAAGTAGCCTCATCTACAAGCCTGTGACATCATCTGGAATAAGCTGGAGGCCTTGAGGTTGGTCAAACTTCATATGTAAGGGTATTTATCACTGAGGGCTTTGGCTCTAATCTGCTTATACTGTAACTGGGTCCAAAGGAAGCAAAGTTGGAAACTTCAAAGCAGCAGGAAGCCTACATTTTGAAAATCCACATATTTCAAGTTCTGTCCATCAGAAAGACACAAGGACATCCCAGAATCAAGAGGATGGAGAAATCTATTTTTCCTTGTAGTAGAAATGCCATGCACAGTTAGGAACAGGAGAAAGTATTGGAAATTATCTTTGGATCAGCCAGTCTTCTTATGACCATTAATATCCATAGATCTCCAACAGTTGAAACACTCCATGCCTTCTCAAGGCATTCAGAGTTTGTCCAATCACTACAGCAACTCAAAGGCCAGTGTCCTGGGGCCTATGTTAGGTCTAGTTTATCATGAGGAGCCTCAAGGACATTTTTAAATCTGATATGGTGACTTAAGGGGTAAAAGAATAATTTGTACCACCACCATCCTAAACAAACACATCTAACAAAAGCATAATTTTATTGAGAGAGAGAGAGAGAGAGAGAGAGAGAGAGAGAGAGAGAGAGAGAGAGAGAGACTATATGACATAGTAATTTTAAATACAGCGAACATTTGTTACCAGTAACATCAAACCCCACTCCTGGTACCAATTTCCATATATGGTTTCTTTTAATAGCAAATAAATGTTGTTAATTCCAACATTTATTTTCTTTTTAAAAAAAGATTTATTTATTATTATGTATACAGTACTCTGCCTGCATTTACACCTGCAGGCCAGAAGAAGGCATCAGATGGTTGTGAGCCACCGTGTGGTTGCTGGGAATTGAACTCAGGACCTCTGAAGGAGCAGTCTGTGCTATTTCTCCAGCCCCAACATTTATTTTCTTAAAGCAACAGAAACAATTAATTTTCTTCATGACTCTTTAACTCCTCAAGATGTAATGGGAACAGCTCATCACTGTTTCATGTGATGCTAATTAATCTGGTTTCCCAAGGGCTAAAGTATCTGAAACAGTGTAGGAGCATGGCTGGATTGTCTGGCCTTCCCTGTCACCTCTGTCATCTATCACTCTCCAGGATCTCTTTACCCAAGTGGCCTATCTTGCTAGAAGGATGGCAAAATTTCTGTTCACAGTGGTTGGCTTTCTACAACACTATGTTAGTAGGAACACATCACAGGACCAGCCAAGACTCAAAACAAAGGGAGAGTGAACTCAATTTCTTGATGAGAAAAGATACAAAGAATTCATAATGTTTGTTAATTCATGATAATATGTACTTTCAGCACAAACATTCAGATGTTTCCCACATGTAAAATATCTTTGCTCTTAAGTGACTGTGGGTACTTAGTCCTAAACAGACATATACACCTACCCTTCCATACACCAAGGCGCAAGAAACATCAAGGAAGATGTGATGGGAAAGAAGAGCCTGAGGAAAGGTAAGAGTGCTATGAAATGCTTTCTTCTGGACATGATGTGCCCTTTGCATTCATGAATCATAGCATCTATGTTCGCCTGCACAAAATCAAGCCAACGTGATCAGCCAACACGCCAGCGGGAAGCACTTTTGGCTTCAGTGGGTCATGAAAATAAACAAATAAATAAGAAAGAGAGAGGATACGGAGGGGGAGAGGGGGATGTGTTGAGGGCAAATTGAGGGAGTGGGAGCGTGGGGAAATTGGGGGGTACATATGTTCAAGATATATTGTCAAAGAACAAATAAAAGAATTTTTATTACAAAGATACCTTCTTTCTACCCCAATACCCTTGAGTGCTCATCTTATGGAGACATCATATTTCTGAGATGAAGTACCTGATAGAAACAACTTTAAAGATCAATCTTGGCTCACAGTTTCAGAGGCTCACAGTCCAGGGTCTCTTGGCTCCCTGCAGCATGGCCACAGGAGTGTGGGCAAGGAAAACTGGCTACTGCATAATAACCAAGAAGCGGAGGAGAAGGGGATGCTGGACCTGTCTGCCTTTCTCCTTTCTCCCCTTTTATTTCTTCTGGTCTCCCAGCTCCTGTGAGGGTAGGTCTCTCCATCCAGCCGATGGAAAGACACTGCCTGCCTCCAGTGTGGGTCTCCCTGCTCAGTTAATCACCTTGAGAGGCGTCCTGAAGACACACCCAGAAGCATGCCTCCTCTGTCTCCTAGGTACTTTAATCCCAGTCAAGTTGGCTGTGAAGCTGAGCCATCTCAGTTAGCTAACTAAGAATGCACCCTTGAGATTAAAAAGTCTTTTCTTCTACCTGGGAGGATTTATGAGCACTTCCGGCCTTGGAGTATGAGTCTTCACCCCGAGCCCCACAGTGCAAGGGCTGTGACTCTGCTGGGAGCTCATGTGTCCACCTGCACGGGAAAAGCTGGATAAAGCTTGTTCTAGTTATTTACTATTATGGTAATGTAGCTGTTGCATTTTTTAAAATGATTCTTTTTTTGTTTTGTTTTGTTTTTTTGGGACAGGGTCTTTCTGTGTTAGCCTGGGCTGTCCTGGACTCACTCTGTAGACCAGGCTGACCTCGAACTCACAACCACCCACCAGCCTCTGCCTCCTGAGTGCTGGGATTAAAGGCGTGCACCACCACTGCCCGGCAGCTGTTGCATTTTTTATTTGTTCCTTTACAATGTTAGGGATCAAATTCAGCTTTTTATCATGGTCTGGAAAAGACTCCTTGATTTGACTGCATCCTATTCTCTGAAAAAAAAAAAAAAAAAACTATCAAGAGTCCTTTATTGCTTGGATTCTCATTGGAAGTTGAACTGCTACCACCTCCTTTTCTCTGCTGTATGAAGCCCTGGGTCCCATCTCTATGGACATATAAAACTGGGTGAGACAGTGCATGCCTGTGATCCCAGCACTCCAAGCATGGGGTGGGTCAGAGGTTCAGGGTCACTCTTGCTATAGTCAGTTCAAGACCAGCTTGGTCTGTAGGAAACCCCCTCAGAAAAAGGGGGGAAACTAAAATCAATGTTCAGCCTCTACAGCATAGCTTCTACATGGAAGACAGCCCTTTCTGCAGCCTCTGGTTGCTGACTTCCGGCCTGATGCTCTGCATCTAGCCCACCTAGCTCCACCTGCCCATGGAAGCTAATGGCACAGCTTCCGAACTTGGAACCAGGTTCTCTTTTCGGTTTTCTACTGTGACAATTTGGGCCTTAAATATCAAGATTAGCTCATGGTTCTGTGGATTCAGTGAGCTAAAGTAGGCAGTTCTCCTCCACATGGTATGACTAGGGGAGTCACTGATGGAAGCTGCATCCAGCTGTGGTGGTTGGCATGGTAGTAGTTAGCTGGGCCCACAGGCTCTCATCACCTAGCTGTCTATCTACACTTCTGTTTTGTTAGCTAGGAGAGCACAGATGGAAACTGCATCATGTGCCAAGCTCTGGATTCCAGATATAGTCTGCTTTCAGCATTCTTGTCAATCAGAGAGAGCCACAGGTCATCTCTACCCATCAAAAAAGCTGAGTAGGGGAACTCCAGCTTAGCATACATACACAGTGGAGAGACACTGGAGGCCATCTTTATGGATTAATCCATTATTAAAGGCTTTAGTGTTCTAAGAAGACCCATGAGAAAGGTTTATCTGCATACACTTGGCCCAGTAGACTGATGTCTGATGTATTTAAGTGGCCTGAGGAAACAGCAAACAAAACTGAGCTTAGGGGGAAAATCACAGTCAGGAACCATGTAATGACAGTTTGCTTAGTGACAGATTTCATAAATGATGGTAGTCTCACAGAGCCATCAGTGAGCTGGCTGTGGTGGCATGTGCCTGCAATCCTAGCATTTAGGAGGCTGAGGCAGGAGGAACTGCCTCCATCAAATTGGCGTGAACATGTCTTTGGGGCATTTTCTTGATTGCTAATTGATGTAGAGGGGCCACTGTGGAGGGCGCCTTCCATGGGCAGGTGGCCTGGTCTGTGCAACAGAGGTAGTTGAGCAAGTCAGAGGAAGAAAGCCAGTAAGCAGTACTCCTTTATGGTCTCTGATGTAGGTCCTGCCTCCAGGTTCCTGCCCTGACTTCTTGCTTTGGGTTCCCTCAGTGACGAACTGTAACCTGTAAGCCAAATAACCTATTTTCTTCCCAAGTTGTGTTTGGTCATAGCATTTGATCTCAAAACAAGAAAGAAAAAACAAACAAACAAACAAACAAACAACCCCAGAAAAACAAACTAGAACTTTTGTGTGGGTGAGTATGAAGTCCATAGGAGAACATCATGTGTTTTGTTCTATCACACTTGGCCCTGCTCCTTTGAGACAGGATCTCTCAGTTACCCTGGAGCTGGTCTGGAAGCCATTATGCCTCAACAATTCTTCTGTCTCTATCCCTTACAGCACTGGGCCTACAGGGGACCCCACAGCCATACGCAGCTTTTAAAAATCCACATAAGTAATTTCTGAACTCATGCCTTCATAGCAAGAAATCTGCTATCTTGACCATTTAGAACTTAGAGTTCAGTACTGTCAAGTATGGCCAATGCTGTCAACCATCTCGTGTTACACAGAGGAAGTCTGAGGCACAGAGTTGCCAAAACATGCCCTCCAGAAAACAACAGGAGAGAGATTCACACCCAAGACTGAATGTCCAAATTTGCAGAGAAGAGACAAGAGGCACAGCTTGTCCCACATGATATTAGGAACTTGATGAGAGGTTCGAGACACTGGCTGATGCACATTTGCCTGGCTGAGCTAAGTTCCTCCCTAACCCAGGAACATGGAACAGATGAGCCTAAGGGATTTCTGGTTTTAATGCCAGTGGCACTCACTAGATTTTATGTGGAAGCAGAGAGGTCAAGGCTAGCACACAGGAGCAGGACACAAATGATAAGCAACAACGAAGGAAGCTCAGCAACCATGCTTCAGAGAGATCCCAGACAAGCCCCCAGGATGCTATATTTTGTAGGCCAAGCAGAAGGCACAGATCTCTACTGTTATCCACAGCAGCCAAGGAAATTCCTCTAGACTTTTAGCTAGCTTGACTTTGGGCAGCCTAGGATCTGTTTCTTTGACACAAAAAATAATTTTAGGACTAACTAGCTTATGGAGCAGAGTCAGTGCTGAATAAAGATGTTTAAGCATTAGGGTTAAGGGAAAGATAAGCACTCAGAAGGAAAGGCAGACACATCATTTGATAGCACGGGTGTGGGCTTCTCAAAGAAGGATCTGGAGAGACACTGTTGTCACTGGAGACATCAAACCATATGTGCACAACAGAGCACGTGGTAGATTGTGGTGACCTACATTTGCACCCAGAACAGCAGGACATCTTTGTCATGGGCTGTCCGAGAACCAGGGCGTTAGTAAATCATTGCACTTAAGGCAGAATATGGTGAAGATATAATGTGTGTGTGTGTGTGTGTGTGTGTGTGTGTGTGTGTGTGTGTGTGTGTGTGTGTTAACAGTTGATGTGTGAGGGTCCAAACCTCTGTGGGTGGGACAGCCTCTGGCAGGTGGTCCTGGGTTGTATAAGAAAGAAAGATGAGCAAACCATGTGATCAAGCCAGGTAGCAGCATCCATCCATAGCCTCTGCAGCAATTTCTGCCTTCAGTTTCCCATCCCGTTCTCCCTTGGTGGATTGTGAACTGCGCAGTGAGTGCTCCTGACCAAGTTGCTTTTGATCAGGATGTTTTATTATAGCAATAGAAACTAAACTAAGACGGCACGGGTGTAATAAAAAAATATTACATGCAGGTATAAGAATGTCAAAATGAAACTCATTATGTATAATTAATATTTGTTAATTACAGACTTTAAAAGATGCTGGGCGTGGTGGCACATGCCTTTAATCCCAGAACTCAGGAGGCAGAGGCAGGTGGATCTCTGTGAGTTTGAGGCCAGCCTGATCTACAAAATAAGTCCAGGCCAGGCAAAGCTACACAGAGAAACCCTGTCTTGAAAAACCAAAAACAAGCAAACAAAACTTTAAAACATAACCCCCTAGGTAAGTATAGTAATCATTCTTTCATTATGCATGGATTAAGAAAATTATGAACAAAAATTCACCATGGATGTGGTCATACTTCTCAGGCTAACTGATGAGCTGCTGGGGGCTGCCCTGGGTGTTCTCAGCCTATGGCTCAGGATGGATTCAGTGTTTGATTCTGGAGACCCTTGAAACTCAACCTGGATCAGGGACCATTAGCACCCAGCTTGGAAGCCACTCTCTTCCCTCAGTCTGTCAGAATCATCGGCTTCCAGGGCACGTTTGAACATGTTGCTCCCTTGTCCTAGAATGACTGTCTCTCAGGCCTGGCCAGCCTACTGGGCAAGTCCTTTGACTCATTGCTCACCATTGCCCGGCACGTGGCCCTGCCCATCACCTCAGAACCACAGCCGGGTTTCTGTCATCGTTGGACCACTCTGTGTGTCACTGTTTGTTTGCAGTACCATTGTGTAATCCAGACACTTGGGAGAGGAGCCTGGTTGGCATCTGTGAGCCCAGAGCCCTTGTCACCCTGTCATGTCTCATGTGGACCAAGCTCTCCCTGACAGTCACCAAAAGACTGATTTGTCTCAACTGAACTGACGGTGGCACTGCCACCTGTCTGGTTGGCAGCTGAACCAACCTTTCCTTCCTTCCCCATCTCTCCTCCCTTTCTTCCTTCCCTCCATCCTCCTCATCTCCTTTCTCTCACTCTCTCCTTCTTTTCCTTCTTCCCTCTTCCCTTCCTTCCTTTCTTTCCATTCCTCTCACTTCTATTTTCCTACCCTCATTTTCTTTTCTCCCTCCTCCCTTCGCATTTTTCCTCCCTTTCTTCTTTCTTTCCCTCCCTCTCTCTCCCTGTTTCTATCAACCTGTCTTTTTTCCCCATGTTTTCCTCCCTCTCTTTCTATTTTAAAAAAGGAATTCGCTCCACTCAGTTTGCTGGGGCTGCGGTGGTGAGCAGCTTTCCAAACCCAGATGCTAAGAACACTTGATCTGCTAATCACAGGGACTGGGTTGCCTCTCACCATTACTAAGTGTTATGGTTTGCTGTGGGCAGGGTCTCTGTGGAGAAGCTCAGATGGTAGAAATGCCTGCTTCATGACCTGGAGGCAAAAATTCATCATTAGTGTGCAGCTAGTTGTTTCTTGTGAGCTAGCTATAGGCGGTAGGCTTCTCCGGTGTCTTCCCATGACCTCTGTGTGTCCCACTCTTCTCTTATTAGGACTCAACTCACTCTGGACCAAAACCCACTAACACGACCTTCAATTGATCTGATGGTTTCCATAAAGAGCCTGTAACCTGACACGGCCACTGTTGGAAGTCTTAGGCATTGGGACTTCAACACAAGGGACCAGGACACACTTAGGCTTATAACTCTGGGCACAATGATAGTGAGAAGTGAATCTTTGATTGTCCCCGTTGCTGTGGGAGGTGGGGACACTGGAGCGTTCTGATGGTGATTCACAAAGGTGCTGTCCCTAGAGAGAACAAAGTGTCCTTGGGCGGAGGGAGGGGGGACTTGGAGGCGTGTGAGTGAGGAGAGATGCTGGCCATCCTGAAAGTGAGACATGAGTCCCCAAAGAAGAATGGAAACTCACTTTGCTGCCCCACACACCACACAGACATAGGCAAGCATGTGAACTTACAGCTCTCTGCGATCTCCCTTCATCTTGTTCCATGATGTGGTTTATGGGGGTGATGAATGAATCAGAGGCTGAGGTGGTGGGTGAGGAAAATGTTTTCAAGTTGGGACACAGCCTTGCTAACCTAGGACACCCTGGTGCAACCAGCAGTCCAGACACCACCTGGTACCAGGCTATACCAGGCCTCTCAAGTTCAAGCCCAGGTTCTTGGCTCTCCAGTCCCCTTCACACTCCAGCCCACATATGTCATGGACTAAACTCTCCCCCAGCTCCTCTGGGCACCACTGAGACAGGTGGCCTTTCAGGTAAAGGTCACAGAACCCAGGTGGCCAAGAGTCACTGTCACCTTGGCACTCTTGGCATTTGGCTCATCTCTCTGGTCCAATGTAGTCCCTTTCAAACCCTAGTGACTGACTCAGAGACCCACCCAGCCCTGTCTATTGCTCCTGTCCTCTGGTTCACCTCTTTTTTGAAGAGATGGTGCCTGTTTGTTCATATGCTTGTTTGTCGTATTGGGGTTTGAACCTCCGACCTTACATATGCTAGGCAAGTACTCTATCACTGAGCCATACCCCTCTCCCTTTTTCTTAAGCTTTTAATTTTGAGGCAGGGTCTTGCTAAGTAGGTCAAACTGGCCTTGAACTTCCTCTGTATTCCAGGATGGTCTTGAACTTTTGCTCCTGCCTCAGCTTCCTGAAGCCTGTGTTAGGAGTTTATGACCTCTAAAGGCCTTTCTCCTCTGACTCACTGCCTCTCACAGCTTCCTCCATTTTATGTATGAGGACATTAAGACCAAGAGAGGCCAACTGATTGGCTCAAGGTCACACAGGGACAGTGGCAGAGCTGGACTTGGGGCCTCTGTGGGGAAGGGGAAGTGGGGCCACTAGCTCAGGAGCTGTCTGTCAGGAATGGGGCAGAGATTCTTTGAGTTAATACACGTCACTCCGCAGGACTGGCCTCATAAATATCACTGGATCTGCAGGTCCACCTGTGGCCAGCGCCCTGGACCGCAACAGCTCTGTATCCTGTTCCCTGCCACAGCAGGTGGAAATAGCGTGAACTAAGGAAATCCTCGCCGGCAAAGATAACAGCTGAATGCTTGTCTCCTGGCAGATGGAAGCTAAGAGAATGCTGACCCACACACAGGGCCTCTGCCCCCTCCCCCTGCCATGGGCTGGAAGGCAGAGCACGCTTTGGACATGATTGACCAGGCTGTGTGTGCCTGGACAAGTGACTTGACTTCTCTGAACCTCAGTTTTGTTCATCAGTGAAAAGAGAACAGGCGATTTGTTTTGGGAGCATTGGTGTAAGTGTAGCACACGTGGACATGTCCAGCTGGAAGCTGTGAGCAGAATTAAAATCCGAGAGATAGAAGGGACACATCATCAGCATTTGTGCCAGGCACCTGTTCTCTGTCACAGTTAAACGGGGTGGGAGAGGAGGGGAGGGTGTCCGGGGCTCTGATAGTAAAGTGCTTGACACGCAAGCAGGAGAGCCTGAGTTCAGCTCCTCAGCACACACACTTAGAAAGCCAGTGACCTCAGTAGTTGGGAGAGAGGCTGGGACAGGCAGATTGCAGGAGGGCTGTTCTGGCTGAGTTGGTGACCCCTTAGATTCAGTGAGAGTGACTGAGGAAGACACTTGACATCAACCTACACACACACTGCATATGTATACACAGGGACACACACACTGCATATTCACAATACTTATACACACACATGCATGTGCACACGTGTACACACACACACACACACACACACATACACACTGATGCTAGGAGGCAGCTCCACTATATGCAGTTGCTGCCTTTAAGATGCCTTTTGGGTATAGGAGACTGGCGGGGCAGTGGCGGGGGGAGTTGAGGGGGAGGCCATGGTCTCATGTCCAGAAAAGTCACTTTGGGTCTCAGAGAGAACAGTCTCAAGAAGTGTGACTCCCTCAAGCACACTGGTCACTCAGGAGATCTCCCTTATCTGTCACAGCTGGCCACTCCAAGTCCCACCTCAGTGACTGCTTCCCTGGTTCCAAATGCCAGAATTTCACAGCCCTTTGTCCAGAGCCAGTCCTTCACCACGAAAGTCTCACGGTGTCGACATGCCTCACTCTCTAAGCTTGCAGTGTCCCTTGGGGCCCAGGGTCAGGCCTCTCCTGCTCTGTACAGTGATGGAGAACCGAGCACAGCTCCTCACAGCCAGTGAAACCTAACCCCAGGCTTCCCCATCAGATCAACCTTCCCCAGCACTGACTTCCTCTTTCCAACAGGACTTGGACAGGAGACGTTCCAGTGCAGCAGGGGACTGCCCTTTGGTAACCCTTCAGGGATGCCAGTCTGAGAAGGCCACCAATGTGCACCAGGTATGGTTGGGCCATAGAGAGGAAGAGCATCCTTGTGGGACCTGGATCAAGATGTACCTGAACGCTCACAAATTTGGTAAATCTCCCCTCATCTTATGGGCAGGTTGAATTGCACTGTTCTGTCATTCACAGTCAAGAAGTCTTCGGTGATAAATTTCTAATTAACACTCTTTTAAAAAAAAAAACTAGCAAGGCTAATAAAGTCAAGGCTGCCAGGATTAGCACAGACTCAAGGAGGATGGGCTGGATGATGCTTTAGGATCAAGTCCTCTGGCTTTAGAACACACCATTTTCTCCCTCTGTGACCTTGGACAAGTCCCAAAACTTGTCGTAGATTCTAGCTTTTCAAATTTCTGAGATCTATGTAAGGGCTCAGTAAGGCAATGTAGCTAAAGCGTGAGGCATACAGTAGGTGCTCAATAAATGTACCCTGGCAGTGCAGTTCGCCTACCATTGTTTACTTATAGGACAGAAGGATGTGCTCGTTGCCAGGGTATCCCTCTGAGTGGAGCCTGCTCTCGGTCTATTGCTCTTATTCAAGAAAGAAAGAAACTTGGAAACCAAAGGAGCCTGGATTTTGAATCATGCTTCTGTTTTTGTGACTTTAAGCAAATTGTCCAGCCTATGTGAGCCTTATTTTGACATCCATTAAATGGCAAAGGCATTGCCCACATCCTGAGATGACAAAGGATGAGCATGTGCATTGTCCCCAGCTCCGTGTTCTGAAAGCCAGCCTTCCTCACCATCTTCCTCAAGGGGACGTTCCTCAAGACTGGGCTGGAATCCAGCCTCCCTGAGCTCAGCCTTGCCCATGACTCCAACTTCCAACCAGCCCTGATGACATCAAAGCCTTGTGCCCAGGCCCTGGCCTCCCTCCTCAGTGCCTTCTGGCCACCATGCCCCCTTGGTTGGGTTTGGGTCTGCCACTATGACCTCAGTCTCTTGGCTATGGTGGGCCAGGGCTGATCACTATGGAAGTTATAATCAAATGCTAGTGTCTTCTCTCTGGAGCCTGAAGCCCCCTCTTCCTGAACTCGGAACATACATAGACCACGCTGCCTCACTCCATGAAAACTCAGTTGTTTTGTGAGATATTGATCTTGGTTGCCAACCTGATTGAGTTTAGAGGCCCCTTGGATTTAAAAAAAAAAAAAAGCCCACTTCCAGAGATCAACTTGGGAGATTCTGGCTTGGCCCCTACTCTAATCTAAGGGTCCAGAGTGTGAATGGACTGCTGGGAGGTGGCAGACCTGTGGAAGGTGGTGAGCCTGTGAAGGGCATCTTCTTTTCACTCCTTAGCGCTTCTCGGCCTCCATGGGGTGAGCCATGTTGCTCTACCAAGCCCTGCCTGCTACAGGTTGGGAACAATGGAGCAACTAAACTGGACTGATGCCTCTGAAACCCAGAGCCAAAATAAGCCCTCTTCTTATAGATGGCTTTCTCAGGTATCTGTCGGAGGCAAAAGATGAACCACCAGGTTGTGTCTACCTGGTGCACTGGAGATGGTTTTTTTTTTTTTTTTTTTTTCACAGCCTATCTAGGCTTGAGCTGGGCTTTCCCACTGTGGACTACCCTCTCTCTATCTCCTCTTTTCATCCAGGAGTGATTGGTGGTGTCAAAAGAGTGGAGTTTCCTTGCCACTCATCTCCCACGGGAGGCTGGAACTCTGAGGCCACTGCCAAGAATGAGACCCTATAGCTGACCATGTCAGCACCTGAAAGTTCGCTTTCAGGTTGGGGCAGGAGTTGAGGAGAGGGGTGTTTCACGGTGTTTATGTTAGACACTTTGTAAGTTCTTATTGAACTCGTCCATTTAATTACTTGTCTCCAGGCTCAGGCATTGCACAGTGTCAGCAACACAAGACACCACATCAGAGACCCTTTGGGAATCAGGAAAGTGATGGGCCTTTCTTTTTCAAGGAACCCTTACCACTGAGATTTAGCATACATTGCCAGGGGTTCCTAGCTCCCCTCAAACTCAAGCTTGCCCCTTATAGCTGTACTTCACCAATGGGAAACTGAGGCACAGAAAAAGAGGCTCCTCCAAAGGTGGGCAATACATCTCCATCTGTCGGACACTGACTTACTATATGGAAGTGCCAGGCCAGGTCCTGGCTGCAGGACCCTTAGCACCCCACATCGCTGCCACAGCCCACCCCTCCTCCAATGCTTTAGGGTGTAGCAAGGACACAGTATGTGCAAGGGATCTGGCTCAGCACCTTCACCCCAAGAAGTCTCTGTTCTCTTCTTTTTCTTTTCCCTTTCCTTGCAAGCTTGTAACAAAGTGTGGCTGCCAGCGAAGGTGATCATGGAAGGCTTCATGCAAGAGGTGTGCCCTGCTTGGATCTTGGTGCTGGGTGCTGTGGGGAGGTAGGGGCCAAGGGTTATTAATAGGCCTGGCTCAATAGGTCTGGATGGGGGTGAATGTGATACAGACACCCAGCACCGTGGCTGGGGAGTACCTGATACCGGAAGGGGAGGGGGCCAGGGGCTGGGGGAGCGCCACCTCCCAAAATAGCCAGAGCTGAAGACTATTTAAGTGGCTGTCCCACCACCAGTCTCATTTCCCAACAGGATCTCCCACCATCCCAGCTTTTTTGTACAGGCTCCAGCCTCTGCTCATCCAAGGTAAGTGGTGGCCCTTGAGGTTGGAGAATGGAGAAAGCTGAATCAGTCCAACTGGAAGGGATGGGCCACGTTGCCATTTCTCTAGAATCAAATCGGAGGTAGCTGAGTGCAGACCTCCTGGATTCTCTACCTGCCTCTTGGGTGTCCCAAGCAAATCCTTCCCCCAAGACTTGACCTCAGCTCTCCATCTGAGACCTAAGAGGCAGTGCCATACATCTGCTCACTCTAATGGCTCCATCAGGAGGCCAGAGGGCAGAAGGTGGGAGCCGAGCATATGGGTGGGGAGTTGATTGACTGAGATGATGACAACATGTTTCACTGAGGATGAGAGGTCCCCTAGAGGAAGGTCTAGCTCCTCAGCCACAGAGGAGGAGGAGGGGCGGGGCGGGAGGGGGGGGGGTTGGTACGAACTTTTACTACAGGAGCCAGTATGGGACTCAGATGTACTGAGTTTGGTATGACTGAGGCTGGGACAGGAGGCAGGATACCTAAGAGGTTGACAGCATACCAAGTCATTCCAATGAGACTCTAGGCTCAGTATAGCACAAGGGTCTCCAGCTGAGGAAACAGATGCTGTAACTAGGCCACAGTGTAAGCAGAGCCTGGATGTTGACATGGCAGTACAGAAGCCAGGCACATCAGAGCAGGCAGCCCAGCTGGGAACAGGGAGCAAAGCCTGAGGCCACTGAGTCAGCTCAGGCAGGAGCCAAAGGAGCTAAAGCAGCTGAAGGGTCCTGGGACAGCTGAGGGGTCTGGAGCAAGCCTCATGCCCAGAGCTATGAAGTCAGGGGCTGCAGCCTAAGTCAGGGGCAGAGCCAGCTGGCAGGCTTAGGCCCAAAGACGCTGACTCACCAGGAGGGGGCAGCTGGAGCCAGCCACTCCTAAGGTTTCCAGGAAGGGCGGCCTTCCAGGGCTCAGCCAGGAGAGACAGTGTTGACAGCAAGTGGCAGGCAACTTGAGCTACTGGGCAGCTGGGCAGCTGTCCCTTGATCCCCAATATCATCGCCATCCTAGATGCTGCCCACCTGCCTCAGGTCCCACCCAGGGGTCCATCCACCTCCAACATAACATATACAGACTTAAGCCCAGAGATAAAGGTTATAACTCAAGGTCATGTAAGGGTTCAGTGTAGCTCACTTGTATAACCCAGACCTTTGGACTCCCTATCCAGTGCTCATACACTTCAAAGGCTGCTAGTCACAGATTGGATCTTTAGGAGGCTAGAGGGAAGATGGTATTGAACTCTGGAAACATGAGATAGAAAGTGCCCTTGTTCCCAGAGGTGATACTTGATGCTCTGATCACAAAACCGGGATAATTTAGAAAGTGTGATCTGATGGTATTACCCCTTATCGCCAAAATAGGGCCAACTTGAAAGGTGGGTAGCTATT
This sequence comes from Acomys russatus, assembly GCF_903995435.1. NCBI lineage: Eukaryota > Metazoa > Chordata > Mammalia > Rodentia > Muridae > Acomys > Acomys russatus. The sequence goes on along the minus strand of NC_067153.1, from coordinate 41,015,781 downwards.
CCGTGGAGTCTCCCTCACTTTAGCCTCCTTACTGGGAGTTAGAGGGAACACGACCCAGGTGCCATGGCCCTGGAGCTCAGAAAGTGTGAGAAAGGGGGTCTTCTGACAGTTAAACTGGCGCCTTCCCTGCAGAAACCAAATCAAGTCTCAGAATGAGCCGCCCTGGTCAGGTGAGGGATGGAGCCGGGACAGAACTTCTGCACCGGAGTCCCGGCTACCTCCTCCCTGGGTCCAGTAGCTCGGGTTTCAAGACCTCAGCATTTAGATTTTTCGCAGCATAAATTTGCATCCAGGACAGTGGGCAGGAGGCTATTGGAGGCGTGGAGAGATAATGAGTACAAAGCCAAGGGGCCCCCCTCGGGTGGAGGCTGGTCAGCGTCATTTTTCCTCCTCGGACATTATCCGAGTTGCTCAGATCCAAGCCTCGCAGCCTCCCAGTATGCCCTTGACATCAGGAGAACCCTCCCTCTCCGCTGGTGGCCCCTGAGATCAGGAAATGGTCCCTTACGGCTGGGTTCAGGTAGAGCCCCCGCCCTCTCCATGCCGAGGACCCCCTAGGCTTGTGACCCGCTCGGCTTGGCGATTTGGCGGGACTGAACTGCTGAGCTGCGCGCGTAGCCGGGCGCCCCCTGGCGCGGAGCCAGGCCGGGCGGGCGTGCGCCTGGCGCGCGACACTGCAGCGCTGGTCATATGAGCAGAAAGGATGAGAAGAACACTTTTTAATCTTTTCGCACTTGCTCTGCCCGCTCAAACAGTTGCAGGATGTCGATGACAGACTTGCTCAGCGCTGAGGACATCAAGAAGGCGTTAGGAGCCTTTGCTGGTGAGCAGTGCACTCCCCTGCCTGGCCCTGTCCCCTTGCCCTTTTCCCACACCTGGGGCACCCCCGCATCCCGCTGTGAAGCCTCCTCAGTTTCTCCCGCCCACGCGTTGGTCCCCATCCTTGGGGTAGGTTCCCTGGTCCTTTGCCTTCCAAGACCTGAACGGAATTTGCTCCCTGCATGAGCCACACAAAGTTGAGGGTAGGGCGCGGAAGGGTGTTCTTTCTGAGAGGATTCACCTGGGTAGGGTCCAAGAAGGAAGACCAGGGTGGGAAGCAGGAAGGACCCAGACTGCCTCTCTGCGAAGTGTAGAAGGGATAGCAAGGGTCTTCGAGAGAGACCCCTTCCTCTGCCCCCATTCCCAACAAGACTTTTTCTGGAAGGTAGCCCATTGGTGGAGAGCCCCTGCCAGGACAGACCCGAGGGCACAGTGACCTTTCTGCAGCAGGCACCCAGCCCTGCCCAGCCTGGTCGAACCGGGTGCAGACCCACACAGCACTCCGTTAGTACCCCCAGCCTCCAGTTCCTGTAGGTAGTCTAGGAAAAGGATGCCCACTCATTTGTATGACCTCTTACCTCTGCCTGAAGGGACTCTAGCTTAGATGCTGTTTCTCTGTCACCCAGGTAGGGAAACTGAGGCTTGGATAGGATGAAAGATACACAAGGTCACCCAGTCCAGCACAAGAATGAGAACTGGGGTGCCTTCAGGTATTAGTGTCCCACCTTGATGTGTCAGAGGTGGACAAAACAACTTTCCTTCCCTCCAACTCTGGGCTTTGGGGAGACCACAAGACTCTTTAAGAGTCTTTGGACAGAGGGGGGGCACCCATCCACTTTTTTAAAAAGCCCCTTTTTCTCCAGGAACATGAAAGAAGCTTCAGAAAGCCCCTTTCCACTCCTGGAGCACTGATAATCCATTCACAGTGCCTTGAGCCATCTTGTCACCTTGAGGATGAAACTTACTTGAGTCTTTGGAAGCCCTTCATCCCATCCCCAGCCACTGGGTGGGTCTCAGAGGGAGTCTGTGCAGGACTTCTGGGTCCTCCCTTCCCCCTCCCATGATGTGACCTTGACAGGAATGTGTTGTCTCAGTGTTCACTTTCTGACAACAATATGTGGCCATGGAAGAAAGCTGATTTTCTGTCCATCCTAGCACCCATTGCATGCCCAGGTGCAGCCCACCCAGCCTCCATCCAAAAAGGCTTCCTAGAAATACAGTTCTCTGGAGGCCAATAGTCTCCGTGTGGCTTCTCCATGCGTACATGGGGGGAACCAAGAGGGTACGACCTTGGGCAAAGCATCCTTTCCTAGCTGGGCTCCATCTGCCCTCCTGTTCCCCATGGCTATGCAGGTGACCTTTAACAAATGCTAGAACACCCCTTTCCCTGATTTTCCCGGTACCCCTCCCCCATCCTTCTTTAACCTTCCCTTTCTCCCCCCAACAGCTGTGGACTCCTTCGACCACAAAAAGTTCTTTCAGATGGTGGGCCTGAAGAAAAAGAGCCCAGACGATGTGAAGAAGGTGTTCCAAATTCTGGACAAAGACAAAAGCGGCTTCATTGAGGAGGATGAGCTGGGGTAAACTGAGGTCTTGGCGGGGGGAGGGGAACCTGGTGCTAACTCCCCAAGTCACCAGCCTTCTCTCTCTCTCTGTAACTCTCAGGGCATGCAGGCTTTGCTTTGTCTCTGTAGGGCAATGTCCCAGGCATCAGGGAATGAGCCTTCCTGCTTCCGGGAGGGTCAAACCCTCAGCATAGAGTGCAGCTAACTAGGTTAAATTATAGCCACTTAATATGGCTAATGGAATGGGGTTACTTAATAATTTAATACCAATGAAGAGGCACTTATTCCGGCTGCCTCCCACCTCAGGCAAGGCAGGAGGCGTTCTCCTTAGAGTGTCATTGATTTCTGTGTGTCTGAAAGGCACCTTCACTGGTCTGGTCTGCAGACCCCACGCCTCTGGACCAGAATTGCAGCTAAGCAACTTCTGGGCAAGCCAGGAAGGCAGAGCCAGCTCTGGGCCTTCAGGGTCCTTGGAGCAATGCACAGAGGAGACAGCAAACCCTGCATCCCTGCATCCCTGCATCCCTGCATCCCTGCATCCCTGCATCGGCAGAGAACCCTCTGCCCTAGCCCGCCTCAGCTGCCTGGCCCATCTCTGATGACCCAGCTGTGCCTTCTGTTACTTTCCAGCTAAGAACTGCCTTGAATTTTTTGAGAAAAGGAGGAGGAAGGTGTTCAGGGGATGCATTTTAAGTAGGGACTTCCTCAACCTATCCTGTGTCTTCTCCAGACTTTACCCCAAGGGCACCTTCTTCTAGACCTTTCTCCCGCCTACCTATCTATGCCTGACAAATACCTGCATATGCATGTACAAGTGCGTGCTAAGTGCTCCCTGTCCTTCAGGTAGCACCAACTCTAGAAAACCTCCCAATTCCTTCCTCACCTGGATGAGAGGCATATGCTCTCCTCTGCCTCCTCCATTGGGGTACCCATCACTCTATTACACATGAGGTCTGTCTGTGAGGAGTTGCCCTCTTCCTCATGTATACAGAAAGCTTATTATGATCACTGGTGACCCCAGCTTTTATATATTTACTAAATAAACAAAGGCAAGTGTCCCCTAAACTGGACTCAACCCTGCACAGAAGAGGGAAGCCACTCACCCGACACTGACCCACCAAGGCACAGCCAGACCGTGCCACCTGGCCAACCCAGCTGCACACACATATGTTTACCACCGTCCACCACATGTACCAGCTTTCCCCCTGCCTTGCGTGGACTCCAGCCCACAGTCCAGCGAGGCCCTGCAGGTGACCTTGGCCTGACTCCCTCCCGAGTTCTCCCACGTTCTCCCTTTTCTCCCTCAGGTCCATTCTGAAGGGCTTCGCCCCAGATGCCAGAGACTTGTCTGCTAAAGAAACAAAGACGCTGCTGGCTGCTGGAGACAAGGATGGGGACGGCAAGATTGGGGTTGAAGGTGGGTAGCTGTGACTATGACTCTGGGAACACTGGGACTCAGGGGTGTGTGGCTGCTAAGGCTTTGGTCTGTTGAAAGGAAGCAGGGATGGGGAGGAGAGAAAGAGACAGCCCGTAGATCAGAGGGCTCTGCCACATTGCCAGGCAGAGAAAAGCCCAGCTATATGGTTTTTTTTTTTTTTCTCCAAAATTTGAACCCATGAGGAATGGCTTTTTCTTGCTTTCCTGTTGGGTAAGAGGATGTGGGAAGGAGAACTGGAGTTTTTCCCTGCTCCTGTTGCCTAGGTTCTGATCCAGGATCCTCCTACACTGGCTGTGTGACCTTGGGCAGTGTCTGTCCTTCTCTGAACCTGAGGCTCGTGTCTGTAACCAGAGGAGACAGGCCCACTGGTCCCTAAGGACCCTCAGGCTCTTGTAGGATCAGATTTCCAAGGATGGAAATTCCTTATCTCCTGCCTTCCTCGGGTCTCACCCTGGTGTCCTGTAACCTCAGATAGGCTTTTGGCTTCGTTCAAATGCACCATCGTTGTAGGAGAGGCAGGAAAGAACAGCCAACCAGGACCCAGCTGGGAGTTAGGACGGCAGGCACTAAAGGCTTCTGCAGCTTTGCCCAGCACAGGTCTGCTGGCCCACTACCCCACATCCTTATTAGGCCAACCTGCCTGGCATCTGTGGGACACATCCCAGAACTGTCAGCTTTCTCAGTGCTGTGACACTTTGCAGATGGCAAGGATGGTCATAGTCTTAGCCTGGTTCGGAGAGCTACGATATAGGGTGGAACAGGACTTTCGAATCTAGTTTGAATGTCTAAGCAGCATGCTCTGCCACGTGCTTGTGCGGTAGCCCTTTCTGCCGACATAAAAAGAAAACTGTATTTAGGTGCCTCTGGAGTTCAGACTCTAGCCTTTCTAGGGGAATCACCTTGGCATGTTCATCTCTGGAGAAATGATGGTTCTTCTATAGGGAACCCGTGAGGATACAGCATGCTAATATGTAAAGTGCTTAGGACAGGACCGGGCACAGAGCATGGAGCACATGTCTTCTGTGTGCCTGCTAACTAAGGAAAAGGAGAAGGGGGTGGGTTGCCTTTGCACTTCAAGCCCCAAGTGTCTACTCAAGAACTGAAGCAAGTACTTACTTAGTAAGCACCCATTGCCAGAGGGGAACGTCCAGTCTCCCACACTCCACCTCCCTTCTGCTCCTCACATCTGTGACCTTGGGCATGCCCCCTGCCTCTGTCTGAGTTTTGTTGCCTGGCACATGGCTTGTACAAGTTTATCATGGGACCTATAAGTGGTATGGACACAAATTGTTTTAAGTACAAGATTCTGAAAGTATATGGGAACTTAGTGAGGGATTTAAAATGGCAGCAAGGATGAAGAATCTCTACCAAGTTCAGGGGTAGGGGATGCCCTGGCCATACATACCTAGCTGTTCTTCTTTTGGGTGGCAGGAAGGAGGGGCCTTTTGAGAGTCCTGAGCAGAGAGTGCAGGAGAGATGATTGACAGCTCTTGGTGACCCGACAACAGCTGCTTTCACACCCCCTTTCTCATCAGCTCCACCCCAAGCCCTGACTTCCATTACAGCTCAACTTGCCGCCCCTCCCCCAATTTTTTCAGATGGAGCTCAGAGCCGGAGGCAGGGTCTTCAAGCTGGCTGCTCCCAGCCACCCTAATGAGGGGAAAGAAAAAAACAGAAAACCCAAAACCAAGGGCAGTCCTTGACCTGGTTCTCTCCTGCTCCTACTCTCTCCCATATTGGGTCTTAAAGGGCCAACTGAACTCTTTCAAAAGGCCCATAGGCAGTTACCAAGGAGCAATGCAATGCCCAGCATCAGGTGAAATAAAAAGAATTATGGGCAGGGGCTGGATAGATAGCTCAGTGGCTAAGAGCACTGGCTGCTCTTCTAGAGGACCCAAGCACCCTGTAGCAACTCAGAACTGTCTGTAACTTCAGTTCTAGGGGATCCACCACCCCAGGCATTCATCCGATCACATATCCGTGCATACAGGCAAAATACACATACATATAATTAAAAAAAAAAAGATAATTAGGGCAGAGGCATAGATAGTATCATATCCTGATGAATAGCCCTTGAGCAGCAATCCTGTAATCTGGAGCTGCAGCTTCACGGATAAAACACCCATGAAAACATGAGAGTATTAAAGGCAGCACCCGACACTTAGTAGTTACCCAATGAATGGCAACTATGTATTGCTCATGTTGGCAACATGCACACACACACACACACACACACACACACACACACACACACACACCGAGTCATTTGATCTGAGTTTGCTTAATCACAAAGCTCAGGACCAGAGAGGTTTATCAGCTTCCAGACATGTTTGGATTTTGAAGTATTCACATAGCGTAGTCATGGCCTTAAAAGGGTTTCAGATTTCCAGAGTCGGGGTTAGGGACATTGATCTGTGCCAGACAGAGTGGAGGTTCAGGCGGCTGAGACATAGAGCCAAAGGCTGGAGTGCTGCAGGTCGGGACTCAGCAGGCAGGGGCAGGGCCAGGCATGGTGTTATCATCAGTGAGGCCACTGAGGCAGGAATGGTCAGGGGAAGTTTAGAAACAGGCCGGGGACTAGGTTGCCAGGAGTGATCAAGAGCTACTCCCTAGGTGGATAGCGTGTCCCGGGATGAAGCTGGGTCCTGCCATTATCTCATTTTCTCCTGGGATGACAAAGGACATACATTCAGAAAAGGTAGCTCAGGGAGGCCAAGGTCGCAGTCTCTTCAAGATCCAGGCTTCAATTCCATTCTATCTGATAGCACAGTGGAGGCCTGGACCAAGCTGTGCAGCTTGCATAGCACTTCAGGATCCTGGAGGAGCAGGAATGTAGGGACAAAAGATGGGACTAAGGTGACATTGTGGCACGAGGGCCCTACCCTGTGCTTCCCTAGTGAAGACGCAGGTACCCCAACATGTCTATGGCCCAACTTGAGAAGAATGGATGATTCTAAACAAGAGTGGCATGGAGGTAGAACGCTTCTATGGGGCCCAGAATGTTGTGTGGCCAGATAACTTTGGGCCTCATCTTCCAGCCTGAGGTTGCCTCAATTTCTGTGGGACCCATGCAAGTTATGGTCCCCCGTGTCTGATCTTTAAGACCAACGCTAGGTCACCGTCCTGTCCCTGAAGGACCATGAATCAGGCCTTAGGCTCAGCTAGGACCCTGAGCCATGGTAACAGTCACTCTTAACTTCATGTAGCCATTCCTGTGTGCCAGGCAGTGCCCTCAGCACTGTCCTCTGCCATCTTCTTAGCTATCTGTGAGGTGCATATTATTAGGGTTCCCACTTTAAAGGCAAGGACAGTAAGGCTCAGAGGCAAGGGTTTGTCTAACTCTTATGTGCCTAGGAAGAGAGAGATGGTCAGGATGAGTGTTGAGGTCTGTTTGCTTGCAGCAATGCACTAAGATGTTTGCCTCATGCCTTGAATGCAGTTGGAGTTTAGTTTAAAAAAAACAAAACAAACAAACAAAAAAAAAACAAACAAACTAGCATTTGATGGTTTTAGATGCTGACCTCACGGCTTGCTTCTCTCCACCATACTTGGATGCCCCTAAAGCAAGGTTTTTTTTTTTTTCTTTCTTTCTTTCTTTCTTCTGTTCTCACACCAGCGCAGTGCACAGTGAGAGAAAAGAGAGATTTGGTTAGCGAACAAATGAGAAAAGGAACAAATGAATGAATGAGGGGATAAACTAGTGAATGAATGAATGAGCCAACCGATCAATCAACGGTGGAATGAGGAAACAGATGAGTATGTGTTCTGTAAGGCTGTAGGAAGAAGCAGATCTAACTCCAGAATGTAACGAGGGCTCTGCATACACACAGGCTGGGGCCTGTAGCCATAGGTGCTCTGGGAAGGCAGATGTGGCCACTGTCCCTGGCTCTGCCTGCCTCCCTGAGGAGAATGATATTTATGTGGTTCTTTAAATGTCTGATTGCAGGGAGGGAGAGGGAAGACAGTTCTAGCAATGTTCCTTCAGACTCTGATATCTGAGGCAGCTACTTCCAGGAAGTTTAAAGACATTTATAGATGTGATCGATTGCAGACGGCCACCCTAAAAGGCTGGGACCTGGCAGGCAGGAGGGGGAGTGGAAAAGGAGAGAGAGGCCACAAAGAATGGGGAAGGGCCCAACAGCCCAGAAGTGGCCCTGAAGGCCAAACAGAGATACATCTGCGGCAGGGTCTCCTCCACTTCCCAGCCATGGGTCTTAGGCTGGAGCTGGTCCCTCTGGCTTGCAACCAGAAGTGTGTGCTTCATGAGTGCGGACCAAGTACCTGCGATTCTAACAAGTTACATAGTGACACTGATGGTCCAGGGAACCCGACAGAACTAGGCCTTTTCAGTAATTCCAGAAAACAGGGGCTGATGCTACCCCTTTACAAGTGAAGCCCTGAAACATGAGAGGTTATGTGGTACCAGGGGTCTCTCAGGAGGGCTAAGCCTGGAGATTCTGCCAGGACCCTGTGCTACCTGCCCTGCTACAGCGTGTGCTCCCAGCCTGGCTTCCCACACTCAATGCACAAGGGACACACAACAGACAGGGTCTGAGGTCAGCAGTCAACCCTCTTCTCGTGTGCCAGGGTACCAAAAGGCATGCCTCCCCAATCCAGTTCAGACAGACCTCGCAAAGCTTTGCAGCTTCGTTTTCTGCCCAGACAAGGACCCCAGGCCTCAGGAAACACAGAGGCTTGCTTCTTTTGCCCACTGAGTCTTAGATTGAGCTGCACACCACACGCCTGTTTGTGTGTGAGCTTCCCCTTTGTGACCCAGCCCCGATAATGACTCTGTTTGACTGTGCTTTGTGCCGTTTGCAACTCTAGCACCTCTGATCTGTGTTTTCATCCTTTGGTTGAAAACATAGCTGTAATCATCGTAGGAGCCAAGCCTTTCTGCTTCCTTCTGGCAAAATCCTTAGGAGTCTACTGGCGAATGGGAGGGCGGGGAGCGGGGGAGGGGGAGTGATGGTCAGGTGTCATGGGTGGCAAGAACCAGAACCTTCCTGTGGCTAGACACCACACTGGAACAGCCTGGTTCTCCCACCTTCTGAGCATCCGTTCCCTCATCCGTGAAGTTCATGTAAAATGTGCACATCTCCACCTTCTTGCTTTGGCTTCCTAAGCTACCTCGCTTTTCCCTTTAAAGGGAATCAAGTCCTAATCCACAGAGAAATGAAACTGAGTGCGAGATAGAGGAAGAGGGGGCAGCCAGGACAGGAGACCCCTGCCTCGCTGTGATTCCCACCTGTCTACTCCTGTGGGATTTGGTATGGGTGCCCATGAGGGCCAGCCCACAGTCCTTAGGTGGACGGTGTCTGGTCGCCTAGGAGACAAGGGTCACAGTCCTCACTGAGAGCTGTGGAAACTGAGGCCCAGTGAATACTGAGGGCCAGGGCATGCCCTTGGAGAGGTGCAGCCTGGCTTCTTTTCCACATGCTTCCTCCCCGAAGTCAGGCTGAGCTTTTTTGGAGTTATAAATGTTTCCATGCTTAGCAATCTGCTCCTCTATTCCCGGGTGGAGTTCCGCTAGCTCCGGCCTTATGCTGCGCTAGATAAGATAGAGCAGGGAGAGGACACAGCACTACTTATGTAACCGGCCTCTTAAAAAAAAAAATGGAGCAGCGGTCAGAGCGGAACAAGACGTCCTCTTTCCGCTCATCCCTCCCCTTCCACTGCTGAGGCTGCAACTGGAGTCAGACGGCAAGGCTGTTCCAATCAGTCTCTGAGCAGACACACAGTCAGGCCCCAGCCAGGTCTCAGTTAGCATCCTCACAGCTGAGACCCAGCCTCAGTTTCCCCGTAAATAACACGAGGTTCAGAGCCAGTGAGGATGAAATAGGATAGCTGGTGGTGCCTAGCAAAGGGCAAGTCCCCAGGATTGTTGATGCCACCTCCTTGTGGCTGCCTGGCTTGACCCTGAGTGACCCTGCCTCCTCGTCCTGCACCCGAGAGAAAGTGATCCTGTTTGCGGCACCCATCTATAAGAAACCGAGCCCTGGAGCTATTTCGAGGCGAGGTGAGGTGATAAACCAGGAGCCAGCTCTTGCTATGGTCATCAGAACGGAGGCAAGGCAAGCCTTCCAGACGCTGACTCCGTGACTCTCAGTTTCACTTGGGGCTATCAGCCTTCCCAAGGCTCGCCTGTCAAGAGCTTCTAAATTTGTCCGATCCTCACAGCACCCAGGATGGGGGGCAGCCCTAATTAGGCTAATTTCAGTTTCCTGAAGGAAAGAACAGAATGGCTGGTCCTCTGCCTGCTGCCTCCCTCCTGACAGGTTCCCTTGCATCTCCCTCTCTTTCTGATTGGACAAGGAAGACATCAGAGGAGCTGGGGGTGGCCTTCCAACCACAGAGTAGTGCTATTCGAGTATGTCTTGTGAGAGAAAGAACGTTCCAGATTTTTCTAAAGGAACGCAACCTTGTTAGTCACTGATTTAGTTATACTCAATTCTGTGTGCCAAGTGCCTTTCATCTGCATCTTTTACAGTCTTTCTCATGACCTTAGGGGTGTCCCCATTTCACTCATGACCTTAGGGGTATCCCCATTTCACAGAAGAGGAGATTAAGGCGGGATGCTAACTTGGATTGTGTCTGGAGCTTGCACCGGGTCGGCTGATGGCTGTTTAGGTTTCCTGGTGCTCTGCTTTCGTTGTGCTTGACCTTGATTTGGGAGATTGCTATAGAAGGTTGTTACTGCTCAGCTCCCCTGCCAGCTGTGCTACGGAGACCCAAGGGAGGTGGTGCCACCATTTGTAAGCCACCGCCTCCTATGCGCCAAGCATCTTCATGGACTCTCTCTGTTGCTCTTTAGGAAAGCTTTGTGAGCTGGCATTATTGCCACTTCTCAAAGCCATGGTGGCCCATGGCTGCCTAGCCAGTAATAATGACCCAAGACACAGGCCAGGGTGCCTACACAGGCATGGGCAGATGCCTCAGTAGAGACTGATAATGACCTACCCTAGCAATGGAAGTGACACTGACAGATGAAGATGACAGACAGTGGCTTGATAACCGCAGCTTCCGGGAGCTGAGAGTTTTCTCTGCACCAGGCCTGTGAGGGAGAGCAGAAGTGCCGACCAGCCTCCTGAAGCAGCTTGTCTCATGGGCTCCACTTTGAAGACGAGGAAACTGAGGCAGGAGCATGTAGCCAAACTCACAAGGAAAGGAGCTGCTGGTGCCCCTCCTTCTGCTTGCCCCAAATGCAAAGTTAGAATATGAAGGGCATTTTCCAGCTGGGATAGGAAAGGTAGGACATCTGGTCCAGGGAACCAAAGACAACCGCAGGAGCACAGATTCCAGCCCCACTCGCCAACACCCAGTTGTCATCAGACTCGACTGACAAATCTGTTGACCTAGACGGTTTAACCTCTGTGTGTTTGTCATTTGCTTTTCTTTGGGGTGAGAGGGTGTGTTTTAGAGGAGACCTTTGCCAGGAAAGCTGTTAGTTAATTGGCAGTTCCTAAGAATACTGCCTAGAGGCCAACTCGAGAGTTCTAAGTAGGTAACAGTGGCCTTGCTTTTAGTTTGTCTATAGTGCCCTGGTCAGGGTTCTAGGAGGGATAAAATTAGAATCCTGTGTTCCCTGGAAATGCCAGGCTCAGTGGCCTTGAGGATGCCCTCGCTGATTCACAGAAGACCCCGGGGTTTGATGTACTGGGCTTTTGGAAACCTCACAGGTCCAAAACATGCTATCAGGCTCCCAAAAGCCTGACTCCTCACTCTAGTGAGCCTTCATCAATACCCCTGGTCTTCTGACACAGGCCGTACCCCATCCTGTCTAGACTTCACCCCGCCCTAGCTCGTGGCCAGGAGGTAAGAGGAGTCTTGCTGGGGAGCAGTCAGGAGTACAGAATCCTTAGTGTGGCTGACTGTACAGGCCTGCTCCCTCTGGGAAATTTTGTTTCCTCACAGGATCTGGGCCACTGGCCTGGTGGGTAGTGCTCACACAGTAACTTTATGAGGCCAGAGGACGAATTATACCCCCCATTGCTTACTTTCTATCTGATCCTGGCTGCTTCAGCTCCTACTTTTCCATCTGTAAAATGGGAATCACCCGTGTACCTCCCAGGGCTTGCTAAATCTTAAAGGGGTCTCATGAGTAATAACACCCTTCACCACCACTCCAAACCCATCCATTCATTCAGCATCCAAGTATTCTCACCTGAAGGGTGTTAGGCCACTGGGAAAGGGACGAACTGGAGAGACACTGGGGAAGACCAACAAAAATACGCAACAAGATAAATAAGTTCATTTCATAGTGTGCTAAGGCCATGAAGTCAATAAAAATGAGCTAATGTTGATGGAGCCAGCGGTGGTGATATCTGAGCCGAGACATGTGTCACTCTATACCTAGGTTAAGAGAAGTCACAAATCTCCCCAGTAAAGTAGGGATCTGAGAGTGACTGTGGCCAGAATCCCATCTGCTGCTGTGACCACCTCAGAGCTAAACTCTAGGTCCTCAATTTCCCCATCAGTAAAGTGCAGGCCAGAATGGCTCTGTCCTTGGTGGTTCTAAGAATTCCATGAGGTGATAGTCCCTAGATTCTTCCTAAGTAGACATTTGATTAATGATTCACTGATTCTCAACGTGGACAACACAGACAGTGTTAATGAGAGTTCTAACAATAGGATAAAGACGGAGTGCAAGAACACTCCCCCCTCCCCTCTTCCTGTAAGCTCTGTGGGCTCTTGGCTGAGAAGACAGGCACACTGACAACTGACATCTGGGGGAAATTCTTCTGAGCATTTGATGTTTATTCATTTGAGTTCTCATCAATGCTTCTCCCTACTCAGTCCAAGAGCCTTTGGAGGTTTCGAGTGGGACTCAATGTCCCCACCTTGAGTCCCAGAGCAGACTACCACATCCAGGGACATTGTCTTAAAGATGGGAGAGTGTGATATCTATTTCCCAGGCCAAATCTCAGAAAGGTGAGAAGCCTAGGCTTCATCCCCTTATGGAGCTGGGACCAGGTCAGCTGCAAGTTATGTCAATATTGCTCTGGTCAATTTGAATTTTTAAAGTGCTTTTTAATATTTGCAGAATGTGACAGTAGCAGGGAGAGTCCCTTTTGCCTTTCTCCCCAGCCTTCCTGGGGTTAACATTTATGTAACCTCGGTACAGGGGTGACAAGTGAGGAGTGACATACACAGATGTAATGTACGCAGCCTAGGCAGACAGCTGAATGAATTCAGGGGGCTCCCAGGATCCTTTGGCGGTCTTTTAAAGCTGTTTCATGACGGTTTTCACCCATCGCTCATTCTACCCAGGAAATTGTCCCTGCCACCCTCCATGGATGCAGAAGTAATGGAAATATACTAGGAACTCTTCCAAGAAGGGCCTAAACCTCTCACATTGCTCTTATGTCACAACGGTGCATTTTGGCAAGCCAGAATCTTGGCGGTGGGGGGGGGGGGGGGGGGGGGGGGGGGGAGGGTACTCAGAGGCAGCAAATGGCAAAATCCATGTCTGCTCTGACCTCTTGGGTCAAACAGCAGAGATGGTCAAGGAAATGTCCAGGCTCAGAGCCTCCGTTTCCACATCTGCAGCTAGAGACAACGAAGATGTTGCACACGGTATGTTAAGATAGCCGGTGCAGAGTAGACACGTGGACGAGCACAGGTGACAACACTGTCGCTTTTCTTTTGCAGAATTCTCCTCTCTGGTGGCTGAAAGCTAAGTGGCGCTGACTGCCTGGGTCTCCTCCCACCTCTCCGCCACCCCCAACGCCCCATCTCAGCCCTTCTTGTGGCCCTCCTGAGTTTCTGTTCAGTTTGTTTATGTTATTTTTTACTCCCCCATCCTCTATGGCCCTTGAATGACACCATTCTTCTGGGAAATGCCGGAGAAACAATAAAGGCTGTACCAATTGGACACCACCTGCAGGGAGGACCCAGGCCTGGTAGGGTGTTGGTTTGGCAAGTTCTTTTATTTTATTTTATTTTTTTTATTTTTTAAGGGCGATGGAGGTGTGGTAGGAAAGGTGTGATAGATGAAAGAGCAAGGCCCTGATATCCTCCCTGCTTGATACTGAGTGTTCACATGGGACATGTCATCGTTCAATCTGTGCACCTAGCCCACATGGGACGTGATGGAACGTCCACCCTAAAGATATAGAAACTGCATTTTAAAGAGGGGAAGTGAAGTGTTTGAGCCCATACACAATTACTTCCTGTACTCGAATAGCCACCTTCAGGAATAGCTAGTTCAAGGGGCCCAAATGACCCTCAGTTAATTGCTTTTGGCTTCACTGTGATGAGATGCCTGATATGAGCAACTTTAGGAAGGAGCAGTGTACTGTGGCTCACGCCAAGGGTGCAGCCCGTCGACCTACAGAAGCCGAGGAGGCAGGAGTACGCAGGGGCAGCCTACACTGAATCCCGTTATATCCCCAAGTCAGGAAGTGAAAAGAGACGAATGCCAGTACTCAGCTGGCTTTCTCCATTTTCTTCAGCCTGGGACTCCAGCCCATTGGGTGATGTTGTCCACATTTAAAGTGGGTTGTCCTGCCTCAGGCTAATCTACAAACTCCCTCCACGGGCATGCCCATAGGTTAATTTCCTGGATGGTTCTAGGTGCCGTCGAGTCGAGAAGAACTCGACTCATCCTAAGAACTCACAAAGTGAGCCCTTTGCTGCTTGTCTCTGAGCACCGCCTCCCTTCCTGCTAAAATAGTGCCCGGGCCAAGCCCTCCTCCCTGTGCTTGCAGGACTCCCCGGCAGCTGAAAGCGAGGATGCAGCAAGACCAGCAGAAATGGGCTCCTCCTTCTCCAGCCCCCACCTCAAGGGCCCAAACTCAGCTGCACAATTAGCCTTGCTGAAGTTTCAGGAACATGTGTTTGCAGAGATGCCATTTGTAGCAGCCCAGCAAGGCACGCATTGTCACAACACCCATAAGACTTGGGGAAGTTAAACATTTCTCTGAGGTCACACAGCACATAAGCAATAGAACCAGGACCCCAAGCCCCAAATCACTCCCAGATTCCTGCATCCCACGACAAATATGCCCCGATGGTCACAAGATACCACCCCCCCACCCCACCCCGAGCAGGCAGGCCACTTGGGGTCAAGCGCATTCTCAGAAGTGAGAGGGCCAGCCACTCAGCTCATCCCTGTGGCAGAGGAAAGAACCTCTTTGGAAATCTGAAACCAGAGTAGCCACTGAGTGGGCAGCCCAGCACAGCACAGCAGGTGGCCGTGAGAGAGGTTTGCTTTAGTGTCCCGTGTGGGAGGAGGGACTGGAGCTTCCTCCTCTATGCCCTGTAGGATGGGGGATGAGCAAAATTCAGAGTGGCACCCAGACAGAACAAGGGATTGGAGGAGCCCCAAAGCCACCCTGCGCAGATGTTCCCCGGGCTCGGGCCTGCCTCAATGGCCAGCAAGTGAACCAGAGGCAATGTCACAGAAGTGCAGCAGAATTCACGCAAACGCATGTGAGCACAGCGGGGACAGTGGCCAGGGCCAGGGGCTGACCCAAGTTTCCATGAGGTCCTCGGAGTTCTTCACCTTGGACCCCGAGACAGAAGGATGATGAGGGGCTACCCTGTGCTGAGCCACAGGGATGCAGGGAGCCTCCAACGGGGACTTTGTCTCCCCGGAGCTGGGCCTTGGGTCACTGCAGTAACTTTGGGCTGACATTTTTATACGCTGGCACCTTCGCCATGTGGAAGCGGGCTGGCTCCTCCCAGGTTCTGAGAGACCTTGGTGGGACTCTGGCGGTAGTCCCTGCACCACTGGAGTGGCCTAGCTTGTCCCCTGCCTTTTCTCGTCCCTCTCCGACAGCTGCACACTTGGACTAGAGGGTGTTTTCCACGATGCAAGTCAGGTTACAGTGTTCAGATAGGAATTAAGAGATTGTTCAGTCTGCTGAAGAAACTGCAGCTCTGGGCACAACTTCTGGCCTCAGGGTTGCCCAGCCTTCCTTGTACCTGCCTCCCTCAGCAGGGCCTCCCCCTGGCTCTTCAGGTAGTCTAGGTACCACCCTAGTTGGACCCTCCCCAACCACCTCTCCTGGCTCAACAACAAAACAACAACAACAACAAACAACAACCACCTGACTCTTGCTCCAGCCAGAATCAGAACCCAGACCTTCTTCTGCAAGAGAAGTGACTCCCATCCCTTTCTCTCAAAGGCCACATGATCCTCGCAGGCAGGGAGTGCCAGAGGGTTCCCCACTAGAGGCCAGGACTAACCCTACAAAGGTGCTGAGAGCCCTTCATTAGGATGCAGGGGTGCCAGAAGGGCTCACTGAGCTCTGTGACTCAGTCAACACAGAAGAGGCTGCAGGCTTGCCTGGCATGCACATCCGGCACCACATATTCACGTGTTTTAATGGTAAAAGCAGAAGGCCAGAGAAGGCCCAGGTGCTGGCCTCAAGCCTCTTGCTGTCTCTCCTTCCTGTGGGGCCTCATCTACAGAGACCTACTAACTCCGGAAGGAAGGGGGACTGGAGACGGACCCTCCCCACTTAGCACTCTCCTTAGGAGACCCTGTCACTAGGCCCTGAGGTGACCCAGTGACCCAGCTAGCATGCCTCTACCATCACCCATCACCCCTGAACCCTCTCTATATTTCCCCCCAAATGAACAGGACCTAGTTTCTCTTCCTAAGCTTACAGGGACCTCCGAGTCCCCACTACCCACTTCCATCAACACTGAGTTAGGGGTCAGAAGGAGGGTACTTAACTGGGAGACGCTGCCAAGCCAGGTGGCTTTCGCACACATGGACAGTAAGGAGTGGCACAAGCACCTAGGCACACACCAGGACAGGAGGTAGTTAGTGGGAACAAAGGATGGAGGGTGGTCAGAGAGAAGAGCGGAGGTAGACAAGGACAGCTGGCAGAGCTGGCTGGGGCTCCCCAGTCTCATGGGCCTGAAGATCTGATTGTGGCTGCACTGCTGGGGGATGGGCAGGCTGATTTCCAGACCTGCCTCCTCCTCTGCACACCTACCTTGTCTGGAGAGGCTTTGCGCTGCCATCCATCATGATCCGAATCCTCCATCCCTCCAGAGTTCCTGTTGAAATCTAATCAGCAGTTCAGTAGATTAAGAGATGGGGCCATTAGTCTTGGAAGCCATGCCTTATAAATAGGATTAAAGGACAAGAGGCTGGGGAGGTAGTTGCTGATAAAACAATATGCAAGCATGGAGACCTGTGTTGAGCCCTAGCACCTACTTAAAAAAAAAAGTCTGATATGGTGCCATACACCTGTAATCCCAGCCCTGGAGAGGCTGACACAGGAGGGTCTCTGGGGCTGGCTCACTAGTTATCCAGAAGCTAAATGAGCTCCAATATCAGTGAGGGATCCTATCTCAAAAGAAGGAGGAGGAGGAGGAGGAGGAGGAGATGGAAAAGGAAAAGGAGAAGGGCCGGAGAGATGGTTCAATGATTAAGAGCACCGGATGCTCTTCCAGAAGACCTGGGTTGGATACCCAGCACACACATAGTGGCTCATAATCACCTGTAATTCCAGTCCCAGTGGATCTGATGCCCTCTTCTGACCATGGTGGGCACCAGGCATGTGCATGGTGCACAGATATACATGCAGGCAAAACATCCATACTCATAAAAATTTTTCAAGAGGTAGAAATCAATAAGAAGACACACAGAGTAGACTTCTGACCTCCCCACTCACACATGCACACACATATGCATGTACCTACACACTAACATGCACACAGGAGCACAGAGACACAAAGCAAAGCAAAGCAACTCAGAGTTGACAATACGGATCAGTGAGTCAAGGCGCTTGCTTCCAGGACTGACAACCTGAGTTTGATCCTCAGAACCCAGCTGGTGAAAGGAAAATACTGACTCCCAAAACTTGTCCTCTGACCTCCATACATACACCATGGCATGTGTGAGTACACTCGCACATACAATAAGTGAATAAATGTACAGCTAACTTAAAAGATATCCAACAGCCTGTTTGTCCCTTCTCTGGTGAGGCCAAGAATTCTGGGGGCACTGCTTGACAAAGTTCCAGTGCCCCAACAACCAGGTGTCCTTAAGGCCTGCCTGGATGCCCTTGATAGATTCTTTACTGCAGAAATTCATGTTAGAGGCTTCTCTCCAAAGGCTAGAATTGAAAATTAGTAAAAGCTGATACTAATAAAAACTAACAAAGTCATTGGTGATTCTCTGGGAAAATACAGCTATGCAGAAAATTGAGTCTTTTATAAAACTTGTTCAGATTCATTGTTAGATTATTAATAACTGAGTTTGGTAAATGATTTAGTGGACTTTAAAAGAATTAATAAAGAAGATAATTTTAGGGAAACTTTAAAAACTGACAAATTATAATTAAAATCACTAGGTCTTTATGTTCAGCTTCGGAAACAAGGAACTAGTTTAGAAAGGAAAGAGATTCTGACCATATCATTATCAACAGACCTTGCTGCCTACCTAGAAGCAAAAGAAAACAGTTTTAAAATTCTAATGTTCCTTCACAGATTATAATAAAGATAGAAATTGCATTAAAGTAACAGTTCATGATGAGGTGAAAGGAAGACATTGGAGACGGTCCTCAAGTCCTAATAGTCTTCTGTTCTTTACAAAACTATAGTAAAGATAGAAATTGTATTGATGCAGACGTTCAGGACAAAGTCGCAGAGACAGGCATGTTGTCTCAGTTAACTGTCTGCCCTTCTGAGTAAACGTGACAGGCCAGGACTTTCCTGGTGTTCTGGAAAGACAAAAGGACAAGCTGCTTCCAAGTAAAAAGGCTACATAATATTTTTAAATGATAGCTTTGTTTTAACTATAAAATAGGAAAAGAAAGGATTAATTAAGGGTCAGGAGGACAAGTTTAGGGTACCAGGTGGAGGCATTGATCTTTGATCTATTAACTATTTGCCAACTTAAAGCAAAATCAAATAGAATCGCTTTGTTTAATACCTTTTGTAACCACAAGGCTTTAAGATACCAATCATTAGGAAGAAAGTTTTAAGTTAAAAGAAAGCTGATTTTATCCTAAAGTAAATTTTTAGTTCTCAGGAAATCTGCTGTTTGCTTGCTTTGTTCCCTTGTTCCTATACACTTATGGAACCAAAAAGATTTCAAGCTGTGTAATCAATGATAAAAGTTTTTAAGGAAGTAAATTATTTTGTCTATAAATAAAGCTTACAAGAGACACAAGTTGTCAAAGTAGGTAAAGCCACTAAGGCTTTCTCTCTCTCATCAAAAGAACTGAATGGTGTCCCACGTCTGATTCTTTCTTCCCTCATCCCTCTTAGATACACCCTTCTTTGGGGCCTGACCCTCATCCGGAGCTGGACTCTGGCACTTCTCCACGTGGAAGATGCCTCATGCATGAAGCAGAGACCTCAACTGATTCCCACTCTGCCAGAATCCTGCCCTTGGATTTCCAGCCTTCAGAGCAGTGAGCATACATCTTTGCCATACACCAGCTGCCAAGTGTAAAGTGTTTGCTAAAGTAGCTGGGATGGACCAAGACATTGCCTCTTAACCTATACCATGGGTGCCCAAGGACAAGTCTATTTTTTACATGAGAAAAGGAAGGTTCTGGGAAGTTGGGTAACTTCCCCCAAACCACACAGCGAATACAACTGAAAATAGCAAGGCTTTTTTAGCTCATTCAACCACTGAACAGAAAAACACAGCAAAGAAGAACCTGAACGGAGATGAGACTGCTTGAGGGCAGCGCTGTCCTGGGAGCACACAGTGAGGGAGTGTGGACTCACAGGGCGAGGCTGTTCCAGGGGCTGCTGAGACCCAGCACAACTCAAACACCAGTAATCAAGTCACCTGATCGATCAGGGACACAGCGGAACACAACCTCCATGCCCCACCCCAAGCCAGAATGTTACAAAGCTTTACATACACACACCACACACACACACACACACACACACACACACACAGACACAGAGAGAGACAGAGAGAGAGAGAGAGAGAGAGAGAGAGAGAGAGAGAGAGAGAGAGAGAGAGAGCGCACCAAGCCAGAATGTTACAAAGCTTTCAAGTCTGAAAAACACAAACATCTGTGCCAAGTTACAGTTACATTTTTCCACCAATCAGGATTCAGGGACAGGGCACTCTCCTAGGAACATGTCTTTGTGGTATATTTATTCCGTTCTCATTGGTTTGTTCAATTGTGCCAGGAACACTTGCCATGCATTCATGTCTCAACTTGCTAACCAGGATGTCAGTTACCCAGGAAGGTCTTGGGAACGTAAACTTTATTTGACTCCCTATTCAAAATGGAGGCTTTATTAAGTATGGCTTCGGTTTGGTTCCTTCACACAAGGCAAGGAGACACTTGGAAAGACAAAGGTGAGATGGGCCACACAAAACCTTCTAAAGTGGTAACCATCTGCCACTGTGATTGCAAACAGGGGTAATATCAGGCTGAGGGTGAAGACAACCTGTAGGCAGATGTCCTATCGAAGGTCAGAGGTCAACTTCATGCCATCAGTTCTCTCCACCATGTGGTTTCTGGGAACTGAACTCAGGTCATCAGACTGGAGCAGCCAGTGCCTGAATCCGCTGAGCCATCTCATTAGCCAGTAGACATGTTTCTTGTGAAGGGCTGTGCTGGCCTCTAGGCAGGGATGTGGCTTGGCGGCTCTTTTAGAGGGAAGCCTGGTGCTCTGCCCAGTTGCATGCTTATGCACTGCCCAGCACAGGGCACCCTGGGAGCTAACTGGACCCCAAACTATCATAAACTGCAATATATAAATATATAATGTGTGTATGTACACTGTTTTTTGGTTTACATGGCTTAACAGACTACACTAGAGAAAGCAGCTGAATGCCCCACCCCTCCAGAGTTCCAGTAGGTTAAGAGATGGGGCCCTGGGAACCCTGCCTTATAAGCAAGCTGGAAGGACAGAGGTTGGGGAGATAGTTGCTGATAAGACACTTAATGTGCAAGCATGGACACCTACATTTGACTCCTGGCACCTATATAAACAAGGCTTCTTTTGTCTCATGATTTTAGAGGATTTGGTGGTGTTTGCTTGGCTTCATTGCCTTGGGCCCGAAGTGAGGTAGAATGTAATGTCTTGGCAGGGGAGGTGACCATGAGGAGGCTGCTTACCCAGGAAGGCGTTGGGCGCTGGAAATGAGGTATAGTCCCTTCAAGGGTACAGCGCCAGCAGCGCACTTCGCAGGCCCTCACGATGCACTCATGTCTCAATAGCGCCACCACCTGGAAAGACTAAGCCCTTGACTTGGGAGCCTTGAAGGTCTTTTATATTCAAACAATTACACAGCACAATTCCTTTTCTAGGTAATGTTAGCTACTACTGCCAGAGTGTAGATCAACAAGGGGAAAGGGGGACAGTGGGTACTTGGTGGGTGCAGTGTTCTGGGGGCACAAAACATTTTGACACTAGAGAAAAGCTTGAGCCAATGTGACACCCTAGATGCCACTTCTGAACAATTAGCCAATTATCCCATGACTTTCACCTCAGCCAGGAGCACCTACCTTCCATATTTGGCTATTAGGTACCATGCACCAAACACCACAGTTACCAGTGACAAGGAAGTACTTAGTTGGTCTTTCTTTGAGCAAAGCAACTGTTTATTGTTGTTGTTGTTGTTGTTTTTTTGTTATCATTATTAATACAGTATTTTGCCCACATGTGTGCCTGAATGCCAGAAGTGGGCACCAGATCTCATTATGGATGGTTGTGAGCCACCATGTGGTTGCTGGGAATTGAACTCAGGACCTTTAGGAAGAACAGCCAGTGCTCTTAACCTCTGAGCCATCTCTCCAGCCCACAAAGCAACTCTTAAAACAAAGATATCACTCACAGACCAACAAGGACGGTCTGTTAAGCCTTTCTTAGGCAGGGGTGTGGTCTGCAAGCTTGCTCTTGATCACAATTAAGAAGCCCTGTCCACCCTGGGGCTGCTGATCTGGAAGATAGGCCGGCCGGCCTTCAAGGTAATGAGCGGCCTGTCAGGAGAGGTGTGCAGGTGGTGATGAGGGAACTCCTTGAAGGGATTTAGCATCAGATGAGCGGTTAAGAGGCACTGTCTCTGAACCAGCTTAGAGACCCTAGTAATCTAGTTCAGCAGTTCCCTTCTTGCCAACTGCCTGCTCAATGCATCCGTCACACAGCACAAGCACCACACGGAGGGACCCGAAGAGGACAGCCCATGTCGAGGAGACAGTGCCCAGGCCCTTTGGATTTTCTCCTCCTTTCTGGTCTGACAAGAGGACAGTGTGTGTGTGTGTGTGTGTGTGTGTGTGTGTGTGTGTGTGTTGCTGTTTCCAGGGTTTCTCTGTCTGGGAAGCTGGTTCCATGTGTGCTTGTCCTCTCTCTCTGACCCCTGTGGTGGCCTCACTGCTAGCCAGTGCTTCTGATAAGCTTCCCAGCTGAGGGGACCCCATGGGGCCAGGCTCCAGTGGATGAAAGGAGACTGTTACAACCTGGGAAGGGAGGAGGTTAAGGAAAGAAATAGGATATGTGCATAGGGTGACCTTCAGAAGGTCATGGGTGCATTAACCGGTGATTTTAATCTTTTCTCCCCAGAGGGTTATGAGAATCAAAGACATTTTTATAGGCGGCAATGTTATATTATTGCCTACTGTTTATTGCAGCTGCCAGTTCATTTATAAGTTCTAAATTTTTTAATATTTATTTTTGTTTTATCTGGGACAAAGTCTAGCTACATAGTACAGGCTTAGATGGAACTTGAGAGTCTCCTACCTCTGGTCCCAACTGCTGGACAGTGGCCATGTGCTCCACACCCAGGCCCCCCAACCCTGCTCCCATCCTGTTTTTCTATAAGAACACTGCTTGGATATGGGGCAGTAATGTACTATATTTTTGTTGCATGTGTATGGATTTATTTATTTATTTATTTTGGCCTGAATGTATTTAAGTGTACCATGTGCTTACAGTACCCATGAAGGCCCTGCAGGGGGAACTATACCCCTGAGAAGACAACAGTTTGATCCATAGAAAAGTCCCTGGGTAGCAGGAAGGGCCTTCTTCCTGTCCCACCATTCTAGGAAGCAGTTTCAAGACCAAGAGGTGAAGCTGGCCCTCCCACTGTGAGCGACTAAAGGCACAGCCACCACAGTTATGTTAGAAAGCTTCTAGGTTGCTGGTGCCTTCTGGAAGCTGCTGACAGGGAAACAGGCTCTGGTTTAGTTAAGTGGCTGTGGTTAACAGGAGAGGCGGACCTAAGCCTTGCCAATACCACAACAATCAAAGAGCACCCACAAGGCCTGGGGAGATGCCTGTTGGTAAGATGCATGGTGCTCTGAGTTCGAGTACCAGGCGCGGTGTCTTATGCCTGCAATCCTAATGCTGGGCAAGGCAGAGGCGGCTAAGCTGGTAGCCAACCTAGCTTCAGTGAGACACTCTGATTCCAAAAGTCAAGCAGAAGGTTGTGCTGGATGGTTTTGTGTCAACTTGACACAAGCTAGTTACCGGAGAAGAGGAAAGTGCAATTAAGGAACCGCCTTCATAAGACTAGACTGATTTGTAGGCAAGCCTGTGGGCACTTTCTTAACTAGTGATTGACGTAGGAGTGCTCCGCCCATTGTGGGCGGCGTCATCCCCAGGGAACACAGTCCTGGAGTATATACAAGACGCAGGCTGAGCGAGCTCGGTAAGCAGCATTCCTCCATGCCTCCTGCCTGAGCTCCTGCCTTGATTTCCCTGCATGTTAGACTAGAAGCTGTAAGGCGAAATGAACCCTTTTGTCCCCGAGTTGCTTTCGGTCATGGTATTTGTGACAGCAACCAGAAACCCTGACTAAGACAAAGTGGGTGGAGAGACGGTGCGGGGGCAGAAAGCCCTGGCTGCTCTTGCAGAACACTGGGTTCAGTCCCAGCACCCACATGGTGGCTCACAAGCATCTGAAACTCCAGTCTCAGAGGATCCAATGTGCTCTTTGGACCTTCATGGGCACTGCCAGCACATGGTACATTTATGTACATTCAGGAAAAAAAAAAAATCCATGCACATACAATAAAAATTAGAAATCTTTACTAAGATGGGTAATGATTGAGGAAGACATATGATGTCAGCCTATGGCCTCCATGGGTGTATGCCTACACACACACACACACACACACACACACACACAGCTCCCTAAAGAAAGCATTACCTCAGAACCTCAGGCTGTGACCATAACAGGAATAAGGCTAGGTAAACTGAAGGTGGCATTCCAGTAAGAGCTTGCTTTGTGAGGGCATCCGGATCAGAGCTGGCCCTACACCTAATAACTTTACAAAGAGTAAATATGAAAGCCATATGGGAGAGCTGGGTGGATACGGAGTCAGAGAGTAAAAGGGACACAGCTGCAAGTTGAGGGTGGCCAGGAGTCACCAGAAGCTGGCAGAGGCAAGAGGGTGTTCCCTGGGAGCTTTCTAAGGGCCTGTGGCCCCAAGATGTTGGTCTCAGACATCTGAATTCCAGAACCTAGGGACTCGATTTCTGTTATTTAAAAGGGACCACGCTTGTGGCCATTTTTCAGAGAAGACCTGAGAAACCGACAGATGATGAGGAAGGCACCTGGCAAGCTGCAGCATCTTCACTGGATGCTGAAGGATGAAAAGAGTGCTTTGGCCACAAAGAAGAGCCTTCCAAACAGACAGGTGGCAGTGACAGCCACATTTCCAATGCTCCTTAATGGAGGACTTTCTGTCCCTACTGCCACAATCCTAGAGGGAGGTAGAGAGGTGACACAGCAGATGCAGTGGTGTGGCGGTCCTCACTTCCCATCTTGAAGGCCCAAGCCTGCTGTCTGAAGAAGGCTCTTGATCTCTAGCTGGGAAGCCCTCTCAGGCCAATGGGGAGCCAGGGGGTGACCTAGAGGGAAACCCGCAGGCAGCGAATACTGGATAAGGAGCTGGCTCTGAAGGCAGCAGATTGCTTCCTGCAGCATCCCCAAGCCACTTCCCAGCTCTCTCCAGTCCCCAGTTCCTCTCCTGAGCAAATGCTCCTGCTGAGCATGGGGGGTGGCACTGGAGCCCCCCCCCCCACTGTCTCCTTCCTCTCCTCAGCTTACTGACCCACTTCCTAGGGGTGTTATGGGGACCACTTACAAGGAGCCACTTCTGTTCAAGTCCTTGCTGAGGGTAAACTTGGGGAGACCCCAGATTAAGACGATATTGACCTTACCCCAGAGTCCAAGCTAAAAAAGGGTCTGGCCCATGAAGCTGGGTGCGTCTCAGCCCAGATGTGCACTCAGGACCCTCACAGGAAAGCAACTAGCCCTCTGCAGCTGTGACAAGACTGGAGGGACTCATCAGCTGACAGACCAGCATGGCAGCAGTTCTGATTTTGCAGGCTCTTGACAGTCATGCTGGCAAACAGAACATTCTATCGCATTCTGTATTCAGTGCAGCACCCGCGGTGCTGACTTGGCTGCTCTCCAGCCAGAAGCCAGCTCCCTCTTCTTATTGCTCTGGCTTCTCCGGGTCTCAAGCCACTTGTCACTCTTTCTGCTAAGGCTCACATCTGTGAACTCTCAAGGAACGAGCAGGGGCCGATCAGTTCGGCAAATTGCTCTGGAGAAAAAGTTGCCTGGCAAACCGCTGTCGGGTGAGAAATGACTTTGCCCCAACAGCTTTGCAAAAAACAAAACAAAACAAAACAAACAAAAAAAAAAACTTCCCAGGCTGGAGCAGGGGTTAGATGCAGAAGGACTGCTGTCCAGTCATCACAAGCCTCCACCTTGTCATCAAGGCTAGAGGGATCATCGCGACGGTGTGGGGCCAGCCTTAGAAAGGTCCTTTCAGAATATAGATGTTACAGAGACACCCGGTTCTGCTAAATGACTTCCTCTGCCATTTTATTTCTGCCTCAAAGGCCCTTCCTTGCCTCTGGGTTGCACATTCCTTGCAAAGGAAGTTTCCCGTCTTTGCAGAGGAGAGAGCGTTCAGATCATTAATGCACCTGTTCGCTTATTCATTAGTTTTAAAGCTGGGTGCTCTAAAGTCCTAGATGCAGGTGGTGCCTGTCTAGAGTTTACTGTGTCACCACGGCAAGTGCTCTCTGTGCACATTTAGACCCTGCATGGTCTCAGGGTGGGTCCTGTGATCAGTGCCATCTTAACGTAGAAGGAGACAGAGGCTCAGCTGGGTTTGTGAGTTCTCCCAGGGCTGCTCAGCCTGCAGCTTGGAGAGTCAGGCTGGGGCACAAAGGAACAGTAGCCTCAATCTTACACGTTGTGTGTCAATTGGTGAGCAGCTCAGAACCTCCGTGTCCTCCTCTGGAAAATGGCTGCACCTATAGCAGAAGCTTGTCACACAATTTAGCATCTGTGCTTTAGTCTTGCAAGACCCTAAATGTTTTAAGTGTTTCTTTCCACCAGATCAGATATGCGAAGTTTTAAAATTTTCCTAAGGAGGCAGGTAGGAGCCCAACACATAAACTTCTGTTGTTTTTTACTTGGTTTTTTGAGCCTGCATCTATGGTACTCAGGATAGATTTACACTCTTAATTTGAGCCATCCTCTTGCAAATATTTGCCCTCTGAGTAGCTGTGACCCCAGGTACACAGTACACTGCACCTGACTCCATAATGCTTGTGCGTATGTATGGGTGTATGTGTATATGTGTGTGTGCACATGCGTGTGTGTGTGTGTGTGTGTGTGTGTGTGTGTGTGTGTGTGTTTAGAGACATAGACGTATGTAACTGCATGTGGAAAACAGAGGTCACCTGTGGTGTCGTTCCTCAGGCACCTTCCACCTTGTTTTATGAGACAAGGTCTTTCCCGAGCCTGGAGCTTGCCAGACAAGCTGGCTGGCTGAGCATTGAGCACCAAGAATATTCCTGCCTCCCCATCCCCAGCACCGGGATTGCAAGCCACCCAGCTTCTTTATGTAGGCTCTGAGGATAAAACTCAGGTCCTCATGGTTGTATTTTACCAACAGGGCTATCCCCCAGCCCTTCTGAGGCAGGCTCTGGCTCCTGGTTTCCTGATGTGCAATTTGTTTACAGTCAGACTCCAAATGGAATCTTCTAACTTAAAGGGCCACCTGCCTGTCCCTCTGCTCCCTGAGAGAGCCAGGGATGTCGCTTTGGAACGCTTGGCCTCTGAAGGTGTCAGTGGGGAGGTTTGAAGGACCGTCTGCCTCGCCAGCTCCCTTTACAGGACATGACAGATGCTACTGTAACATCTCACAGAAGGGGAGCTCACAGCTGCAAGGGCTCTGGAATGTTCTGGCAGCTCCAGTCATCCCCACCTCACCCAGCCCCAGTTAATGTGTTTGGCCAGTCCCATCCGGGAAGAACCCTCAGCTCTGTCCTGTGGGCTACCAGCAGGTGCTTTTGTAAGGCTGCTGTGTGCCAGCCACAAAGGCTCCTTTGGGTGTTGGTGACACATTCCAAAGCTACCTGGAGAAGGTGCCAGGGAATTGACCTCTGCGTGGAGTCCATCCTGATGGCAGAGGGATCTCTAGGGTTTTCCTGGCACAGTATAGTTCACAATGCATATCTTGAGCACTGGGAACTTTCAGGCTGTACCTTCAAAGTAGCAAAGAACTTGTGTGTGTGTGCTTCCCTGTCCAGCCATGGAAGCAGCCTCTGGTGTGACGATCACAGAAAGGCTGTGCTCAGCAAGGAGGCTCTTAGGGAAAAAGGGCATGGTCAGAGCCCTAGAGGAACAGAACAGAGGACATCAACAGCAGTGGAGTTTAAGAAAATGAGAAAACGGGGCTTGTGCTGTTTTTAAGGAATCGAGGGACAAGCTAAGACGGGGTCCAAGTAGTTGTAGACAAATGAGCAATAGCCAGTCTCAACAAGATGGTGTGTCCCTCAGCCTCAGGGTATTATGGGGTGTGAGGATATCACAGAAGGAGGAAGAAGGGAAAAGCACTAAAGGTAGATTACCTCATTGTAGAGGAGTTTGGCATCTGTCATACTAAACCATCTATTCTTATTTGAGCCTTCTGAACATAGCAACACAAGTTTTATGCACCGATCTCAAAAAGGGACTAGGATTTGGGGCGTGCGTCCAAGCCATGAGCCTCCAGGGAGAGCCAGTTGAGTTATCCACCCACCACCAGCTTCCAGGTCCATCATCCACCCAGGAAAGGACACGACACAGTGAACGTAGAATGTTCTGGAAGAGAAGCTCTTGTCTTTCTCAGAGAAGCTGGCAAAGGGTTGTTAAAGGAAACCTCGAGTGACTCTGGAGAAGTAATTTGCTCAATGTTAAATAAAAGAAGCCCTGAAGACCATGAAAAGCCTAGAGTCCTTGGTCCCTGCCTGTGGCTGGCATTTTTCCCCAGCGACTGCTGCCCCCTGCTGACCAAATCAGCACATGGCAGCCTTCCCTGCGGGCACCACACAAAGCTCCGGGCTCTTCCACTTTGCATTCAGAACACAGGGGAAATGAGTCAGTCCCGCAGCCTCTGCCCTTTATTGAGATGTCCACTGCCAACCATTGCACCAGCCGAGACACAAACAAGTAGACCCAGGCACACGAGTGGCAGGCACACAAACCTTAAAGGTCATTGCTACAGGACGCTTCATACTAGACGTGCTGCCCTGCTTTGCAGCCAACTGTAGACCCCAACACAGCCATAGCCTCGTGCGGTGCCCCAGGAGACCCACCACGCCCCAGGCTGTGCATCAGAGCTGGTGTTAATGAGTTTCCCTGCTGCACATCCATGTACTGTCACGGGAACAGGTAGGAGAACAACTGAGCTGCTGGGACTCAGGGGACAAGCAGAGAGAGATTCAAACCTGGGGCGCGTGGTCCAAAGACCTTAGAATTTCCATTTTAAGTCAGGAGCCTTTTCAATGTCAGCAGTCCATGGAAGAGTTTGACCCTAAGGGGACATTTGGCAACGTCAAATGAAAAGCTCCCTTATATTAAGATATCAGCTGTGCCTAGGAGAAGGCCTCATCTACACCCACAAGAAAGACCTTCTCTGCTCAGCACTGCCGTGGACCTGCATGCATCAGTGTTCTCGAGGCTCAGTGTTAACTACACAAGGACCAGCTCCCGACTCATCCCCTCCACCCAAAGGTCTGTTCTGTACCCAACAACTTTGCTACTACACTATGTAGGTGAAGGGGCTCCAACATCATGCAGACAGAGGGAGGACCCTGGACTGCTCTCAGTGTGATAGCAGAGGAACCTAGGCTGTACAAGGGACCCGACCAGCCCGTACCTCTTGTCCAGAGTGTGGCAGCTGTCACTGACTGGCTCTGTACTGCAGCTCATGCACTCTGCTGTCCACGCTGTCAGGAAAGATCCAAAGGTCCCTGGGAACAATGTGTCTGTCAACAGCTGCCTCTATGACCTGCTTTCAAGCAAAGCCCTCCATGCAAAACCCCACAGCCACACAGCAGCACTGTTAACCCTTCCTCTTCAGTAGAGAATTCAGCCCTAGCATCGGGTACAGTCAGGGGAAAGTGAGGAGCCAGGACCAAGCGCCCCACTTCTAAATGTCTGCTGCACCCCTCCCAGAGGTGATCTCTCCTATGTGAGAACCGGTGCTCAAGAATGGGTGTCTGTTGGCTGGGGATGTGGCTCAGAAGTGGAGCCCTTGCCTCATGGGCACGAAGCTCCGAGTACAAGTCCCAGTACCACAGACAATAAAGAATAAATAAAATAAACAGTCAGTGCTTTTTGTATTACCAGAAGGGGAAACCCTATGAGATCTGTCCCTTCAAAAAACACCCACCGAGTGTCTCACCATGCTGGGGACTGTGCTAGAGGCCAATGACTTAAAGATGCTGTGTCTCTTCTCCTGACACTGATGTTCAAGTGAAGAATTCTACAAAGCACCATGGCACTTCCTTTCCACTGGTGGCTGGTGCCAGGAAGACAGTACATTAAGGCAAGGTGACAGGCTGCCCAATGGAGGGAGAGTCTCTCAACTGAATGCCTAGGGATGGACCGCTAGGGACATGCCACTGGGATGGCGATCTGAAGGTCATGAGGGACAGAGTCCTGCAGCCATGCTAGGAACATTTAATGCAAAGGCCCTGGGGTAGGAATGCTCTCGAGGAGTTGGAGGAACAATGCAATGCCCAGGCAAAAATAAAGCAACCCTGGGAGTGCCTAAGAGGTGGTACTCACACAGAAGTGGACATTGAAATCGCCCAGGGGGCTCATGGGTCGCAACATGGGGGCAACTGTGGTCTTGCCCCAAACCTTCCCTTACCCAACACTGACTCCAAGTATCTATGGGTAGTCTTCTCGGTCACCTGCCTCCCAGCTGGGCTTGTTGGCTCAGCCCCACTCTCCACTCTCTGCTTAGTATTCTCTAAATATCTACAGGATGAATTCCTCCAAGGCGCAGCATTACTTTTCCAGGAGAAATGCCTCTTCACCCAGGCAGGACAGAGCAGAGAAACGCTGGCCACGTCCGGTGCAGCAACAAGGGTTCCTAGGGAAGTCTGGGTAAGTCTCAGGCAGGAATAGTCCCTCCAGTTCCTCCTGACATAGGTACCCTCTGGGGACACAGATCATCCTTTCTAAGTCTTAGCTATCAGAATCCTGGGGCCCAATGAAAGTGAGTAAGCATCAGGGTGGAGAACTCCACATGGCCAACAGGATGGCAGATATACCCCACCCCTACCCCCCAAGACTCGTGTGTTGACAGCCTGGCTCCCAGAGCAGAGGTGACCAGAACTGAGGCTTTTAAGGAAATGAGAGCTCACCGGAGCTCTGATTTCATCAGTCAACTTATCCATTGTTGGGTACCGAATGTGATGGGCTACCGCAAAGTGACTGGGTCCGGAGAAACGGAGCCTACTTGAAAGCAAGTGCATCTATGGGGCATATCCTTGGAGCCCTTCCTCGCTCTCCCAACACGGGCTATATGCTTATACGCTGCCATTGTTATGATGTTCAATCAATGGCCAGACTAAACCTTTCCTCTTTTAAACGGTTTCTCTCGGGTGTTTTGTCACAGCAACAAAACCCCAAGGCACGGACACTTGCCCACTTTCTTTTTCCCATGAGATGGTTTCTATTTCAGGGGTCTAGAGGGTAGGTGACTTGCCCAGTCATATCTTGCCACTTGGAGACAAAGAAAGAGGGACTCCCGGGAAAGTCAGATGGCATTTACCCACCCTTCCCTCAGGAGGGGCAAACTCAGGATGGCACCTTTTCAACCACAGCAGAGGAAGCGGACTGAGAAGCGCAAATCCGCTCAGCAAAGTTGGTGTGTACCCCGCACCCCTTCTCTCAGGTTATCGCTTCAAATTGCGCCTATTTTAGATTTTTGTATTTTAGTTTAGTTTAACTGATACATAGTAACATAAGTTTGTATCTATTTACATATGTATACACTGTATGAATTTCCATCAGGAAAAGATCTT
Source organism: Acomys russatus (assembly GCF_903995435.1). NCBI lineage: Eukaryota > Metazoa > Chordata > Mammalia > Rodentia > Muridae > Acomys > Acomys russatus. Next base: position 40,984,686 of record NC_067153.1, on the reverse strand, counting down.
CTACCCAAATATTTATTATTTGTTCGTGAACATTCCTTCCCGCTTCTGGGAGGTGCACCGAAAGGGTGCTGTCCACAGAAGCCCACCTTGCAAAGCATCCTAAGCCTGTAACTTCTTCCCCACTGCTCAACGTTCCGCATCCTTTCCTCCCAAGTGTATCAAGGTTTAAAGGCGCATAACATGCTTGGGCTTTAAGGATGGCATTTTTTTTGTTCTGGACATGAGGCAAGGATTAGATGTGTGGTAGCTCCGTTGAACCTGGGGCCTGGGAAAGACCGGAGTCGGGATCCGGAGACTGCGGCTTCCTCCACTGCGCGGACGCCGCGGCGTCGCCCCGCCCCACGTGGGCGAGTCCACTCCCAGGAAGGGGGCGCGGCTAATCCCGAGCACTTTGCGACGGTTCAAGCCACGCAATGACCAATCAGAAAACCCCGTTAATTCCCGCCTCCCGCTGCATCCCGGTTAGGCTGCTTCTCCAAAAAACGCTGGGAGGCGCCCTGCGGTGATTGACGTCATCTGAAGCCATTGGCTAAGCTGAGAGCAGTAAAAAAGCAGAAACCTTTCCGCGTCTTCCCGCGAAATAGACGGTTTTCCCCGCCTCTTTCTTCTATTGGCTCTTTGGACTGACCGTTTGGTAGCAGCCAATAGGAGAACAATATGGAGGGAGGAGGCGGGTTAACGATGGTTGCCAGGAGCCCGTTTGGCGCGACACTTGGGACCAGAGAGACTAGTGGACAGGAAAGCTGGGCTGGGAGCGGGTTCCGCTCCGCCCCACCAGCACCCTTGTAGGCTGCCTGGGGCCTGGGGCCCCTTGTCCAACCAACCCTAGCGCCCGGGCCTCCAACACGGCCTCAGGCTCTGGGGTCAGCGGTCTCCGAATCCTAACCCTCTTTCAACCCCCGCACCCCTACTAGTACCTGGTTACCATGGTGAAGCTAGCAGCCAAATGCATCCTAGCAGGTGAGTGATAAATGCGCTTAAACGCGTGGTCCCCGGAGCCCGAGCCGACCTAACAATCAGCTTGGGTTCACGATTGGTCCCACTGTCTCCCATAGGAATGGCTGCAGTGACTCACAGCCGTTTCCAGAAGGCGGGGTCGAGGTGGAAGTGGGTGGGGTCACGACACGACACTCCTCCTCCTCCCTTAGCGCACATTTGTAGCTTCAGCTGTACCCCCGATCTCCGCCCCCCACCCCATATTTTGAGACCACCTTCACCAGGTAGACTTACAAACTTGAGCAAATGCTTCAGTACAAGCACCCCCAAAGTTACCCCCCAAAAGTTAGGCGTCGGTGACGCTGGCCCCACTCCCTGTGATATCTGGAAGGTGAGGTGGGGTGGATTACTCTGTTGCTCCGCTGAGAGGGAACTTGGAGTTTCCCCAGAAGTAAGAATCGTGTTATTGTTGACTGACGTGAATATAGCCTGCAAAGTGCCTAAAGCGGCGGGGGGGGGGGGGTTGTGTGTGAGTATTTTTAAGTAGAAGCGTGCAGAGTGAGTTTGTGGCGCTCACACCTGCGGGCTTGCCTTGAGCCAGTCTGAACATTTAAAAGACAATTCGCTTAGCTTGTAGACTGCGTGCCCACTGCGTCAGCGCTGCGTGCGTGCCGAGCACCTGTGTTTCATTGAACCCCTTGCCACAGCACACTAGAGTAGGTTCTCTGTGGGGTTAGCTAGTGCGAACCCCCAGTTGAAGGTAGTTCCCAACGTTCCCAGATCCGCTTGATTCCCGAGCTCTGCCCGTGGGTAAAACGTGTTGGCTACTTTTCTTGGTGTTGTGACAACATACTTAACAGGAAGCAACTTAGGGGTCCACGGTTCCAGAGGACCGGCCATCGTGTCCGGGAAGGCATGGTGGCAAGATCCAAAGGCAGGCTGGCTGGCCACACTGCCGCAATGGTCAGGAACTGGAGCTATGGGCACTGGTGCCCAGCTCACTTCCTTTTTTTTTTTTTTTTTTTTTTTTTTTTTTTGTTCAGTCAGGGGCTCCAGCCTATGGAGTGGTGCCACTCACCTTTGCAGGTGGGCCTTCCCTCCTTACCCCGATCTAGGTCATGTCTCACAGGTATGCCTAGAGGCCTGTCTCCTCAGTGATTCTTCTCTGTGATGGAGAGATCAGCAACAATATAGGGGCATCTTTCCATCTTCAGCCTACAGACTGAGAAGGGGGGATATAGTGCCCTTAGTGACTTTTCTAATCTGAAACCGAAAGGCCCATGCAGAAAGATGAGCGACAGCCTTGACACACACACACACACACACACACACACACACACACACACACACACACACACACGGAGGAACCCTGGCTCTCCAGAGTCTGTAGCTCTCAGGGCGCCAGGGGAGGCAGTATTGTGTAACAAAAGGATGTGGCCGGTCCCCTCAAGGCTCTGTTGCCTTGGATAGTGTTGAGCTTCTGCGTGGGTAAGTTGGGGACATCTTCATTTTTTTTTTTAACTCAAGTTTCTTTTTAAGTGGGTGGCTCTGCCTGCTGTTCTTTGCTACTTCCTCTTTAGCTAGCTAGCTCTCAAGGAGCTCCTGTCACGAGCCACTCTCCTGAGACTTGTCCTGTGCTGGTCTCACCTCATACCCTCAGTGCAGGGTTCCTCAACAAATCCTCGCAGCCACACTAGCCAGGCCTCCAGCATCCTCTTCTAAGGCGAGGCGAGCAAGGCCCAAGAGCAATGAAGACACTTAGTCTTGGCCATGCAACAGAGCTGTGTAATCCGGACCCTGGGTCCAGACCTGGGTGATCTGCTTGGCACTTAGTCCTTCTGGCACTGTGCCTGTCACATGATTCTAGCCCCAGCCAGAGTCATCAGTGGCTCCAGGCCTCCCTCTACTCCAGCCTGGTCCCCAGTCTCCAGCTTCTAGCTAAGGCCTCTAGGGAGTATCCCCTTGGGAGCCTCCAGGGACCAACGGACCCCAGTGGAGCCTCATTCAGTTCTCAATCTCCACTCCTCCCTTGCTAAACACTCGGCCCCTCCCTAGCTCTTTTCTTCTCACCCCTCGTAGGCCCACGTGTTCTCTCACATAATCACCAGTCCACGTGTATAGTCCTGCCATAGATGTTTACTGAGCATCTGCTACACTGAGTTGCTGTGCAAGCTGCAGTCAGCCCAATGCCCTCACCAGGAAGGAGCCAGATGTGCAAGTGGGAACTGTGGGCCCTTTGTGTGTGGGATCTGAGGGGTGCCCCAGACACAGTTGCCACTTCTTTGCAGAGAGAGAGAGAGAGAGAGAGAGAGAGAGAGAGAGAGAGAGAACAGTTGACACACAGCTGTGTTTCATCTATTTAGCAAACAACACTGTACCAGACACGGGACATCCTGACTCAACTCTCTGGCAATTCTGTCAAATACGGTAGTACTGTTATTGGCCTCTATTTTACAGATATAGCAAAGGGGGTACAGAAGGATTAAGTAACTAACACAGTTACTTAACACACAGCTAGTGTGGTGCTGGAGTCTGGCCCCAAGCCTTTGCCCTTTTGGTGATGAACCATCTGTCTAGGGATGTGGGGACAATAGTCACGCTTCCCTGGAGTGTAGCCCTGGCACCCTTTCTGGTTATATGAACTTGATATGATAGCCACCCTGGTAAAGACAACAGAAGGACAGATGATCTCGGAGGCCACACAAGAAGCCAACTAAGCTTCACCCAGAGAGAAAGGACAGGATTCGGACTTGGGTTGGGGAGGGGGGCGTGTCCAAGGAGCAAGAAAACAAGCGTGTGCATCCAGGTTTTCCATGAGGGACAGTTGGAGACGGTTAGTGGTCGGCTAGAAGTTGACTGCAGAGAGCTGTGCATTCATGCTGTGGACAAATGAGAGGACTCAGTGGCTGTGCTGCTCTGTGACTGTCTCTCTGATGGTGTCATGGGGAGTCAGGGAAAGCTAATAAAAGAATCAGTTCCTGACATGGGAGAGGCCAGCCAGCAGAAGCAGAGACACATAGCAGTGGTACAGAGCCGGAAGGACCCCACAGAGCTAGGTGCAGGCCTCTGGGGAGGAGCAGTGCCTGGCTGATACAGCATTCCATTCAGTCACCCTAGGGCAATGTCACCACGTGCCACATTGCCACCAGGACCTGTTTTCCCTGGCAGAGGACTGAGCTCAGCTTCAGAGCCAGATGTGTCCTGGTGACAACTACACTTTACATCAGTGACTGTCATGTAGGTGCCAAGTCAACATCTCACAGGCAGGGACACTGGGGTAGTCAGGAGGATCACTGCCTCCAGGGCTGGGTACAGAGAAACCCAAAGAGGGGTTTCCCAGGCCTGAAGACGATGTGTGAGCTCCTCGGGCAGCTGTGGGTGGTGGGAGAAATGCTCAAGGTATAGGTTTGAGGGACAGCTCAGAACAGAAAGATGGAAAGAAGACAGCAGGACGTGGGAGATGGGGGCCACATCTTTGGACAGCGAGGATGCTGATACATGGTAGCGTGATGAGCAGAAAGAGTGAGATAGATGGAGAAGCCACGTAGGTCTGTGGTGTGACATGGCCTTGGCTGTGGACAAGCAAAGTGCTCCTACAGTGGCTAGAAACACAGCTAATGTAGGAAAGAGCTGGCCTAGGGCAGCAAGGGTCAGGGAACGAGAGAAGCCGGGCTTGTGGCTGTGGCCTGGTGGTAGGGCCTTTGCCTCACAGGCTTGAGGCCCTAGGCTTAATCTCAAAGGTGAGGCAGAAGAGGCAGAATCAGAGCACAGAGGACAGATCCCAGCAGTGCCTACCCTTGGAAAACTGAAGAGGATGAACCCATGTAGAGAGGCAGAGGAGCAAGCTATGGCCACAAAATGGAGCCTGTACAGGGTCGCCCCAACCACATGATCAGGGTGGGCCAATAGGGGACTGTTTCAGGCTACCACCCCATCTAGAGAGTTCATTAGTGGCCACCAGACTTCGCAGTTAGTTGTGAGGTCACGAGTAACGCCTCATGGTGCCTTCCCAAGGCAGTCTGGGCTTCCAGCCCTCCCCATGGCCCCAGGAAACCCTGCACCCAGCAACCACATGGGCTCACAGACTCTCGAGGTTTCGCATGTTCCCTCGGATGCTCTGCTCCTCAGCTGTGCTGTTTGGCTTTTCACTTGTCATCCTGTTGCGCGCAGAGTGTGTTTACCAGTTCCCCCTCCTCTCCGTCCTCGGATCCCTCCCCGTAGCCCACACACAGGAGCTTTGCTGCCAGCCTTGGTGACTGGCAGTCAGCGGAAAGATTCACGAAATGAACCAAAACCAATCTGTGGGGAATTTCCCAGGGAGAAAGAGCCAATTTCCTCCCAGAGTTAGGAGCAGGATGGGAGCCAGGACGGTGACTGACTCCTGTTCTGGAGTCAGGGGGTCATCAAGGCAGGCATGGAGAAGGAAATGCTGGCCTGTGTGCCCTGGAGTAGGTGGGACCCATAGTCTCTGAGAGGCCATAGTGAAAAGAGCTTCATGGTGGCATTTGGGATTGTCATCCAGATCAGCCTGGTTAAGGCCAGGCAATATTAAAATCCCAGACAGTTACTTAGCCTGGCACTTCGCCTGTGACTTCAGTGAGGACACAGCCTGGGAGGGAAGGAATGAGAGAGAAGGGAAGCCCAGGCAGGAAATCAGGTCTTGAGGAACGACTCACTTGGCCCTCGCCGAGGTCTCACATATAGCCGTGTAATTGCCTCACAAGAGAAAAATGACAGGTGGAAAAAGTCAAGAGCGGCAGTGTCCAGAGAGGCAGGCTGGAGGAGTCAGGCAAAGCGAGCCGCTTTGAAACGATATTGAGGGAGATTGTCCCAAATGCTGGGTGTCAAGAAACTGGCATGGGTGGTGGTGGTGGTGGTGGTCAGGACCCTGAGGGTCAGGGCCAGGAGAAAGCAGAAAGCAGGTGTCCTGTAACACCTGGGCAACAGAGTGAGACTCAGTGTTCTGCGCTCAAGGCGGGGAAAAATTCTTGAATGTTTACATAGTCAGCAGAGGTGAAGGCTGCAGGGACAGTGCAAAGTGCAAGGCATCCTGAGCTGCCCCTATGATAACCCCGGAAGAGGTCCATATGAAACTGCTCCCTCCTGTCTTGGGCCTGAAAATCTCCAGGAATCTTTCTTGCCGATGTGCAGGTTCCTGGGGCTTTTTATTGAACAGAGAGGAAGGCTCAGCTCAGTTGGGCAAAATGCGCTGTGTGCGTGCAAGCGCGTATGTGTGCCCCTAAGTCCAGCAGCTCAGCATTCACCTGGCACATCGAGATGGAATGCCTCACCTGAAAATGAGTTTTCGCACAGTGGGTGCAGCTTCCTGACTTCTTCACTGTCGGTGCAGATGAGGGTGCCGGCAATGGCTCAGCCAGTTGGGGTCACAAGTCACTGTTCACTCCTTTTTGCAGGCCAGACTCTCAAGTAAATTGGAGTTTGAATGTGACAGGTTTTCCCATAGGGTGTGCTTTGGTGGAAGAGTGTCACTTCTATTGCCAGGGTTCCAGAGCCCTCCTTAACCCCTGTTACCTTCTAGGTCATTCTTTGGGCTGACAGGGCTCTGAGGTGTATAGAAATAAAGTGTGGCCTGTGTAAGCTTTAAGGATCTCCCAGACAGGCTGCTCTGCTGACAAACACCCCCCCCCCCCCCCCCCGCTTCCCACGAGAGCTGCAGACATTTGCTCTGAAAACTCAGCAAAGTTTCTGGCTTCGAGGCAAGCACTCTAGAATAGGAGGAGGTTTCTTGTGCCTGATGGCACCCAAGTGATGACTTTTCCTCTGCTCTGGCCTCAGGAGACCCAGCTGTAGGCAAGACAGCCCTGGTGCAGATGTTCCGCAGTGATGGGACCCATTTCCAGAAGAACTACACTCTGGTGAGCTGAGATTAAAGAGTCCCCGCATGGCCACTGTGTACAGAACTGTGGCCCTTACCCACTAGGGGTGACTTGGCAAGGTCCCTAGATGATGCCCTAAGAGGCCTGAGACTAGATGAGGAAATGGTCACGTGGAGATCCAGGTTCCACTGGCCACCAGGAAGGGACTGTCTGCTGCGGGGACCAGACGGACCTGGAAACCACATAGTTGCCAGGAACAGTGGAGGGAAAGGAGTTGGGAGTTCTCAGGGCCTCTGAGCTCTGCTTAGCTGGGAATACCTCTGCAGGAAGGTGGGGTCTGGCCTCACTCTGGATTGCCCCACTGCAGGCTCCTCTAATGCCTGTGATCTTGGTGTCTCCTGCAGACAACAGGCGTGGACTTGGTGGTGAAGACGGTGCCAGTTCTTGACACAACTGACAGTGTGGTGAGTGGCACTCTGAAGCCAGGGCACGTGTGGGGCTACTCCCATGGGCTGGGGTTCCCTCCCTGCGAGGGACATAGAGCGAGGACACAGGGAATCATTGAGGGAGTTCCCCCACCCTCCGTGGGGAGGTGGGCAGGGACTGGGATGCAGGCCTTACCAAAAAGAACCTGTTATCTCTTATCTGAGTTCTTTTCTTTTTTTTTTTTTTTTTTTTTTTTTTTTTTTTTTTGGGTTTTTGAGACAGGGTTTCTCTGTGTAGCCTTGACTATCCTGGACTCACTTTGTAGACCAGGCTGGCCTCGAACTCAGAAATCCACCTGCCTCTGCCTCCCAAGTGCTGGAATTTAATTATCTGAGTTCTTAACTGGATCCCTCCATAGACTCCCACAACTCTCGAGGAAGAGTGGCACAACACCATGCCATGTTCATTTGTTTATGTCGTATCTCATTCAGAAGGTAGCATTTATCGGGTTCCTAAGGAGACCCCTGAGCAAAAAGAAAGACACAGAAGTCCCCTGATGCCACAGGAAAGGCTGAGACAGGACCCACTGTTCAGGGCTGCTGCCTATCAGGGTTCAGGAGGTGCTAAACCAGGAGGGGGATTGGGGATCTCTGAGGGGGTTCCAAGCAAGCACAGCATTGGGTGGGGTCTCCATCTGGGCTGGGAGGGCTGGGTGCCTTGTGTCTGGAGCACATGTTCCCAGTCTCAGAGCAGTGACAGGCTGTCCTACTTTAAGTAGCTTCCTCAGGCCTCCTCAGTGACCTCCTTTACCAAGAGTTGTTATAGGATCTGAGAGTCCATTTGGTTAACAAAGCACAGAGCGGCCTCTTGGACACCAGAACACTTGTCAGCCTGCTTAGCGGTCTGTCCCGCCAGGTGGGCAATCAGCCTGCTCCCACCATTTTTGTGCTTTGAGGTTGGGAAAGGTGAGCCACCTGCCACCCAGGTCACACCAGGTGGATGGAAGAAGCTATTACCTCTGCCTCTCGGGCACTCTGGACTGTTGTCACCATCTCTCTGGGCTTCAGAAAGGATAGAGCATGTGTGAAAGCACCCATGTGCGTGGGTGTGTGCTCCCTCTCCACCCGCAAGCCTCATTCACAGAGAGCTGAGCGGGAAACCTTGGCTTGACTCTTCCCGTGGTCTCTTCTGACACGCCCTTCTGTGGTTCCAGGAACTCTTCATTTTTGACTCAGCCGGCAAGGAGTTGTTCTCTGAAATGCTGGATAAATTGGTGAGTAGCGTGTCATTTTTTTCCTACCTTCTACCTTTTCCACTACGTTTTGCCCAACCCTTGTCCCCGTGGTACTCCCCACGGTGCCTCACTGGGACCATCAGAAGTGGCCAGGCAGGATCCTTTAAGGGGCATCCCTCCTGGCTGGGGCTCTGAGCCACTTGGTAAGTAGATGTTCCTGCTTGCCCATCATGGGTCATCCTAGCTCTGGAATGTGCCAGAAGCCATGAAGCTGGCCAGTCCTTGAAGCTACAACACACACACACACACACACACACACACACACACACACACACACACACACACACACACACACACACACACACAAACCCCAACCCTGCTGTTTTTGACCATCCTCATCTGAGGGTTTTCCCCAACCTGCCAGGACAGGACCACTGATCCCTTCCCCTCTAGGGAGGCCTAAAGCTAGACAGGAGGCCCTGCCCTTCCCCCCACCAGGAAGGGTCATTGCATTGGTCTTGTTTTGCCAAGCTCTCCAGAGCCCATCCTGGTCAGGCCTTCCAAGGAGACTAGAACTTAGGACTCTATAGGCTCTACAAAGTCTCTGATACCCCAAACAAAACAGCGCCTAATTGTACAGGGTCCTAGTACCCAGATCCCATGCACCGGAGGGAACATTCACAGCCCAGGCAGAGGCATCCTGTCACCTCATCATGGGCAGGTGGCAGGATCTTTAGGGACTCTGAGCCACCTCCAAGGCCAACAGCCCTCAGCCTGGAACCCTGGCTCTTCACTGGGTGACGAGCCCCAGGTGTTAGTGTAGTGTGCATTAGGCTGATGGCAACACCATGAAGAAATCAAAAGTGTTCCCAAGTCTTGAAGGAGATGCAGACAGACACATCCAAGGACTAGGCAATGAAGGAAGGTGTACCCTTTGGAGACTGCAGTTTGGGAGAACATCATAGCCTTGTGGTGCCGGGCTCCCCAAAGAACTGTGGTGCATGAGTTCGTGGAACCATGAAAGACAAGAAAGGGCTTCTGGGTGGTAAACAGCCCCGTCTCACCAGCCTGGCTGCCTCTGGAGTCTGTCAGATGGAGCCAGTTAGCATACTTTCTGAGCTTTTTACTTCAACTGTAAAAGGGAGTCGCCCAGATCATTTTACTGATTCGGGTGTCTCAGTCATGCAAGGGTTAGCCCCGAAGAGAGGTACCTGGTAGCCACTGCCCTCTTCTGGGTAGGAATCCCCTCTCACCCAGGCTCACAGTTCCCTTTCCCGAGGGGGAATGAGCCCCACTGCGCCTGGCCTCCATCCATTATGTGGTGAACTGTGGCCATCTGTGAGCCTGACAGTTTCCCACCTCCCACCTCTCCCTCACCTGCCTCCCGTTTCTCCCCATCCCAAGAGTCCCTGTCACCATCCCTGAAATGTGCTTCTCCTGTCTCTTGCTTAGTGGGAGAGCCCCAACATCTTGTGTCTCGTCTATGATGTGACCAACGAGCAGTCCTTCATCAGCTGCACCAAGTGGCTGGAGAAGATCCGGGCCCAGGCTCCAGGTACCACCCTCCCAGGTAGGAACTATGGGTAGTTCTTTTTCTAGGGTCACCACCTCTGTCCTTCAACTCAAAGGCCTCGGGTTACTACACAAGCCACTGTGGAACTAGGACAGGGGCCTGAATCCCTCACTCTTTGACTTCGGTGTCCTTTACTGTGCCCTTGCACTGCCTCTTAAAGGCCTTGAAAGCCTCCCCCAAGCCTGGGGGTGGGGAGATGGTCAGTGCCACCCACCAGGCAGAGTTACAACAATAAGAAGGAAGGTGCTGTATTCTGAACCCAATGTTTCCAGAAAGCTAACTGCAGGGAAGAATCCCTCATTTCCCCCCAGTACTCAGACACAAGCTGCATTCCAGCCCCATTGCCACTCCTGCACGCTTTAAATCAGTTTCTTTCTCATCCCTGTGTGAGATCAACAAATTCTCCTCATTAGAGGCCAGGGAAAGCAGCCTCTAGAGACGAGCTGAGAAATTAGCACAGCTGAGGCAGCTGGGAACCAAGCTCAATTACCTGAGTCCCTGACTCTGAGCCCGGGCCCGAGATTAGCATTAATGACCATGTCCGATGTTGGCTCCATGTGCCGGGAATTAACACAAATGCTCTTCTAAGACTCACCCAGGCCTGCTTGGTGCTTACAGCCCTAAGGAGATGAGGAACGTAGATATATTTGAAGCCCTGAGAAAACTTTGAGCTGAGCTGCCTGTGCACACCAAAGCCAGTCTGTCCTCTGTGGCCCCTGGGGACCTTCCCTGCTGCCACATACCACCTCAAGTGGGCAGCTTCGGTCACCTGATGAGCCACACCCCCTCTCTCTGTAGCCGACCTCCCATCCTGCCACCTCAAAACACAATTTTGTGGTTATTTCTTTTGAGTAGGCGTTTTAGTGGGAACTAAGACCGACCTGGCTGGCCGACGAACAGTGGATTCTGCACAGGCCCAGGCATGGGCGCTGGGCCAAGGCCTGGAATTCTTTGAAACATCTGTGGTGAGTACCCTCACCTCCCCTGAGCCACTGTGCTGGGGGAGCTCTGTGCTGGAGCTCTGTGTTCATGACCTCAGATGCACCAAGTGGTCCTGCCACCAGATACAAACTCTTAAGTTAGAAGCCACGCTCCCATTCTCCCCAGGATCTCTGCTCAGTGTGTGTTGTCAAAGTCCTCTGTGTGGCATCATGAAGCAGGGCTGTGTGCAACTCTCTTGAGAAGACGTTGAAGTTGAGATGTTCCATTTTCCTAACCCTGGGGCCCTGAGAGCTGCTGGAGGTCACACTCCCCTTGGCTCTTGGTTTCAGTGGAGCCTACTGGATAGTTCTATGAGACAGGAATTGACCCCCAGTTCCCAATTAAGCATGGAAGTAGGGGGGAAGAAAAGACTAGCCCACATGACCGGCATGCATCTAGCCCCAGGACCCCCAGCTCCTTGTACCCATAGGCACATGCCGTGTCATCTTTGCTGTGAGAGCCCTCTGCAGGGGGAGACATGGAGTGATGGGTCACAGGCACCATCAGGGCTGTCCAGCACAGTGAAACAAACAGCTCCTTACATTTGGAACTTTGAAAACTGTGCTTCAAGCATGTGATTCTGTCCATACCCGTCAGAAACCCCGTCTGTGTCTTCCCCCACAGGCATGGGATGGGCCAGACACCACTGTCTCATAGGTAGTCAGGGCCCTGTCAGAGGCATTGCCAGGAATCCTGTTAGTCCAGCTGCAGGCTCTGTGACACCTACAGAACAGCCCGAGCCAGCACTCTGTTGTATGGATGTAGGCATTTCTAGTGTCCCCCATTGGCACACTTCCCCCAAACAAGGCATAGCCTTCAGAGCGAGGGTCCCGCCTTCCAGTGGCAAGGAGCTGAGCTGGCTCTGGAACCCTGGGCGTGGGATGCACACCGTGTGGCCTCAGGCTTTTCACCTGTAAGTACAAGGGCAGGACGTTTCCCTTTGCTGATCATCACACACAGGAATGTAAAGCACCTAGCACAACGCCTAGTGCCCTGTAAACACTCTACACACTAGCATTTTAAAACGGAAACGACCCACTGATAGAGTGCTTTTACTGTTACTCCTTGCTAAATCCCAGCACAAGTGGCTGGTACAGAGACGGATGCCTTGAGTCCAATTATCACAATGTTGGATTAATGAAGTTCAAATGAGAGCTGGCACTACTCAGGGCTCCCAGGCTGTGCCATGCCGCACACCTTTGAGCAAGCAGTGAGCTGTATACCCACAGCTCGCACTAGCTCCCCATTCCCTCCTCCTCCACCTTCATCTCCATCCCCTCCCCCAGCACCCCCATTTCCTCCAAATTAAAACCTGCCCCAACACATCAGTCACTCGCCCCAGGCAACTGGTCAGCTCACTCTGGTGTCAGGAAGGGTGTGCATAAATTCTGCTTGAAGAGGCTTCGGTTGAGCGCTTGGTATTAACTGTGCAAGTTAACTAGTCCCCCCTGAGTTGCTGCTAACAGGAGCACCACTGGCGGCTCGGTTAAGAAAGCTGTAATTAAAAAGGGAACATAACCCAACGTGGTTTGAGATGCTGCCAAGACCCATGCCCTCCTCCTCCTCCTTCCAAAGCGCAGTGCAGCAGCCTCAGGGAGAGACCTCCATAGTTTCTTGGCTTCTTAAACACCCCTCCGTGTCTGATATTTCCAGCCCCCCCCCAAAAAAAAGTCAAAAAGGATTTCTTTGAACAAAGTTTAGAGAATTTTCATAGCTCGCCCCTTATCATTACGGTGGGATGACATAGAGTGCCAGAGCAAAACCAAGTCCACCAGGCAGCTGAGGGCCTTACTACCTGATCGGGGTGGCTCAAATTACCTTTTCAGCTTCGTAGCAACCTGACAGGGCAGCTGTTCTGTCTCCGTTATTTAGTTAGCAGACTCAGAGGGGTTGTGTATCCCCCCCCTTCCACCCCCACCTCAGTGTACAGCTAAGGAGGAAGAGAACCAACCAGAAGGCAGCTTGACCTTCCACCCCTGAGGCACCCGTGGCCCCTCACCAGGCCTGCTTGGGGGCTCTTGGCGACAGAATTCTAAGCCTAACCAAGGGCTTGTCTGAGCCTACTCCAAAGTCGCCTCCCTGTACCAGCCTGCTCTGTCAGTGTCCAAACTGCACGCAAGATGATAATTAGTCATCGGATAAAAGGGCTCTGTCGCTGGCGGCCCCCTTAATGCGTTTGGAAAATGGTTCAATTTCCATCTATTTCCAAGCACTCCATGGTGTCTGCCGAGGCTCCTGGGCATTGAATTCCTTGCATTTTATGATGGGTTCTCCCAGCTAGTGCTTTGGAGAGCTTTTGACTTGGTCTAAAAACCCTCCCATAGGGCCTCACAGGCCTCTTTCCTCCACTCTAAGGACACTTTGAATCAGGGGGTGGGGGTTGTTATTCAGTGACATTGACTGTCTGGGACATGACAGCCACACAAGCAGAGGCGAACCTGATGAGGCCTGTGTGGAGCCAGCACAGGTGCTCCCTGGCCTGCTAACTGTCCACCTTGCCCAGCACACTCTTGGCATTGGGCCTTGTTTGTTTGTTTGTTTGTTTTTGTTGTTGTTGTTGTTGTTGTTTCTTCCCCTTGGCCAACGGCTCCCCTGATTGCTCCTGTTTCTCCCTTGTTATATTGTCAAGGCAGCTTTCTCCCCAGGCCTGGTGCATACCTGTCCTTTTTATGACCGTACCATGAAAAGGCTGCCTGCCTGGGATCAGGATACACTGGCCAGCTGGGCCAGTCCACCCTCGCGGCTTCATCCACTCCTCTGTAAAGTGCAGCCACACTGCCTTGTGTGCTATTCCTCCCATTTCATCAGAGACACTTCAGTGCCTCTTATGGAGGCTGCGCCTTTGCCAGCCACTGAAAAGCTTTCAGACAGGCCCTTGTACCCTCTTAGCTCCTGTCTGCAGTGTGGTAGTTTCTCTCTGTCATTTGGTTTTTGAAAAATGCCCAGACGGTATGGTGGTGTGTGCCTGTAATCCTACCACGTGGGGCTCTGAGGTAGAAAGATTAAGAATTGAAGGCCGAACCAGGCGTGATGGCACACACCTTTAAATCCCAGCACTCAGGGAGGCAGAGGCAGGCAGATTGCTGTGAGTTCCAACCTGTTCTACAAAGTGAGTCCGGGACAGCCAAGAAAAACCCTGTCAAAAAAACAAAACAAAAAACTAAAGGCCAACCTGGACTACATAGCAAGACCCCATCTTTAAATGATCATGACTGATGGTGATGATGGTGGCTAGGAGGGTAACTCAGGTGGGAAAGTGCTTGTCTAGCATTCAGGGCACTTTGAGTTCAACCGCCAGCACCACGGTACATACCTGTAATCCCAGAACTCCAAAGGTAGAGGCAAGGGGATCAGAAATCCAAAGTTAGCCTTGCCTATAGTGAGTTTCAGGCCAGCCTAAGCTACGTGAGACCTTACCTGACAAAGCAAACAAACAGCTGTCTGAGAGACAGGCTCCTGAGTTGGGTCCCCTGGTGTTGCAACATTAGCCCCCCAAAAAAACTTGGGGGACAGGAGCACAGACAGAAAAAAAAAACAGACACTCACATTGCAGGTGAGTGCTGGCAGTGGCCACAGTGTCAGAAAGGTACCATGTGCGCCCTTCCTCCTGACAGCCCCTCTGACCTCACCTTGGAGGGCCCGCCATTGGCTATTCTTAGGTGCAAATTAAGGCAGGCTCTTCAATTTTCCCGACCCCTCTGGAAATTAGGAATGTCTTCCGGCACCTTTAGTCATGAAAAGCAAACATTCGCTCCAGCTCAGTCTGTGCTACCCCCAGCGTCAGCGGGAGAAGGAAACCGCCTGTTAAAACTCCAGCAGAGAGCCAGCTTTGCACCTTCTGTGGTGTCAGGTGCCCTCCCCAGCCCCCATGGCAGGAGCCATGCATTCCTGTTGGGACCTGGCACCATCCCAGAAGCCTCAGCATATTTCTTTAAAGTAAGCCTAGTCCCCCTTGGCCTTGCTCCTCCCCCTACTGGCCCTACTGGTCCTGGAGTAGAAGCTCCCTGCTGCAACCTAGCATCTCTCAGGTAGGGGGTTGTGTGTGTTCTGCCTCTCCTAGCTGGGCTGGGTTGCCTTTGTAGCCCTCTTCCTCTTCTTCCTCCCCCCATCCCCCCCAACACCCCCACCCCCACTCCCATCCCGCTCCTTCTGGAGGCAGGCTGTGACCAGACTCTCTTATAACACATCTGTCTGCTGTTTTGCTCTGGCCTTTGGACCTCTGTCAAAGCCAAGGACGGGGATTCATCTTCATGCCCTCTACACAGAACCCTAGTGGCCACAAGGATGGCTCCACAGATAGACCTCGTTCCAGACCCTGCCTCTGCCACTCACACGCCATGTAGCTGTCCATGTGTCCCTTCTGTCTCTCTGTTTTCCCTATAAAATCTGCATTGTGACAGCAGCTGCCCAAACAGCATGAAGCTGTTCCAACACCAAGTACCAGGAGCCCGAAGGGAGGGCGCCTCTAGTAGGGGCCAGCTTCCCCAGACTGCCAACCTCACGCCCCTTTCACTTCCTACAGAAGGAGATGGACAACTACGAGGCCCCGTTCCACTGTCTGGCCAAGCTCTTCCACCAGCTGTACCGGGAGAAGGTGGACATGTTCCATACCCTGGTGTGAGGGTAACGTAGACTGCCCCATGGGGCTGGCCGGGCTGGGCTGGGCTCAGCTGCTGCGAGCCTAGCGGACATTCATCTTCATAGGAGACAGAAGATGGAATAGCCTGGAACTTCTCAACATCACCGTAGCTTTTAATAAACCAAGGAGAAAGAATGGCAGTGACTGCTTCCGATTGTTGTTGTTGTTGTTGTTTTTTCCCCCTCCCTGCTTCTGCTCTTAGTTGGGGCTGTGCCTTCCTGGACAATCACAGAGTGTACCTGGACCTGTTTCTGCCCTTCATGTATAGGGCCTGACTGCTCTGCAGGCCTTCTGTAGAAAAGACAAGCCCAGGGCTGGTTACAGCCACGGGTTCACGGATCATCCCTGTCTGGAAGGTTTCCAGGGACCTTGCTTCCTTGAGGGGGCTACTGCCTCTGGGAAAACAAGTGACCCCTGCCCGCTTCCCTGGATGCCTGCTGCTCAGCATAGGGTTCAGACAGCCTGTCCCAGCTCCAGTGCTGGGAGCCCTAAGTGCACAGACAGCCAAGATCTGGCCTCTTCCTGTAATGGCCAGCTGTGTCTCCCTGTGCATCGAGTTGGAATACCACTTCACCCTGTTCCTTCCTAATGAAGGCCTTTCCACACCAGCGCTATGGCTACAGTCACCTGAGGCCTTCTGGGATTGTCAGTCTTCCCTGGGGACCCTTACCTTCTCCATGACTCTCTGGCCCACATGGTTTTGTCACCTCCAATGGGAGAGAGTGCCATGCCCACATCACTAGCTAGGGACACACAGCCCCTGGTATGTCCCTGTGATAGTGGCCATGGCGGAACGGCTCTGGTTGCTGCTGGTGACCCATCATGTCTCTACATGAGCTAAGCGCATTACATGCATCCACCGATTCTGTCCTTACAGCATGGAATCTGTTAATATCCCACTTTTACAAATGACAAGCTGGAAGGAGAAAATTAAGCTCAGCCAAGGGGCAGCAGAGCCAGAACTCTCAGCAGCAGAGCCAGCAGCTCCCAGTTCCCCTCCTTCCTCCCCTTGAGCTTGGCAGAAGCTGTGGAGGCCATGCTGCCTGCAGAGGGTGAAGGTCAGGCTGATTGCCAAGGTCACAGGAAGGACAGACAACTGTGTCCAGGCCATCCAGGCACAGAGCAGCAGCCAGCCCCCAGCCCCACATCTCCCTTCTGCATGCCATGACTCCTTAGCATGCCCTGACTATCCCCACTGTGGGCTGGCTACTTTAGAAAGCCACAGCTCAGGGTCGACTGCAGGCCAGGCACGTGCCTAGACACTGACAATGCCAGGCCACAAAACGTCCTCAATGTACAACCAAGGAACAGGAAGCATTTCCCCTCACCCTAAAACTGGTTCCTGGGACCCCTGAATCTAGCTAGAGAACCTGTGCTACAGAAACCATGTTGCAAAGGTCAGTTCCCTCCGTGGTTGCCCTTGGCCACCTCTGCTCCCCGGCTCTGCCCTTCTGTAAGATCAAGGTGCCCGAAGTGGTATAAATGGTGCTACCTCTTGTCACCCTCAAAACCTAGTGAAGGAAGTCCTCGGAGAGTCCTGCAGCTAAGGGCACCGCTAGGAAGAGGTACTGGCACTAGGCTCCTCAGCTGGAGGCCAGGGAGGCTGCAGAGCTGGTGCCAACTGCAAGCTGGGTGCAGATGCCCTTGTAGGAGGAGCACAGGAAGTGTCCCTGCAATTGGTTTGCATCTCTGGAGACTCATGGGGAGGTGCCTGCTTCCCAGAACACCAGAGACCTTGCAGAGAGCTCTGATGAGGACATGTGGAAAGGAGCCATGTTCAAGCCATGTGGCATGGGGCAAAAACTGCTTCCTACCTGGAAAGGGTCAGGGGGACTGTTCAGCTGACAGCTGAAAGGGTCACAGCTGCCTCCTGCCATCAAGGGGCCCAGATGTGCCAAATCCACAGAGACTACAGCAGACAAAACAATTCCGAGAGTGGACCTTGGGGAGTCTGACACTCCTTCCATGGCACCCCAGAGAGAGAAAGAGAGTGTGCATGTTTCCCTCCACTTCCTGGGGAGAGATTTGAACAGACTCACAGCCTTCAAATTGGCTGGTCTAAGGCATAATGAGTGAGCGTGCCTGACCACGCTGAGGAGCCTTGGCAAGCTCAGCAGGAATGGAGAGTTATGGAAAGATAGAGAAGGCACGGGGCTTGGGTATTGAGCCCATGGGGCTAGATTTCCTGGCAAACCGGTTCTACTGGTAAATAAGATCCTTTCAGACAATAAGAATGATAAAAAATGGAGCTGGGGCAGTGGGGCTGGGTTGGAAGGAATATTGGAACTGAGATCTGTCTTCATGTGGCTATCCTGGGGTGCAGTCATGGGCAGCAAGGACGGAAGGTGCAAAGGCTCTGGAGAACCCCAGGCCAGTGAAGACTAGTCTAGGGTGCACTGAGGGGGAAAAAAAAGCAGAGGTCATCAGGGACCTGGGTGAGAGGAATGTGGGTCTGATTCCAAAGCAACAGGAGCCAGTGAGAAGAAACTGTGGCCCTTCTATCCTCCTGGCACCAGTCACCATGGTGGGAGCCTGGCAAGTGGTTTATCCCCTCTGAAGATATGCCATCTGTGAGCAGACATTCATGGTGTAACTGTGGATGTAGGGTGTATGGGGTGGTGGGGCAGAGGCCAACGTAAAGTCCTTTTCTCTGTCCCTTTCCACCTTACTTTGAGACAGGGGTGGGGGGTGGGGGGTGGAGGGATGGGGAGGGGTCTGTACTGAACCTGGAGCTTGCTCGTAGATTAAGCCAGACTGCCTGGCCAGCAAGCTGTGGGTATCTGTTTGTCTCACTTGTCTCTCCCCTACCCCCACCCCAGAAGTACAATGGCTACAGATGTGATCATCTGTTCCTGGTCTTCACATGGGTTTGTGAATATGAACTCAGGTCCTCATACTGTACAGTACGTATTTTGTCCTGAATGTGTGAGCACCTAATGTGTACCAACCCACTCCAGTGGATGATGCCTATGCTTGGGGCTTGTGTTCCAGTGGAGTGGGAGAGGGGTTGGATGAAGCAGGTAAACAGCATCTGTTATCAGGGGCTAAGAGAACAAAGGAGGACAGAGGCCATGAAGAGCAAGCATGAGGGATGTAATATGAAGTGGGGAGGTCAGAGAAGACCTCGCCGTGATGGTGACATGGAAGCTGGATTTGAAATTGGACAGAGCCACTGGCACTCATGAGAGAGGCAGATACCCAGAGTCTCCACAGGAAATACCCAGCCAGTCTCCACAGGGCCCCAGGAACACAAGGCCTAGGGACTGGAGAGGGCTCTGTCCATGATCCTGTTTTGGGCACGTGGTCTGAGGCTCCATGAAGCTGACCAGGGCAAAACTGCCCTTGGCTACCCCTTCTATTATTGTTGAGACAAGGTCTCCTGTAGCTCAAGCTGGCCTTCAAACTGATTATGTAGCCCAGGATGACTCTGTATGCCTGATCCTCCTGCCTTGACCTCCAGGATGCTAGGATTGCAAGTGTATGCTAACATATCCAATGTATTAGGTACTAGAGCTCAAGCCCAAGGCTGTATATGTGCTAAGCAAGCACTCAACTAGCTGTGCTAAATTCCAAGCCTTTGGCTACTTCCTTTCTTCTCACAGAGAGAGAGCTGGGGAGGCCACATAAGTGGAGTCATGCCCTGGGTCTAGTGTTCAAAAGAATAAAACATTTCTCAGTATAAAAACATTTGATTCACCCCACCCCCACCCCACCCCAACACACACAGCCATCCTGCTCTCAGTATGACCCTGTTTCACACTGGGGAAGCAGCTGGAGGGTTCTGTGCTTTGGATGAGGTTCCTGGGTTACATGGTCTTCTGCAAAGAGGTGAGTACTTCCTGGCCCCACTGTGGGCATCCACACAGGTCCAACTGTCCCTGGAATGGGCATGCCCTCAGAGTTCTTTTTAATACAAAACATAAAAGTTGTATTATTCCAGAAGGCGGTTTCAACAGAAATAACTCACTTGGACATGCCTCAGACCACCCAGCCTGGGAGAGCAGGAGAGCAGCCAGAAGTGCTCAGAGGCAAGGTGGGAGGTGTCAGTGCACTTAGGCCCAGGAAGAGAGCTGACAGGTGAGGTGGGACTAGGCTACCTGCCTCCAGCATTTCCAGAACAGAGGGAGTGCACGTTAGTCCAACACGGAGATGCTACCCCCACCTGCACTCATTCTTTTTCTTTGGAACATCAATTGATTTTTTTAAAAAACATGTTACCTTCTATTTACCTTAGAGACAGAGAAGACAGAGGGAGAGTGACTTCTTCAGATTGTAAGTCATTAGTGACGGAGGTGGGATTAAGCGTGCTGCCTGCCGCCCTCGGTGGATTTCATGATATTTATGTATAACGCTGTTCCTTCCCTCTGCCACCCTGCAGGTAAACAGAGCTGATAAATATGAAGGTGACGGTGGCAGAGAGCTTGCTTCCATCCTAAAAGGCAACAGGAGTGCGGAGGCTCATTAGGAGGAAATATTGAACGAGCAGTTTTCGCCTCTCGCCTGTTATTGGAGGGCCCAGCCAGTTCTCAGCAAAGACATTACTTAAGCAGCTGTGGGTGGAGGGGTGGGAGAATTTGGAGTGGACCTTGGGGCAAGGGACCAGGAGATCATGGCCTGTGGAGGTCTGCTGTGCAGGGGCTTCTTGTAAAAGCCGCTGGGGATTGATGAAAAAGCATTTATTTCTCCTCCAAAGGGATTAGGGTTGTGTCTGTGTGTTCTTAGACAAGGCGCTTGCCCTCTCTGATCATTAGCTTCCCCGTCCATCGGATCAGGGTATCACCAGCGTCACCAGTGTTGGTGAGTGGATCCAGACATATACAGCCTCCACGTAGAAGGTGCGCTCTTATAGGGAGTGCTCAAATTTTCAATGATAACATTGCTTGTTTAGAAACACGTATGTACATGTGACTACAAAAAGAAGGAAAGAAGCCAGCTTGATGGTGTACACCTGTAATCCCAGCATTCGGGCAGCTGAGACAGGAGGATTGCTGTAAATCTGAAGTCAACCTGAGCTACATAGTGAATACCAGGACATAGCAAGACCCTGTTAGAGCCACTGAAGGTGCAGATGAAAAAAAAAGGCGGGGGAGGGGAACTATTCAAACCCTAACACGTATACAGAGAGAGAGAGACAGAGAGACAGAGAGGGGGGAGGGAGGGAGGGAGGGAGATCTCTTCACTTGGTTGATTGATTGATTGATTGATTGACTTCTCTCTCCAGTATTTAGGTTTGAACCCAGGGCCTAGTGCATGCCAGAAGGCTCTCTACTAATGACTTATACCCCTAGCTTTTGTCTTTTTACAATAACACACACACACACACACACACACACACACACACACACACACACACAGTGTTTACCTGCACAGCAAGAGGCCACGGAGTCCATTCGTGTCCCACAGCTGAGCTGGTCTACCTTGCTCCTCTTGGGTTATTGTTCTAAGGCTTCAGCAGAGTACCGGGTCTGACGTAACGACTGACCCTCGGCTCTGTGGGCATTAGCATCGCTAACGAAGTCAGCCTTGTTTCCCTGAGTGCATCTGTCCAAAGTCCGCATTCCCTCTGACCCTCAAGGTTCCCTTCCGCTTCCCTTTATGTGACATCTTCCAGTAATCCTCCCTGATGTCACTAGATTGCGATGCCACTACACTTTTAGAAAGCACCCAGGCCATGTCCCTCTGCACATATCAGCAGACCCTTGTCTGGTGATGTCTACAGGACTGATTCCTAGAAGGGGACTTTCCAGGTCAAAGCCTGCCTACTTTTTAGGCCTTTAATAGCACGTGACAAGTTGTCCTCCAGGGGACTGCACTGATTCATACTCCCAGCAGCAGAGAGCGGCACCCTAGACAGCTTGCACTTGTTAATGACTGGAAATTGAAGTGAAGGAAGGAATGTGCAGAGAAAGAGGGAGAAGGAAGGAGGGGCCTGGGCTCAGTGGCCCAGGGGAGTCCCCAGATACAAGCCAACCACTCTAAAGATGCCGAGAGAGGCCCTGGGCATAGCCCACTGGCAACTATGGCACGTTAAATCCTAAAGTGAAGATTCAGTGGGGACTGAGAACAAAGCCTGAGTGGAGACTCCCGATCCATTCTAAACAGCTTGCTTCTCCAGAAGTAGCAAGAGCAGCCCACCACAGCTGCCATGGCAGAAACCCGAACTGCCACAGGCTTGCTACCCAGTTCCCTTGCACTGCCCCACCGTCTAGAAGATGGATCTGAGAGCTGTGGGAGCTGACCACAGACCAAAGCCTAGGCTAGCGCACTCTAGTCTGAGACCCAGTTAGAAGATGGGTGCCCACTAGAGATATACTGCTTTTCTCCTTGAAGCCTCTCTTCCTGCCTGCCTGTCGTCGGTGCCACCACCTCCTTCTCCTAGTCTTCCCCGCTCTCCTTCCCATCTTCCTCTTTCTCCTCCTCCTGGTCTTCCCCCTTTCTCCTTCCTGTCCTCCTCTTTCCTCTTCCTCTTCCTCCTTTCCATAGCTTTAAAAACTAATCTCTATTTTGAGTGTGAGGGATCCTATGTTTGAGGCCTGGCTCTGCCCACAGAAAATGGAGAGCAGGTTGCCTCTGGTGCTGCAGACTGGGTTAGGCTGGCTGTCTTCTGTGGGTGAGGAATATGTGCCAAGATACTCTGCTGGCCTCGGTCACGTCCTTCCAGTTAGTGTAGGCATATTTATGTGTTGAGCGTGAACACCCAGACAAAACCTGTGTAAAGTTAAAGCCAAGCACTGCTGCAGTAGACAGAGCCATGCCCACAGTGGCATCCCCTGAGCGAGTGGCACTAAGTCCAGAGCATCTGGGTGTCATACCATTTGTTCAGTGTTTAAGAGCAGGGATGGGGTCAGCTGGCGAAGTACTTGCCATGAAAACATAAGGACCCGAGTTCAATCTCCAGAATTAGAGAACAGAAGAAAAAAGAAAAGAAAAGCCAGGAGGCATGGTGGCATGACCTAGCACCTGAGAGGCTGAGACAGACAGATCCCTGGGGCTTGCTGACCAGTCAGCTTACCCAAGACAGTGAGTTCCAGGTCAGCGAGGCACTATCCCAATACAACACCATCCTCAGGAAGCACAGCCGAGATGACCTCTAGCCTGCACACACCAGCATACCACCAGCAAGCCTGGCGCTGCAGGGCAAGGGTAGAGTGTGTGGGACCAGTGGCTCCACCCCTGGTGCTGCAGTGTGCACTAAGAAACATGAGTAAAAAGCAGTGGAGTCCTGGTCTTGGGAGCTTCTTGCTGGTACAAAAGGAAGAGTCCAAGCCTAGTGTGGTGACTCATGCCTATAATCCCAGTACCTAGGAGATTGATTATAGGTTCCAGGCTAGCCTGGGATACATAGTGAGACCCTGTGTCAAAAAAAAAAAAAAAAAAAAAAAAAAAAAAAAAAAAAAAGGCAGGAGGTGGGGTGGGGTGGGTTGTTAAGCAGAGGCCAAGTTTCATGAACAAGGATCCAGCTATACAAAATCAGACTGGGAATCCACACGCGCAGATCTCAATTTTAAACAGCAGCCTTTAGAAGTCAGAGAAAGAGATAGCACCAGGGCTGACAAACAAGAGGGACATCTGCCTGTCTCTTTGCACCCAGCTTCCCAGGATAGAAACACGTGCCTGGCAGGTAACAGGATTTCCCCTGGGTTCCCTCTGACTCAAGCCATTTTCCCTTAGTCTTTTCCTGACAACTCCAAAGACTTGCTTGGCTCAGTAGCTGGGGTTGGGGAGGAGGTAGCACTGGGCCAGAGCATCTCCCTAGCCTTCCCTGAATGTGTCTTGCCCAGACTTTACCTCCCCCTAGGAGGCTGAAAAGACCCTCTCGGTTACAGCTGAGGCCCACAGCACTGCCAGGTATCTCTAAATATCAGGAGATCACCTCCCCCCCTCTCCTCAGAAGAGGCTGGGTCCTTCCTAATGTTTGTGACAGTGTTTCTGCTCTAATAAGGAGGGATGGCCAGTTCCCAAAGGTATACAGAGTCCTGGAGCATGCTCAGATCCTGCTGTCTGCTCTTGTCTGCTCCTAGTTTCTGCTCAGATACCCCAACAAAGGAACCTGGAGTTACATCCTGCCCCAAGACCCCAAGATCACCTGCTTCACAATGCAGTGGTCCCTACAGAATGTCCAGCCCCGGTAGCACTGCCAGCAATTAATGTGGTCTCTCTTATTCTCTTCCTGGATAGCACAAGGCGATAGATTTTGATGGCCCCACCCTTTTCTCAGTTCAAGAAGGCCTGGGGTGGGGGTGGCTGCAAGTGGTCTAAGGGGAAGGGTAGCCCTACAGTTCCCCAAGACTAGAGTCACTAGGCTGGGCTTAGAGCCTTGAGTTCAGTAAGCCCCTGCCAGTGTTGACAAATTTGACCAAACTTCCTCAGAGTCCTTAGAATTCAAAGGCCTTTGATTATTCTTTATGCATGTGGGCAGGCTAGAAGAGTCCTATAAACAGCCTGTAAAGGATCCAACACTGGGAGTCTCTCTATGTGGGCTTCCAGGCACACAGGACAGGCATGGTCCTTTGTCTTTCTCTGTGGCACATACATTCTGGCATGACAGAGAGACAATAAACAGTTAACATATATATATATATATATATATATATATATATATATATATATATATATATATATATATATATATATATATATCCAAGTGGTAGAAACTCCTAGAAAGAAAATGCCAGATCTTTAGAGACTCCAGATCTCTTGTTTGTTCTTCTAGAGACATCCCTGTTAGGGTCTTTCCATGGAAAGGTACAGGAGAAGGCTTTGTTGGAGTCAGACAAAGGGAATAATGCTTTCAAAGGTCCTGAGGTAGAGAAGAGATTGGCCTTAGGAAAAGCCAGTGTCCCTGGTAGGGTAGAAGTAGAAGAGCCTGGAGAAGGCCCAGACCCAGTGTGGGCTTTGACAAAAGTTTAGTGGGAGCCACTGAGAGGCTGTGGTTGGAGCACAGAGTCAGGGTGCTCTGCTGCAACTTGGGGGAAAGGAGGTTGGTGCTTTGTAGCCCTGCCCATATCTTGTATCAGATACCTTCATATTTTGGGATGGAGGGCTTCCCACCAATCTCCTAGACATCCAGTGGGACTTGCCTCTTTAAGACCAGCAGCCACTCCATCTACAGAGTAGCCAGCCACTTGACCATCCTCCCAGCCTGCAGTCAGCTGCTGCTGTGCAGAGCTCTAGAATTGACATCCCCCACTCTGGGCTCCAGGACTGTGCCACACCATGCAGCCCAGCCAGCTGAACTCATCCAGGACAGCAGACAAGGACAGTGGAGCCCAGTGGAGGCAGAGGGGAGGAAGGTGGAGCCGGCCGAGCCTCCTGACCTCGTTCACATGGCGCTCACTTACAAGACCATCTGCTCAGGCAGAACGGGCAGCACAGGGCACTGGGGCAGAAACAGCAGCACCCGGCCAGCCACGTGCTGCCTCTCGAGCCTGCAGGGCAGTCAGAGGCCCAGCTAACTGCCCGCTGAAGCTGCTGACCCTGGCCAGGCTGCAGGGATGCCAGCTTCTGGCAGAGACCCTCTCCAGCAGAGGCTGCAGCAGAGTGGTGGGGGCCTTAGTGGGAACAGGATGTGAAATGGATGCTAAGAGATTCAAGTGTGTGTCCCCCCCTTAAAAGTATTTATGAGTGGGGTTCAGGGGAACAGAGATTTTGATGCCAGACTGTGTTCCCAGCATGAACTAAGTGGCCCCTGCCCTGATGACTCCTTAAATGACCACCAAAGTCTTCTTAACTGGTCATAGTGACCCTGTCCCTAAATTTCAGAGGTCAGCTGATCTACTTAAAATCTTTCAAAGCCTCCTGTGTGCCTGGCTTGGTGCCCCAACCATGGTCTTATTCTGTCTTGTCTACCTGCACGCGCACCTGCACACATACATAATAATATTTTAATTTCAAAGGTTTTTTTGCTACCATTTTCTTCAATATCCTGTGTGAGTTTCTTCATGCCACAGTTTCCCCACCTAGTTAATATACAGTCAGCAGTGTCTTATTTTGGCTTCTTCTAGAGAGCGCCCCACCCCCCCAGTAGAAGCTCAGGGGCAGTATTTGTTCTGGGAGGTGATCTCAAAAGCTGTGTGGAGATGTGAAATGGAGAATGTAACTAGCGAGGCCAAGCTACCATTGCAGGCAATAGGGCCTTCATCAGTAGGGGAACACCCAGAATGGGGTGCCAAGGGTCAAGGGATCTGTACAATTTGTCACCCAGATCTGAAAGCCTGCGGTAAGAGGACTGGGGCAGCATAAACCTCCTACCCACACCCCAGCGCTCCAGCCTGGATTTTGCAGGTGGACAGAATAGAATCATTTACATCTCCTCTTGCACAGAGCAGAAAAGGAAAGTCCAGGAAAAGCTGTTTAGAGACACTATGCTGTGCATCAGGCTGTCCTACTCCCTCATCCTCCCTGGAAAGTGTAGTGTCAATTTTTAACAAATATATTTTATTACGAACTGATTAACCTAGTGTAGGTCACTTATAACCCGACTAACTGAAACAATAGGAAAAGAGGATTAAAGAATACAATAACAAAACCGTAAAGATATCAGTTCTGAGGAACGATTCTCCTGGCGTAATCAGCAGGATTTCTCCTGCTAGAACCTGGAGTAACCAGAACCTGGAACCTCAGCAGGAGCCCACAGCCCCGAAGCCTTCCCTCTAGTGGTTCTCTTGAGGAGAGTCTCAAAGTGGAGTGATGAACAGCCAAAACTATCCCAACTCTCCAAAGGCCCCTCCTCTTGTTTTTGACTCACTTATATATCTCCTCCCAGAGTCTGTTCATGGATCTTTTCAGCTGGCAACAATCAAGCTCTCGCATGAGGTGGTTTGCCTTCTAGTGGATTAACATCAGCTGTTCTCTCACAAGACAGGTCCCCATCCCAAACTTAGAATCATAACAAAAACAGGTTTAGTTCTCCTTCAGGAAAGACTACATTTCCCAACATCATTGTGATTTGTTAGGGTCATGTGATCAGCTATGGCCAGTGGGCTATGAGAGGAAGTGAGGAGCCTCACATCCTGCCCAACCCATAGGCTCCTCCCCCACAGTCTTCCACACTTTCTCTTCCCTGGCCTGCAGAGCCCCAGAGCAAGTATCAGCAAATGTTTTTGTTAACCTATGTGAAGCATGCAATCTCTGTTACAGCTAGTCAACGTGGCTGTGCTGTGCTAAAGCAGTCTTCAACAAAATGTAACTGAGTGTCATGACTGTGTCTCATTAAAATGTTATTTACAGAAAAACCAAAAACCAAAACAAAAGCAAAACCAAAACCTCACGGGTTGCAAACCTCCCTCTTAGAAACTTAGAAACTGGCAGACCCTTGAGTGGGAGGAACCTGGGGATCACACAGCTTCTTTAAGTGATACTCCACAGCTTCACCATAGCCAGCTTCTCATCCGCTGTGCCCTGAGAAAGAAAAATCCTGAGTGAGAAAATCCAGTTACAACAGCATGCTTTGTAGCTAATAAGGAAGGCTTCATAGAGGAGGTGTCATTCACATGGGACCTCAACAAAAGCATCCCTGTGCTGGTGGGCAGGATGAAGAAGGGCACCCTGAGGGAAGATAGAACCGTGTGCTCCAGATGGCAGGGCAGTGGGGTATTGTGTTTACGCTGCATAGGGGACATAAAAAGTGATCACCAGGAAATGGAAGATATGGAACTAAATGTTGAGTAACAGAGCAAGGTGAGAGGATGGGAACACACATCTGGCTGGTACCCTCCCTTCCATCTCTGTACCTCTAGCCAAGTGTCAACCCCATGCCTAGCATGCTCCCCACTGTTTCTCCTGCCTAAATCTCACTCTTCTCTCAGAACTGTACAAAACTGCTATTTGCTCCACGATGCAGGGGCAATGGGGACTCTCAGCCAGAGCACAAGCGTTGAGATAAATGGTCCTGAGTTCAAATCCTGGCTCTGTCAACAAGAAAAGCCAAGGAACAAACTAGTGGCTACAAATAAAGCTCATGAATTAGGTTTGGATGTCTCTCATTCCCAATCTCCATTTGACAACAGTTCTCAAAATGAGAAGTGACTTGTGGGCACAGGATCGCTACCACCCAAGGGTGTCACTGTGAAACATTTTTTTCTCATCAAGGCTCAAGGCTTCTAGACCCTTCCAGAGAGACAGGGAACTTCTGAGCATATACTGAACCCCCTTTCTGTTACACAATAGAGCTGTCTTCTGTCTACTCCTCCCAAGTGGTGTGACCATACCTACGCCTTACTTAGAGAACAAGATAAAGACAGGCCTGGGCACAGAGATGAGCCCATTTCATACAAGAGACTGGAGGTAGTGTGTGACGGCAGGCATGAGAGACTCCACGGCCTGGAGACTTCAGAACAAGGGTTCCTTCCTCTGCATTCCTAACATAAATGTGAAGCCAGGGTCATGGAACCCTCTTCCTGTATCTCCACACAACCTTCCTCCTAATCTCTTTGGTGTGTGTGTGTGTGTGTGTGTGTGTGTACGTACCTGCAGGAGCTCTCATGTGAAGGTCAGAGGACAGCCTTGAGTGTCATCTCTTGGCTTCCACTTGATTTGAAAGCCACATTAAAGCCATGTCTCTATTTTCTGTCCTGTCAGCTGTACCTCCTACCTATCTTCTCTAGGACACACACACACACACACACACACACACACACACACACACACCTACTTATATTATCTGTGGGCCTTCCATCGGCTCTTGTGGGCTGTGTCCTCTCATGTCACTGCCCTCCCCCTTTCCAGCGTATTCTTTCTGGGATTTTCCCTTCTTCATTTTCATTCTCTGTGAAGCTCCAACTATTCTTTTTAGCACTTTCCTTCACTCCATGGTGTGACCTGCCCCCAGGGAGACTTTATTAATTTCTCTCCTCCCTCTGCTGCCCTCTTCTCGGCCCCTAGCTTATCATATCCATCAGCTCCCTGCACCTGTTTTAGCTGCTGCCTCCTTCTCATTACTCTCCTTGGAGGATGCCATCCCTTCCTCAAACTGGGCTGTGAGCACTGTCCCCTTGCTTCAGAGCAGGGGCACAGGAGGGCGGAGGCTCTCACAAGGTCGGGTTTAGATCATTTTATTTTTATAATGTC
The DNA here is from genome assembly GCF_903995435.1 of Acomys russatus. Classification (NCBI taxonomy): domain Eukaryota; kingdom Metazoa; phylum Chordata; class Mammalia; order Rodentia; family Muridae; genus Acomys; species Acomys russatus. Next base: position 40,955,992 of record NC_067153.1, on the reverse strand, counting down.
CTTGGGCTGATCAACGTGTTTGTGAATTTGTGCAGGGCGGGGTTATGTGCTGGGGAAGGGACCGAGACTACAAATAGCACTTGAAATTAATATAGGTCAGTTTCTGTGTAGTGTCCCCCAAGGGTCTTGGTGTGGGAAAGCCTGTCGTCTGCTCTATAGAGGCAGCTGCTGTTGCCCTTGGGGAAGATGCTTTCAGAAGACAAGGAGGAAGCACTGGGCACAAGAAATGGGGAGCTGCTATTCTGGTGTCAGAAGTGGGGGGCTTCCTTCTCCGGAGCCCCTAGGTCTAAGGGTTTTGATCCTGTTCAATGGCTGGCAGGTGGGAGAGACAATCTCATTCCCTATAAAGTGCAAGGCTTTCATCTTGCACACAAACCTTCTCTGTGTTCCCAGAGAAAGTGATTTTCTGGTCCTCGGGTCCTTGCTTGAAAAACAGGAGAACTTTTCCCAGAGAAGAGCCAAAAGATTTGTAAGGAAGAAAGGAATGGCCACACTTAGCTCTTCCAATTTCCCAGTCCTAGGAATTCCCATCTCACAACAGAGGAAATGAAGGCTTCAGTGCCATTAAGGTTAAACGAGACCAGGGGTGTGAACAGAACACTACCACTGTGGCCCAGCACTGTGTGTGATGGAGGGGGAGACTTCAGGTGCCCTTCTAGCTCAGGACAGGAGGTGCACACAACACTGAGCAAAGAGCTGCCAACACTATGTTCATCCAACTGAAAGTGCTGACAACAACCCTCATGCCAGGATCAGAGCAGGATGGAGCAGAGCAGACATGGTACCTGTGTCTGCAGAACATGGGACCCAGTGAAACAAAGCAGATAAAAAGATAATGACAACATGAAGAGGATGAGGGAAACAGGCTTGCCAGGGAGAATAAGACCAGGGAACCTTCTTTAAATCCAGAAGGTCCACAAAGCAGGAAGATGCATCTCTGAAAGGATCATACTTCTGTGGTGTTTATGGAGGAAGAAACATATGCCAGGCAGAAAAGGCATGGGGAGAGTGAGTTCTGACTTCATGTGGAAGACAAATCTCATGCAAAGGCCCTGGGGCAGGAAAAAAAACCATGGTGTTAGATTCAGAGAGCTGGAAAGACAGTGCTACAGGCCAGAGGCTACAAATGGTCACATCCAGGCCATCCAGGGTACTGACCATGTGAACTGTAAAGGATTTTGAGAAGGAAAGTGGTGTGGTGTGATTTTTGTGTTCTACCACCTCTCTAACCACTGTCAAGAGGCAGAAGAACAGATGTGAACAGGAGAGGACCCCCCAGAAGGAGCCCCTGGTTGCTGCCAGGGACGAGAGCAACCAAAATGCAGACAACACTGGCTTCTATTTGCACAGCCCTCTAAGTTGTCTAGTCCTGAGAGACCTCACCCATTTAATTGACTAGAATGAAGGGTGCCCTCCGGAGACAGAAGAGCATTAAGCAAGACCCAACAGTGAGGGTTGGTCCCTGTTAGAAGTCCCTGTCTCACTTATGCCCTTCATGTGCCCCTTAGGAGAGGTAAGGACATGGGTCAAGTGATTGCTCAGATGTGTGTGTGTGTGTGTGTGTGTGTGTGTGTGTGTGTGTGTGTGTGTGTGTGTGTGTAGGTGAAGGTGTTTGTGCAGGTATGCACATGTACATGTGGGAGGCAAAGTCAACCTCATGTGTCCTTCCTCAGGAGCCATGCACTCCCCCCCCCCCCACACACACACCCGTGAGACATGGTCTCTTATTGGGACCTGGATATCACTGGTAAATCAAAGGTGGCTGGGCAGAGAGCCCAGCTCCACCTGCTTCCAGCCTTGGAGTGCTGGGATTACAAGCACATGCATGCACCTTGCCTGGGTTTGTGTTCATGTAGACATGTGTGGGTGTAGAAGCCAGGGATTGATGTATGGTATCTTCCTCAATCACTCTCCACCTTATTTTTTGAGACAACATCTCTCACTGAGCCCAAGGCTGACTGATTTGTCAGATAAACTGGCCAGTGAGCTCTGCAGACCCATCTGTCTCCACTCTCACAGAGCTGGGCTTACAGGTGCGTGTCGCCACATTCAGCTCTTTGCGTGGGTGCTGGAGATCCAAACTCTGCTTTCCACGCTTACATGGCAAGCCCTTTTCAGACTGAACCATCCTCAGATCTAGTGCCCAGTTTTTAAGCTTGGGTTCTAGGGACTGAACTAAAGTCCTCATGTTTGCAAAGCAAAGCCCTGAGCCATTCCCCCAAACCTGTATCCTAGCCTCTTAATCAATGTGGTGAAAATGGCACCAGTCACCCTCTAAGAAACATGAAAAGAATTAGAGACTTGTGATTGCAAAGCAGGAAGGGGACTCTCTGGCACATAGCGGGCATGTTCTAGTTCTAACTCCTGTTGCTGCTGTAAAATACCCTGATAAAAAGAAACTGAGAAGGCAAAGGATTTGCTTTAGCTCTCAATTCCAGGTTTCAGTCAACCATAACAAGAAATCAAAGCATTGGCTTTAGTCATGTCAACATCTGCAGTCAAGAACAGAGAGAAGTGGATGCAGGCTCACCTTGCTTGTGCTCAGATTGATGTTCTCTACTCTTAAACAGTCCAGGATCCAAGCCTAGGGAATGGTGCTACCCACAGTTGACTGGGTCTCCCCATACCAATTAGAGACAATCTTTCACAGACCTGTCCACAGGCCAAGCCAATATAGACAATCCCTCATTGATTCCAGGTGATTCTGGGTTATGTTAAGTTGACAAAAAAGTTAACCATCACAAGGCACTTGGTGACTTCAATGTCTTGTCTTTAAGAAAGGGAGCTCCAGTTGGGCCAGGCATTGGTTGGACATTCTCTCAATCTCTGCTCTATCTGTTCTGCCTTTATCCCTGCACATCTTGTCAGCAGGGTAAATTTTGGGTCGAAGTTTTCGTAGGTGGGTTGGTGTTCCCCTCCCTTTACTAGACTTGTCTAGTGAGAGGGTGTCTTCTTCAGTCTCCATGACCTCTGTGACCAGGAGTTTCTGCTAGAGTCCCCATCATATCCTCCCAGGAGCCTACACTGACTTGGGTCTCTAGCTTGTCACAGCCCCCACCCACAGTGTCTTTTCTCTTTGCTGGCCTTCTGTTCTCCCTTTCCCCCAACCCAGCTCTCCCCAGGTCTGATTTCCACCCTCATAGCTCTCTGTGCTCCCTCTACTACCTTGTTCCCTCTCTTCAACCATTACCTCTGTCTATTCTATTTCCCCTTCTGAGTGAGATTTAAGCATCCTCCCTTGGATCTTCCTTGTTACTTTTCTTCTTTGGGTCTGTGCATTGCCGTATGTTTATCCTGTGCTATATGGCTAATGTCCACTTATAAGTGAGTACATACTGTGTGTGTCTTTCACTCAGGTCTGGTCCAACCGGAGACCCACCCTATGGGAGAGAGCCAACCCCTGACACTATTAACAATACTCTGCTATGCTTGCAGGCAGGTGCCTAGCAGAGTTGTCCTCTGAGAGGCTTCACTCAGCAGTGCTTTGAAACAGATGCTGACACTCACAGCCAAAAAATTGGGTAAAGCGTAGGGAGTCTTGTGGAAAAGTGGGGGAAAGGAGAAAAGAACATAGAGGTGACAGGAGCCCCACAAGAAGACCAACAGTGTGAAATAACTGGGGCCCAGAGAGGCTTGTGGAGACTGAAGCACCAAACATGGGTCATGCATGAATTAGACCTAGGTCCCCTACAAAGATGTAGCTGATGGACAGCTCAGGATTCGTGTGGATCCTCTAGTAAGGAGAGCAAGGGCTGTCTCTAACATGGACTCTGTTGCCAGCTTTTTTTTTTTTTTTTTATCACTTCCCCCTGGTGGAGCTGCCTTGCCAGGCCACAAGGGAAGAGGGCACACTCGGTCTTGATGTGACTGGATGAGCTGGGGTGGATGAGAAGGGGTGCTCCTCTTTTCTGAGGGGAAGGGGAGGGGAAGGGGAGAGAAGGAAGGAGGGATGGAGGGTGGGACTGGGAAGTGAGAAGGGATTAGGCTACAACCTGGATGTAAAATGAGTGAATGAATGAGTGAATGAATGAATGAATGAATGAGATCATTTTTAAAAAGAAAAAGGAAAAAAGAAATGGAGCTCCAAGGGAGCAATTGGTTAGCACACAGTACTTACACAAACAAAATCAAAGAGGGCTTCCCATGCTGGCAACCATGCCCACTGTCTCACAGTTGGCAAAGGCGGCAGGTTTGACTGCATGCTGCACTCTGGCTCGGTCTCCCAGAGCAGACAGAAAGTGAGCAGCTCTCAGGATGAGGAGGATGCAGCCCTGGTACGGCTATTGTCTCAGTGTCCAGCAGCAAGACTCTCAGGAACACAGCTAGTGATGGGACCTGGTTGTCTCCTTCCAGTCTTACCTCACCTCCTGCTTTATACAACTAGCAGACTTTTCCTGACCCCCAAAAAATATGGCAGGAGATAGACTCTATACCCACCCACCTGTGCCATGGGTATTCAGGCTGTACAATTCTCAACACAGCGACACAGCTCAGAGTGTAGTGTTGTCCCCTGGGATCAGATAAGAAAGCTGCTCTGAGATGCAGGGTGGTGTGCCCTGGTGGGTTGGGGAGAGGACTCAGAGCCACTGAGTGGTCTAGTTCTGATTCCCTAAGCACAGGTGACCTAGGCCTGAGAGTCACATCATACCTTATGATCCAAGCATAGCCGGGACCCTGGGTACTGTTGTGAAGAGAGGCATCATTCAGAAGACTAGACTTGGTGTTGTGTTCTGGCCATGGAGACCTGGCTGGGAGACACCGCTGCATGGAGTATGGAACAACAGAAAGATACCAGCACTTTAACTCAGAAAACAGACCTGAGCAGGCGTTCAGGACTCGAGGAAGTGCGGGGGGAGGGAGTGGGGAGAAGCAGAGCTTGAGACATGAGCTTTTGTTTCTGCTGTTGCTCTGCCTTTCATCTCGGGTGCCTCAAGTCCTGCTTGAAAATAGAGTATAAATAAATGATCAAACAATATGACAGATCTCATTCCCTGCCAGCTGGTGACCTTGAAAGGGTCCTGAGTATGCCTTTGTTCTTTTCTGGCTCTGGCCGTAACTTGTTCCACTCAACAACACTGTCTGGGCCAGCTCAACACACAGACAGGAGCCCTGGCTCCACCCTCGAGCACCTTCACAGTCCGATGGTGCAGTGGGCACCAAGCAGAGCCCCAGCGTGCAAGCCTGAAGGCCACAGGGGACCACTGTGAGTCTGGGACTCTCACCCTGGATGACATGGAAGTCATGGACTGAGATGGTGGATACAAGTAGTAAACACGCAGTCTCGGCCCACTCAGATCTTACAGGCTCTGTGTTAGCCCAAGAGTGAGGGATCATGTAATAGAGTGGAGGGGGTCTTCCAGCCGCTGGATCATAGAGAGGATGCTGGCGGTGCCAATCTATGTGACATGGGCAGGGAAGTCTAGAGCTAGGAATTTGGGAGCTGTTAATGTGTTTTTGGCACTCGTGAGCTACCCCAATTGTCCTCAAGGGTCCTGGCATGACTTAGAAAAAGGATGAAGTCCTCACAAGTGTAAACAGCTGAAGCCATGTCAACATGCAGGTGAAATCCTCATGTAGATCACATGGGGCTGGCTCTGAAGTAATCCGGTCTTTCTGTGTTTCCCTGCAATAAACCAGGAGAAATGCCTGGGCTGTCCTTGAATGAAAGGTAGCAAGCAGGGGCCAAACCCCTTTTGTATTTTCTAGCAATATTCCTCTGCTTCAACTTACTAGTCCAAAAAAACGAGCACATGTCTCTTCTCAGAGTACTGAGACCAACGGGCTGTGACAGCAGGTGCCCTGTGACTTCCATTTAAGAGCCAGGTGCACAGCAGTTTCTCAGAGCCCTCACAACTGTCTCTCCCAACAATGTTTCTGTGGATGCTGTTGCTGGAGGAACAGGGAGTCCAGCAATCCCCAGCTAAGACCCACACGCAGAACTACAGGACAAGAAACATGGCCCAGGAGTGAGAAGGTCACACTTCCTGCTCTCATGGGCCACCCACCAGCCCAGCCTGCTGGTTTGTGCCACCTGTGGAGCATGCTCTGCCTGAACATAAGTATCTGTCGGGTAAGAACAAGAGCCTGCGGACAGTGTGGGGCTCCCAACCTAAGGCCATCCTTCCTGGATGCCGCAGTACTGTCCCCTAGAGGATAGGCATTGGAGACTACCTTCTGCATGAGACCCGTTCTGAGTATCTGTCATAGCACACCTTACACATGCAGGGAACAGAGTTCCCTGTTGGGGGATGGTCTGATGTATTTTTATGCTAATTACTGCTTGCTGTCTGTGTGACCAACCTTTTCCTTAATAAAAAGCCATCCCACCTGGGCAGGGCAGGAGATAGGTGGGGCTAGGAGAGAAAGGAATTCTAGGAGGAAGAGAGGACTGCCAGAAGGAGAAAGAAGAAAGACCCATAGGGAAGAAAGGAAGGCCGTCATAGGTTAGATGGAGGAGAAGCACATGGCTGGCATGGATGGAGAATCCAGCCCAGATGAAGAACATTAGCAAGTATTTGGGATTATGGATGGGAGGTAACTTGATAGAAGTTATTAGAAGCAGATGGCATGGCACTGAGGCAGGGATCCCATGCCTGCCCCACTATGGGAGGTAGTTTAGAGGACTGATATCTGCCCTGCCCCAGGTTAACTAAGGCTATTTTAAAATTTAACAAATGTCTGTGTCTTAATTGATCTGTAGGTCTGGCAATACAGATAAATTTAAAAACAGTAGCTCCCACTGCAGAGAACGAATCTCCAGGCACAGCACTGAACCAAAAACAAGGAAAGTCCACAGGCCATGGCAGGAGCCATCAAGAAAGATGCCAATGATGGCGCAAGATGAGAGTCTAGGGTGTGGCATAGGGCAGAGATGCCAGCCACCTTATCAGAGCTGGGTGACACTCCTGTTTCTTTTCCCTCTTTTTAGGGAGCAAATTCATTCTCTTTCTGCTCCAGACAAGGTCCAAGACAGAGTGTCTTGTAAGTTGGGTTCAGGTCAGGTGCCTCGGAGAAGGCCTGGCCCTTCAAATGACAGTGCCTCGGAGACTGCACCCAAAGAGGAGGAGACAGTTTCACATGAGTGAGGAGAATAGATGTGGCAGTGTGACTCAGTGGCAGAGCACTTAAGTAGCACAGTCCAGGCCCTGGATTCCATACCCATCACCACAAAACCAAAGCAAACAGGTTTTGTGTATATGTGAACAACCCTGCCTTTATGTGAGGACAGCAAAGGACCTAAAAGGAAATATTCTGTGCATGGCCCTGGGCAGGTGAGCTGTCATCCTTGCGAACACTGTCAGGAGTCCCATGACTTCCCTATTGTAGAGCCCCTGCCACCAGCTGGAACCCTTCGTCCTCTTTGGACAATGCAGACAGCTGCAGGGTTGAGGTCCCTCCCTGAGAGACAGAAAAGGGTTCACTCTGCCCCTTGGAGGAAGCACCAGGTATTTTCTGAGCATCTACCTCATGCCCAGCCCCTGCCAACTTTGCTCCAGGGAGCCTCAGATAAACAGTTCTTCACCAATATGGATAAACAAGGAGCTGGGATCTGAGCCTAGGTGTGTCCTGAGGCAGGAATACCCTCACTTCCAGATGCCACGGGGCAGGCTGAGCTCTCCTCTTTCATCTTGCCCTTACAGGAAGGTTGGGCTCATATCCAAGACTCACCTCTCAGCTTTTTCTGTATTCACCATTCACCGAGCCTCCTGCCCATGAGTCTCCAATTTCACTGTTAGCTCATTGAACGGTGGCGACATTCCCAACCTCATTCAGGAATCTCCATCTTCTGCAGGACATGAGGGATGGCAAGGAGGTGGGGGTGGGGCCAAGAGACCTGAATGGCTTCAGGCTAGCATCTTCCTCATGGCCACCCTCAGGAAGGGTCTTGGGCCTAGCAGGGTCCCTCAACCCCAGTGCAACCTCTCTAAGCCATGGGTTTATGTTCCTAAACCACAGCAGGGATGTGTCAGGAAGCCTAGGACACAAGTGCAGCATAAGAGGGTCGGACGGCATGGGTGCAATGAGAGTACTGTAAGCTGATACGCCAGCAGCAAGAACCCTTCTGTAAAGACCAACAAACCTAAATCACCTCTCTTGGTACCAAGAGAAGGTTCACAAGTAGAACCGAGCCACTGGGCCCCAGCTGAGAGAAGAGTAGTGCGACCATCCTCCTTTGGTAGTCAAAGGCATTAAGGGGTGAATGTGGGTCCTGTTGAAACTTTCGTTTTAGGGGCTGCCATTAAATGGGATAATGATAATAGAGGTGATCACGGTCTCAGTTGCTCTTGTAAGTGACTCTTTAAGTATGAACTTATTTCATGCCTGACGAAGCTCTCCAGTGTAAAAGCCATTGTCTCCTCTACTAGGACAGATGGAGACCAGAGGCCCAGGGAGCAAAGTGACTCTCCCAAGGCCACACAGATAAGGGGTATATTCATGGCACCCCCATTCTCTGAGGGATCCCTCAAAGCTCTAGCTGACCCACAGGGTGCAGCCGCAGAGGCCCCGAGAGCTCAGCTTCTCTTCTTTCTCCCTCACATTACACCGAGCCACATGGAGCAGGCTCGGGGATCCAACACGTTTCTGCTCTAGAGTCAGCCAGGTTGAGCAGCACTGACACCTGCAGCTAGAGACCAATGTCTTTCACACCTTCAACCACAGGCAAAATATGGTGTCAAGACACCTGGTGTGTTACAATAGAAATAATTACTTGACCATTAAAAATTAAGACCCCTTCACGAATCAAGAAAATGCCTGCAGCAGTGCCTTCCAGGGGGTCGTCTGAATTTACCCTCTTACTATATGAGCTCCTGGGATCAAACGCAGGTCATTAGACTTGGCAGCAAGCTCCTTTACCCACAGAGCCATCTCGCTGGCCCCTTTTCTTTCCAATTAAAATGTTCACCTGATGGTTTACTGACAATGAATTATTTGGCCATTGAGAAGCAGAGCCTGCTAATGCCATCATACACAGTGGTCATCCAGACTTGATATCTATGTGTAGACTTTGACAGACCCCTCAGGCTTCTGAGCTGACCAAGATGTCCAAGACTCAGCTGCAAACTCCCACATGGAAAATCAGAAAATATGGAACCTCACCTAATAGGCACCAGGCCTTCCTAACTGTGAACTCTTGGGTGATCCCCGGCCTTCTCTGGGACCCACTGCACTGTACTCATTTAGAAGACTCATTTATGCCTCCAGGTGTCTGCCACTCTGGACTGAGGGCACCACAGTGAGTCCCAGGCCCAGGGCTATGAATTGAGTGCAATGCTCACTTGCCTACTTCCTGTGAGCTACCTAATGAGGGGAACCCAAGCCTCCAGTGGAGACGCATCTTATCCCATCTTGCAGAGCAGGAAGCTGAGCCTTAAGCAATGACCCCATCTCCCATCTCCCTCATCTGAGCTGAGCCATCCCCTAGCCCTGCCTCCTCCCCCGTAAGTTGCAGAGAGAGAGAAGCAAAAGCTGCTTCCTCCTCACAGTGGTACCATGAGGGCCACTGCTGTTATTCACACGTCATAGGAGGACAAAGACACGCTCATCATAGAAAGCCAGTGGTCTGACTATAAAGTGTGTAAACATGACAGTAGTGTTGACCGTGGTCCACCTGCCCACTGCAGAAGTTCCCACTGTATGGGGGCAAGGAAGCTCACAAGTAACAGGAAGCAGTTAAGTACAAGATGAAGACATGCTAAAAGCAATGAGTGCCCAGGAGAGGTCCCAATCCCAGTACAGGGTGTGAGGAGCCTGCCTGAAGGAGCAGAGACAGAAAGAGGAGGAGGATGTCAAGCCACTCTATATGCTGTGGGGGACAGACTGTGAATCAATTGAGGGACACAAGTTTGGGGTGCTCTCTCTACTCCTAGGAAGGTGCTGTGAGGCTAACAAGGCAGGAGGCAGTGCGTGCAGCACAAAGCTGCTGGGGACAGGTGAATCACAGTGCTATTTCCAAACCCCAGCCACATTCACCCTTGGGTGTACTGTGGTCACTGAATCTGGAATCCTGCCCTTTGCATGCCTCTCTTGGTGGCTTCGAATCTTATAAGGCTGAAGATCTCCCAACCAATGAACTTATGAGTATTGAGTAGAGTGGGATCTTCTTCAATTTTGTGTTCATGACCCACCTAACAGCCGGGGTGCTCACCATGAGGAAGAGAAACTATAGAGTCACCTCGCTGAGTGGAGTGAGGGTGTGGCCTTGTCTGTACCGGCACAAAGTAGATTGTACTCAGTGGTTTTACAGGATGAACAGAGGTGAAGCCAGAATGACTGCAGGGGAGGTTCAGAACTCCAAGAGGGCCTTCCAGCCTATCTCCCTCCAGATCTTGCTCACTGGAGGTGTCTATCAGCCCTACTATGTGCCAAGCACTTTCCCCCTTCATTTGCTTCTTAAAGACACACTTAAAGGTGCTATGAGGCATGACAGGGCAAGAATCTGGCCCACTGTCACACACTCCATGAAGAAGTGCAGAGATGGAATTTTTGACTCAAATTTAACTAACTCCAGAATCCTGTTTCTTAGTCATTCCATTTTACTGATTCTCAAAACTCCATCCTCTTTAGTTTAACCATCTGTTGTTCAATATTTGAGGTCTGTGTTATGGTATTTCATCAGACATTTACACTGGGGTATGGATGTATATTTTGATAAGAACATCTGGGTTATGCACATGTTAATAAAATGCCCACATTAATATTATTACTGGGTTAAGTTATCACCATTATGAGCCCTTTGAAGTCATTAAATCATTTTTCCTTCACAACTCTCTAGGACAGTGAAGACATTTCAACAAAGGTCCAGCCCCCTTTCCTCACTCACTGTGCCCCCCCTGTGCCCTATTGCCCTGACTTAGCTAGTAAGGAGCTTCCGTTCTGCCTTCCTATAAAAGCCTGCCATACAGACCCAGCTGCCCCAGGAAATAGAAGCTCTGTGACCTTGAACATCTCCCTTGATTGTCCCTGCTGAGCAAATAGTTACCAGGTAATAGGGACACCGCTTCTCCACATAAAATAACTGAGCGATTTTCTGAGTCACTTCAAGTCCAGGGAGGTGGCTTTGGAGTGAATGGCTTCCTAGCAGGAAAACTACGAAACGAAAAGAGAACTCTAAGCTTCCCGGTGTCCTGAACAAGCATTGCTAAGGGATATTGGGAGACACTCAGACAAGGGAGCAAGAATGGTCTGTAGGTCCCAGGGCTCAAGTTCTGAGCAACGAGGAAATCTCTGGCCAAGCCAGATGACAAAGGCCAGCAGGTCACTCTCCCACGAAGACCTCTCCTTGTTCAGCGCCCTGTTATTGCTCATGCCAACTTCATCAGTGTGGTACAATAAGGCATTTTGGGAGAGAGAGAGAATAGGCGTGTTCCCATAACTTTTATTACACTCCAATGTCTCTTTTTTTTATTCGTTGCTAATCTCTTGTGTGACCAGCTCATAACTGAGCTTTCTTATAGGTCTGTGTATGGAAGAAAACCACAGCCTTAGGGTTCTAGATTGTTGATAGTTTCAAGTTTCTGTTGTCCCTCACAGAAAGAGCCACCACTGCCCCCAATGCCCTGTCTTCTGTTGTCTGCTACTTTCTAATGCATAGCTCAAAATGACCCTGAAGAGTAGACAGGTCACCTTCAGAGGACTGGCATCCAGCTGAGACCTAATGCCTCTGATGAAGGAAGGTGGGATTGGCCAGGGAGCCAGGCCGAATGGCTCTAATACTGATCAGCACTGACTTTTTATCTAAGACTCTAAAACCCTGTATTTTCTTTGATCAGCACTGACTTTTTACCTAAGACTCTAAAACCCTGTGTTTTCTTTTCTCCTTGAAGACATCATTGCATGTAGCTCAGGCTAGCTCCTAACTCCCTCTGTAGCCAAGGATGGTCTTGAACTTCCTGCTGTCCTGCCTCAATCTCCTGCATGCTAGGATTACAGGTGGGTGCCACGATGCTGGATTTATGCAGTATTGGGGGTTGAAGTCAGAGCTCAGTGCATGCTAGGTGAGAACTCCATCAAGTGAGCTGCGTTGCCAGAACCCCAGAGGCAAATTCTTACATCAAAATTATTGACTTTTTAATAAGCCTTTAGCCAGTCTACCAGCTTATCCAAGCAGTATGCCCAGCCTCCAGCTCCTTTGTCCCCCGGGAATCTGGAAAGCACCAGGCCAAAGAGAGGGGAGGTTGCTCAAGATGCACAATCTAGCAACCTATGGCCCCCAAACAACTCAGGCCCCATAGTCATACTCCCCAGACACCACAGACACATGCTATCTGCACCCATGCTTTATTTAAGTCACCTTTCTGTCCCTCCGTCACCCACATCACCCTCAGAATTTCACCCCAACACCCCAAGAATCTTCCTGAGCCCTGAGCAGGGCCTCTTGTTCATTTCCTTCTCCAGCCACTCATCGTGATCTGTATTCCCAAAGCTTGCCCAACTTTGATGACAAGCATGAAGAAGAAAGCAGCCAGCTGACAGTGGGAAAGAGAGAGGCCAGAGAGGATGGTCCACACACAGCCTGTCCTTCCTGGGAGGTTGCTGGAACACACTTTATCTCATTGGTTCTCCTTTGAGTCCACTGAACGTTCTGACCTCATCCCTCTCTGTTCCAGCATGCAGATTCAGGGCCAAATTCTTCCTTATGTGGACTCAACAGTTGTTTAAACCCTAAACCTCGCTAACCCACAGTGAACACTCCAGGCACCAGTCTATGTGTATTGCCACATTCCCAGATTTGTGGTGGCTCTAGGCACCTTCCTCCAAGACACACCTGTAGATTTTATGGAGAGAGAACCCATCCATAGATTGTATGCAGTGTGGGTCCGTCTGTACAGCCATTGAACTTGACACTGGCCAAAACAAACTTAGGCATAGCAGGGACTGTGTCACCTGCTAAGCACACACAACATGAGTTGGATGCAAACAGTTGACCCTGTCAGTGACCTTGACACTCTGCCTCATAATGGTCTTTTGAAGCCTGCCCACAGGTCATTGCAGCCCGGAAGTTGGCATCTCTGCTCACATAGAGTTATGTCTCCTCTAGCTCTCAATACTTGCAAACCCTCCCTGCCTCCACTGTCTGTTGGGGTGGGCATTTTAAAGCAGCATAGATCAATTGGAAAAGTGGATTATCCCCAGTTAGTGACTAATAATAAGATAATAACGCTATAACCGCCCTCAAAAGTGCGTAGGAGCTGAATAAAATGTGGCAAGAGCCGAAAAATTGAATTAAGTTATGTAAAAAAATAAAAAGTAAAAAAAAAAAAAACAAAAAAAACCAGGGGAAGAAAAACCAAAAGCATGTGGCCTTGCAAAGAGGCAAAGAGCAGTTTATTTAGCGTCAGAATTAAATTACTCCTCTGTGGTAGATGAATTTAGTGTAGAAAATGGGGAGGAATGTATTTAAACAATCATGAGTTTATAAACCCAATAAATCCGTGAGTTCACAGTTTTAACCTGTTACATCTTCCCACGGTTCTCAGTGTGGCTGAGGCTGTGTGCATCTCTCCTCAACACTCAGCCCAGGCTCTGACCACCAACTGTTTCCTGTTTCTAAGTCTGCACCTGGGCTTCACACACACACACCCCTGAGCATCGTCCCCAGCGCCCCTCACAGCCTCCTCATCTTCCCTTTGCTCTCAGCTCAGAGGGGACTTCCTCTGACCACCTTCTCCTTCCATCTCCTTCTTTCTTCACATGACTCAGTCCACTTGTCTGTTGCTGTGACAGAAAACTAGAGAGGAGATCATTTGCAAGAAAAGAGCTTTCGTTTAGGTTTTGGTAGCTAGGAAGTCTAATGTCCCCCATGGCAGGAATCAGAAAGGCAAGTCAGTGCAAGAGTGGCAGAGGAAACAAAGGTCAAACCCACAGGAGAACTTTCCCACTCCTGTGAGAAAAACTTTCACCCCCACGCCTTCCAGAACCTTGCCCTGGGCCCCATGATAGACATTGTTTCCAGTGCACGGACTTCTGGGAGCCTGTTCACACCCAGGCTGGTCACATCCTGCTCCCAGCCTTGACCACATGCTACCATCAGAAACAACCCGCTAGAGGCAGTGATGTGGTTACAGGCTTGGGAGTGGGATGACAGTGAGTGCTGATGTCCGAGGGCTGGAGAGCCACAGTGCTGAGGCACTCATTCACCATGGCCTGGAGCAGGAACCAGACCCCATGGGCCTAGCTCTTCTCAGCTGTGAAATTGCCTCCCTCAGGGGCCCGTTGTGAGCATCTGATAAATGACTGGAATTAAGGCAGGTCTAACAAAGCCTAGAATAGAGCAGTTCTGTGTGTATGGTGTATGTGTGTGTGTGTGTGTGTGTGTGTGTGTGTGTGTGTGTGTGTGTGTGTGTACATGTGCACGTATGCATGGGCCACAGCCTATTTCTAAAGGTCAGAAGACAGGTTGCAAAAAGTCAACTCTTTCCTTCCATTATGTGGGCTCCAGGGATTGAACTCGGGGTCAACAGGTTTAGCATCGGGCGTGTTTAGACCTGCTGAGCCATCTCACTGACCTCTGTGTGCATATTTAAAACTTTTTTGTTTATTTTTTGAGACAGGGCCTCATGCAGCCCAAGCTGGTCTCAAACTCCCCATGCAACCAAGGATGACCTTGAACATCCTGATCCCTCTACCTCCACCTCCCAGGAGCAAAGATTGCAGGTGTGTGCTACCACACTTGGTTTACACAAAGCTAGGGCTTGAACCTCATACTCTGGTCATAGTAGGCAAGTATTCTGTCAACTGAGCTACATTCCCAGCCTCAAAGCCTTTTTATTTTGTTTTGTTTCATTTTGTTTTGATTTTTCAAGACAGAGTTTCTCTGTGTGGCCTTGGCTATCCTGGCACTCGCTCTGTAGACCAGGCTGGCCTCAAACTCACAGAGATCCACCTGCCTCTGCCTCCCATGCACTGGGATTAAAGGTGTGCGCCACCTGGTTCCTAAAGATTTTGTTTTTGTTTTTGTTTCTGTTTTGTTTTGGTTTTGGTTTTTGGTTTTTAGTTTTTCAAGACAGGGTTTCTCTGTGTAACCTTGACTGTGGGGTGTGTGTGTGTGTGTGTGTGTGTGTGTGTGTGTGTGTGTGTGTGTGTGTGTGTGTGTGTGAAGGCTTGTATGGGGCACCTGGGAATGTTCCAGGAGATGAGGGAGGACTGGAATGGGGCAGGCTCAGGACACTAAGGTAAGGTGGGGTGGCATGGTGACAGTACATTGGGATGGAGGACAGCACTGGTTTAACAGCTACAGCTCTGAAGGTGGAGGATGAGTGGTCCTGAGGAGAGGAAAGAGCAGCAAGAACATCCAGGCACATTTGCTCCCTGACAGAAGCTCGATCCATCTTGGACACCAGGATTCCATGAGAACTCAATATATATGGTCAGTCTAGGTTCATGTTAGAGAAGGGAAAATCAGGGACAGCTAGACCACATGGAAAATAAAAATACGGCCTAAGGCCTAAGGGGTGTTGACGAGGAAGTGGCCTACAGAGCAGGACAAAGACAGCACAGAACTAGAGCCAAGCCTTCAGGAGCCTCACACACACACCAGAGCTGGTGTTTCAATCCAGTGGGAAAAGGCAGCATTGTTTATTAATGATGCCTGTGCAAGCCGCTATCTTTTGGAAGCAAGTTAAAACCTCATGTTACATTATACGCATAAACCCCAGGAGGACTGGAGAGCTAACAGCCAAAAACATTTTTTAAAGCAATAGATATCTTGAAAGAAAATGTAGGAGATGGCAAAAGATAGCATCGGGTATCAAAAGTAATGTTTTAAAAGAAAGACACAGAGGTTGGAGTAAGGATGCTTATTGTGCAGGCATGAGGACCTGGGCTGAAGTCCAAGCACCTATGTAAAGGGAAGGTGTGGTCACTCTTGTTCCTAATCCCAGGGGTGCAGAGACAGGAGGGTCCCTAGAGCTGGATGGCCAGCAAACTTACCAAAAGGTCCAGCTATGGCTCAAAGGAAACCCTGTCTCGAGCCATTAAGAAGGGAGTTGATGAAGCAGGCCTCCCTACGCCCTCCTCTGGCCCCCACAGATACACATGCATATACCACCCCCATCACCACCCCCACCACCCCACAATCGATTACTCAGAAATAAAATTTAAAAAGACATTTCATGACCCAAATATTACTTTTATGACAACAGAGTATCATTTATAAGGTCAATACAAAAAACTAGCAATTTGAGTATAAAACTATTTGCAACCTAGTTGTCACGAAAAAAAAAAAAAAAAAGTTAATGCCCATATGTATAAAGAGTAGCTACAAACTTATAATGGACAAGGAGGGTTAGAGTTGGGCAAAGAAATGTCCAGGCAGGATACGGCACACAGCTAAATGGTCAACTCATAGATTAAAGATGAACAACTTTTACCAGAAATTGAAATTATAGGGACTGTGAGATTTCCTGTTGCCTCCATCGCCCAGGGAAAAATCCCAAATGATGCTATCTAACACCTACTTCTGGAGTTGCTGAAGGGGAAGAGATGGCTCTTGAGTTGCTGGAGACAGTGTGAAGTGTTACAGAGTTTTCTGGCGAGCAATCTGGCAACCATGTCTAACATAAAAAATATACATGCCCTTTCCTAGAGTGATCCCACAATGGAAGATGTATTTGGTGGGGATAAAATGCTCTGGTTGGAGATTGCATGTACAAGAATGTTTACTGTAGCAATGTTAAAAGCAGGGGATAAAAGCGGGAAATAAAGTGAATGCCAGTTAGCTAGAAAAGATGCGATGGAAAAATCAGAGCACTCATCCCTGTGAAAAACAAGGTACTGCCATCTTAAGACTGGCCTTGAGCCGGCACGCCTTTAATCCCAGCACTCTGGAGGCAGAGGCAGGTGGATCTCTATGAGTTCTGTAGGCCAGCCTGGTCTACAGAGTGAGTTCCAGGCCAGCCAAGGCTACACAGAGAAGCCCTGTCTTTAAAAACCAAGGAAGCGGAGTGGGGGTGGGAGAGACTGGGCCTGACTGTGGTACAGCCCCAGAGAAAGTCCCACTAGTGTGGCTGTTTGAATAGGGAATGAGAGACGGAGTCCCAGTGGCCCTTGCGGTCCCTGCAGATATGCGTGGGTCTGTGAGGTCGGCTCCATGGCTATGGCTCTTTCGTGTCTTGTGAATGCGCACATGTAGAAACACAGAGCTGTCAACAAGGACACAAAAAAGACGTGAGACATCTGCAGAGAGGAGGTGACAAGCAGAAGAGAGAGCAGCACAGGCTGGAAAGGGACATGCGGGCAGGCAATTGGTGGCTATTCACCAGTTGTCTGCCTGTGCGTCACACATAAGGGCTGGGGGGGGGGGGCGGGCTGTGGAAGGTGCAGAAATCCATCAAGCCTGTCAGAGAGGAAGGGGGATGCGCCTGACCTCTGTTGAAGGCTGGCTGCTAAGAAGAGTAAGCTGCGGGGGTGATAGCATGGGATCAGAATTCACGGCTATATCCCAAGCGCTGTGTGTCTCCATCCTCCTTGGAGCACCCTCTCAGTCCCACAGTTCTGGGGCTTGCTATAATTAACCCTTACTGAGCCAAACAGTTGCCCCAAGGAAGAAAGTGGGGCTCTGGGAATGAAAAGCACCTTCCCACAAGCCTCTGGGGCTCAGATCCCATGTTCTGTTCACCACCTCCTTCATCATGGCATCAAAAGGTTTATAAAATCTCCTTAGTGCAGAGCAAGTCTTGGCTAAGCACCAGAGCCCAGCCCAGAAAGGAAGGCACAGGCTCTGTTCACACTTCTCATCACTTGTGCTCTGCATGCATAGCCAGAAGAGGAAGGGCAGGTGGCTAGCACAGCCTCTCCACACTCTGGAACTCTGACTGTGCAGAGGCCAACACAGAGACCAGTGTGCACACCACAGCTATGACATTTGATGGCTATTTGGCTTGGCATGGTTACCTCCCCTAAGCCTTGGTTGTCACCAAGGTGTTTATAGGACGTGAGAACATATCCAGGACACGATATATGATCCCCAAATACGAAGTCCAAGAGAAGCTCAGCAGGTGTGCTGCTAAGCTGCTATGGCCCCCCCTTTCTGTCCCTCCTCCTCTTCCTGCCCCACCCTTCCCAAATCAATGCTGTATCTATGGAGGTTTGCACCGTTCAAATCCAGAAAGATGCAAAGGCCAGGGATGAGGCTGTATCTCAGGCAGAATGCTTGCCTGGTGTGCAAGGAGCTCTGTGTTTGATGCCCCAGCACCTCCCAAAACTGGGTGTGGTGGCACGTGCCTGTAATCCCAGCATCTAGGGAGATGAAGGCAGGAGAAGCAAAAATTCAAGGTTGAGAGGCTGGAGAAGACAACCTAGCAGTTAAGAGCCCTAGCTGCTCCTAATTTATGGTTTTGAATCCCAGCACCCATGTGGCAGCTCCCAACTGTCTGTAACTCCAGTTCCAAGAGATTCAAGTCCTCCTCTGGACTTTACACACATGTGGTGTACAGACATACATGCAGGCAAAGCACTGACACACACAAAGTAAAAGTAAGTCTGAGAGGGAGCAAAAGAGGGAAGGAGGGTGGGAAGGAGAGGAGAGGGAGAGGGAGAGAGAGAGAGAGAGAGAGAGAGAGAGAGAGAGAGCATCAAGGTTATTCATGGCTACATAGCAACTTTGAGGCCAGCCTAGGCTACATGAGATCCTGGTTTTGTTTTGTTTTGTTTTAATGTGAAGGGCATATTATGGTGCCAGAAACAAGGACTCAGCATCTAGGAGCCTGGACTGGGCCACCTACACTGAGTTAGAGCAAGCCTCCCCTCATCTGAGGCTTGAGGTCACAGCAGAGGGGGCCGTTTGGGGAAAGCATTCATGGCGGGTCCCTCCTTCTCTCAGTTGGTCCTCTTTGGGAAGACCTTCACAGACAGGGGTCACATGTGTGCTTCAATCTGATGCCCTGCCCACCCACCTCAATTTACTTCTTCTTGGACTCAGTAGGATACCAGGGACAGCGCTTGGCAGTGACTCATAGGTACTCCAAACCCCTCAGTGATCTCGGTCACACGCTGGGTCAATGCATGCGTGCGATTAGCTCCCTCAGAACGAGCCAGTACACTGCAGGGACAGGCCGAGAATGTTTCCTCTACAAAGTCCGCATTCGTTGTTCTCTCATCACGGTGTCCAAATTAGCTTGTGGAAACAGCTGAAGGGGAGAAAGGTTTGTTTGCTCACAGTTTCAGTGTATCGAGGAGGGAAGGCATGACAGCAAGACCTCGCCGTCGTTTTATCCGTCTGCTTGTTCACATGACATAGACCAGGAAATAGGGAAAGAAGGACCCCTTGCTCCACTGGCCTTTCTCAGCTTCCCTCTTATTCTGCCTGGGCCCTCTGCACCGTTCAGTTGGTCCTCTTTGGGAAGACGTTCACAGACAAGCTCACAGGTGTGCCTCCATCTCTCTGACAGTGAAGACAGACTGTCACAGCGACCCCATCCCAGCCTCCTATGGCTGAGGATCAAGAAGGAAGCCAGGATTTCTCAATCCCTCAGCCCTAGGGACATCTGGATAGAAGAGCAACATACTGCAGTGGGTCTACAGCTCAACACATCCGTACCCCATTCCCTGTGCCCATGGCCCAGAGGTCGAGCTCTGTCTGATTCAGAACCCCCTAGGGCCCATCCGTCCACCTGTGATCTACACCCTCTAAGCCTGCAAATGGGGAAAGCTGCCTACGAAGAGACAGGACCAGCTTGTGCATTTTCCATTCAGTTGGAAGTAGGGTAAAGGATGCCTTCTCCAGGAAGTCCTCCCTGCTGTTCCCTGTCACCCTCCTCCCAGGCCATGGACCTCAACACTTAGTCTTGCTCCTCTGTGGGCCTCCTTGAGCTTGACACACAGCAGACACCAGGCTGCATCCATGGCCTCTCTTGCCTATTGTCCCCTCCCCCCTAGCCCCGGTCCCTCCTGGCACACTGGGGAATGATCTGTAGCTTCCACCCACTCTCCACAATCGCAGCTGCCGGTTGTGTGGTCGATTGCTTAGCATCCGCCTCTGGGAAGGTCTGTCCAGGAGGCAGACACCCACTGCCTCATGTACTGATGGGCTCCGCCGACTTTGCTGTTCTGTTCCCTATCACTTCACCTCAAGGCCCTCTGCCTAAAAACCCTTTCCAGGGACCCCTTTGGTTTCCTACGCCATCATCTGGCTTGCGGGTACCAGTTCCCCTAAGCCCCTTTCTGATGCCCTGAGTGGAGTCTCTCACTCTCGGAAGGGACGCAGGGCCAAGCCTTCCTCCTCTTTCCCTTGCCCACACCCTGTCTCCCACGTTATGCTGAGTGCTACTCAACTCTGTGAGTCCTGAGCGGGGGACCACATCCTGCCCACTTTTGCATTTTATTCAAAGCGCATGCTACCGATGGGAGTTTATCATGCAGCTAATATTTATTCAGGGCTTACCATGGGAGGACTGCAAGTGCATTTTCGCGTCATTTTATTTAATTATCAGAACAAGTACCTCGAGGCAGGCGACGCTGCCCCACTTTTCAGACAGGGTGGGAAGTTGTCATCTTCTTGGGCTCTCACTGCTAGGAGGCATCAAGACTGAGCTCTGAGCCTCAGGAACCACCACCTAGCGCATAATGTGGCATCCATCCTCTGCCACCCCAGCAGTCACCATCTTCATGATCTTAGGTTCATTGGCAAGGTCACCTCTGGTCTTTCTTCTTTGCCACTAGATAAAGCCTCACACTGCCCTGGGACCCCTCAAACCTTCCTGGTCCTCTGTAAGACATCTTCTTCAGGTAGACCTTCCAGCCCTGCCCCTGTCCTGGTTGCTATAACAACCAGCCATCATCATTTCCTTCTCCCATGATGCTCAAGCCTCCACTTCCCTCCTTACAGACCCAGGGCATTACTATTAGGCCCATGTATGTTTATTGAGCACCTACTCTGTGCCAGACACTCTCCATGAGACAGAGATCATAACAGTCGCATAGCCCTGGCCCCAACACCCTAACTAAGGAAATTAACACTTATGGGAAGCAAGGAGCTGTGAAGCACTGAAGTAGACTGGGCATGAGCCAGGGTGGGTCGCCCTTGCTGTGTGGTTGTTTTCTGAACAGAGACCTGTAGGAACCAGTGAGCTAGCTAGTTTCTAGATGAAGCTCCCTGGCAGGTGATGCTGACCTAAAGGCCCTGGGGTCAGCATGGAGCCATTGTGACCTAGAAACATCCAAAAGGAAGGACAGAAGAAAAAGAGGACCTGTGAGGTGGAGGGGGGTGGCTGATCAGTAGACCACTCAGGACCATTCCTGTCCTCCCTGAATCTGCTCACCCAGATACTTCACCTGTGGGAGCCAGTTGGGGGTCAAACCCAGGCGATAAGGTGTGGCAGGTGCCACCTTTCTTCACTGGACTGTCACTACTGTGTCTTGTCTTCTCTACTCATGGTGGCATCCCCCTCCTCCCTCATGCTCCCACTCTGGCTGCCCTTTGCTCTCCTTGCCATCTCCTGCTCCATCATGTGCCCTTTTGATTTGAAATTGTCTCCTCTGTAACTATGCTATTAATTTTCTTTCGGGATACTCATGGATGGCTCAGCTCCGGGGGAATCCCACACCCGCCCTCAGACTGTGATTCATGACTCTGGCTGGGGGTGGCGGTCCCCAGGATAGAAGCAAGTTCCCTGCAGAGATTCTTGTCATGGACACCTCCATGACAGAGCTTGGCTTTCTGCTGTCCTTGGGCTCAGAACAAATCATATCCTCCCAGTGTATAAGCTGGGTGGCCCAGTGCCCTGGCCCCCGAGGCTTGCTAGGGAGATCTTCCTGTGTCCAAGCATCTTCTTCTCCCAGCCCTGGGGTAACTGCCTTGCTTGGTCCTTCCAGTCTCAGAATCCCCATGAATAGCATCTTTCCCTGGTGCCGCCATCACACAGGCTCTGAGTCTCTTGACTTCTGAATGCCTCCTACCCCCTGCTCAGTCCCAGTGACCACAATGCATTTCAGGCATCCCGAAAGTGGTCATACAGCAACTCTACTCTCTGGCAGCTTCTAGGTGCTGGGGCTTCCACAAGGGACTAGAGACAGGATTGGACGTCCAGAGAAGAAAGGCAGGTGGAGGATCATTAGGGAGAGCATGAAGGGCTGCAAAACTCACCATCGTAGAGACAACACAGGCCTCCGTATCTGTGACCACTTATATAAGTGCATGACTACACCTTCCTGAAGGTGAGAGAAAGCAATGCCAAGGCTTGAACCAAACACTTGGAAGGAAATGGCAAACACAGGAGATCAGAACAGGCACCATTCCCATACTTACAGATGAGGTTGAGCTCAGAGAGGTCAAATCCCTGCATGGGACCACACAGAACTGGATTCCAGGCCAGATGCAGTTGGCAGCGTAACTTCTTCTGCCCCGCCTTCCAGCGTCCTCCCAGACAAGAACAACAAAGCCAATGGGTAGTACCTGTAGCCCAGGGCACCACACTTTCCTACGAGTTTGTCCTCTACATCAGCTGGTCACGTCGCCTTGCTTGGAACTCTCTCCCTCTCTTGACTGCTTGTGACTTTTTCCTCTGGCCTATGGTGAATCTTCTGGTTACCAAACACCTTCTGAGCCCCTCTAGGATGGGACTACATGCTCACTGCCATGGGCTTGCATGTCTTTTGTTTGTTCACTCGTCAAGCCCATATTGGAGACCTAGTATGTGCCAGGCAACTTTGGACATCAGTCTGAAATAACAAATACAAAATGAAGTACCACATGAATATGCACTAAGTAGGAAAACACACGGCGCAATGTCGGACACCCATGGCTCCTCCAGATGGACCATGCTGTCTCGGATTACCCGGACACTTGTCAAACTCTTTGATTTAAGTATTTTAACCTCAGCAGCATCCCTACCCCTCAGCATATTGTGTGGGCCAGAGACAGCACACATTTGGATTTTTACATCAGTAAAGGAATTCCTTTCTAGTGTGTACCTACTATGTACTTGACTATGTTCTATGGGTTGGTTGGAAATACAGCCTGAACACAGTGGATAACAAACATCTCTGCCTTCATGAGATTCGCATTCTTCTGGGAATAGAATGGAATCAAATGAATGATTTGCGTCCCTAATTAATTAATTAGCATTCAGAGAAGATAGAGAAAAAAATCGTGGAGTGGAGAGGTCTCAGCTTCCCACTCCCCATATCAGCATGCATACCTGCTCCTTTGTCACACCAGCCACCTCAGTCTGGGTACCTGTGCTTACCTGGCCCACCCACAGGTGGTCCTGGCCACTATGCTTTCCATCCTGAGTTCCCCGATGCTGACCCAAGCTACCTCATCACTTGCTTGGGGAGCAGTTGGCTGTCTCTTGCTCCAGGCTCAGTTGACACCTTCGCTTCAGGATGTTTATTCTGCACCAGTGTCTTCTCCAACACTGCTGGGCAATTCCCACCATTGCGTTAGCAGCATCTGCCACACTTTGTTGTTCTGTTTCCTTGTAACTGTTTAGTCATCTCTTCTCACGCATCTGAACCGTTCACAGGTCATTTCCCAACCCACCTCATCTTGGCCTAACTACTTCTGCTTTCCGCTCTGTGATTCCACAGGAAATGCCCCCGTGTGTGTATGTGTGTGTGTGTGTGTGTGTGTGTGTGTGTGTGTGTGTGTGTGTGTTCACTATCTAACTGGTTTCAAGTTCACAGTGATCCTCCTGAGTCCTCTGTCTCCTGAGTCCTGGGAGTGCAGGTGTGCTTGCCATGCCTGATTCATTCCCTTCACTTTTGCAGAGACTGTCCCTCCTACCAGGAGTTAGCACAGTACCTGACATGCAGTAGATGCTTGAGTTTGAATTTTTTTTTTCAAAAAATGAACTTGAGACTTGTAAATAGTGGTTGAATCACCTCAAAGTGTTCAAATCTCTGCAGAATCCATGTACTTGACCTATGACCTATAGCCTATGACCCTGGCTTGTGACCTCTCTGGGCTTTTGCTCACCTAAAGGAAAAGTTCTCAGCACAGAATTGAGGATTGCTTGGCCTGAGTGTGACATCAGTGGGCACCCAGAAGCTTCTCCATAAACTGTGTTTGAGAAGCTGATAGTCTTGATACAAGGCCCTTTCTCAGAGTGGTCAGAGGTTGGGTTCAGCCCAGATGATGGATTAGACTCCAGAGTCTGTACTCCCTCAGTGTGAAAAATGATGCCAGATACTTGCATCTTTAGGTGGCTCTGTTTCCATCACCTATAAATGGGAGTGGGATGACGCTCCTTCATAGGAGGGTGGGATTCAGCTCCCAATAAATTTCAGCCAGTGCCATAGCACACAACATGGATGACCACAACATGAGGCTCGGGTCCCCAGTTCTTGATGAATGAAAAGATGAGTTTCTAGAGAGGCTAAGTAACTGCCCAAGGTCAAACAACAAGAAAATGGCAGCCTTGTACTTCAAGGCCAGGTCTGCTGTGCCCAAATCCCATGTTATTTCCACTCCATCAAAGAGGCAGCTCAAAATAGGCCTGTGGCATTTCGGCTAATTTCCTCTAAGCCCTTCCCAAGTAACACGCTGCAGTTACACAAAGCCGCTCCCTAGATGTCCATTCAGCAGCTACTAAGCACAGGTGCCTGGTGTGGCCCATGCAGCAAATAGGGCCTGAGCAGGGCCAGCTCTCCCAGGAGGCCTTCCCTGGCCTGGAGAAGGGCCCTATGATATATAACTCATTTGGAAGTGGGGGAAAGGTGAGACAAGAAGTATGCAGAAGATGAAGACAGAGAGCATTCTGGGTATAAAATGGGGTTAAGAAATGAGAGGCATCCTCCCCCCTTGCTACATGTCAGGCTCTTTGCTTTTCTTCTGCCGTATGAAGTCCACACGTAGCTGCATGCGCATTGTTTACCAAGAGTCCACCATGGATCTAGAACTTCCCTTGGGTCCCAAAGTCATAACAGTGAGTATGATACAGCTATTGACCTCAAAGGGTTTTAGGCAATGAAGGAGGTCACAGCACAATTAGGTGTGATCAGTGTGGCAAGCAGTGAAAATCGGCGGGTAGCTGAGAAGCTCTGAACGGAGTTCATAGACACTTACAGACCCATTTTCCAGATACTGAAACTGAGTCTTCAGGAGGCCAGCTCAGACAGAGTGTGGCATTTCCCCGTTCCCCAGGGGAAGCTGTGTCCTCAGGCCTAGTCTCTCTGCAGCAGTCTCTTATGTTGTCTCCTTGCTGGCTGTGAAGACCGCGTCTCCTCCCCTTCCCCTTCCCCCTCCCCCTCCTCCTCCTCCTCCTCCACAACCCCACCCTCTGCCCGTGTTGTTTTCCTGGTGACAATCTGGCCAGAAGATGAATCAAACGCTGAGCGAGTGCTACAGCTGCTGTCAGCAGTTCCGAGGTTAGCAAAGTCCGTGGATGGAGGCTTCTGAGACTGTGCTACGAGTGCCTTTTGAGCAGAAGGCTCGCGGGTTGATATAAGTGGAAAGAAGATGAGAAGTGCGTTGCTCCCACTGTGCACAGGCAGGTCAAAGGCAGCCAAGGTGACAGGCATCAGTGAAGGGAAACCTCTCAGACACAGTTAAGGACGCCCAAGAGTCTCTCCCCAACTGCCCGGCTCAAAAGACCTAGGTGATCTCAGAAGTCTTGATACCTGCCCCTCATATCTTCCTTAAGGATAGCAGCCCAAGAAAAACACCCACCCCAAACCACTACCAAATTGCCCTTGGGATGAGCAAACCAACCCCTCCCTCTTTCCCACTACCACTTTCCTCCCAAAATCCAAGAAGGCCTGAGAACCCTTCCAGTGTAAGCTAGCTCCAGCCACCAGTAAAATCCCTTGGCACAAGTTGCAGAACCCCGGGTCACCTCCTCCAGATGCCAGTACCCTATCCCTGAGCCAGCACGACGGCTGTCAGTCCTCAGAATGGTCTTTCTGGTCTGAGGATGGAGCAGAGATTGGGAAAACCGAAGATTTATGCAGGGCAGAGAAACAGGTAGTTTCTACCTGTGACTGGGAAGATGAGAGGAAGAACTTAGGCACAAGGAGCTACACTCAAGGAACTACTTCTACTGCAGCCATCTTCTGTGTGCACTTCTAATCTCTGGATCACAGAGAGGTTACCAAGCAGATCACCTCAAGAGAAAAATGAGGGGGTGGAACTACTAAATTGTGAAATAAAAAAAAAAATATCTCTACACCCTTCAACCGATCTACTGGACTCATGGCTGTCTCTGGCCCCTCCTCCAAAGGGAAGACATACCCTAGAGCCTATTTGTTCTCCTTTTTACCTAGTCACAAAGCTGACTGGAGAAGACATGTCATCCACAGCACTGAACACCGTCTTTGTGCTCCCGTTTCTGAGGTCACATTTTAAGGAAAAGCTGCACACACAGACTGGAGAGGTGGCACAGGAATCAACCTGAGCAAGAAAGGGCTCCTGCCTTTCCTGTTCACAGCAGAGAGGCTTGAAAAACAATCTCTCCAACCTCATTGATGAGCGAAACTTGAAAAGATCCACACTCACCTCTCCTGAAAACATTTTTTATCCTTGAGATGAGTATCACGGCTCGAGCCCCAGTTACCAGCCACCCTTTTCTCCTCATTTCTCACTAATAATCTTTTCAAAATGTCTACTTGTGGCAACGAAGACATAGAATTTCACGGAAAACTACAGGGAGTCTCAGATAAAGCTATTGCACACCCCTGTTAGGCAAAAAAAGAGATCATCGAGAGAGGAACGAGGAAGTTGAGAGGCATCTATCTAGCCAATAAAATAAAAACAACCTCCCCTCCCCAAAAAGCGTGGAACCCATGATTACAAGGGCAAAAGCACATAGAGACTATGTTTGTAATTACCCATCCAGGTTCTCTTGCAGGCGGAGATGCAGCTGATTGAAGTTTTGTGGTAGCCTGACTGTGATGGGAGGGCTGTATTTGGAGCTCTGGGCACGTAGCGATGGAATGAGAAGGAGGCTGATCTGGAAGAAACACCGAGGGGGAGGGAGGGAAGAGGAGAGAGAAAGAGAGAGAGAGAGAGAGAGAGAGAGAGAGAGAGAGAGAGAGAGAGAGAGAGAGAGAGATCGCCAGCTACGCCTTCCTCTCAGCTCCAGGAGGCCCCGGCCAGCGCTCATTCCGGAACTGTGGAACAGGAGTCGGGAAGGCCAGGCAGCCCTGCGCTCGGCCCTGGCCTGGCCCGTCCCGGAGGACTGAGGCCCCGTGGCCCCGGGCCCCACTCCTGGCAGACTACGGAGCGCAGGGAGCGCGTAGAGTGGGGAGCTGTCCAGTTCAGCACCACGGCGACGCAGTAGGTGGGCGCTCCTGCTCCGAGAGCTGTCCAGTCCAACACCGCGCCGATGCTGTAGGTGAGAGCGCCCGGTCGCGGGGAGCTGTCCAGTCCAGCACCACGGCTATGCAGTAGGTGGAAGCGCCCGGCCAGGGAGAGCTGTCCGTTTCAGCACCACGGCGATGCTGTAGCTAAGAGCGCCTGGCCCGGGGCTGCGCGGCCGCGAGCGGGGGAGGCGGGCGGGCCTGCCTGCTGCAAGACGCCGGCTCGCGCGCCCCATCGCTCGCTCGCTCGCTGGCTTCCAAGAAGCTTTGCGGATCGGGGGAGGGAACCCCGCCTCGATTCTCCGGGAGAAACCCCCTCCCTCCCCCACTTCTCCGACACTACCCCCGCCGCCAACAACAATAACCGCGGCTGCTCGTCCTGCCGCCGCCGCGCCCGCCAGCCCTGCTGCCGCCGTCGCCGCCGCCGCTGCCGCTGCCGCCGCCGCCGGGGCACAACCATGGGAGGCGAGACCCCCGCACCGGTGCAGCTGAGCTCGAGGGCTTGCAGAAGACTGGGCAGTCTCCTCTGAAACGGAGGCGCCCCGAGGACCCCCTCCCTCCCCAAGGAAGAGAACTGGCGAAGCCACGGATTTTCATGGCGCAGGCCGCAGAGCCGCGAACGAAGACCGAAGGTTGCTTCCTGGCTCTCCCAGTCTCTAACTGTCTAGGTCCGGACCATGAGAGATGGTGTTGAGAATTCGGCTGTTTCCTGGCGCGCTGTGGAAGCCATCTCCAAATTAGTGATCACATATGGAAACTGGAGACCAGAATTTTAGGAAAAGAGATTAAGGCATCTCACTTGGGGGGGTGGGGGGTGTCTTTTTATTTATTTTTCCCTTTTTTAAAAAAAATCGCTGCAACTGGAACAGTTTTTTGATCTCAAAAGGCAAGCCTCTCTTCCCGTGTGATCTTTATAATTTACACACTTTTCCGTGAGCTTTCTTATCTCCCTTTTTTTATATCTCTCCATATTCTCTATTCACACATATATCCATTATATTAGTAGTGGAATTACCATTCGCACCCTCACACACACGCTCCTGAGAACCAGAAGTCGGTTGGGTGTTTATATAATGAAGAATTATGGGGCTGTTTGATCGAGGTGTTCAAATGCTTTTAACCACCGTTGGTGCTTTCGCTGCCTTCAGCTTGATGACCATCGCTGTGGGAACCGACTACTGGCTGTACTCCAGAGGGGTTTGCAAGACCAAAAGTGTCAGTGAGAATGAAACCAGCAAAAAGAACGAGGAAGTTATGACCCATTCCGGATTATGGAGAACCTGCTGCCTCGAAGGTATTTGATTGCCTACCTCCTCCCCCTTCCCACGCCGCCCCTCCCCTCCACACACTCCCCCTCCCCACCCGCCTCCAAATAAGTCCCCTTTACATTCCACCATTTTCCCACTTCACTCCCTCCGCTGCTGCTGCAGATCAAGGTTGGCTGGGTTAGTTTCAGAGGAAAGAAAAATCAATAAGCAAAACCCACACTCTCTACTCTTTGGCCTCCACCCTGTCCTCCCAAATCTCCTCATTGGAATGGTCTATGATACGGTGAAAACAAGAAATTGTCTGTAGAGTCAGATGTGCTCTGGATGTTTTGGGGGTCCTTAGGGTTTGCCTTTGGGTCCAGCTTTGCCACCTATGAGGAGGAATAATAAATTGCTTTCCTGCGTGCTGCTCAGCTTTTTGCAATGAAGGATTCAGAAAAGCTTCTTTCTCTTCCCCTCACTCCTCAAAAGTTACAGGCCCAGCACCATCTGCAAATCTCCTCTTTTTTAAAAAAAAATCTGTTGTTTCTAAGAATCCTTATATGGTAGATTCTAATTATTGCAGGAGCCCCAGCTGCGTTCAAGAGCATTTTGTAATGTCTGCGAGCCCCACATAGCATTTGAGGTGGCTGATTATGTGTATATGTGTGTTTTAACATTTACAAAGTCTAAAAATGCATGTGTCTCTCACTGGAAAAAAAAGCCCAAGTTCTAATAAACGTCGGTCACTTGCAGGTTAGGCTGAGCGCTGATTTGCTTCCACGCAGAGTGACATGTCTGACATCCAGAAGCAAGTTGAGTCAGCACTGTGCAGGCAGGAGTCGAGGGCATGGGGAGGTTGAGGGGGAATGGGAAAGCATGGGGTGGGGGGTGTCAGCTGTTGGCCTTGATCTTGCAGAGTCATTGGGGCATGTGTGCTGCATGTGCCATGGGCCAAGGGGCTCCCACGGTGTAAAGGCTGGTAGACTAGGACATGAGGAAGGCATGTGCTTCTGGGACACGTTAATAACACAAGAGCAAGGGGGAAAACTCTGCAGGTCATACAAGCTGCATTTAGCCACAGACTTTAATAGGAAGGAGTGAATTTGCATAGCTATATCGGTCTGTGTGCACAAGCCACCTATAGGAAGACAGGCAGAGAGACACATATGCCCCTGTGTGGAAAGAGGCTTGTGTGTGTTCCACTGATATGAGCCAACCCTAGAGGCCCTTTGAGGCAGCATCGGGAAGTGAGCACTGCAGAACCGTTTGTTAAGCTCAACGTGGGGTTGTGCTGCAGGGAGTTGGGGCCAGCAGATGGGGGGAGAGGGTAAAACTGATGCGGTCTTGGGTGTCTAACCCATATTGAGCCAAACACTAGTCTGGGAAAGAGCTCACATCGCATGCCCCCTCCCGGTGTTCTTGGTGCAAACGGTTGAGTGATGGCTGAACATGTTTTGAATAGCTAAGTGACTTCATTGAGCGATGGTCTGTTTGACGCATACTGCATTTGGTACCCTTTCTCAGTCCAAGCGCTGCCTTTAACATTCTGCAGAGGTGCTCTCTGCTGAACACTCCGTGCTCGTCCCCAGCCAGAGAGTCAATATCAGGAAATTAATAGGGACCGTTTTACACACACGCATTCCGCCTCTCTTAAAAAATGAAAAGCCTTTCATAGCGCCAGTCATTTGCAGTGGAAAGACGGCTTCCATGTAATTAAACATTTATGGCAAGCTTTGATGCTGAAAGAGAAAGAAAGCGAAGTGAATGAGGGTTGCTTTGGGGACATGATCCTGGCAGCTATTTGCGTTCCTTGGATTTTGGTTAGAGGGATAAAGAGATTTGCAGCCAAGAAAATTTTGAGAAAGAAAAAAAAATCCGTCTTTATTTTGGGGCAAATGTAATCAGATATTGGTGACTTTGTGTAAATATACTGTTTAAGTCAGGGGTTTATCAACGGATTCTTAATTCTGTGATCTTTTAAACATCTTATAATTCGCAATAGACAGGCAGACTTGCGATGGCTGTGGGTCACTTGTGCATCAAAAGGCTTAAGTGTTTTCATTAGAAGCCCATCTGTTCAGGAGTCTGCAGCCACCCACCCCCTCTAACTTTCTCTCCAAGCTCACTCTCTTCCTCTTCGATCGACTATAAGGGGATAGAGTTGTGTGATGTACGCAGGAACTGTGGGTTTGGCACTGTCCCCAGCAGCCTCCCCAGGTGCCCAACCCAGCACTTGCCTCCAGGCAGTGAGGGGAGGACTGGGTTAATAGTCCCTTTTCCACGTGGAGCTGAGGCCCCAGCCTGCAAGAGCTGGTGAGTTGCAGGGCCCTGTCTGACCTGACTTTCCATGTCTCGAGCTTCTTTCTGTCTTGGAGCTTTGAGGGCCTGGGGCCCCCTCACCTAGGCCACTCAGGAAGAGGCTGGAGGATTTTAAGATGCTGCTTTTCAAACTGCATGCACTTCCGCAAGCCAGGGGGAATTGGCATGCACAGCCCTGATGGTGTCATTGACAAGTTTGAGTCTCTGAGGGCTCAGAACACAGTCAGCTTCAAAGAGGGCTAGGTCATCGGCACTTCTTCTTCAAGTCGGGGCCTAGGGTGAGAAAGTAGACTTCCCAGAAAGATCCCCTCACCCCATCTTTAATTGTGCTCTGTGCCCACGCTGGAGACCCTGTGAACAGGTTTCCAATTTTCTCCCTGAAAGGCTGCTGGTAACTGCAGCTGAAAACCAGGCCTTGCCTCCTCTCATGTCTTTTACTCTCTACTTTTCATTAGGATTTCTGTGCGTAGTCTCCTGAGGTGGTTATTTTCTTTTTACCTTGCCGTGAAAAGAAGAGTTGGGAAATAGTTCCTGGCCTCTGTGGCTGCTTTTGAAAATAATGAGTCTGCAGAGGGATGGCCACCTGTTAGGGCCACACTCTGGAGAAAGAGAGAAATCAAGGAAATATTCCCCTCTGTGGATAACTGAAAACTCTTTCTGTGTGAACATGAACTGTCTGGTAGGTGGGTGTCCTTACTGAGCTTCAAGCCTGTGGCAGTAGAGGGGGCAAGCTATATGTGACGCTGGCATGTACAGAGTGCTTGGTGGAAGCCTTGAAATTGTTCAGAAAGCTGCCTTAGGAGTCCCGGAGTGGGAAGCTGACCTGGCTCTTTCAGGAAAAAACAAAAAACAAACAACTTAGTCTAATTTCCAGAAGGGCGCAGGAATGGCTTCCTGCAAATACAACATGTGTGCAGCACCGTGGCTTGCCACTTTGAGAATTGGCCTCTGCTGTAACCTCAGAGGAAGCATTTCCAGGGACAAGAGACTCATGGTGTTGGTACTCTCCAGATACTGCCTCCCTTTTGTCCCCACTCCACTTTACCCCAGAGGACTTACAGCCCTGCCGAGGAGGAGCCCCTCTCCCTCCTTTTGTACTCCTTACCACACCTTAAGTAACAGCAAGATTACTGCTATCTTTCCAGATTGGTGCCTTCCCCCTTGCTGGACCTTCCAGCCCTGCAGTATCAGTGATGCCTCACATGTGCCTGTGTGTGGTACCTCTGACACGTTACTCACATCTTCACTCTCTTTGAATAATGAACACCTCCCCCGTCCCTAGCTCTTTTCTAAGTTCGGAACTGCATGGTCCTCGTCCGGCCTTCAAGGTGTTAGAATGTTCAAGGCCTCTCAGCATGCACTCTTGTTTCTACAGAAGGAAAGAATAGAGATTTTGGTCCAACAGAGGCTACCTGCCTGTCTGAATACGCTTGCCTTCAACTGAGCCTTCTCAGCGTGTGCACACTGGTCCCTAATATTGTAATAATAAAACACTATTTCTAAGATCACCTGGCTTTCTCTAGGGCCTAGAGTCTAGGAACTCGGCCCACAGTAGATGCACAAGAAATATTTGTCAACATCTAGATTCAGATATTTTTAATATGATTGAAATGAATGCAGACATTAGAATGAAGAGAGAGAGAGAGAGAGAGAGAGAGAGAGAGAGAGAGAGAGAGAGAGAGAGAATCAGAATGATTTGGGGTTTTTTTTTTTCTTTTTTTCTTTTTTTTTTCTTCCTGGAATTCTTTTTTAAAAAAATAATAATGAGTCATGAGTTTATTATAAAATAGAAGAAGCCAAAGGGCTCCATCTCTGAGCTGTGCAGTTCCTAAGTGGCCAAAGTGAGGGCAAATTATTCAAGGGAGGGAGAAGAGAATCCACACAATCTCTAAGGGAAAGGGGGCAGCAGGTTTTCTTCATTTTCTGTTATCACAATTCAAGTGTCACTTAGCCATGTCCAGAGCAGGGACCTCTGGGAATCATACTCTACCAACCCTGGTCAGCACCTATAGAACCTTCTGTTCTTTAGGAAAACTGCCGTCCAACTCATCCAAACGTCCTGCCCTACCCCCACCACCCAGGGCCCAGTAGCTTGACAGAGAGCAGGCCCAGTGTTTTAGCATAGCCAAGTCTGACTCTGCCCATTGCACTACACAGCTGCCCCCCTCTAAACACTCTCTGCCTTGCCTCTGCTTCTAAGGTGAGTGGGAGGAGGGAACCGTATACCAGGGTCATACGGCAGAAAGTGGCTGAGCCAGAACTTGTACTCACCCCCCTGTCACACCTGGAGCTCCCTTCTCTTCTATGCTCCATATACTCTGGAGGGCCATGGAACACTCCGGACATGGGACCTTGGCTACTGTTCATGGTCACTGCCTATAACAGGTCCTATTTTGTCTCCATCAGATAGAGCCTCCATTGAGCCAGCATGCGTAGCCAGGAGGGCTGAGCTCTTGGCCACTTGACTGCCACTGTGCCACCCTGCCCCTTTCAAGAGGACCTGACTGTAGTTCACGCCCCCACGCCCTCTTTCTTGGCTAAACTGAGGCTGAAGAACTGTAATGGCCAATTCCCAGCAGAGAACTATAGCCCTGACCCACTGGGCGCTTTTTTCTTTGGGATCTTTCCCTTTGGAGGCGTCCTTGGTGTGACCATTCCATAGATTTATGACAAGTTTAAGAAAATACCCCAACTCTACCTCCCCTGTGCATCATGGGAGTTTTCAGAGGAAGCTTGATGTTGGAAAGGGAAATGTTTCTAACCCTATGGGACTGGGTTCTCTTCAACCTAATGAGCTGTGGCATTTGGGGCCATCAAGAGCCCTTCTAGGCCTCAGCTTCCTTTCTTATAAGAGCAGGAAGTGTCATAACCCCATTGCAAGGGTGGTTGGGGGTTAGAGCTTAAATGACTCCGTAGGGTAAGGAAAGGAAGAACACTCCATCTGTGATGACAGCTGTTCTCCTTGTCCTCATCCAATCCCTATTCCCACCTAAATCCCATCCTGTAGTCATTTTATTGGTTTGTTTGCTTTTACAAAGTACTTACTGCTGTCCAGATCATGGTGTTGAAGTTTTGTTCTGCAATCTTATCTCTCTCCTGCTTTCCGCTGTACCCACAGTTGATAGTGACAGTGCAGAATGTCAACCTGTGTTGGCGAATGAATAACCATCACCAGCTACAAAAGGAGGGTAGCTCAGCCTTAGCAGCCCCCTTATATCGCTCAGGAGTGGGCCTCTGGGTGAGCAGTAAAAACAAAACATCCTTTTGACGCTCCAAAATAAGTAATGAACCTAAGACAGGGGAGTGGATGAAGGAGGAGAAAGGGAGACAGGGGGCTGCCAGGAAAGGGAGAGTGACAAAGAGCAGTAATAGAAGTGGGACCTGGGAAAGCTGATTGTGGGGACCCTTTACATTAGCCCCAACTTTCCCTTCTCCATCATCTACAGAGGCTATCTTGAAGCATTTCAGAGAGAGCTTCAGTGTCAGGGAGAAGGGTAAAATGTCTACTCAGGCTTCTAAGGTATTTTCAGTTCTATCAGAATACCAGGACATGCTGTGGTGGTTGACACCAATGAGCTCAGAACTCAGGAGGCTGAGGCAGGAGGATTGTCACAAGTTTGAGGAAAACCTGGGCTGCATAGCGAGTTCCAGGATGGCCTTAACCACAGTGTGAGACCCTGTTTCTAAATAATAATAATAATAATAATAATAATAATAATAATAATAATAATAATAATAATGTTTTATAAATTTAAATCATCAATGGCTCTTTTTAATCTTAAAATAATTCTTTTGGCCAAACCCCATACTAAAATGAAGTCCGCACTTTAAATGTCTAGGCTATTTCCCCAGAGGCACATATGAAGCAATCTCTGCCCTGGTTCAGCCTTTGATGAACCTCTAGAAAAGTCCCAAGTGCATATCCAGGGATCTCAAGACCTCATAGGAAGGTCTCCCTGACTCAAGATCACTGACATGGGGTCCTTACAGACTAATTTAACAATTCTGGCCTATGGGGGGGGGGCAGGTTAAGCATGGATTAGTACCATTAAGAGGTGGCACACAGGGCTGAGTTTAGGAGACTTGGAACTCTGTATGATTGGTAAGATCCATGGTGTTTCTAAAATAGACTCTGGGAGCCAGAAACATGGCTCAGTAAATTGCTTGCCATGAAAGAAGCCTCTGGTACCACATTTTAAAAACAGGCTGTGGGCTGGGGAGATGGCTCATTTGGTAAAGTTTTTGCCTTACAAGCATGAAGACCTGAGTTCAAATCCCCAGAGCCCATGCAAAGCTGGGTGCAGTAGCATATGTCTATAATCCCAAGGATTTTACAGTGATGTCTCAGGTAGAGACAAGAGGATCCTCAGAAGCTCCCAGGCCAGCTAGGCTGTGCTGAACAGTGAGAGATCCTGCCTCAAACAAGGTGGAAGGCAAAGACTGACTCTAAGGATGTCCTCTGACTCCCAAACCTTTACCATGGCATGCCTATACCACAGTCACATTCATGTGCACACATATATAGACAGACAGATAGACACACAGACACACACACACACACACACAGAGAGAGAGAGAGAGAGAGAGAGAGAGAGAGAGAGAGAGAGAGAGAGAGAGAGAGAGAGAGTGTCAGGGACGGTGGTGAGTGCTTGAAATCCCAATACAAGTGGCGTAGAAATGGATGTATTCTGGGAGATCACTGGCCAGCCAGTTTCACCACTTCATTAGCTCCAGGCCAATGAGAGACTTGCCTCAAAAACTTAGTTGGATGGCACCTGAAGAACACCACCCAAACTTGACCCCCTGATGTCTACCTACATGTGTGCATACATGAACACACCCATACATAAAAATATACAGAGAGAGGGAAAGACAGAGCCACTCTTATTTCTGTAACATTGACACTTAAAATGCGTGCCTCGGGATCAGAGGAAGAGAGCCACCTTGCTGGTCAAGAGAAAGACAGGCGGTGTGCTATAACCCCAAGGGGGTCTCCACAGCCATTAGCTAGTGTCCGGACCCTGACCCAAAGCAACGTAAGGCCAACGAATGTGGTCCTGGCAAGAAAGAGAGAGTGGAGTGTTCTCAGTGAACAGATGTTGCTGCTGCTGCTGCTGCTGCTGCTGTGAATCTTGAGGGTCTAATGGGTGGTGTGAGGAGTCAATGCCACTGGGGGATTCTGGGAGCATGGAGATGGAGAAAGGAAGGGGGGGTCCTGGGGGAAACTGAATTTTGAAAATTGAGTGAGCAGCTAGAGAGAAGGGGGTGTAGTCTGATAAGAGGGATGGTATACACAGAAATACAGATCCCCAAGAGGAAATGCTGATAATCTCTTGTGACTGGAAGGCAGGGAGAGACAAAGCTGGGAGGCATGTAGATGGGAGTCCAGGCAGACAGAAGCAGCTCACAGAGCAGTTCTTGTTAGGCTAGAGTGTGATCCAGGAGGGTCCCACTCTCTCTGGTCCTTGAATCTTGAGGGTCTAATGGGTGGTGTGAGGGGTCAATGCCACTTCGGAGTTTACTGGGAGGCACAAGGCCTGAAGAGGGGGCAGCTGCAATAACTGTGTGGCTGGCACGAAGGTAGTCACAGTAACCGAGATGAAGCATAGCACATGAGATCGATTCTGTTCCTTTTCCGTTGCTGTAGTGAAACACCATGGCCAAAAGCAACTTAAGGAAGAAAAGAGGTTGTTTTGGGTTCCAGGAGGATAGTGACAGGATGCTGGCTGGTCACATTGTATCCACACACAGGAAGCAGAGAGAGTGAGCAGGAAGTAAGGCGAGGCTATAAACACTCAAGGCTGACCTCCAGGGACGTACTTCCTCCAGCAATGCTCCATCTCCAAAGGATATCGAAACCACCACAAACAGCAACACCAACTGAGGACCAAGTATTCAAATACATAAGCCTGGGTGACATTTCACAAACCATCATGGATGGTAAACATAGACAGGGCTGCCTCTCCCCCAGAGCGTGGCCCATTGCCTAGCCGAGAGCACACCCTTAGGGCATAAAAGGCTCATCTGCTCCCTCAAGGAGTTGAGCCTAAAAGAGGAGACCCACCAGGGACCAATGTTGATAACACACCAAGGAATACATAAGCACGTGGAATTCTAGGAGCACAGGGATGATGTGTGGACTGCCCTCCTTCCCTTCTAGGGTATCAAACCAACCTTTCAGCCCACCTTTCCTTTAAGGCTTCAGAAACACACATTCTCCAAGAGCACATGGGCGGGAGCAGTGTTTCCCTTGTACCCTCATGTTGGAGGCCCTTCTAGCTACTACCACTTTGCTGGATAGCTCAGCGAAGGTGGTAAGTCACAGCCCTGGGGTGCTGGACGACTTGGCTTGGGGTGAAAATGCAGGGTGGTTACTGCCTAGCAGAGGTGTTGGTTTCACATCCTGCAGCCACCTCCAAGGAGCCTCCGCCCCTTCCCCCGTTCCCATTCTGCTTGTCCTCTCTGCGCCTCCACACCCTTGGGTAGGCCTCCAGCTGCTGACAAGATGCTTAGGCTTCAGAACAAGTTCCCAGAAGCAGGTTGCTGTGGCCGCATTCCTTTGAGAGCCAGCCCTTCAGTTGATGCTCCCCTACACCTTTAGTACCCAGTGCCAGCATCTCCCTGGCCTTGCCCCTACACAGCAAAGCTCTCTTGGGTGTTGGGGAGGCTGTGGCCACCTAAGAGTTTCTCTAGCCCAGTTCTGCTCCACCATGCACCTCATTCATTTTCTTCGCCTGATCACTTACTGTGGCTTCCCTTCCTCAGTTTGGTCCCATCTTTATCTCAGATAAAGGACAAACCTTATCCTCTGCCACATCCCAGTAATATCAAGCACAGTGGTGGTGGTGATGATGATGATGATGATGATGATGATGATGATGATAGCCATTGTGCCGGGCGTGGTGGTGCACGCCTTTAATCCCAGCACTCAGCAGGTGGATCTCTGTGAGTTCGAGGCCAGCCTGGTCTACAAAGTGAGTCTAGGACAGCCAAGGCTACACAGAGAAACCCTGTCTCAAAAAAAGAACAGAAAAAATAGCCATTGTGTGTGCATGCATGTGCTTGCGCATACTGCTGCCACTATTACACAATAGTAGTGCTTGCGTGGGGGTGCCAGTCTCCTTTTTTGGTAACTGTCTCTCAGTGGCCTGAAGCTTGTGAATTAGGCTGGGCTACCTGGCCAGAGAGGCCGAGGGTATCTTCTCTTACCAGCACTTCCCAGAGATTAACAAAAACGCACAGCGCACAGTCAGGGCCTTCAATGGGGGTTCTGGGAATCAAACTCGGGGGTGGGGGCCACACACAGCGAAGCCTTTCGTGTGGGTTGTGAAAAATCAAACTTGGGTCCTGGTGAGTGCACAACTGGAACCTTCTCCCGGCCCCCAACCATTAACATTCCTTGAGTGCCTCTGTTCTACTCAGAGCTGTTGCTGATGTTTTCCAGATGTTAGCTCTCAATTAAGCTTCCGAGAGCTGATTCTGCCACCCACTTCCCAGGTGTCCCCTTCAAGCTGGCAGTTCCAAGGAGAACTGTGTGCCCATGCCACACCTCCATGGTTGCATTTTCAAAGAGCAATACTCCCCACCCTTGGTCCCAGGTCTGGAAGTGCTTCCTTGCTGAGCTTCACCCATAACTAAATACTAGTTTCCAGGAAGACAGGTGTTGTGTGTTGCCTGTGCATGGAGGCAGGGGTACGGGGTGGATTTCTGGTGGGTCAAAGGGTACCCCATTTCCAATTTGTATCTATCAAGACCTCCTGGACTAGAGGAAACTTTTAAGAGCCCTCTACATAGGAAAAAGAATCAATGAGCAGTCACCCAGAAAAGAGTGTTGCTGGGAGTTTGGGGACTGGCAAGATGGCTCAGTAGATCAAGTGCTTGCTGTACTCATAGGACCTCAGTCCAGATCCCCAGTTCCCACGTGAAAGCCCGGTGTGGCAGTGCCTGTGTCTAACCCTGGCACTTGGGTTGAGGGAGAGTGGTAACAGGCAGATCCTGGGGGGCTTGCTGGCCAGTCAGTCCACCTGAAGTAGTGAGTCCAGACAGCTTCAGTGAGAGCTCTGTGTGAAAAAAACAAAACAAAAGAAAAGAAAAAAAACAAAGAGTTAGAAGAGTGACACATGATGTGGGCATCTGGCCTGCATGTGCACAATTGCAAGTGAACACACGCAAATGCACGCGCACGCGCCACGTTATATACACACACGTCACATGTGCATAAGATCAGCCAACCAAAAATAAACCAAAAAAGATTCTTAAAGATGTGTAGTTTGATCTGGGAGAATAGCCTGATTTGACCCCAGTTGAGTTGTCTTTAATATCCCCTCACTCTGTGTTGTGTCACTGGCTCTCCTGAGTCCAGCCAAAGCCTGGGGTAGGGAGTGGGCTGCCTCCTGTTCCCTGCTCTTAGCCTGCTTTATGTTTTATGTTGTTTTCTAGTGTCTTTTGCACGTATTTAATCAGCACACATTGCTCCTGTCCTAGCCATGGTCCTTTTCTGTTACTCAGTGCCATCACCCTGAGACAAAAGGACACTGCCATGCGGTTTTTAGGCAGTATGTTCTAGGAGTTTGGAAAATGTCTGTCATAGCAGACACGTCTCATCTCTGAAAAAGGCATGGGAAGGCACCAAGGTCATTACCATGAGCCCAACACACACAAGGGCCAGAGAAGAAAGTTGTTCTATATAAGGGGCTCGGGTAGGGAAACATCTAGGAAGTAATCTCTATATTGGGTTCTGCAGGATGAAGAGGAGCTTGCTGAGTCAAATAGGGAAAGGGCTCAAAGCAGAGAAAGACACCCATGGCTGGTTTCAGAAGGGTGAGGCCAAGGAGAGATCAGAGTGAGGTCTAAAAGAGCACCTGCCTTATGCCAATATTCCCACAATCCCCAGGGATCCTGCTGCAATGCTGACGCTGACCCCGGCTCCAGGTGGCTGCTGACATGCTGTGTTTGCAGCCTGCAGGTGCTGCTTGTCTATGGGACCACAACTTGAAATTAAGGCTCTGTGAAAGGGGGGACTTTCCCTGGGAACTGGCTGGTGATTGGGTGCCAAACCCTGTCCTGAGGACCACACAGGTCACCCTACGTGAGCAGCCCAGGACTCTGTGACCTAGGTGGCCCCTCAGGAAGCAGGCTGCGTACTTGGTGCCTGCTGCAGCTGTAACAAATGGTCTGCACCCACAGGGCCTTCAAACAACCCGCGTTCATTCCCTTACGGTTCCACAGGCTGCAAGTCTGAAGTTGTTTCCCAGGCTAAGGCCAAGTTCCCAGCAGAACTGGGTTCCTTTTGAGGCCCTTGGTGTCTGCTGTTTCTAGAAGCACCCATAATCCTTTCCCTGTGCTTTCTTCATCCTCAGAGCCAGAACTGGGACAGACTTTCTCTTCTGTTCTTAGAGACTCAGACAGCCCAGAAACATCCTTCAGCTGGAGGCCAGATGACTAGAGCCCTTAATTCCATGGCAGCCCCATCCAACTGCACTGAGACAATGCAAACAGAGGTGCAGGTTGCAGAACAGGGGTGTGGTCATTTTGGGAATGTGGTCACTTTGCCTTGTGGGGAGTGAATACTTAATGAACTTCTGACCCCAAAAACCCATACCCGACTAAGACGGTCCGCGACAACTTAAAGATTCCTAAAGTCAGCCAGGGCAACAGTCACACATGCCTTTATTCCCAGGATTTGGGAGTCTGAGGCAGGTGGATCTTTGATCAACAGAGTGGGTTCAAGGACAGCCAGGATTACACAGGGAAACACTGTCTCAAAAACAAACAAACAAACAGAAATAAAAACCTAGTGTCAATGCCCCAGACCAGTTTTCAGGAAGGAATCTTAGAGTTTTTAACCAAAGGATTACATTGGATTGCAAGTACCAGAAAAACAAAATTAACAAGGCATCAAATACGGTGAAAGGGTTTCTTCTTGACCGAACACGTGGATCTGCAGGCATGATGTTCAGCACCTGTCTGGAGGCTGCACACACTGGTTGGCAATACAGACTGTCCCTGGATCCCCACTCCACCACCATAACTGTGACTTTTAGTCTCAATGGTCCAGCATGGGTGCCAGAGCCCCAGCAAGTACCTTCACCTTTCACACAGTAAGGTGGCAGATGGTACAAAAGGACAGGGGGCAAAGGGCTCCTCGGACTGTTTCCTAGACACTGTCACAGTTTCGCTTTAGTCTCAAAGGCCCTGAGGCTCTTTTCCATGTCCAAACATTAAGTACAAGGAATATCTTATGGCTCATTCTCTATTCCAGGCTGCCATGTAACCAGTAAGACACTAGAAGTTCTATGGCTCCTAGTCAAGAAGACCAAGGGAGCTAGCAGTGCCTCCAGAGTACCCTATGTGTTCCCTTCTCCTAGAGGGCCATGAGGCCAAGGGCAGGAAGGGACTGTGCAGGCCTACAGAGTCAGTGACAAGTAGTGGCTGCTGTAGGTATGCAGCTCAGAGTAGCAGCTAAGGGTACCTGTGAGATAGAAGGGGGATGGGTGTTCCTTCACGGCCCAGCTGCTCCTCTCTCTGGTCCACATACTCTGCTGGATCCCAGCTTCAGGAGGCTCAGCCACTTTCTCTTCTGCATCCCTTGGCTACCACCTGGTCTTGTATCTCTCTTGTTCCCCCTGGTGAACTCCAGGCTCATTAGGTGATCCACAAAGCCATTGCTTCCAAAGGTGTGTCTGCCCACAGGAGAGTGGCATGTTGAGGTTAGCCAGAGAGGGACCACACACATCCACGGCAATGCAGGCCTTCCTCCTTCCTGGTTTGCACATTCACAGTGCCTCTCTTTGGAGATGGGCTTTGTGGCAGGAGAAGGCTCCCATTGTCTGGGTGTTCTGCAGCATCCATGGTAATGCAGATGGTGGATGGACCTGAGGGGAGGCAGAAGTAGGCAGCACCAGCTGAGGGGCATCCTTGGGTGTTCATTGCCCACCAGTTCAGGCACATGCAAATATTCACATACTTTCTTGTGCTTCTAGTCTTTAAGTAGTCCCCATTTCAACCAGGAGGGAAAGCTAAGGGGCAATGCCATATTGGTTTTGCCTCTGCCTGGACAGTGAGTGAGGGGAAGACTAACGGGTACGGTGAAATAAAAGAGACAGTGCCTGATGCACACCAGTCTCCCCCAAAAGAAAATCATAATGTAAGAAAGGGGATCTGGGCAAGGAGGAAATAGGGAGGAACAAAATGACTAAAGTCTGGCTTCCCAGTGAAGCAACACAAGCTGAAAGTAGGCAGATGCCCTGCATCCCGGGCCCTGGAATGGCAAAGTCCTCCGCCCCCGGGCCTGCTTCAGAGAATGCTACCTGCTTCAAAGGGCTTCTCTCCAGCTCAGGAACACTGTGCTCTGGCACCGGCCTCCCAGGCAGAGGCAGAGCAGGTGAGATGACCAATGTGTGGCACAGAGCAGTGCCACAGAGGCTGAGCCTTGCCCCACGTCTCCCACCTGAGAACAGGAACCAGGAATGAGACCCAGGCTGGTGGGAAGAGGCAGAACACCACATGACAGGGTGTGATGGCAGGTGTTGGGGAGGGGTGAGAGCCCAGAGGACCAGCATAGGCCCTCCTAGGCATAGGGGCATCCCCCCCCACCACCCCCCCGCCCAGGAATAGGTGGGGAAATGGATTCCATGGCAGTTGGGGCCAGAAGAAGGGAAAACATGATTCCAGAAAGGGTCTGCCTCTCCCCGAGGCAGGGAGGGACATCTGCTCCTGCGGACAGTCTGTTCTTGGACAGCTCTCTGAAAAAAACCCTGTTAGTGGAATAATATGAAAGATCCACAACGTCTGTAGCCCTAGAGCCCCAGCTGAAGTGGCACCTGGAGCCTTGAACAACAAGGCCACACACCACAGCATCCTGTAGATTCCGCCCCTCCCCCATCCCCCACCCCTGGCCCTGAGGGCTTCCTGCCCTAGATTTTTCCACACACTGACAATCCAGTAGCTCCATCCCCGGGAAGAAAGGGTTCTGGGCATTAGGTGAACCTGGCTGTAGATCCTGACTGGCTCTAAGGCCGAGGGCTAGCCTCTCTGACCCACCCTTTCATCTGCCAGCAAGAACAGAGATGACACCCAACCAGCAGCAAGCTAGAAGGCTCTCACTCAGAAGTTCAAGGCTCACACACGCAGAGGCTCCAGAGCTGGCGGGTGCTGCTTGCAGCCATCCATCATTTACAGATCATGTGCGTTACCCAGACGCCGACCATGCTGCTATTACGCAGACACTCACCTTTAAGTGACGCTCACGCGAGAGCTTCACCCTGAGCAATTTCTACAGACACACAGATTTAAGGCTCTCATTATAATTTTAACAACTGTTTAAAATATCCAGCTTAGGGCTAGAGAGATAGCTCCATGGGTGAGTAGAGGGCTTGCATGAAGACCTCAGTCTGAGCCCCAGAACTGATGTAAAACTCCGGGCATCACGGTGCTTGTAATTCCAGTGTTGGGAAGGCAGAGATGGGAGAATCCTTGGGTCTCACAGACCAGACGTCTTAGCCTACCTGGAAAGCTCTCGGCCAATGACAGACCCTGTTTCCAAATGAAAGGTGAATAGTGCCTGATAATGACACCACAGGTGCACAGGAAGAGGTAGGAGAAATGGCACATTATTGACAAGTAACCAACACATATTTCCTAGTGTGCTTAAACCATCTCTAGATGACTCAAGTGTCACCACTTGCCCCATGTCTCCCACCTGAGAACAGGAACCAGGAATGAGACCCAGGCTGGTGGGGAGGAGGCAGGAACACCACATGACAGGGTGTGGTGGCAGGTGTTGGGGGAGGGGTGAGATCCCAGAGGACCAGCATATCATTATTATAATGTGCCTGTCACCAAGCACAACTCAATGCTGTGCAAAAAGCCATCCCAGGATGTCATCTGGGAAGTAAGAACAAGAGAGCTATCTGAATGGGTGCACTGTAGGGGCAGGTTTTACACCACATTTGATCTGTGGTTAGTTGAATCTGTTGGTGTACAATCCGCAAAGCCAGGCGACTGACCGCCCTTGCTTCTGGAAGAGTCTAGGCATCACAGGAGTGACAGCTCCTAGTGGGAGATGGGAAGAGGGGCAGCTGTGTCACAGAGGTGACAGCTTCAGTTAACACATAGTGACAGAGGATTCTGGGAAAACAGGGTTTAGAATGATATGCCACACACTGGCCTATAACACGCCACGTGGGCCTAAAGATGACATCTTGTTTTCTTTCCTTGCTGCTGTGATTTTTTAAAAAAAAGTACCCCAACAAAAGCAACTTGAAGGACAAAGGGTTTGTCCTGGCTCACAGCTCAAGGTACGGCCTATCATGACAAGAAAGTCAAG
Organism: Acomys russatus; assembly: GCF_903995435.1. NCBI lineage: Eukaryota > Metazoa > Chordata > Mammalia > Rodentia > Muridae > Acomys > Acomys russatus. The sequence continues at coordinate 40,911,862 of NC_067153.1, read as the reverse complement.
GCAGGGGCTTGAAGCAGCTGGTCACATCACATCCACAGTCAAGAAATAGAGAGGAACCGGGCGGTGGTGGCTCAGGCCTTTAATCCCAGCCCTTGGGAGGCAGAGGCAGGCGGATCGCTGTGAGTTCAAGGCCAGCCTAGTCTACAAAGTGATTCCAAGATAGTCAAGGCTACACATAGAAACCTTGTCTCAAAAAAAAAAGAAAGAAAGAAAGAAAGAAATGGAGAGGAATAAATGGGTACGTGATGGGGTTCTGCCTGCCTTCTTTATTTTATACAGTCCAGAGGATGGCCTGGCCCACAATTAAGACGGTCTTCCCACATCAAATGACACAGGAGAACCTCCAAGTTCCCAGAGCCCCATCTTCCAGGCAACTCTAGATGCTCACATTGACATTTCTGGCACAGTAGTGATGCAGAACACAGGCCATTGGCTTGGTCCCCTTCCTGTGATTCATTCTGGCTGGACCACTTGGATTCATGAGCATCCCCTCCTGCATCATCCATAAAGAACATGCTGAACTTAGAGAGTTGAACTTCACCCCAAGCGCTCTTCTTCCATAGATCAAACACTGTCTTGTTAGACCCTAACCCGCTGACAAGAGCCACCATGATTTCTTCCACCGCAGAACGTGTCCACACATTAGGAAGGCTATAAACTAATTACTGGGCATTAATGTGGGCCTGGGAAATAAATCTCAGAGTCCCTTGTCGATTTAGCATTGAGAAGCCAGGAAGGGAAGATGGGATACTTCCCAACAAGAGCTCAGAGTAAATGCCTGCCCTTCAAAGGGACCAGAGCGCCTGGATTCAGGCGCCCCCTTTGGGATGGCTGTCTGAGGGAAGTCAGTACTCTCACAATGAAGCTGATGAGATTTTAATAGCTGGACAGATGGCCTGAGTCAGGGAGGGAGGGGGAGAAAGGAAGAATTGGGGGTGAAAGGGAGAAAACACTTGCATAGCTTTCCTTCAATTAAAGCAAAGTGAGAGCCTCCCATGCTGGGAAGAGGCATCACTGTTATCAGTATTGTCAAGTTGGATGTCTTCTTTTTTTTTTTAATAACTGCATGATTTAGCATCAATTATAACTAGGGCAGTAGTCACAAACAAGTCAGAGGTTAGAAATGCCGGCTGGCTTCCCATACTATTGCTGTTATTTTGGAATCACTTTGTTTTCCTATGTAATAATGATCCCACACAATTACGTCGCTGTCCTTGTGTATGCAATTCAATTTACGTAGGGTTCTTCCCTGCCCATCTTCCCAAGGTCACCAGGATCCAGTATCCCACCTCTGAGCTGCCAGCATTTCTAGAAATCTAGATCAAGAAACCTGGAGAGAAGGGGAAAATACAAAGAAAGGAAAAGGACAGCAGAGGGGGGAAAAACCAATGTTTTAAATTTTATCTTATTTTATCCTCACCACAACCACGTGGATACCTAGCTTTAAAACTTCATTTTGCAGATGGGGAAACTGAGTAGAAAAGAGACTGGGTAGTCCCCTTGTGAAGCTCACAAGCGGAGGTGAGACTGGGTTTGGAATAGCCTCTGTCCTCTTCCCTGGCTCCAGCACAGACTCTGCCTCTTCCCCAGGCATGAACCAAACTGTAGGAATGGCCTCCATCCGTGAGGGACAAGTGAATTGTCTCAGGGCATTCTTGAAGTTTTTAAAAGGACATCCAATCGCATGGGAATGCTTCCTCCTTCGATGCCCGTGTCACAGTTCCCGAATGCAATTATCAACCGCCCTCGATGGCTGAGCGTGGTAAAGATGAGCAGAGAAGAGGGGGAGGTGAGCCCCAGGAGCAGGGAGCTGTGGTAGCATTCCACCGAACCAGAGATGTAACCCATAGGGAGAAGGGGGGATGGTCACAAAATAACGTTGTCCACACGCTTAAAGATTGGATACCCGATAACGCAGGAGAGTTGGAGAGGCACACCATTTCCTACATCTGCTTCCTATACTTCACTCTGATTGAATCACTTAGATTTGTGGGAAGCCCCTCCTCCATCCATTCATAAAGGAAGCACTGGAACTTAGGGTGTTGAACTTCACCCCAAGAATGCTTAATGTGGACCCTGAGAATAGATCAGAGTCACTTGTCTGCGTAGCAGTGAGTGGCCAACAAGGAGGTGTGGGGCACCTCCCAAGAATACCTGATCTTCCAGGAAGCTGGATCCAAGTTCTCGCAGCTCCCTGGCTCGAGGTGCCTAGTTGGGATGACAATGCTGAGGGAAGCAAGCCCCTGGTGAGCATGCACCCACCACAGGCTGGACTCCCAGGAACTAATGCAAAGACCATATTCCATTAGATTCTCACCCACATTATATGGTGGAATTCCCACTGCTTGGATGAGAGCAGCAAGACCCAAAGAAGTTGGGTGACGTTAGCACAGATTTGTTCATCTGATGATGAGTCATCGGAGGGGCTGGGTATTAAACTCTGGTCCACAGATGGATCCCCAGAACAAAAGTCCATCAGTGTCAGAGTTTGATAAAAACAAACAAACAAACAGAAGTAGTGGGTAAAGCCAGGGATGTGTCCTGAAGGGAAGGCCCAGAGTCTGTGGACTTGGTTCCTTTGCTGCCTAAAAGCTGAGGGCCAATATTAACATAGTGAGTGCCAAAGGGGTAGGCACTGTACAGCCACGTCTGTGAAAGGCCGGCCATTGGTTCAGATTGACTGTCAGCTTGGATGGAAACATTTGGCTGTGAGTACAGAGAACTGCTCCCTCCTTCAGCTGCCACCCTCTGTGTCATTTCTAGCAAGCAGGGACTGCATGACTTGTGGGGCCTTTGGAAGGGTGCTGCATGTCCTTGGGGGCCATAGGGTTAAGTAAGATAGCCTCAAGGGTGGTGGGAGGATAAGAAGAAGCAAGGGAAGAGCTGGAGGACAAGGAAAAACGAAAGGGAGGAGAGTTGCTAAAGTTCAAACAGCTAACGTATTTATACAGGAAGCAGATGAATACTTACAGACGTAAAAACAGGAGAGCTGAGATGTGGCTCACTTGGTAGAGTGCTTTGCCCCACAAGCACAAAGCCCTGAGTTCAATTCCCAGGGTCACCTAGAAACTGGGCACACAGAGCTGTAATCCCAGCACTTCAGCAGCGGAGGCAGGAGGACCAGAAGTTCAAGGACATCCTCAACTAGGTGTTATAGTTGAGTCCAGCCCGGGATACATGGTGCTTTGTCTCAAAAACAAAATGAAATAAATAGGGGATGACATTTTCTATTTTTCATCCTTACTCTTTCCAAAGACTTCATTCATAAATAAAGGAGGCGGTGTAGATGACCCGGCGAGGTGAAGCTGAGAGCGGTTCGGATGCGGTAGTTGTGGTGGATGTGGCACCTCTGAGTATGACAATGGTGAATGACATGGTACCTGAGTGTGATGTTGATAACGATGATAATGATGACTGGGATGGGGGCCAAGGCGAGAGAATGTGGTGATGGCTTCTTCAACAACTGGAATAGCTGTCATCATTATAATGAACATTGAGACTAAATCTTGGCCATACTCGAAACCTTTCTTCTGCAATCATTTCCTCTTAGGAGGAAAAACTCAGGGCTCTCCCAAACAGCAGCTATTCCTAATCGTCATCCCACCCTGGGTGTCACCTGGACTCAGGTGAGAAGGCAATCCACAGCCTCTGTCTCCATCACCTACATAGACAGTAAGCAAGATGAAGGGGTACCACAAAGCCCATTTGGTCTTCCATCCACCACATTCCACCACTCCGTGCATATTTGCATAAGTCAGTGACAGTGCTTAACAAGCCATTTGGTAGCTTTTTCTGTGAATAGATTAAAACTGTTTGGGGCGATTGGCACATATTTACTTAATGAATGCGCCATGGAGAGCCATCTCCACTCACCCCTTAAAGAGTCCTGCTGACTTTGTGAGGACACCAGGAGAAGGTGCCCTGGGTGGGATATTGATTCTTTCCATGAGTTCATACAAAGACCCTGAGCCACCTGACCTGTCACACTTCACCATAACTACTCACAGATCATTTTTACTTAAGAAAAGAAATGCAAGTGCTGACAGATAGGCAGCCAACAAAATGATTTCTTTAAAAATAACCTAATAACAAAATCGCAGTTGAAGGCATAGGCAGCTGCACGGTTTCCTCTGGCCATAGCAGGTGCGGCAGTAATTGCCTGCGCAGGGCTGGGCTGCAAACTGTAATTGGGAACGCTGGCATTGAGAGTGGCCTTGACATTTCAGCACTGACCTGCCAGGCATGTCCTTGGGAAGAGGCTGTGTGGTGAGGTTCATGGTGGGGAGCAGGGTTTGAGAAGTGAGGGAAGTGGGTCAGATCCCTGGGAACACACCTGGGAGAGAGGAGGCTATGCCCAAGTGAAGCTGGGCCTTCCCTGTGCTGGAGAAGGGGGTGGTGTGGCCTCAGGGAGAAGAATGCTGGTCCAGCTCCAGCCCGTGTGGGGAAACAGGGAGGAACAGGTGTGATGAGGAGCCTGGGGGTGGAAGTGAGGTTGGGGCTGGAGCGTGAGAGCTGAGGGTTGGGGGGGGGGGGTGATGGCATGTGCATGGGGAAGGATGGAGGCAAATTGGGTCACGTCTTTGTGGAAATGGTGAGAGAATTGGGTCAGAACTGTGGGGGAGAAGGCTTGAGAATTGGGCCGAGTCTTTGGATAGAAGGGGGAAGTGGGTCAAATGTGAACGTGCATGGAAAAGAGGGTAGGAGAAGGTGGTATTGAAAGTGTGCTGGTTCCCTCCGAAAAGACTGCAAATGAGACAGTAGCTTGGATCTGCAGCCTGGATGAAGAATGAAGCCATGAGAGTCGGGCCACTTCCTCCTGGCTTCATTCATGTGCCGACTCCCCTCATGGACCGTGAAACTTAAAGTAGCCTTGCTTACTCTCACCCAAAGTCACATAAGTGAAAGCCACGGCAGAGTGCTGCTCAGTCTTCAGGCCATGTTTGGGTTTTGGGAAGTAAGAATTCCAGAACTTTCTGTGGCCTTATTTCACCTGGGATATCAAGCCTGGGTACAATCACTTTACCCTTAACCCCAGCATATCACCACATCCGCGACCCGCCCTCCTCCCTCCAATGGTTGGCATTGTTACCTGACTTGCAGCCTCAGAACATATTGTGTCGATAAAGCTGAGTAATACATTCATTTTAGCAGCTTCCAAACTGGCTTTGTTCAAAACCACGTCGTCACAGAGCAGTCAGACTGCAATACTTAAAAATGACGCTTAAAAGAAACGGGCTTTTATTAATCAGCTCGACTCCTATTGGCTGCCTGGGTGAATAGAACTATTCTCCAGGCAAAAAGAGAACATGTAATTCACAACTTGGCTGTGACACTCCGCAGAGGCATTGTCACAGAGGCATTGTCAAGCACACAGACCTGCATTACAAGTGAACAGCAGCAGCGTGGGGAGGCCTGTGCCTGTGTATGTTTTTCTGGCGATTTCAGCTTCGCTTGTAGCACATGTGGGTCAAGCTAAGTTTCTGCAGGTTTCCTTGGGGATCCAACTGAATCTAATCGGATCAAGGCACATTGATTAAATCTGCATCTTGGCTTCTAAGAACTGTCTTGATTGACGCGCACCATGGTGATGAACGAGATCAACTTGTAATAGGCTTGCATGGTTATGTGGACCACCTTGACCCAGCCCCTAGCAAGAAGCTCACCAAGACAGGCCAAGGATGGGAAAACCATCCATCCCTTTTCCTGTGGGTCTTGGAGAACAGGATGTCAGAAACATGGTGCCTTCTCTCCTTTAAGTGGTGTTCGGTGGTGCTCTGGGATCACAGGGGTGGGTGCTAGTTAAGTGGATTTTCAAACCAATCATTTAGCCCTAACTGTTCTTGACTTAGGAGGATCTTGCAGATTCTGCAAGCCTCCTCCAGGAAATACAGAGAGTGCCTCCCCCCCCCCACCCCCACTGAAAAGGAATGGTTTCCTCTGTGATTCAAATGAAACCTGAGCTTTCTTCAGCGGAGTTATTTTGAGTCATTCATTATGGTTTTTCCTCTAAAGCAGAGTCTGTTTGATATGGTGAGACATTAGCAACAAAGGGAGAGAAAGGGACAACACTGAAGTCTCTCTCTGTGATTTACACACACACACACACACACACACACACACATTCTCCCCTCTCTCTCTCTCTCTCTCTCTCTCTCTCTCTCTCTCTCTCTCTCTCTCTCTCTCTCTCCCTCTCTCTCTCTTTCTCCCCATATTAGCAGCAGCACGGACAGCTCCATCGAGCCACACAGGGAAATGAGGTTCCTGTCATTTTTTCCAAGGGCATTCGCTAAAATTTGTCCAGCAGATGTTCCCAGGCAGTGAGTAAGGTACAGGAAATAGTACTGGGTATGAAAGCAAAGCATCAGGGCTCAAAGCTCTCTGCATCTTCCACTTCTGAGCATTGTGACCTTGGCCCTCTTATCCTGTCAGCCTCTGTTTCCTCTTCTGTAAGAGAGAAGAGGTAGCTAATGCCTGCCTCCGTAGCCAGCCACAGCAGGCCACGCCCCCTCGCAGTCCCACGAGGAAGGCACCCAACGTGAATGAAAGACCCTGAGGCTTGTGCTTCCTGGGTGGTCCTAACAATGCAGGCCTAGATTAGGAATCTGCTCAGACCTTAGGAGAGTGACTTAGCTCTCATGGCCTAATGTCACTCATTTGCAAAATGAATGACATTGCCTTTTTAATGAGAGCTCCAGTGGCAATATCTGCTGAGGCCAAACCGCTTAGTACCAGTTTACATGTAACAGGTGGCAGACACTACTCTCCTAAAGAGAGGTCCTTAGTCCCAACAAAAGCAATCTCTTCTGCCACCACTAAGTCCAGGTTGATGCCAGACAGTAACCACGAAGGGTAAAAGTGTGTGGTCATAGTTTTAAGAATGGCAGGACCTCATGTCCATGAAAACTCACATCAAGGACTAGGGAGAGCTGTCGGTGAGGTGTTTGCCTTGCAAGCATGAGGACCTGAGCTTGGTGTCCAGGACCGTGGAAGCAAGCATGGTGGCCTACACTTGGGATGCCAGCACTGGGGAGGCAGAAAGAGGCTCATCTCTGAGACTCACTAGCCAGCCAGTCTGGCATACATGGAAAGTTCTAGGCTAGTGAGAGAACCTGTCTCAAAATGTAAAAAAAAAAAAAAAAAAGCAGGGTGCCTGGGGAATAACACCCAAAATTATCCTTTGGCCTCCACACACATATGTGTACACAGAAGACACACACATAAACCTCACATCAGGACAACACATAGCCCATGCACAGTCTTCTTCTCCTCCTTCTTCCTCCTCCTCTTCTTCCTCCTCTTCTTCTTCCTCTTCTTCTCCTCCTCTTCTCCTCATTCCTCTTCTTCCTCTTCCTCCTCCTCCTCTTCTTCCCCTTCTTTCTCCTCCTCCTCTTCCTCCTCATTCCTTTTCTTACTTTTCCTCTTCCTCCTCCTCCTCTTCTCTTTCCTCTTCTTCCTCTTCCTCCTCCTCTTCTTCTCCTTCCTCTTCTCCCCTTTCTCTTCCTCCTCATCCTCATTCTCCTCCTCTTCCTTCTCCTCCTTTTTCTTCTTCCAGAGAATATAGGCGCCTGCTCTTTGAAGGTTGAGATGAGACTCCACCATGGCCTCTGGTGTCTCCCAATCCAGGAGACCACCAAGTCCATCCCTCCTACAGTGAGTGGCAGGGCCATCCCACCCTCGTTGGCTCGGAGTGAGGACCAGTGGGTGCACATATGAAGTTCTTGCAGCCCCTTGGAAGAACAGGAATTACACCAGGCCTGCTGTAAGGGGTAGGGAAAATAGTCAGCACAGCCATTCTTTTCTCCCTCCTTCTCGTTCTTAAATATCTGAATATCTGTCTGTGGAAACAATCAGAGTCAGGAGGATGGAGCCCCCAAAACAAGGGAACTGGCTAAAGGCAGGAGTGAGTCACTGTGGGAGAGCTGAGAGCTGGGATCAGGCAGGCCAGGCCTTTAACTGGCAGGCAGCATTGAAATTCAGTGCATCCCAGCAGGCTTCATGGTGTCTGATGAGCTGTAACTCCTGGGTCCATTCTCCATACAGTAAGATGCACTGTCCTGGAAGAGCTAACTTCGCTTAACATGAGAGTGCCATGTGACTCATAAGATGGAATTCACCCCAACCCTTGGCCCTAAAGGCCGGTCATAGCCCCTGTTTTGTGAAAGATAAGGATGGAGATTGCTATCTTTTGATGGATTGACCACCTCATGAGGCACCTGACCATCCACTATCCAACACTGAGAATAAAGAGCCCCGCATTGTACTTAGAGGTCACACACTTTGACCCTCAAAGCAGCCCTGGGAAGCAGGTACTGTGATCAAAATTGATTTTATAGTAAAGAAACCAAGGCTCGGAGAGATCAGTTCATTTGGTCAAGGCCACACAGGCAAGAATCAGAGAGCAGGAGCCGGGGTGTAGTTCATCACTCACTCTGGCCCGTTTCCCTCCTCCCTGCAGCATAGCACAGAAGCCAGGAACTCTGTCTCAGGAAACATACCGCCTGTGCCCAACCCAGATCTTGTGGTGAACTGCATTAGGTCTCAGTTTCCCCATCTGAAAAAAAAAATGGGACTTTAAAGCCATCCTCATAGTGAGCATGGTTTTAGGACTAAAGGAGTTTAGCCACAGTCTGTGCTATAAAGTGGGAGCTGGGAGAGGTACAGTCATTTTCCCATCATCACTTTTCCCAGATGGTCATCACTCCCCCTGCTCAGAAGCCAGCCTGGATCTGAGGTCACCACGTGGTACCATCAGCCAGGACCAAAGTCATCCTGCAGGGGGAAGCTGCAGTACAGGGCTCTAGGGCCAAACATGGTTGTTCCTGGGTCAGAGAATGGACAGCTATTCTGTGCCCACCCATAAACACATGCAACAGTGAGATGCACAAGGACCAGGTGACCGAATGGCCCTGTCCTTCCTCACTCAAGGATGCTTTCCTAGTCCCTGATGTCAGTTCTCCAACAGGCCTGGTGTGGTCTGCAAACTGTAGAGTGTTCTCCTCAGAAGATGAATTAGGATGGAGGCTAGAGCCTCTAGAGGAATTAGGTGAGACCCCCGCCCTGTGATCACTTTCCTCTGCCTTCTGCAGCAGTGACAGCTGCAGCAGGAGAGTGGCGACTCTTCTTTGCTCTTGGGGCCAACCTCCCATGATGCAAATGGCCTTACCCTTGGCTTCTCTCTGTCTACCTCCCATCTACCCTTCCACCAGAACGGTCCCTCATTGGACACACCCAAGATCAGCACATATGTTTTGTGATGTTCTCTTTGTAGGCAGGCATGTAAAGGTTTTAAGGACAGTTCTGACATTATTGAAGTTCAGAGGGTTCAATTTCCAGTCTTTTCCATCTTCTCCTAATCCTTGCTACCTACTCAAATAAATCAATCACCTCCATACCTTGTGTCGGTCCCCTACACACACACACACACACACACACACACACACACATACACACACACACACCACACGCTCAGTTGTCTCTGTTGTCTGGGAGAGTCCACGGTTTACCCTATACACATTTTTAATATCCCACCACAGGAGAAGCCCTGAGCCTAGAAACTAAAACCAAACACTAGGCATCATCCTGAGCCTGTGAAGTGAACCTTCCAGCCCCTGGATGAGCTTCCTAATCCCCAATATACACACATCAGCCAGGGTCTGGTGGAAGCCTGGGGCTTAGCAAGTGTGGGTAAGGCATCACCGTGGGGAACAAGAAGAAAGTCCTCGCCCTCAGGCTTCACCCCACCTAGCAGGAGCTGGATCTAAGCTCCCTGAAAAGCCCCCCAGAACCCCTGAGGAGAAGGAAACACTGTTACCTGCAGCTTCTCCATCTATGGCTCTCTACCTTCTTTCCACCCCATTCAAAAAGTAACCTACCTCACTGACCTGCTTCACCATGGCAACCCAGGTACCACAAACTTGTGCTCACCTGCTCTTTCATGGCCTGGGTCTGAGGAAATGCCACACCCTGTCTAAGAATGTGCCACATTTATGTCACTTGTCACTTGTGACTGACTTTCATTACCCCCTCTTTGATGCCTTTTATTGAAGTTGTCACTGGCATGTCCCTGTCTACCGTCAGTGGCATCTCTAACCTCTTAGTCTCAGGGGTGCTCTGTTTCTCTCCTCTCTTCAAAAGACCAGGTCACTTTGTCCTGTATCAGAAGTCCTGGAAGAAACTGGGGTCCCCCTTTGATAGCAGCCGATCCGGATCCTTGATGGACCCCCCCCACCTTAGAGACAGAGGAAGCCGGGTTCCCTGCAGATACTAGGGTGAGGCATGCAACTTAGTACTCAGGTACCTCCGTGTGTCCTAGAGAACACAGCCAGCCCTGGCCTTTGGACAACAGGAAAGTTTGAACACCCCTCAAGCTGACTGTTGGTGAGTCTGTGCTCTGGAAAAGACCACACTCAAACTGGGGGGGGGGGGGGCAGCTCTGCGGGTCAAGTGCTGCCTGTGCAAGCATGAAGACTTTTCACTCCGCAGCCAGTGTAAAAGCCAAGCACAGAGGAACGTTCCTGTAGCCCCAGTTCTGCCATGTCCAGGTGGCACAGGCAGAGACAGACAGATCTTAAGGACTTGCTGGCCAGCTAGTCTAGCAGAAATGGCTAGCTCCAGATTTAGTGAGAGGCCCTGTTTCAAAAAATAGAAGGGCCAGTGAGATGGCTCAGGGGGTAAAGACTTACAACCAAGCCGGAATTTGATTTCCATTAGTCACGTGACTGAAGGTGAACACAGACTCCTGAAAGTCCACACGCGCGCGCACACACGCACACACACACACACACACACACACACAGAGAGAGAGAGAGAGAGAGCGCACAGACTTGCCTGAAGGCCCTGGGGAGATGGGTTTGAGCTCACTCTGGTGGTACACAGTGAACGCTTAAGCCCGTAATCACCCGTCAGTCACAGCCTTCATCAAGCAGGTGCCACTTGGAAGCCATAGGCCTGGCAAAAGGCTATGAATTATTTAAACCAATCAGCTGTCAATGAGTGGAACTGTTCTGGGGTCAAATCCAAGGGGAAGGCAGAGCAGCATTTTTCCAGCCTTCTCGGAGATTGTCAGATTAATTTTTACTTATTTATTTCTGACCTTACAGAAAACGTATTACCACAAGGTCAAAACACTTCTCTCCATATATAATTTTAGAACTTCAGAAATAGAGGGATAGAAACTAGTTGAGTAAAGAGCAGAGATGCAGGCCAGGCCTGTAATTCTGGCTGCCCTGCCTGCCCTACGGGCAGACAGCTTAAGCGCCAGAGTTAAGAGTTTATCGGGACTCCCTTTGGAGCAGCAGGCACGGGGAGCAGCTCTGAGTGGATACTGATGCAGCAGAGCACAGGCAGAGCCTAGGACCAAAGAAAGCCTCACTGTCCTGCCTCTCCCTCTCCCTCCATCCCTTCTTTCCTCTCATTTCCCTTTCCTTTCCTTTCCTGTCTATCTCTATCTTCAAAGTCTCACTATATAGCTTGAAACTTACTATGTACCCAAAGGTGGCCTCAAACTTGAAGTAATCCTCCTGCCTCTGAGTGCTGGGATTCCAGGCTTGTACCACCAATCCCAGTTTGGAAATCGTCATTTTCCTAACAGGCCTGGGAGGCTGCCATTCTATAACGATAATAGCTTTTAAGAATCTCCCCCAAACTAGCCAGCTCGGCAGAGGATGCTAACAGTGATGTCAGTACTTACATTCTGTCATGCTAGTAGCTGACGCTGTCATTTGTTTAGTCAGAAGTCAGACTGTCAAGCCCTGGGTTTTGAAAGATGGATCAGGCTAGCCATGGTGGTACAGGCCTGTAATCCCAGCTACTCAGTTGGTTGAAGCAGAAATATCATGAATTCAAGGCCTGCCTGGGCAGCTTAGTGAGACCCTGCCTCGAAATAAAAAGGGGGGTTGGGTTGGGTTGGTGTTTTTTTTTTTTTAAGGCACAAAATGGATGTGTGGCTGTGGAGATGGCATAGTAAGTATGAATGCTTTGGGCACAAGCCTGAGGACCTCAGTTCACATCACCGGAGCCTGGGTAAAGAGCCAGGTACAGCTGGCCACATGTACCAGTAACCCCAGCATTGTGGGGTTGAGATGAGAAGGCTGATGGAGCTCAGTGGCCACCAGCCTAGTGGAGAATTGGTGAGCTCTAGGTTCAGTGGGAGACCCTGTCTCAGGGGAACAAGGCAAAGAAGAATAGAGGAAGATGCCCGACATGTTCATCTGACCTCCACACATGTGTGCACATCTGCAACACACACACATGTGCACACACATGCACACACACGAGGCTCAGTGGCAGAGTGCCCAGCACATGTGCAGCCCTGGGTTTAATCCCAGCCATGTTCCCATAGTCCTCCCAAAAAAATGGACTGGGCTAGCAATATAATGTAGTAGTAGGGCACTAAGCAACAAGGCCCTGGCTGTTATCCCTATAATGGCCTCAAGTATAAAAGACAGACTGTCCCTGGTACACACACACACACACACACACACACACACACACACACACACACACACACACACACACGAGTTTGGATCAGTGAAGTGGGTATCCGTACCTGTCTGTTCCTTAATGTCGTTCCATAGCTGCTGCCTAGCACAAATCCAGGGCTGGCCCTAGGACCCAGTGCATGATGGATGGTTAATAAATTTTGCTGTGGGTGGTTTGGGTGAGTGAAGGCTGTAAAGAGGTGCTTACAGCTAGACGAACGTCCTGTAGCATCCCAGTCAGGGAGAGAGAAGGGAGACGTGATCCCTACTCCAAACCATAGTCTAAATGTAGGAAGAAAGCAATCTCAGCGAGCACACACCTCACACATCACACATCTCACATACACACACATCACACACACACACACACACACACACACACACACACACTCTCCTGAGCACACAACCATTGGGCAGCCAAACATTTTTTAGGGCCATTGAGTGTAAATTCAAAGAGAATGTTCTGGCATAGTCTAGACCTCTGCCACATCTTCAAGGGATAGGCCTGAGGCCACCTCGGGGAGAGAAGGGAGGATGGTGTCTAATTTTATGTAATAACTTAACTGAGCAAAGGGATACCCACATCACTGATACAGCTGTACGTGCGTGAGTGTGTGCGTGTGTGTGTGCGTGTGTGTGTGTGTGTGCGCGCGCGTGTGTGGGCGCGCGTGTTTGTGTGCATGTGTGTGTGCGTGTATGTGTGTGTGCGTGCGCACATGTTTGTGTGTTCCTAGAAGAGAGTGGCATTTGAGGGATTGGACTCAGGTTTATAAGCGGTGGTTGGGCACCACCCACCAACCCACAATGGACCAATCAGGAAAAAAAGGATGTGGAAGGGGCCTGTTCCCTCGCCCTCCTGGGTATAGTGGGCCCAGCCACTGTTCTGGTTTCACTGTGTTGCTGGAACAGAGACCTTGACCAACTAAAGTGTAGGGAGGCTTTATTTGGTGTGTACTCCCAGGCCACCGTCTATGAGGGAACAAGGCACAGTGGAGCAATGTTGCTTGCTGGCTCATGCTTTGCTAGCTTTCCTCCACTTCTACAATTTATATTTTATGTGTTTAGGTGGTTTTCTGTATGTATCTGTGCACTACATGTGTGCTGGCACCCACAGAAGCCAGAGAAGGCATCAGGTCCTCTGGAACTGAAGTTACACATGGTAGTCAGCCTCCAGTGGATGCTGGAAACTGAACCTGGACCCCCAGCAAAAACAACTGAGCCATCTCCCCTGCCCTTAGTTATCTTTCTTCAACATGCCAGAATCACCTGCCCAGGATGCTGCATCCCACCATGAGCTGGACACTCCTACACCAATTAACAATGAAGACGCTCCCCCCACAGACATACTCACCCGCCAGTCTGACCTAGGCAATTCATCTACTGAGGCTCTCTGAGATGACTCAGCTGTCTTAAATCGACAGTTAACGCTAACCAGGGTGTTCATCTTCTCCTCTTTGGACAGTAGGACCTGCTGGTACTTGGCTCTTTGGACTCAGAACAAAGCTTATGCCACTAGCTCTCCTTTAAGCTCAGATCCAGCTGTACCCCTGACATTTCTGGTTCTGCCATGCCAACTGTGCCCATGCAAACGGATAGATGAAGATTTGTTTTCAACCTACTCAATTCCTCTCCTCTCCCTCTCTTCCTTCCTCCTTCCTTCCATTTGCCCTCTCTCTCCCTCCCCTGCCCCACTCTTTCTCCCCCTCCTCCCTCTCTCCATCCCTCCCTTTCCCTATCTGCCCCCCGCCCTTTCCTCCATCCCTTTCTCTTTCCTCCCACCCTTCCTTGCCTTGCCCTCTCTCCATCCCGTCAGCTCTGGTTCTCTGAAAAGCCTTAATACAACTGAGCAAGTGTACAAAAAAGAGACAGGATCCTTGTACCACCTAGGAGCTTGAGGAAGTCCTGGGAACCTACCCACTGTGCATGCCCAAGACTAGGAAGCAAGCAGAAGGTAAGGGACCAGGCTGGGAACAGGGAGAGCGGCCTAAAGCTACAAAGGCAGTGGGCCTGGTGCCCTCCTCTCCGAGCTAGGGCGCTAGTGTGACCCACTCAGCAGAAGCTGTGGGGAGATCATAGGTTAAAAGCTCAGGGCAGCAGGTGCAGGGGGCAAGGACAAGGCAAGCGTGCTGCTTGGTGGTGGTTAATATCCTGAAGGAACTCGAGCTGAGAAGTAACAGTGTGGATGAACTGTTTCAGGAAGCCAAGTCTAGCAGAGCAAAAAAACCAAGATAATTACCAGATATTTAGGCCAGAAGAGAACTGATTAGCATAGCTCTGTGAGGCACACTCAGCGACACCCAGTGACCTGATTTCTCAAAGGAGAAACACAAACTCCTGCTCTAGAGCAAGGAGAAGGCAGACCAGAGTGGCCCTCCCTTGGCTATCTGTCTAAAGGCCTCTGCCCAGGAGGAAAACAGCCCCCAGGGTTGAACTGGGATACGCTTTATTACAACCTAGGAGACATGAGAGCCCCTTAGGCCTGTGTGTTCTCACTTAATTTTGTTTTTATTTAAGAAACAGTATATTTCTAGACTGTCCAGACTTGCTTCAATCTCCCAGACTCAGCATATTCCTACCTCAGTCTCCCAAGGAGCTGAGGCAGTTAGTATGTCTGTCCACCATACCCAGCAAATGCTCTCCTTTTCTGAAGCCAAACCCATTGGGTCATGCTAATCACCAAGTTGGCCTGGGGAGGTGGTTACAAAGGCTGGGGATGAGTCATCTAAGCCTACAAAGGCTTAGAAGAGTCTCTCTAAGATGAGCGTGAGTCTTGAGTATGACTCCATGTTGGATCTGGGCCTGGGATGGCAGGGTGGCTTCAGAGGAAGAAGTCCAGCAGTGTCCAGGGGGGCAAGAGCCATGGACTCCGAGTCCATTGGGAGCTCAGACAGTGATGGGAGGGAGCCAGGAAACGTAAGGGGAAGAGGACCAACAATGGCCTTGCGAGCAAGGTTACAGTATGGTCACCTCTGAGGGCAAGGAAGAACCTCCACCCACACACAATTTCTTATTGTGATAAAATGCATACGACATACAAGTTACCACCTCAACCACATTTTTTTTTTTGAGTTTTGGAAATGGCCAGTGTTTTGAGATTCATTCAATGGTGTTAGATACGGTCAGCGGTGTGAGATGGGGTCCGTGGTGTTAAACGCGATCAATGCTATCAGAGACGGTTATGGGCAGCCATGGCTACCATCCGCCTCTGGAATGCTCACCATCTTGTAAAACTGAAATGCTGTGCCCATTAAACACTAGTGACACATTCTCCCCTCCTGCGGCCCTTGGCCACCCACTCTGCTTTCTGCCTCTGCATTTGGACTTTTCTAGGGATCCTGTAGAAGTAGAACCACACAGTGTTTATCTTTTTTAATTCTAATCTGTGCAGCGGATCACAAACCCTGGTGTCATTTCATTACCTCATGGTGGTACCTGTGAAGGGATTTCCTCTGTTTTCAGGATAAACAATATTCCATGGGATGGATACAGTACATACAGCCACCAAAGGGTGGGTATAGTACCAAGGGGTGGGTACAGTAACCAAGGGGTGGGTACAGTATATATAGCTAGCAAGGAGTGGGTACGCTGCATACAGCCACCAAAGGGTGGGTACACTACATACAGCCAAGAAGGGGTGGACACACTACATACAGCCACCAAGGGGGAGGCTGCTTTGGTGCTTTAGCTACAAGCAAAGATGTCCAGAGGGTTCTGGCTCTTCAGTTTTCTCAACTATCCCCAGAAGTGCAGCTGCTGAGTTGCGTGGTCATTCTTTTCTTAACTTTTAGAGGGACACCCATGTGAGTCCCACATTCGCTGCACCATTTGATATCTTATCCACAGTGTACAGGGTTCCGGTCCTCCACCTGTCACCAACACCCCTTTCTCAGGTCTCTTAGAAGCAGCCACACTAGTGGGTGATCTCACAGTCTTCTCACTGTGAGTTAGACTTGCAACCTTTGGGTAAGAGCACTGAGCATCTCTCTTTCTATGTGGGGCCATTTCTCCTGAGGAGATGTCAATTTTAGTCTTTTGCTCATTTCTGAATTGAGGAATGTGGTGTGTGTGTGTGTGTGTGTGTGTGTGTGTGTAAATGTGTGTGCTTGTATGTACATGTATGACTATGTGTGTGTGCATATGTATGTACACATGTGCATGTAAGTGTGGGGGCATATGTGTGCACTGCAGATATTGTATATGCATGTACACGTGTGTGCATGTGTGTGTATAAGTGCAAGTGTATCGTGCATTCATGCACATGTATGTGCATATGTGACCATGAATGTGTGTGCATGTGTGTAGATGTGTGTGGGGGTGGGTGCAGGTATATGTGTATGTATGTGCATGTGTTGTGTGCATTGCTGTGCTCATGTATATGTGCATGTGCATGTGTTGTGGGCACATGCGTATGCTTACTCATGGAATTTTAAAAGGAAGTAGAATGAGAAAAGCTACAGTGATGACAAGCCAGTGTGTGAAAGCGAGGCAGGGTTTGCCTAACAGGCTCAAGGACCTGGGTTTGGTCCTCAGCAGCATAAACTACACTGAGTACAATAAAGACAGCAGCTCTCGGCTAAACATTCCAGCCACTAAGCGAGCTCTGTGGGCACTGTCTCATCAGTCATAACCTGATGTGTCTGGTGTGGCATCATTCCTCACTCAGAGATGAGGACATGGACATCTGTACAGTTAAGCAACCTACCCGGGACACACAGCACGGCAGAGGGCTGAGTACACTTCAAACCTAGGCATGCGGCTCTGCTATGCTAGCAAATTCCTTTTAGCTGCATGGAAGGTAGATATTGGGCGAGAAGCAGAGAACGGAGTGAGGACATACAGGTGACCAAGTGAATGTCTACAAGCCCCTGCCACCTGCCATCCACATGGTCCTTCCTTTAACAGGCTTTTCCCATGAGCCTCTCTGTGTCCCGCCTGACCTTCTGAAGGTCCTGACTCCCAAGCCTCCTGCCTCTCTCTTCAGAGCTAAGTGTCCATCAGAAACTCTGTTCCCAGGCCTATTCTCTCTACACTTCAGTTTTAAAACATGTGCCCCCCACACACTGAAATTCCTGCCTTGACATTTTCCTCTCTTGCTCTGTAAACATTAGGAGCGGGTGCTGATAAGAGACGGCCCCCTTTATTCTACTCCAGTCTAGCAAACATAATCGAATTAGGCGAGGCCTTTGGTGAGCACACTCCAGCTGCCTCTTCCTCCCTCCTCTGCCAGCCCTCCCGGCTCAGGTCTGTTAGGAGGCTTCATAGAGAGTCAGAAAACCGACCTAGCACAGAGCTTAAATCCTGGGTCAGTCCACAACCCAGTGGGAGACCTGGATGGGCTGACCTCTCTGAAGCTGTCCAATCTGTGTGCTTCCCCTCCGCCCCACCCAGAAAGAGGCCATGGGACATCCACAATACCAGAACTTACTTTGCATTCTGACCATGGCTTTGGTCACATTAACCCTTTCCAGGGTCCAGCATGCAGAGAAACACCAAGTAGGGGATCAATAAACACTTTTCAATGAATGAATGCTTAGATGAATGAATGAATGCTTAGATGAATGAATGAATGAATGAATGCTTGGATGGATGGATGGATGGATGGATGGATGGATGGATGGATGGGCGGGCACAGCTCTCTATTTCTTGGTTTCTTACGTGTGTGTGTGTGTGTGTGTGTGTGTGTGTGTGTGTGTGTGTGTGTGTGACCCTGACTCTTCTTGCCCCACCCCCACCCCTTCCTTATTCTTCCCAGCTCAGCCTGCCACCTATGGTGCATGAGGCCATTGGAATGAAGCCTGAATAACATCAAGTTCCAGGTTTTCCAGCCACCCTGAAGCAATGCTCAGTCCTAGAATGGGCAGGTTTAAGAAGCTTTTTGGCCAGGTGGGGCAGAAGAGAGCTGAGACACCTGGGAACAAAAGAGGGCTCAGGTGTGGCCCTATAGGCAGACCGTGTGCTTGTCCCTGCCACTAACAGCCTGGTTCCTTCTAAACCTCTTCAGGGCATTGGTGCCCTTGGTTAAAAGCCGGGCCATGTGACTGAGGCCTGTGTCCTGAATTCCCTGTCTTCCAGCCCCCTACAGATGGAAGCCTGCTTAGGACTGCCTTGTTCTTGCCCAGGACAAAGCAGGTCCCCATGACACGGCCCTGCTCGACTCTAAACAGGACCAGGCAGTCATCTGAGGCGCCCAGGGACGCTGAGGACCGGGAGCCATGAGAGCTCTTTGGAAGTCTGCTTTCCACAGCTTGCAGGAGAGGCCCCCTCGAGTCACATTAATAAAGATTAAAGGTCTCTCTTGTCCCTGTGATCTTCGCCATGTCAAAGGGAGAGAGTCGCTTTTCTATCCTTCTCTCTGCCTTGTATTAATATTACGGAGTTTGCTCTAGAAAGGAACAGCCTGGAGAAGACAGCGTTTGGAGCGCTGTCACTTCAGTGTCGTCTTATCAGCTCTCACACAGCAGTCACCAGAAATGCACTGTCCCAGGGTCTGGGTGGCAGGGGTGCGGTTTTATATTCCTCTAAGTACTCCTTGCCATATACCAAAGGCCACTGAGCTTCGGAGACTTGGAGTCGCCTTTGTTCACAGAGCAGTATGGTCTAATTGTCAAGTCGGTTGGGGAACGGCACCTGCCTGTGCTCACTGTGTCCACTGAGCGTGCTGTCCGTGGCAGGTGCTGGACGGGCATAGGCATGATGGGTAGGACTCCCTTCTCACAGGGCTTTTGATTCTAGTGAAATGGGTCAGAGGGTGGGTACTAAGTCCTAGAGATAGAAATCTGGGATCCTTGTGTGTCCTGGCTTTTCTTTTTCTTTTTCTTTTCCACCCTTTCAACTGTAATTGTTCTAGCAATGCATTACGAGTGCTCAGGCTCTGCTCAGCCACTCTAGTCCACTTCCCTAGATGGTGTAGGGCCCTGGGGACACAGAGCTAAGTACATCAAGGTCCAGTAAAACAGAAATGCATAGCTGATGCCCAAGGGAGAGTAGAAATCTTGGGACTTATCTGGGCTTGAATTGAAGCTCTCTAAACATGGGAATTGTCTGCAAAGGACTCAGGCCAGTGCCAGGACATGGACATGCAGTCACTTTCTACATGCTACTGACTAGAGTAAATGTCAGGAACTGGGGTGCCAGGCCAGAGGCTTCCCACTTCTAGTACCCAGAAAGGGAAGTCATCCCAGAGAAGAAAGGGAAAAAATCAGCCAAGATCCCAAAGCATCAGGGTGGAAACAAGGCTTGAATCCATTAAATGTGTGCCCATCAGGCTACCTGACCTTCAGCCTCAGGGTTTTTGTCATGTGACAGGACATGGACCAGGTCCCCTCATAGCCATGGGACTGTTAGCCTCAGGTGTCTCTCCCATGTGCTGGCAGGCAGTAGAGCCAACTAAAAATCTCTGCCTTCTGCCTGGGATGCCAAGGTCCACGCCAAAGCATGCTTATGATAAGACACGAGAGTTGAGCAGGGATGCCCTCCACAGCATTTGTTCATAGGGATGGAATTGTACACTACAGCTCCTGGAAGCCCACACCACCTCCTCCTGAGACCTTTGAAGAAGGCTCGGTGATCCGTCCCATTCACAGGCGGGACAACAGCCCCGCGATGACTGATGTGTTCCACAGCAGTCAGCACAGATGTGGCAGACCTGGGCATCCAGACCCACCCCTCCCCCTCTTTGCTGACAGAGTAGGAAGTAGGCCTCCATCTCAAAGACACACTCAAGGACCCAGCGTTAGCCTGCAGAAGGGATAGAAGAGCTACACTGGGGTCGGCAAAGCCTCCGTCTGTCGCTGTGGGCCCATGCAATTTCCTGGCTATAGTGCAGGCACATAGAAGACATGATTGCCACCTCCTTTCAGGCTCCAGGGAGCTGACCTCACAACTCCAAGGAGAGTGGTATAGCAATGTATAGCCCAGTGAAGGCCTGGAGCACACATCCAAGCGCAAACACACATCTTCTTCTCAAGCATCCAAGGCAGCAGCCACCAGACATTTTGATCATCAAAGGCTCTGTGCCAGACACCTAGAATCCATCCCATCCAATCCCCCGATGGCCCTGTGTACATATCACTTTTGTTTCCCAGATGGGGAAACTGAGGCCAGAGAAAGTGCGTCTGGACCCACTTTATTAGGAACCCAAGTTCCTAATAAAAAGGACTAGGCTAAAGCGATAGTTCAATGTGTGTATGAATGTACTGTTCCTTCAGAGGACACAAGTTCAAGTCCCAGCACCCACACTGAGTGGTTCAGAACCACCTGTATCTCCACCTCCAGATGGTCCAGCATTCTCTTTTGGACTCCACAGCCACCTGCATGCACACACACACACACACACACACACACACACACACTTATCCTCTCTCACCTAGGCAAGGAGGGACCCAGGCTGGCAGAGAAAGGAGGCCACTGAGCTGAAAGTAGCAACATCTTTGCTTGTGTGGGGACGCGGCTCCATGTGCTCAATTCCGCTTGAATCATGTTGGCAAGAGTTCCGGGAGCAGCATGGAGTTTCCTTGTGATTTTCCAAGACAGAAAGTGAGAACGGGCTGGAATCAAACCAGCCACAGAAAGCACGGCAAGGAAATGTGACAGATGCCGCTGCGTGCCACACATCTGAGAGACATGCTACCCATAGAAGCCTGGTCATTGGGGCGTCAGCAGAGATATGGTCCCCAGGCAAAGGTGCAGGGACTTCCTGTCGGATCTGGAAAGGACCTCACCAAATATTTGCCAAGTAGCCCCTGCACTGTGCCAGTTCTTACCACGAGCACTGGGAATAGATGACTCAGGCACTCCCTGCCCTGCAGGGGTTCACAGCCTACTGAGGGCCAATGACACACAAACATGTAACTCCATGCAAGAAAGCTAGCTGGGCTGAGGGAAGAGAGGGTAACCTGGGAGGCTAGAGCTTGTGCGGGGCGGGGGCAGGGGGACTAGGGAGCAGAGGCATGATGGGAATGTCCCTGCCTGTTCCCAGAGGAGGTTGGGCAGTCAGACCAAACTGGGAGGTACCAGGCCACTGGGCCACTGTCCTCTCTGCAGTCCCACTGGCAGAGAGCCAAGGTGAATGAGTCAGGCTCTTTCTGGGGGCTGCTTACTCAGGCAGTTTGTGGCAAGAGGAGCCAAGCTGGGGGCCTCCTCTGGGGGACAGCTGGGGAGGTCCTTGGGCAGACAGTGTATCCCATCTGTTCCTGAGCCCTGGCAGTTGGTATCAGTTGGCATTTGAGTCCGGCTCTTTCATATACCCAGAGTAAAGCCCTTCTCAGCACACCAGCTCCTCCAGGAGAAATGACAGCAGGGTGGCTTGGGGACCACGCCTACCTAGTCCACCCAGGGTGCTTTATTGAAACCTCAGCGGCAGAGAGCTCCTGCCTGGTGGCCTTAATGTTGCCTTGGAGGTCCGTGGACAGGCCCACACCTGTGCTCACTGGGACACAATAGTATGCCCAGACCATACTTTAGACTCCCAAGGCCCGGAGCTTCATGCCACTGTGCAGAGTGGAGTGCTTACCCTTTCTGTCAGTTGATCACCCGTCGGGGAGGCAGGCATATGCTTGAGTGAGAGGGAAGCTGTCAGACCCACCGGTCCTCACTTCTCTCCACCAAGCTGGGACTCAGGTTGCTCCCATCATCCTGTGGAGCCCTTCCCTCCTATCCCTACTGCTCCCAGATCTTCCCTCCATGGCGTTCCAACATCTCCAGTTAACTACACCCAGAAGGGCAATCTTGGTCTGGGACCACGCTCTGGTTCACTCTTTATATACGCCCCACACTGCAAAATTCAAGCAGGCAAAACTGGTCCTGCTTTGGTCACTGTGGGCACCTGGTGCTTGAGTAGGATCTAGTGAGAGACATGAGGAAGTGCGAAGGAAGGAAGGAGGAAGGAAGGAGGAAGGAAGGAGGGAGGGAAGGGAGGAAGGGATGGAGGGAGGGAGGAAAGAAGGAAGGAAGAAAAGGAAGGAAGGAAAAAAGAGAGGGAGGGAAGTAAGGAGGGAAGGAGGGAGGGAAGGAGGAAGTGGGGGACAAATGAACAAACAAACGAAGGAAATAAGCAAGGAAGGCAGAGAGAAATTTTTCTCTCTCTCGAAGTCCCAGCCCTAAGTCCAGGTGCCAGGAGCTGGTCTGCACACTGTCCAACTCCTGACAATGATTTTTTTCTCTCTCTCTCTCCTGGAAATTGGGAGCAACAGCAGCCACTTAATGGTTATTTCAAGACCCTGGTAGGAATCCTACTGGTGCCCCTCTATGGCCTCCATCTCTGAGACCCCATAGTCACCTCCAAGCCCACCCAGCTGTGCATGGCACTCCCTGGCCATTCTGTCAAGGGATCACTCCCAGTTGACACTGAGGTACAACCTGCTCTGACCTTGGATTCCTGCTTCCATCTTCCTTCTTCACATAAAGTGCTACCTTTCCACCTCATACTCAAGTTCACCAGCCATTTTATTTTTTTGTTCACCCCTGTGGCTTTCTGAGGTCCTGTACATATATCTGTTTTCAGAGTAGTGTCCTATAGATTCTCACAAACCCTCCACAGCACTGGTGGGAGACCTTGCGCCGGGTGCAGACATGGCCTGCTCAGGGGCTTCCCACACAAAGGGAAGGGCAGCCAGGAAGGAGCTCTGCCCCTGATGAGTCCACAGAGCTGGGCCTGAGCCATGCTATGCTCCCTGTGACACCTTGATGTAGCAGTTCACAGGCACATGCTGGCGTGTGACGAGTCTCTAGGTCTGTCCCTGACAGACTCAAAGTCCTTATGTATTCTATGTTTCGTGGTCCTCTCAGATCACCAATCACTTGGACTAGGGGGGCGGGGGTGGGGCAGAGAACCCAAAGTTCCAGTTTTACCACATTGCTGGCTTCGCAGGAGCCCAGAGTTCTAGGAACCCACTTGCTATTCCAGAACCAGCCGTGTCCATCTGCTGGCCATGGTGGAGGAAACACAAACCTCAGGACATCCCTGCTCCTCACTCTACTGTCCACCATTCACCAGTCAAACCTACTGTTGTCCATTTTTTTAAATAAAAATAAAAATTCTATTTTAAGTTAAAATATTACAATCACAGGGTATGACTCCTAAAACAAAATCCTGGGATAACTCTGGAGCCACAAGACACATTCAGATAGAAGCAAGTCCAGACCTGACAGCCACCCACCTAGCTTCTGGCACAAGCCCCCGCAGCCCTTCTCCCAGGCAGAGCCTTGCAGAGATGGCATCCTGTTCCTCCCTTCCGAATCTATGGGCGGCATGTGCCTTCCTTGCTAGTGGCTCTTTTCTTTTCTTTTGAGGGCCCTACACTTGCTTTCTACTGTTGACCAAAACCAGGCCCCTCTCTATTTTGTCCCATTGATCTTCCATGCCTGTTGACCTCCCCCTAAAAAAGACAAAAAGAGAAAAGAAAAAACCAGCAAGAAGTCAGCATTAGTTCCCAGCCAGGAAGCCAAGGAGAATTTTGCACAAATCCCGCACAACATACAACACAAACCAAGACATCTGGCCCAGGAAGGACTACACTCAACACTGGTAAAATTCTGATACTGACTCTTCCGGTCTCCTGAGGCCCATCTGTGCTCCCCACATCAGCATACAGGAGTAAACAGAGCAAACAAAATCCCATGTTCTCATGGCAGTTCTCATTCTCATGAGAAGAGGGAATAGGAGAGGAAACCAACCCACAGAGCAGAGTAGAGGGCCCTGGGAGATAAGCACTAGGGACAATTACACCAGATGGGGTTGGGGCATGCTAACAGGAGAGGCCCCAGGAGCTTTATTGAGGAAAACCCCAAAAGAAGAGAGGGAAAGATCCCCCCCCCCTCCCGTGACTAGAGAATGAAACATGGAAATGGTTGTGGCTTTGCTAGAGGAAGGGCAAGGACATCAGTGTCCCCAGAGACGGGGTGCACAGGGGAGGGGGCAGGTTGGGGACAGGCTGGGAAGACCTTGGCTTTGTTTCTGGACATAATGGGAAACCATTGGGGTAATGTCATGGACAAAGTGTTCATGACTGGCTGGGAGGTAGAGAGCAGGTTGTGGGACCAAAGGTGGAAACAGGAAACTCAGTCAGGGGCCATCACAGCATCCCAGGAGCAAGAGGAGCTGGCTTATAGATTAGGAGCTTGAAACAGATGTGGAAGGATTCAGGATGTGTGTTGAAAATTAAGACAATGGGGTCCTGGTTATGGTCACTAGGGAAGTCAAGGTGAGTTTAAGTTTGGGGACCTGCAAACTTGGCCAAGGCCTTGTCTTCCACAATTGCCTTAAGTTCCCAGATTAAAATATTTGAGTCTTGAGTAAAATGCAGCCACAGTTAACCTCACTCAACAACTCACCCAGAGGGCTTGCATTTGCTGAGCACTGTGGGCTTAGCTCTGGGCTGAATCTATAGAGATAAACCCTGCTATGTGACTAGCTTCCACAGGGCATAAGCACAAGTGTGAGAACCCTCTAGCTGGCTCATTGCTTCAGGAGTCTAGGGAGGCTTCAGTGGAGAGGTGACTTTTGGTCCAGGCTTCCTTTAATCCACCAAGACTTCTGCAGGAGGATTTGGTGGCTCCAGAACCTGAGATGCTGGTATCACAAACCCAGTAAGCTGCGCGTGTGTGGTTCAGATGCATTGCGGGCCCCTGAGTAACTCAGCTCTGCAAAGAGCCACGTTGCAGAAGCCTGTCTGAACGGTAGGCTGATGCTCACCTATAGTCCTAGCACTCAGGAGGTAGAAAGAAAAGTATCCGGAGTTCAAGGGTATTATCAGCTACACAGTGAGCTCAACGTCAGTCTGGGCTCCATAAGACAAAACTCAGAGAGGTAGAGAGAACCAATCAAAGAGTAATTGGAAAGCAAACTCTCATTTTAAAAATTATTCCTAAAACACTATTCACACTTCCAGAGTCTCCTCCACCAAAAGCATCCATTGCCCAGCCTTGCCAACAATCGGCCCCGGGGCCCCTCATCACAGCCATGCAGACCTGAGTTTCTCTTTCCATTCAGCCTTGCTGTTCCCTTCAATGCCATTCTTGAATCCATACAACTAAGACTCAGACACCCGTGTGACAAGAACTCAGCCAGGACAGAGTGCAGCCAGCTTGGTCCTGCCACAGGTCCCAAGTCCCCTTCCTCCCCTGTAAGGAAATTGCCCAGAAGAAATCAATATGCTGGCAGCCTCACTGATTCTGAGGGCTTCTTATCAATAAAGATCACCAGTGTCATTGTAGAGCTGCCCTGAGTGGAATGCTTGTACCCAGCCTGAGGTTCTGACAGTGTTTCATCCTGGAATGTTCCAGCTGACTTTTGACTTCTGATTCCTCAAAGTCTTTCACCTAGAACCATACCCCCGCCAGGGCACGTCACAGAAGGAGGGTGCCATTGTAGAGTTCCCACAGTCCAGGTTTGAAAACTTCAAAAAGTGAGAGCACAGGAGGGGAGACTTGGCTGTCATTCTCGAGGCCCATGTCCAGCCTTGGTGAAAGCCCTTCTTGCTTTATTTGTGACTCCCTGCTTCCTGCCAGCTGTACGGGGAGACCCATTCCTTTGTTGAGCCTGACCTGGGCAGCTACCCTGTGCTTTAGGTGGGAGGAGCTTATTCACATTCTGGGGGAATGGGGTGCACCAAAGGAATAAAATAAGAGCTTGTAGCTAGGAGTCAGGACCACAGTGTATGGGGCTCCTTTCAGTGAAGTTGTGGGTGCATTATTCAATACATATTGCAGGTGTGTCTATACACACATAAAGAGTTCCAAGACAGAAACAATCCAAGCACAGGGTTCTAGGCACAAGGCCCATGCAGCAGCCCAACTCAAACGCTTCTTGAAGCCAGCCTTGCAAGCCACATAGAGACAAATGCACAGGAGGAAAATAAGTGAAAAACGTGGGCTTTCTGGGGCTAGAGAGATGACTCAACAGTCAAGAATGCTTACTGTCTTCCAGAGGACCTGAGTCCACTTCCCAGCACCCACATCGGGAGACTCACAGCTGCCTGTAAGTCCTGCTCCAGGATCCGATGCCCTCCTCTGGCCTCTGCAGGCATGTGAGGGCAAATGTGTTCACCTACACACACACACACACACACACACACACACACACACTTAAAAATAGCAAGACCTTTTTTAAAAACAGGCTTTCCTTTCCAGGCAAAGGGAGATAGCAATACAGGGTAAACAGGGAAGATCTTAGTAAAACACTGAATAAATACATCTGAAAGAATGAATAACATATTGGAAATCACAAATCAATGATAAATAGTAAGGAGAGATGCCTGGGAAGGCACAAAGGACCTGGGGTAGTATTTTAGACCAGCATGGGGAGGCCACTATGTCTAGAGAGATGCCAGCAATGCAGGGATGAGACAACAGTGGTAGCAGTATCAAAAACAAAAACCCAGTCATGTGAGAAGGATGTTAGCTTTGGCCCCCTGGCAGGTGTGTCCATCCTACCCTCTTGCAGGCCCAATGCTGCTAAGGATAGCTATGAAAGCCACTCAACATGGAACTGTGAACTTACTCAAAACATTATGGGATGTTTTCTTTCTGCAGCTCAGTTGCACCACTCTTAAGCCTGAACTTTGTAGCTGACAATGTTGTGTCACAATGTCAAAATGCTGGACAGCCCTGTTCCAGGGACTTGCAGAAAGGTGGCCCAGCCTGGCCCATGTTTTAGCATTGGTCTTCTGCATGTTGGATTAAGAACTGAATGAAGAAGGTGTGTAGGGGAGGAGAGACAGTGGGAAGAGGATACAGTCAGAAAGAGCAACAAGTCGGGCCACTGCCACCATCCAGACAGGACTGGGTAGGCAGCCATCATAGTACTGCTGGCTGGGGGCACTTTCTGGAGGGTCAGGTGCCTGGCTGTCTGGTCGTTCTGACAGCTGGGAAGCTAAGTGTGAAACAGGAAGGGAAAAAGGGATCCAAGTCTTTTAACCTGATCAGCAGGAAGAAACGGAGATGGGGGTTTTCCAGGAAGCAGAGGGTAGGGATAGGATGGCCACCTGTGATGCCCTAAGAGAGATATCAGGTTGGGAGCAGGGAGGTCCCCACAGCATCACTGGTGTGAGACATCTTATCCAAGACTCTGGGGGCCCTGTGGGACTGGAAGGAATTTTGAGTGGCTTTTCCTTTCATTTTAATTTTTTAATTACATTTTTATTACCTTGTGTGTGTGTATGTTTGTGTGTGTGTGCATGTCTGTGTGTGTGTGCATGTCTGTGTGCATGTCTGTGTGTGTGTGCATGTCTGTGTGTGTGTGCATGTCTGTGTGTGTGTGTGTGTGTGAGAGAGAGAGAGAGAGAGAGAGAGAGAGAGAGAGAGAGAGAGAGAGAGAGAGAGAGAGAATCTGTGACACATGTGTAGAAGTTGGTTCTTTCCATCCATCATGTGGGTCCCAGGGATCAAACTCAGGTCCTCAGGCCTAGTGATACACACCTTCACCCATTAAGCCATCTCTGTGGCCCCTTGAATTGTTTTTCTTTTTTTAAAGATTTATTTATTACTTATACAGTATTCTGCTCAAATGTGTGCCTGCACACCAGAAGAAGGCACCAGATCTAATTATACATGGTTGTGAGCCACCCTGTTATTGGTAGGAATTGAACTCAGGACATTTGGAAGAACAGACAGTGCTCTTAACCTCTGAGCCATCTCTCAGTCGAATTGTCTTTCTTAGCGATAGGAGAAATAACAGGCACCTTCCAGTTGCATGGACCCCGAGGACAGACAAGAGCATGGTAGGGATGCTACAGGAAAAATAGTATTAAGATTAGCATGGGGAAGCCGGGCGTGGTGGCGCACGCCTTTAATCCCAGCACTCGGGAGGCAGAGGCAGGCAGATCACTGTGAGTTCGAGGCCAGCCTGGTCTACAAAGCGAGTCCATGATGGCCAAGGCTACACAGAGAAACCCTGTCTCGAAAAAAAAAAAAAAAAAAAAAGATTAGCATGGGGGTGTTGGAGAAAGGGGCTTTGGGACAAAACTTGACAGGTGAGATGAGATAGGTACCAAAGAGAGGTAAAGGAAGCCTGGCTCCCCAATTTCTATCCTGAGGAACTGGGGCATCAGCAACGGTGACCACTGATGAGTCAAAAGAAAAAGGCATGCTTTTAGGTCCAGCAGTAGCAGGAGGAGGAGTGTGCACCAGGGGCTCTGGAAAGCAGGGGTGAAGAGGGAAGTGGGAGGCAGCATGTGGCTCAAGGCAGAGAGAAGCACGGATCCTCAGCGCATGTGTGTCAGGTGCCTAAATAGAGAGGTGAGATCGTACTGGTAGGTCTCAGGACAAGCCAACTTCACCAGTGGGAACACAGTAAAGGGAGCCTATTCATATCATGGTCTGAGAGCAGCAGGGTACCTGAGGCCAGCCATGCCACCCAACTTGGGTGACCGTTTTTACCATCAAAGGTGACCAGCAGAGAGCCTGACTTTTTCCGTTGCTTGACTTGGAAATTGGACTTTTAAATGTTGTTTTCATTGTGTGTTAGGCTCGCTGGACACTTGCCACAAGTAGATGGGAGTGTTTTATAAAGGCCTGGGCTTCTGCCGGGGGTGGGGGGGGTGGGGGAAGAGCTTTGCATAATTTCTCAGGCCGAGACTAGGCGTGCACTGGTGGCAGGGCTGGATGAAGCTGTCATGTTCTGCAGCTAGCGCATGCCTTCCATGAGAGGGGTGCGAGGGGCAAGGATTGCTCTTCCAGAGCTTGCCTTGTCCAACAAAGACCTTACTTTTACCTCAGAGTCATACACTCGCTTGGCAATAGTTCTTAAATCTCCACTGTGTGACTAGCATGCTTCAGTTCTGGGGACAGCGTGGGAGGCCACAGTGGGTCCAGTTACTGTGTTTAGTGCATATATGTACACACATGTACACACACACACATGTGCGTACACACACACACACACACACACACACACACACACACACAACTATATCATGAGCTGACCAATGTGAGTGAAGCACAGAGAGAGTTGGGAGGATGTGCAGCTGATGGTTTAGCAAGTCCCAAAAGAAGAGGGCTGGTAACTAAGCCACAGATGAGCAAGGAAAGAGTGGTCCAGATTGAGGTAACGATATGTGCAAAGGTCCTGAGGCAGGAAAGCAAATAGAGATCATTAAGGACCGAGCAGGAAGGCAAAGTGACTGGAAATGAACCTGAATGTGTGTGCTCCTTTTGGCTCTAGTGCCAATAAGGAGAGGGAAAGAAGCAAGATTAAAGTGGGCCTTTGAGGAAGTCACGGCCGCCATCCAGATGAGAGGTAAAGATGGCTTAGGCTAGGACGGTGACTACAGAAGGAGCAGAGCAGAAGGCTTTGAATGCTGAATCAATACTCCTGAGCACAGCCAACAAAGTGTGAGACCCAGAGAACAAACTGAACATCAAGACATACCAGAGTCAGTGCGCTGACTCATCCCTGGCAACGCGGTTCATCCACTAGGAAACAGAGGCCCTCCACAGCAACTCAGAGCCAGCCATGAGAGAACCGCTGCCTGCCCCTGGCATCAGACCGGTGCAGCAAGTACGTGAGAGAAAGCTAAAGCCCCTCCCTCAGAAAGCGAGACTCAGGCATACTTACGAGTATCCTCCTTTGTTCACTATCACATGAGGGAGCTCAGTGTGCCAGACATGCCAGGACACCCGGGGGGGGGGTGCGGCTGGAAGTAGTGGGGAGGGCGAAGGTGGCAGGGTGAGCTGGGAACCCCACACTGAATAGTCGGGCTGTATGGAGTGAGTGAGCCTCCAAGCATCTGTTGGAGATAAGAAAATGGCTACGTTCCAGGCTTTCACAGAAAACAAGCAAACATCTACCCAACTTTCCAGACTGTAATAGGCTTCTTTCATTTAATGAGACCATATGTGCCTGATTGCCAATCCACTTGTGTGTAGGTGATCGCTAAAACGTGGCCGCAGCGCTGCTGATAGCAGAGGATCGTGTTCTCACCTGATTCAGACTCAACTTAGTCAAAGAGCCTGCTCAAGGGCCTGACATCTTCCTCTGTGTGGCGGGAAAATTTAATTCCAATGCACTTTGTTTCAGTGTGCTGTGGGTTGACGGCCTTATTTCAGATTTGAGTTGCAAGAAAAAGTCCTTTTCACTAGCTTCAGTCAAACATATCTGTTAAATGGAGATTCTCTATTTTAAAAAAGAAAATGGGAAAAGCTGGGGCCAGGGCAAGATAGCTCAGCGGGTAAAGTGCCTGTTGTGTAGGCATGAGGCCCTGGGTTTGTATCTCTAACTGGGCATTTGTGCCTGTGGCCTCAGCATTGGAGCTGTGGAGACAGGCTAGCAGAATTAGAGAGATCCCGGTACAGTGATGTCTGTCTCAGAAAACAGTGAAATAGAGAGTAATGAAAGGAGATGGCTGATGCTGACCTCTAGATTACACACACACACACACAAACACACACACACACACTCACTCACTCATCTGCACGCACACACCTAAACGCCATAATCAGACACATACCGATGGAGACACCAAAGAAGAAAGTGACTATATGACCACGGCAAAACCCATGCAAAACCAAGCAAGCTAAAATGTTCTTGTTGAAACAGTTTCGCTACGGAGCCTAGGTTGCCTTCAAGTGCATTGTCCTCCTGCCCCTCTGCCCCTCTGCCCCCTGGAGGCCTGAGTCACAAGCAGCTCTCTATGCTCAGTTTGGGGTAGCTTGTTGTTTTTGTTGTTGTTGTTGTTGTTGTTGTTGTTAAGATGCCCACCATGTAACTTTAAAATAATTCATCTTTTGAGATGATGCTAGGATTATATCCTTCCCCGTCTCTCTTCTCCTGCCAAAGCCTCCCGTGTAACTCCACCTCTTGTTCTCTTTCAAATCCATGGCCCCTTTTTCTTCGGTTGTTTATACACACACATAAACACACTCTTCTCAGTCTGTATAATGTTACTGGGTCGTGTGTGTTTTCAGGGCTGTCAGTTTGTTATCAGAAGACTGTTTCTCCCACTCTCTGCACCCCTTAGTGGCTTGTAGTCCTTTGTCTAAGGTTGGGGGTTCATGAGCTCTGTCCCATACATTTCTCCTGCTGTCATCCTTGTTCAGCTCACATTGGTGAGACTTCACGGACATCGCCTTACCAGAAGACACAGTCTCACAGCCAACTCCCTGCTCTTCCGGCTCTTGCAGCCTTTCCACACCCTCTCCTACAGTGATCTCTTAGTTGCAGGAGCTGCGTTGTGGGTGTTATCAGCCCAAAATATAACGTTAACTCCTGGAGTTAACATCGTCCCCGCTGTGCCAGCTAGTTTTATGTCAACTTGACACAAGCTAGAGTCACTGGAGAGGAAGGAGCCTCAACTGAGGAAATGACCCCGTAAGACTGGGCTATAGGCAGGCCTGTAGGGTATTTTCTTAATTGATAAGGCAGGACCCAGCCCATTGGGGTGGTGCTGTGTCTGTGCTGGTGGTCCTGGGTTCTATAAGAAAGCAGGCTGGGTAAGCCATAATGAGCAAGCCAGTAAGCAGCACCCCTCCACAGCCTCTGCATTAGTTCCTGACTCCATGTTCCTTTCCACTTTGAGTTCCTGTCCTGACTTCCTTTGATAATGAACAGTGATATGGAACCATAAGCCACATTAACCTTTTTCTTCCCAAGTTCCTTCGGGCATGGTGTTTTATCGCAGCAGAAAAAAAGAAAAGAAAAGAAAAGAAAAAAACCAAGACACCCTTCTTTCTTCATTTCTGTCTCCAACCTTGATTTTTAGCAAACATTGTAAGAAGAGTTATATCCAAAAGACCTGGCTCTATGCAGGATGTTCCATATTGAAATGTACATTGGGCGTTTTTAAGTGGGGACACAGTGTTGCCCTTATACTTCTTGTTTTGGGGTTTGTTTGCTTCTTTGGGGGGTGGACAGGATTTCTCGGTGCAGCCTTGGCTGTCCTGGATTCAATTTGTAGACCAGGCTGGCCTCAAACTCACATGGATCCACCTGTCTCTGTCTCCCAAGTGCTAGGATTAAAGGTGTGCGCCACCATGTCTGGCTTTTTAATCTGGGCGTGGGGGTTGCTCTTATGCTTTTTTTTTTACATTTGTCTGAGAAAGTGGGACTTCTACAGACTCAGAAAAAAACGTGAGCAAGGAACCCCTGTACATATCTTTTATCATGAGCTTCATGTTCCACAGAGTGCCTTAACACTCACAAATGCCCATTCTCACATCAAAGCGTCACCCCAACAAGGGAGAAAATAGAGTCCCCCTCCACTCCTTGCCAATACATAAACTTTGAAAACAAATATAAGCACATGTAACAATGGTACACAGCTTACATCTCCACAGCGACTTTCACTAGAAGATTCTCAGACACTTTGTAAACAGTGGTTAATTAGATTGCTAACATCCCCAAAGGGGGCCAGGAGATTTGGGGTTCATGCTCACTTCTGGGTCCCTGCACAGCTGTTTAAAAACCAAAAAGCACACAGAACCTGGGACCTTAGACCTTAGAAGAAATCACTTAGGATTCTAAGATGCAACAGAAAACTGGATGTGGGTCAGGCTTCTGTCTTGACATGTGGATGTGATCAGAAGGGAGGAGATTAAGATTGTTTCTTATGTCATCAGTCATCGCTGCTCCCCCAGGGTTCAGTCTATCCATGGCATAGTTCTGCCAGGCTTATCCTCTTAGAGATGACCCCATTACCAAGCAACTTTGCCTTAAGGAATGTTGCCAAGTTACACGCGCGCGCGCACACACACACACACACAGGAGAGAGAGAGACTGAGACAGAGGCAGGGAGGCAGGGACAGGGAGAGAAAAACAGAAACAAACAGACAGAGACACAGAGAGACTTTCCAGGTACTGCTAAGTTCAAGGGAGGTAGCAATTCAGTTTATCTTTGCAGCAACTCTTTGGGGGACATGTACTATTACTGTAATTTATTCACCACCACCACCATCATCATTCATAATCATTTTACAGGTAAGAGATGGAGGTGAGAAGTAGGAGGTATAAAAGGTTTAAGAAATGAGTCTAGGGCAGGCATGGTGCCACAGTCCTTTAAGCCCAGCACTCAGGAGGCAGAAGGCGGTGAACGCCTATGAGTTCAAGGCCAGCCTGGTCTACATAGTGAGTTCCTGGTCAGTTAAGGCTGCATAGTGAGATCCTGCAGAAAGAGAGACAGACAGACAGACAGACAGACAGAGAGAGACAGAGAGAAACAGAGAGAAACAGAGACAGAGAGAGAAAGAGACAGAGAGAGAGAGACAGAGAGAGAGAGAGAAAGTGGGCCCAAAGTCACTCAGTCACTTCTCAGGGTTGACATTACATGCCAGTGAATTTGAAGATTTCCAGGCTGGCTAAGAAAGTTTCCCAGGAGCTTTGCACCTGGGGAAAATTGCCTGCTTCAGCACCTTGGAGAGTGGAACCTCCACTTGGGCGGGGGGGGGGGGGGGGGGGGCTTTTATAGGAGGCTTGGAGCAGATGTGGGGGTGGGGCCAGGGTGGGGCTTCTTCTTCCCTTCCTAGGATTGAGCTTTTGTGAGCAAGAACTCTCTGTACTGCTTTCAGGGCAAGGGAACAGGTCAGATCCAGCTCAGTTCTGCTTTTCCCTTTCGCGGGCATTTCAGATGTCTCAAGGCTACTGGATTTCAAAGTTGTCTTCAGTTTCTCCATTGCATGTGGGCATGATATTTTCTTACGATCACTTCCCACCCCCCCCCCCCAAGACTCTCTCCCACAACAATCAGGCCTTTGCCACAGGGGCCACTAATTACCTTTTCTGATCGTCCTGCAAGAAAGGTAGTGTGTAGGCTGGGGAAGAGCTGGGCTCTGAGTCTGGGCCACCCCAGGATTTCTCTCAAGGTTTGATCTTGGGCAAGATTCTTAAGTTTTTTAACACCCAGTTTTTTAATCTGTGCAATGGAGCTAGTGACGGTAACTGAATGGTGAGATTATCCTGAGGCTTAAATAAGGCCATGTGATTAGAGAGCATGTTTTATTAAAGGGGAAAATAGGACGCAGAGCTGTCCCTTATGAATAGTAATACTCCATTCCTGGCACACACACACACACACACACACACACACACACACACACACTTGCTGCCTTGGCTGCTTCCCACCCAGTTCACACACAACACTAGTAACTGTACAGACCACTGGCCTCCTGCTGGCTTTTGCTTCTCCTCTGGTCCTGACCTTCCCTTCTGATTGACATTCTTCGATCCTGACTCCCAGTGACTTTTATTTTCTATGTCACTGTGTGAGATGGATGGAGAGATACAGATCATCAGAGTCTAAGAAGCCGAGCTGAGCAAGCTTTGTCTATTTTGTTTGTTGCTGTGGCCCTGAAAGAGTAGGCAGCATAAAGTGTGAGCTCAGGGAACATGAGCCAGTTATTGTAATAAGATTGGTAGGCAGACAGACAGCTGGTTGATAGATGATAGAGAGATAAAGGATGGATAGATGATAAACAGATGACAGAGGAAGAAAGGGTGGGAATGGAGGAAAGAAGGGGATGAAGGAAGAGTGGAAAATAGGAAAGGAAGATCAAGGAAGGAGGGGAAGAAGAAGAAAGGAAGGATGGGTGAGTAAAGGATGAAGAAAGAAGAAAGTATGAAGGGCTCCAGTAAGGAAAGAAGGGAGGGAGGAAAAGGGGGAGGAGAAAGTCATCTCTAGTCAACTCTTCTCTCCCAGGTGGCTTTGCAGACCTCCATAGGTATCTGTTCTCACTTGTCATGTCTGTCCCTCACTGATACTCAGAGGGGCCCTGTGTTGAGTGGACTGCACTCACTTACCCTGCGACTTCACTCTGGCAACACAGTTATGGCTGCCACCACACTGCCAATCACCCAGGATCACAGGAGCCCTTGCCAGACAGCCAGGCTGAAGAAATCTTGGGGACCATCCTCCTCAGAGTGTGGGCTGCCTTTCCCCTTCTGTCTGAGTATAGGAGATGGAGTCGGGTAGGAGGCTGGCTAGGACCATTCTTCATTATTAAGATGACCACCTTAGGTCATGGCCCTAAAGAGCAAGCCAGCCTTTACGAGTGCAGTGGAAACAATAGCAATAAAATTGGTCCCTACAAGGCACGCCCTTCTAGCTCTGGGACCAAGCCTGCAAACAGAGCTGTGCCTCAATCTGATGGAAAGTGTCCTTGGGAAGACTGTATCTTCCCTGGGCCACCACAAAGGCTCCAGCCCTGTTAGTCAATTGTGCCAAGTTATTAAGGCAATATGAATGTGCTAGGTGGGGAAGGAGGAGACAGGTTCGAATCCCCATCCCTGGCATAGCAGCAAACCTCCAAACCTCACTAACTGAGTCCATTACGCATTTCAAGCCTCCAATTCCCAGGCTTCTGATTTTAGGAGAAGACGCTCTCTCTCTCTCATCTCCCCTGTTTCCCCGGGTCTGTCAGCCTTGAACTCAAGATTTTAACACCCTCCCAACTTGGACTGAGCTACCCTTCCGGTTTCTGGAGGGAATCCAGTCTGGGCTCTTCTTTGTCTCAGCAGGTGTGGTACAAACAGCAATTGTAGCCAGGCAGGGAGCACTTGTATTTCTCCCTCTTCAGGAGCTTTTCCAGCTTGGGTCTTGTTATAAGAATCTTGCCTCAGAAGCCTCCGTGGGAATAAGCAGGCATTTTCTGAATGCCTCTAAAGATTAAGCCAATGAAATAAAAATTCATTTCTGAGACATAAACTAAATGGCCAGGGTTTTCCGTGGAAATGCTGGCACTGTGGCAGAGGCGCAGCGGCCCTCTGGTTGACAGTAATTTGCCGCAGTGAGCCAGGCAGTCCCAAAGCTGGGCGATAGACAAGACATCATCAAATACCGCATCTGAATTCTGTTCGTATTATAAGAATGAAAAGGGTAATGTAATTCAATTGCCTGGAGAATCAGTACACACAGAGACATAAACAGAGCTGGCCAGAGGCAAAATTGCTTAGCAAGTGAAGTCGGCCTACGGGGTCCCTGGCTCACTTCATTCAGCCTCCCAACTAGGTCTCTTTTTTCCAGGAATCTGGTGTGAAGCTAACTTTTTTTTTAATTATGTGTATCTGTTTGTGTTTGTGTCTGCACATTACTGTGTGCATGTGAGTGCCGGTGCCCTTGGAGGCCAGAGGCATCAAATACCTTAAAATCAGAGTCATAGGCGGTTGTCGTGAACCACCCAATATGGATGCTGGGGATTGAACTTGGGTCCTCCACAAAAGCTGTAGGGAGTCTTAATCACCCTGAGCCATTTCTTCAGCCTCTGGTACAGATTTAAATCAGAATGTTACACTTCCCGAGGGAATGTGCTTTTTAAACATGCTCTTGAGTTTGATATTGAAGGGATAAAAAACTCACAGGTAGAGCTGGTAAGACGCACCATCAATAGGCTTTTCCACACAGCATGAGGATCTGAGCTTGATCCCTAGGATCCACATTGAGATTTTGAGCATGATGGTGTGTGTTTGTGATGGCAGGGCTAGGGAGGCAGAGACAGGAGGCTGGATAGATACCCTGGGTTCTCTGCTCAGCCAGGTTAGCTTACTTAGCAGGTTCAAGGCCAGTACGAGACTTGAACAATCACAAATAGGTGGACAACATTCCTGAGGAACAAAACCCAAGATTGACTCCTGGCCTCTGCTCTCATGTGCATGCACACACATGTACATATGTCCACACGAATAGTCATACACACACATAATTTTTTTTTTGAAGGAAGGAAAAACTCACATGTATCAAGCACCTACCGTGAAACCAGGCACCTCTTCACAAATACAGTCAGTCAAAAATGCATGTAGAACAATTATTCATTCATACAAGAAGCATTTGTTTCCCACTATTGGGGTGCACACCTGTAATCCCTGCACTTGGAAATGAGTAAATAAGCTTTGGGAAGTAGCTGTGAGGAAGACATCCCAGGGTAGCCGAAGAGCAGCAAACACAAGAGTCCTGGGAACACTTGGTGTGTTTTGAGGTGACTGGGGGTGGGAGGGGGGTAGAAAGATGTGGGAGAGAAATGGAGATGAGGGGAAGGCAGACGAGGTGAGATTTGTGGGCTGAGCGGAGAGTCTGGAAATAACGCTAAAACATCTGAAGAGCAATAGGAGCGCTGAGCAAACAGGCCGGCGAGAAACAGCTTCTCTATTTGGCATTCAGACACTTAAACGCTGGTGCTCGGTGTCATCCTGTGGGATGTGGTTTTGAAGATAGGGAAACTGAGGCACAGGCCAAGGGCAATTGAGCCCCACAGGCTGCCTGCCACAGAGCACTACTGGCTCTCTTAGCTGTCACAAGCTTGAGTGTCTCCACACGGTGAAAGGCCCTGCTCTTCATCAAGGGACTAGCCGGAGAGAGGGTATTTGGAGGTGGGGGCATCTCTCAGGCCTTCCGCTGGGAGTGTTCCAAGAAAGAATAAGAATAGCCAGCCGTGAGTAGTTCTTCCATGGGTGCTGTGGCGTTCTCTCTTCTCCCACACAAGCCTGTGCCTGTTCTCAGAGCAGCTGGTGAGGAAGCTGCTGCTGACGTCCTGGCCGACACTTGAGAGCAGGTTGCAGCTGTGTAGTCAGGTTGTGGTGTGGTAGGCCTGGGTTAAGGCCCCGCGTCATTTGAGTTCCTAGAGTTCCTCCTTCCACTAAGGCTTGCTCCATCTGTTTACCTGAAAGACTGAGGGTCTGGAACTGGGCCCAGGAGACTGAAGCCCACATGCTTGGTGCCTATTCAAACTGCCTATGGCCATAGCTGGGGACACTGCAGAGGGTCCATGCAGGGACTGCGCCTCTCTCAAGAGTGCAGCAAGGGGCTCCCTAGTCAAGGTGGAAGGCAGATGATGTGGCCTTAGGGAGCTAGCCAACCTCCACTGTGGACCTCAGCTTTGTCCATCTGTGTTGAGAGTGGAGAGAGGTTGAGCAAGCAATGGTTAAATAACCCCCACCAGCTCCTCTCCCACATGATAGGTGAGAGATGCTCCCAAGCTTCATTACTCCCAGACTGAGGGAAGGCAGACCCCTAGAAACTTATTGAGAAACAGCAAGGATGGAATCAGGGATGGAGAGTAGGAAAGAAGAGCAGACAGAGGAGGACTTGGTCACCCAGACAGGAATAGAAGAAAAAAGGGTGTCATGTGTCCCTCAAGGAAGAGGAGGATCAGAAGGCTACAAACCGATACTGTAGGCTCGGGGTCACTTTGTTCTTCCTTTGATCCACCTAGTCCACCTGCCTCAGTAGCACCTACTCAGTTGCAGGGGCTGGTGACCCTCCCCGCCTCAGTAGGCCTGCCCTGCTTCACTCCGTGTCCCACCTGCGCAATGGCCGTCTACAGTAACACCGCAACCTCTTCTCTGTGGTGCACCCTGCCCTTAGATGCTTCCTCCGGTTAACAACAGGTTGTCCATTCAAGATGGATATTGAGGTGATTTGGATGAGCTCTATAACAACAAGGCTCATGGGTCAAACTTGGAAAACATGACTGGGGAACAGAAACTCGGGCTCTTGACCTCAGGTGTCTCCCTGTCTGCTCTATCCACACTGAGCTGCTGGTGGGCTGGCACGTTTCTCTCAGCCACTTTTTACATCTTCAACACCCAGTTGGTGCTTAGTAAATATTGATGGGAATGACTCAGGGGTGAATAAATGAAAAACTGCATTAGGAGGAAGTGGGTTCTATAAATACCCTTGTGGGGCACCACATTGCCAGGGCTGATGCTGACAATCTTGAGGAACCAAGCATTCATTCAACAAACTTTTAAAATGACTATTCAGAGTCGGCCATGTGGCGGGCAGGAGGTGGGGAGCTGGAGGTGCCATGGTGAGCAGAGCCATGCTGACCCATAATGTGGAGGGGCTCTAGAGAAGACCAAAAGCAAACAGCACTGAGGCTGCAAAGAACAAGACAGCAGAAAATCATCAAAAAGTTACAGGAGCTGAGGGCAGAGCCCAGAGGCTCTGGAGTCCACTCCTGGCACCAGAGGAAAAGGAGATAATAGAAAAGAGGAAAAGAGGAAGAAGAGAGCAGGAGGAAGAGAAGGAGCAGCAGGGAGGGAGGGGAAGGAGGGGGAAATATGTGAGAGGAAAAGGGACAGGAGGAGATGAAGGCTTTGAGGGAAAGCATGTGATTGAACAGTGAGGTCCAGGGACCTGCGTGCGTGCGTGCATGTGTGTGCGTGCGTGCGTGCGTGTGTGTGTGTGCCATCTCACTGGTCCTTGGAGACATTCCTCAAGTAAAAATATGTCTTAGGTTGAGTAGCAGTCACCACGGCAAGAATTAGAGGAAAGAATTTAGGACAATAAGAATGTCATATGTTGAGGTCTTCAGGGAAAACAAAAACAAAAAAGAAAACAAACACAAACAAAACCCCAAAGCTTTAGCACTTTCAAACAGCTACCAGAAAAACAATGTGGTCAGAGCGAGGGCGATGAGATGGGGAGAAGGAAAGGAGGAGACAGGGCCCAACAATGCAAAGCATCTGGGGCCTCTGTAAGCTTTGGGTTTCTAGGCTAACTCAGTGGAAAGCCTTCAAAAATAGGAGGTGAGCCACGTGATCTCTTCTGTTGTCAATGAGAAAACACGGCAGAAGCAGGAATACACTGTGCTTAATTTATCGGTATGGCCTAATAATGTTCATTGTCATGCCTATAATTATAATTACAGCAGTATTTTCTAACCCACTAATAATCAATCAATACACAGACGCCTGTTATATTTTTAAAATAGCCTTCGTTAACCTGGGGCAGGGCAGATATTAACCCCCTAAACAATTTCCCATGTTGGGGCCTATTGCCCAATGCCATCTGCTTCTAATAACTTCTATCAAGCTACCTCCCATCCATAATCCCAAATACTTGCTAATTATCATCATCTGGGCCAAGTCTCCATCCATGCCGGCCATGTGCTTCCCCTCCACCTCACCCACGGCTCAGCCTCCTTCTTCCTGCTTACGGCTTTCTCATGGTCTCCCAGATGCAACTCAAACAGTGATGAGAAACAGGCAGATCTGAGAGATCTCTGCTTACAAGCAGGCTATCAAACACAGAGATGTTGGTGGCATCATTCTTCCAGGGAGGAAACGCCATGTGGGCATGCCAGTTGGGTGTGATCTCGTTCCCCCCACCCACCTTTATTGGCGATGTGACTTAGGGCAGGTCATCCACCCTCATCATACAGGAGTTGTTCTCCCAGAGAAGTGGTTATCAAACAGGCCAAGCTGCTGGCTTATTGAGATGCTCCCACGCAAGCCACTCTCTGTCAGTCACCACCAGATGCAGGCTCTCTGGCCTCCCTCTGCCTCCAGACTTCTGGCCTCTATTGTATCAGGGAACACTTTAAAGGAAACGAACGTGGCTGTGGCAATGACTTGTTGACTTTGTTTCTTAACAATTAAACTTTATTATACAACCCAACTAGCTTATACAAGAAGGAAAAAGGTTAAAGGGACAAAAGAGTGAACCTTCCGGTCCACGGGACGGGTCCTTAGGTGTCTCTCTGGCCCACGTGCTGGTCCGCTGCTCTACACACTCTCTCCACGCTCTCTCGCCCAGCTGACTTTGTTGTTCTCTCTCCCCCAACTCCCTGAGTCACGTGGGAAGGACCGGCTCCTTCTCCCGGTGAGGGTCCATTAGAAAGACAATAGTCCAGGTGGGGTTCCCAGGTCTGCTTCCTGAATTCCAGACCCAAGATGGCTCCACTCAGTCTGTCACAAGGTATTCATGGGGTGCCCCAAGGGTAAAGCCCGCCAAGACTGCTCCCACCTGTAACAAGGCTTATTCTTTCCCACAATGACTCATTTGGTAAAGCTTTTGCCACACAAGCACAAGATTCTGAGTTCTAACCCCAGCATCAAACACACATACACACACACTCAACACACACACTCAACACACATACACATACACACTCAACACACACACACTCAACACACATACATACACACTCAACACACACACACTCAACACACACACTCACACACACAATGGCACATTGCTGGGGAGGTTTAGACAGGAAGATACCTAGAGCTTGCTGTACGGCCAGTCAAGTTGAATCAGCAACTATAGGCCAATAGGAGACCCTGCCTCAAAAATAAATAAATAAATAATAAATAAATAAATAAATAAATAAATAAATAAATAATAAGGTGGAGAACAATAGAAAAGACATCCAACATTGACCTTTTTCCGGTACATGCATGTGTACACCTATCCATTCGTACTTGTACACACATGTGCATGCCACACACGCATACAAACACATGCGCATATGCACACCCAAAATAAACTCCTCCCACATCCTGCGTGCCAAGGGAAAAGGGCACACGGCCCACACTACCTGCCAGTCTTCTGCCATGAATATCTTGTACCACTGACCACAGCTTCTAGTCACTTTAGCAGTAACTCAATTGCCAGTCCCTGGGCACGTTTGGGCACAGAGCCAAGTCAGGTGGGTCCCTGTTGTTTTCTTGAGACACTGAAGGCACAAGTCAATTACTTGGCCCTAATAAGAGCTTTTTATCGCCTGACAGCAGCCACTGAGCATGTGCTGAGCTCAGCCTTAAGGCCACCCAAGCTGCCTCCCAAGACAGATGCTCCAACAGCCAGGAGGTGCCACATGAGCTCTGGCACCGGAGCCTCACACAGCAGATGTTGTCACCTGCAGCTGTGGCCAGATCAGGGCATTAACACCCTGGACGTTAATCTCTGGATCCTTGCCAGCCAGCAGGGACTGGCTGTGTCTCTGCTGCTAATGACAAGGTCCTCTGGAGGGGTTGAGGAAGGGTCTTGAATTCCAGGCCCAACTACAGGTTCAAGACCTGAGATTTCCCAGTCTTTCGGCACTGGGAATGCCTATCCGTGTCACTAAGGCTTGCTGTTACAAACTGAGACCTAGAAAATGAAATGTCTTACTCAAGGAACTAAAACACATCAGCAGGAGCCAATTGAATACAAATGTACTTGGAGCTTGGGAGCTCGTTAAGTAAGAGCTAAGCTCAGAAAGAGTCTGAGAGACAGCACAGCCACAAATGACTAGTCTCCGTTCAAATTCAGTACCACAGCTGTGATCTGCACCCCAACACCTCGCCTCTAAAGGTTGGATGCCCAGTCTGCACTTTAGGGGACAGAGGTTTGCTCATGCCTGGTTCCTTCCTCCCTGTACCAAACACCTCAAGGTACCTCCCCTCCCTGTGTAGACCGGGGAAAGCTGATCCCCGAGGAGCCTGGCTGGCGAGCAGATGGTGGAGAGGCTTCCAGGGTGGCTGAGTTGCTAGGGAAGTGGAGAGTATGGAGGTGTGAACCTGGCAGAGGCGCCTATGGAGAAAAGGACTCAGGGAGGGCAATGGAGGGGCTGAAGTGCACCATCGTGTGGGATGTGAGGCAGGAGTGTTGAGGAATAGAATGGGTTGACAGTAGTTCAAGGCTCAGGTGGGGTGCTCAGGCTTGTAAATTTAGTTTTGTTTTGTTTTGTTTTTTGTCTAAAAGTCATGAAAAGCCATTGGGAGATTGAGAGGTGAGAAGTACTGGGAATGAAGGGATCAGATTTGATCTTGACCATCCTAGACAGGATCCTGGGAGGGGAACAGGAGGATCCCAGCTGGGAAGTCTAGCAATTTAGGCAGTGTGAGAAGGTAGCAACAGGAAACAAGATGTGCAGGATCTGATGGGCTGGACATGGGAAGGGAGAAAAGAGAGCATCAAGGATTATTCCTACAGTTCTGACCTACACTGGAATGCAGTGGCAGGAGATACCAAGAAAGGACTTTGTGGGATGAGAGAAGAGTAAGACAGCTAATGTTGTCAGCCCGTCCAGATCCAGAATCACCTAGGAGACAAACTTCTGGGCATGCCTGTGAGGGGATAACTAGATTAAGTTAACCAGAGCAGGAAGTCCCACCTTAACTGTGGGCGTGTCCTTCCATGAGTTGGACTGAATGAAAAAGAGAAAGCTGAACATCCACAGGCATTACTCTGCTTCCTGACTGCACATGGGACATGACCAGCTTCCACACCATTACGGACTGTGCTCTCTCAGACTATGAGCCAAAATAAACTCCTCCTTCCCTAAGCTGCTTTGGTCAGAGTACATTAACAGTAATTGACACAAGCAGGTGCACTTCTTTAATAGCACTCAGGAGGCGGAGGCAGGTGAGTCTCAGTGAGTTGGAGACCAGTTTGGTCTACATAGCAAGTTTCAAGATAGCTAGGGCTACACAGCGAGACCCTATCTCAAAAAGAAAAAAATAAAAATAAAAAAGAAAGTGAATACAGAAGAGAACATGGCCAAGCAATATAGATACCAGACCACATTTAGGATGATTGAAAGGCCTCTGCGACATACAGGTAGACACTCTAAAGGACAATGGAGTGGAGCTGGAGAAGCCAGAGCCGGTGGCTATGATGTAAGAGTCAGTCATTGGTGTGGTCATGATAACTAATCTTGGGAACTGCTTCTGCTCAGTGAGGTTTGTTAGGAACATAGAACATCAAAAGGACAGACCACAATCCACTTATGTACCCTCTCCCCATTGGCTGTCTGAGTTGCTTCTGTCATTTGACATTATAAAATAGCTCAACAATGAGCATCCTTGTCCTGTTTATAGGTTTTTCCGTATTCTAGGTTAATTTTCTAAGGAGCCTACATCACTAACATGGTTAGCAATGAATATCTGCTAGGACGATGAATGCACCATGCTCATCCTTCTGAAAATGTAATAGGAGCTCTTTCTAGATTGCCCATTATCCATGGTGGCCCATGTAGCTGCTGTCTTCTGCTGTCTGGCTGATTTATGAAGTCTTTCCTAACTGGCCACAGAAACCTTCCTCTGAATTCTAATGGTTATTGCTGGAGACACTCATTCTGACCTTGTCCTGCAGAAGCCTGATGTCTTAGGATACACACACACACACACACACACACACACACACACACACACACACCATGAACAACAGTTGCCTTCCCATGAAAAGGACATGGAACTGGGAACCACCGAGGACCTGCTTTGTATTTTATGGTG
The DNA here is from genome assembly GCF_903995435.1 of Acomys russatus. Classification (NCBI taxonomy): domain Eukaryota; kingdom Metazoa; phylum Chordata; class Mammalia; order Rodentia; family Muridae; genus Acomys; species Acomys russatus. The sequence goes on along the minus strand of NC_067153.1, from coordinate 40,867,465 downwards.
TGTATGTGTGTGTGTGTGTGTGTGTGTGTGTGTGTGTGTGTGTGTGTGTGTGTGTGTGTGTGTGTTCGCGCGCATGCGTGTGTGTGTGTGCGTGTGCATGGATGTGGAAGTTAGAGAACAGTCATTTCTCAAGCAATGGCCCTCTTGCTTTTAACACAGGGTCTCTTCATGGCCTGAAATAATCATACAGGCTAGGCTAGCTGGCCAACAAGTTCAAGGATTTGTTTGTTTCTGTCTCCCTAATCCTGGGATACAAGCATGTGCCAAATGCCCAACTTTGGTTTTGTGTGTGTGTGTGTGTGTTGTACAAGTAAGTACACATGTTTTGCATATGTGTGGACACACATGTGTTTGGGTGCATGTAAAGGCCCAAAGCTGGTGTCACAATCATCTTCAATTGCTCTTTCACTTTATTCACTGAGGCAAAGTGTCTCAGTCAAACACAGAGCTTACAAATATGGCTATTTCTAATAGCCGGATTGTCGCTTCCATCTTTCAAGGCCAGAGCTGCAGGTAGGCTGCCACACCTACGAGCATTTTACATGAGCTCTGGGCATCTGAACCCAGTTCCTCTGCCTTCTAGCTGATTTGATACTTGAGAGGCAGACGTTTTAACTACTATGCCATCTTCCCAGCCTACCAGCTGGCATATTTTATGTGTGTGGGTCTCTTTTATGTTTGCCTGGTGCTCACGGAGGCTGGAAGAAGGTATCAGATCCCCCTGAAGTGAAGTCAGACAGGTGTGAGCCACCATGTGGGTGCGGGGAATTGAATCTGGGTCCTTTGGAAGAGCACCCAGCACTTTTCATGACTGACCCTTCTCTCCAGCACCCTGATCTTTAACATGGCTCCTGGGCACTTAACTCAGACCCTTGTACATGCAAGACAAGCATTTTGCCAACTAAGTCATCTTCCTGGCCTGCCCCGCCCACCCCCCTCATGTTTCTGAAATCCCCTTCAGAGAGTAACAAAACACCACATAAGGCTTAAGTTTCTGACTGTGTTGAGGAGTTAAGCAAGAGGCTTGGAGGCACTGGTATTCTGAGACCCCTGCTACAAACCTAGGTCTTCCTGGGAACTTCGAACACAAAGGGTTTCATGCCTTGTCATTCATAGGTATCAGGGTGAGGACATTTTTTCTAACAAGCAAGTTTCTAGACCACGGTGTTCAGTACAGACACATTTAACTCTTACCCACTATAAGTCCAAGCATGGAACTATGCAACATCCATCCAGAGACCCATGTCTTTGGGTCTTGGGGTTCCACTGTCTTCAGCACACAGCTTTAGAAGTTGTCATGACCCTCTCCCTCAAGCCAGAGGGGAAAGAGATAACTGGTAATGCCAGCATGATTTTTAGGGGTCAGACCTGGGGGTGGCTTACAATTTCCAATCCCCACAAGCCAGGATTCAGTTCTGCATGTGTCACTGTAAGGGAATGTGGGAAATGGTTGGTCTGAGCACTAAGCTAGAAAGGAAGCAAGTTTGAGTGACCTATGGTAAGGTAACTAGGTTTGAGTGATTCAGTCTCCCTCTCCTTCTCAAAGGCAGAAGCTAAAAATGTGAGTAGCCTGATGGTGTTTAGTCTGTGTGGTGCAGAGCTGGGACTCAGCCCCCAAGTTCATCTAAGCCAAAGTCGATGTTCCGTCTACTGTGTACACACCACTGGGGACTATCATCAACCCTTTCCTGATCTAAATCGCCTTGGCTGTTGTTTAATTCCATGTTTAACCCATCTTCAGACTGCAGTGGACAAGTCAGATGTTCCTCACTCTGAGCCTCAGCTGTGGTTTGCAGAATGTGTCCTCCATGTCTGGGGTGCTCTCCTTCGATGAGTCAATGGGCTCACCGACATGCCCTTGCACCACGTAGGCACGTGTTCTAAAACTAGTGCCTTATGAACTTGACATATTCTGAAGCTATGGCATCTATCTGGAGTAAATTAAAGCTCTTAAAATGTCAGAATGTTTTCAATTCATTTGACATTCTCACCATAGGTCAAACTGCCTCTGAAACAGATGTGTCTAAACGGCTGTCTGCCCGTATCGCTCAGAATGGCGTTTCAGGAAGTTTGGGATGTGTACTGATCTGAGGCCTGTCAACATCACTCATTCTGGTTCAGATCTATTCTCTTATAAACTTTTGACAACCCTTCCCTGTGCTACAAGTCAAGTACCTGAAAATTCCAAAGGCATCTTGGGAAGTTGTTGTCACTTCCTATTGCTTTGTGAGCACTGGCCCTGGGTTGGAAGAGGGAAATATTACATTTTATTTATTTTCTACACAATTTGAGGTAGGTGGCAGTGTGGAGGCCAGAGTATAACTTGCAGCAGTCAGTTCTCTTTCCACCATGTGGGTCCTAGGAATTAAACTTAGGTCCTCAGTCTTGGCAGCAGGCATTTTATCGGCTGAACCATCTCTTCAACCTACTTCAACCCTAAGATCTTACATTAGGGGAGAATAATGACTTTGGTAACCATGGTGGCATCCACCCTGGATGGAAGCTGATGGTCCAGATACACAATACAAGTTCCCCAACCTCACAAAGCAGGTATTCCAATGGGACACAGAACAAAGATACAAATAGACATATAATGTATCCAGTGACGTGGGCTCTGAAGACAGAAAAGCGAAGTTTGATGATGGAGAGAGGTGAGGCAGAGAGATGCTGGGTCACTAGATGCCAGGGATAGCCACTGCAATGATGAGCAAAAACTGCATGGTAGAGCAAATGGACTGTAGGTAGAGGGAAGTCTTCCAGGAGGGATTTTAGCTGAGAATGTGTTTGGCACTTTCCAGAACAGCAACTAAGACTAAAGGAGTGAGGGAAAGAATAGGCTGGCCCTGGGAACTGACTGGATTAGGGCCTCCAAGCCCATGGTAAAGATGCTGGCTCCTATCAGAAGACTTGAGGGGTGAGCATAGCTTGGTAAGACAGAATGTCAGTTGGTCCCTGTAGATGTGGGGGATGTGAGGAAAGGTACAAGGGAGCTGAGGAAGTTGAGCCAGTGAGGTGGGAAGAATGCCAAGGGGAAGGGAGATGAGGGCAGGTGAAGCAGGAAGCCAAAGAGCGAGTCAGCAGCCCATGTGATGTCACCAGTTACTCAGATAAGGACAGGGAACTGGTCATTAGAGGTAGCAAGCAGACGTCTCTAGTATTTGCAACATGAGCCATGAATTTAGAGATGAAAGACTAAGGAAAGAAAGCTTGGGAGATACAAGTCAAGGATGGGAGGAGAGAGTGGCCTGCCTGCCTCATCCTCGGGCCTTGCACAGATGAGTCCTGGTGACCCCATCCAGTAGAGACATGGAAACTGAATTTCACGGTAGATGCCAATCCCCACCCCTCCAAAAAAAACCTCCCACTTGTCACCTCAGGGTTATTCTGTGTCTCTTAGAGGTCACCTAGGGCAATTGACAAAAAAAAATGAATTTCCACTTTTAAAAGAATCTCAGAAAATAGGTCACTCCGCTTCTGTCGGAACAGTGTCTGAATCATTCTAGCAACGAGTGTCTCTCCCGTGGGTTTCTAATTGCAGAAGCTCCGTAGCCCACCTCTGCACACGACTACACAGTGCAGCGTGCTCTGCAAGGGAGAGCTGCCTTCCGCTACTCTGCTTCCTCATTAAAAGAAAAAAAAAAGACTTATGGGAAATGAATCAAATTGAAACCAACTCCAGAGAGCATCTGAGCCATGGCTCTTTTCCTTCTCAGACTCTGGACAGAAGTTGCCGTAGCTGCTATCATGTCCACAGTGAAGTTCCCACTGTTCCTTGTCTCTCCTAAAATGCATGGAGCTAGAAGTAGAGAAACACTCCACCAGCTGGGTTCCCTATAAAGAAGTGGGTCACTCACAGAACAGGCCAGCTGTAGCCTGTTGGTCTGTTTTTCTCATTGTTCTCAAGGCTGATAGAGGGACGGGTACAGTGTTTGGGGCTGCGTTGGGGGCTGCACATTCACAAAGGCAATACACATGTGACCAAATAGAGCCATTCTAGCCTCTAGCAATGAGGCTCCTTTTCCAGACATTTTGATCACAAGACCATTTCTACTAATTATTGGCAAAGGTTCGGCTGTCTGGCTTGTCAGGAAGAGTGTGTGGAACCCAGGTGGGACAGCTTCCCCGTGAGGGATAGGGCTACCCTAATACATCCTATCTAGCGTTCTGACACAGACACTGTGGACTGGGCTCTGCCATGCTCTGCCCTGCCCCACATTGCTCTACAGGAAGTGCAAACCCCACCCAGGAGCAAGCAGAACCATGCCAACTCTTGCCTGCCAAAGCAGCATTCTGCACCTCCCAGCCAGAAAACAGTTCAGGCGCCTGCCCACCCCTACACCCACCTTCCTGAGATTCTCCCCACCACGCCACGCTTTAGCCATCACTCTTCTTCCTGCCACCCCTGTACAAATGCCCACAGTGAGGGCTCATGTCTCGAAAGATAGACCCTGACAGCCTCACTCTGATTCTGAAAAGCCACCTAGAGCTCCTGTGGCTTTAAGTTTATGTCCAGCCCTCTTACAGGCCAGTCAGAAGAACCATCCTGACCTTGGCCTGCCCTACCCATCATTTCCTACACCCAAATGATGCCCTGATAAACCACCTATTGGATTGTTTCCCACTGCAAACAAAATTCTTTCCCATCTGTGAATGGCCACCATCTTCCTGCTGTGTGTGCAGAAGTTTCAAGGCATTTTCTCTGCTTCCTTCCTTCATTTCTCTCACCACATCCAATCATTCCACAGGCAATGTTAGTGCTGCCTTCAGAACACAATTCCAACCAGGTTCCCAGCTCCCACCATAATCCAGCCCTTCCTACCTTCTCACTGAGCTGTAGATATCCGGCCAACTGGTCTACCTCCCACTTTGGCCCTCTTCCAGACAATTCTTACTATTTTGCTGGGGCCAGCAGACACACATGATCTGTCTTCAGCTTGTCTATCTCATCCTGTCAAACCTTATCCTCTGTCCCAACACTTACTGTCCTTCATAGTTAACAATCTTTTCTCCTACCTAAAAATGCTTGCTTTTGCTGATCTCCTCTGGGGTGTTCTTTCCAAGATTTCACTGATTCAGAGAGCATCAGTCCTCTGAGTTGGCTCCCAAGTCCTCTCCATGTCCAAAGGGTCTCCATTCACATGATATTCTCTTGCAGTCTCAGTGAAACATATGCTTTAGTAGCCATCTGCTGATCCAGAGCCCTTCTCCACCATGCTCACTTAGTCAAGGAAAACCTTGGACTTGGGTGCTGGAAGCTATAGGAACTTAGTGAGTGTGATACTAGATGAAGGATACCCATCTGGCTTATGTGTTCCATGTGGCCTGCCTCCCCTTTACTTACCTAACTTCTCCATGTCCTCAGTTCTACCAGTCATCAGTATACATATACATACATACATACATACACACACACACACACACACACACACACACACATCCATGTACAAGGAACAAGTACTTGCCCCTCTACCTCCCACATTGATGCCTTGCACTTACTTATATCACTGATGTAACAGTCTATGTTAAAGTGTCCTTCCTCCATGGTCTAAGCAACTATCTATAGCTAGCAACAGCATTGGGCAGCTGCTGTATTTATGGATAGATACATGGGTGGATGGATGGATGAGCGGATGGATGGATGGATGGATGGATGGATGATGGATGAAGATGAAGAGATGGATGGACCAATGATAGATGGCTGAGTAAATAGGCAGACATAAGGATAGATGGACAAATGTATTCAAAGAAGGATGGACCAATGACAGATGGATAAATGGATGGATGGGAAGATAATAGGTAGATGGATAGACAGGTGGGTGGATTAATACATTCTTTGCTGAAACCCAAAGCAAAGATGTTAAAATTAGACCTGGGTTACTCTGTTCTCTCAGTCAATCCCACATCTGAGAATTGGACAAGGAGAAGACATGCTAGCTCCTGTCTATGTCTCTGCATGCATGACTCTTAGGGTGAAGGGCTAGCAGAGCTCCAAACTGTGGCACCAAAGCCTTCCTCCATACTGTGTTTCTTATCCATTGCTGTTTGTTTTGATAGTTGTCAGATTTTTTTTTATTTATTCCAAGTTTCTCTGGGGTCTTGTTTATTGGGTTCTCTCACTTTCAAGCCTAGGTAGAAGAATGACTTACCTGTAAATCTTTTTTATTAAAGGTACATCATAAAGCAAGTCTGCCTTTACCTCCTTATTGTGCTCCACTGAAATTGAAGGATTTTGGCTTTTTGTTGCTGTCTTTACCTCTCCTTTCAGTGAGGATCTGGAGGTCTCAGAGCTCCACTCAGGACAGTGGTTCAACCCTTTAAAGGATTCCTCATGTTGTGGTGACCCTCCCACCCATAAAATTATTTTCATTGCTACTTCATAACTGTAATTTTGCTACTGTCATGAATCATATTGTAAATATCTGTGTTTTCCAATGGTCTTAGGCAACCCCTAGGAAAGGTCAATCAACCCCCAAAAGTGTTTTGACCCACGGGTTGAGAAGCACTGGCTCCAGAGGATCCCAAGACCCACACTCTGTTGCCATCCCACCCAGTCCACGGCAGCTGTCAATGACACACTTGGGAGTTTCATCCGTGACATTCATCCCAAGCTGAGGACATTTACTCTGTTGCACCCCCCATACAGCTGAAACTGCAGGTCATTCCCCCTACCTGCCTCTTCTGTTTGATTTCTGGGAGATGCCCATCGGCAAAAATCCGAAACTTTCACTAAGAAAGAAAAATAGAAATAAGAAAACACTTTTGGGTGGGGGACTTGAGAGGTTGCTCACTCAATAAAACCTGAGCCCCACAACCTATGCTTTTTAAAACTTCTAGTGTTGTGGTACACACTTGTGGACCAGGGCTGGAAAGACAGAGGCAGAGTGATCCCTGGGACTCCCTGGCTAACCAGCCTATCTTAGCCAGTGAGAAACTCTGTCTTGAGAGAAAGGTAGATGTCACCCAAATAGCAACGGTAAAGCTTCTCCTCTGGCCCTCACATAAATACACAAGCATGTGCATCTACATACACCATTGCACACACACACACACACACACACACACACACACACACACACACACAAAGCAACTTCAGGGGTTCCTAAGTAGAACTGCCTTTTGAACAGCTAGTGTTCCATCAGAAAGGTTGGTACTCAGCTGAAACATCTTTAGGAAAGACTCCAAAAACACAGAAAACCATTCCTTGGTTCCCCACCCCCTCAGCATCCACTAGGAGTAGAGTGTTGACTGAGGTCAACAGGAAATTGCTACTTTATTTTGTCTCTGAGCACACCAGTCAGTATGCTCCATTCAAAAACATCTTGTCCTCAAATATCTGTTCACCTTTATAAATAGCATGCCTTAATCTCCATGTAAGCAAAACATGCCATGGCACTAAAAAAAAAATTTTAAACTATAGTAAATACAGAAAAGCACCAAGAAAATGGTTAAAGTGACTTCCAACATTCTCACCTAGAAGAAATACAGTGAAAGCAGGAAGAGGATGGAAGCTTCTCTGATTTTTTTTTTTTTTTTTTTTTTGGTAGATGCAGGCTCACATTTTAACACTCAGATCATGTTGAACACATAGTTTTATGTTTTCTTTCTTCTCAGTACCATGTCAAACTTTTTATAAACCCTTAATCTGGAAAACGATGGCCCAAAGACTTAGTCTTATTTTGGTATCTTTTAAAATCCAGCTTAGAAGCAAGAGTCAATAATTTACCTGACGCCAATGGCCCAGCTACCCCAAGCACCCAGAGTTGTCAACAGGCAGCTCCCATGCACTTCCTTCTGGTTGTCTCCATGACAACTTGGCAATAGGCAAGAGCAGGTGATCCCAGGAGGGGAACTTCCAGCCCAGCTGGGTCTCCAGCCCACGGAGCGTGGAATCGGAGAAGGTCCCTTCCTTTGTCGCTCTTTTCTGTGCCATTGTGCATTGCCGTGAGCATGCCTTGCTCTTAAAATCTGAAATAAGCTCTAACTATATATTACATTGGTGCTCTCCTTATAGACAAGTCCCCAAGCAAGCGATTTCCCACGCCCAGGCACACCATCAGGGGCAAGTGGGGGCACTCTCTTTTGACCTCTGAGCCCTCCTATCTAGCTCTAGTTCCATTGGTCTCAAGCCCGATGCCTGCGGGCCGCATTGCTCAGCAGAATAGACATAATCTTAGGTGGAAGCACACTGAGGTGTGACATCACCTGTGTCACTTCTGCTCTGTGTGGTTCTGGCCACGTTTTGCCAGCTCTCTGAACCTCAGTTTCCTTGTCTGTAGAATGAGGATGAGGGTGGCCTGCGTGTGGGGTGACACCGGGTCAATGATGTCAATCGATCGCCATGAGTTCATTAACCCTCTTCCTCTGACCAAGACCAAGGCCAAGTCCTCCTTAGCTGTAGCTACAGAGGCTTCATCAGGTAATCTTATTGCTTGGATAAAGTGATGTCTTTTAATGCCAGAGTCAGAGTCTTTGCTGGAAAGGGCTGGTAAACCAGATTTCGAAAGCAAACCATTGAATAGACAAGAACCAAACATGACTCAGCTCCTGTGAATGCGCTCCCCTGCTCGTCTGAGGTTTGGCTTGCCTCTGCAAAGCACAAAGACCTTCCATAAATAGTGTCTTCACTGAGACAGAGTGAAAAGCACCAATGAAACCCAACAGTTCCATCCTGAACCCACATTTTAGGCAGTAAAAACCTAAGGAGGGTGGGGAGAGGAGAGAAAGAGGACACAAGTGCATAGGAGTCTGGGGGGTGGGGGAGGGAAGGAAGGAAGGGAAGAGAGAGGAAGAAATGGAGAGATGAAGGGAAAGGGAAGGAGTAGGGAAGGAAGAAGGGAGGAGAAGAGAAAGGGAGGGAGAGAGGAAAGAGGGAAAAGGGAAGATGAAAGAAAGAAGGAAAGGAAGAGGTTGGCTGGAGGAGGGGAGGAAGAAAAGAAGGAAGGAAGGAAGGGAGGAAGGAAGGAGGGAGGGAGGGAGAGTGAGTTAGTCAGCAGTGAATTAGGTCACTGGTGTCCTGTTTGGCCAGAGCTGCGGAGCCTGAGTTCAGCAGAAGCGTCTCTTTTGAGGCTGCCGCAGACCAGCATCAGCAACAGGGCTGGAGGTTGGGATGCCTTGTTAGCCTGCAGCTGTGCACTGCTCTAGCCAGCTAAAGGTAGCCAGCTGTGCTGCTGTTCCTGTGCCTGCACCTTTAAATTCCCAAGCAGCAGCATCCCCTGCTGCTGGAAACACTTGTTCTTCCTTTCTTTCTTTCTCTCTTTCTTTTTCCCAAGGGATAGAAAACCCAGATAGTCAAATTACTGTTGAAAGGTTTTACTAGAAAAAAAAGTAAAGCTGCTGTTAAAGATAAACAAGGTTTAATCTGAGCGCTCCCATCATATCAGACAGAACCTAACACCATTCCTTTTTTAAGATCCAAATGAGTGTCTGCCACCGGGTGTGATGCGTTACCCTGTGCAGGGCTCAGCCACCCACGGCACTGCCAGAAGCTCATTCATTCAGTGGGACAGTGCTTTCTCAGCACCAGTGTGTAAAGTCTGTCTAGACCCTAGACACTGGCGGGAGACAAGAGTCAGTCACACACACACACACACACACACAAAAGCACCCTGACCCTCAGCAGGTAGAGGATCAGGAACAAGAGCAACCTCAGAGCAGAACAGGAGCTGCAGTTAATGGAGCCCACAAAGGGTGTACCCTCTGGTCCTCATTCAAGTTGTGGTCCAGAATCAGGGTGTGGAGCTTCCTCAGTGCCACACAGCCAGTGAATAGGAGAGCCAAAAGGACCTCTTAGATGCCACCGCCACTGATCTTTGCTCTGTATCAAGAATGGACTCTTGTCAGGCATGGTGGCACACACCTCTAATTCCAGAACTTGGGAGGCAGAGGCAGGTGGATCGCTGTGAGTTTGAGGCCAGCCTGGTCTACAAAGTGAGTCCAGGACAGCCAAGGCTACACAGAGAAACCCTGTCTCGAAAAACCAAAAAAAAAAAAAAAAAAAAAAAAGAATGGACTCTTGAGGGTCTGTGAAGATGGTTTAGCACTTAGGAGATGAGGCTTTCAGGCTGGCCAGCCTAGTTCCAGGCCAGTGAGAGACCCTGTCTCAAAGAAAGATGGCGATAGTGCCTGAGGAATGGTGCACATAGTTGTCCTCTGACCCGCACACACAAATGCACACACACATGTATACACAATAATAGGCATGAGCTTGAATTTTGAAACCCACCATTGACCAATTCCTGGCAAGGTGTCAAGCTTAGTGATACCTTGGGGACCCATGGGCCAGCCAATCCAATGCTGCCTGCCTCCTTAGTCCCATGGCCTATGGGGCCAGGGCTCTGAATGGCTTCTCAGCCAGCTTGAAGGTGACTGGCAAACTGTTTCCAAAGCCGTGGCAGTAGGTTTAGAGCAGGACTGGCATGATGAAGAGATGGCTGAGAACCCAAAGTAGAGAGGAGGCAGTCCTAGTGGCATTCCCTGCAGGCCTTTCTCTCAGCCTCTAGCTGTGGGGCTGAGGGCCAGAAGCTAGCCTTACCTGTAGAAGGGATGCTTGCTCATCCCTCCCCTGGGTTTGCTATGGGGCCTGGAAGATGCAGGGATGAGTGAGTGGCGCCTGAAACATACACCGTCACACACCCTCAGGTGTCACAGTGGGAGATCTTGACGTTTAGAAAGGTGCATAACCCTCAGTATGCCTCTCTTGGCTTCACCTTTCACACAAACCCACTACATCCCCAGTTGCTAAACCATTCGAGATGACTGCTGATTTGTCTGCAATATCAAGTTCTAGCTGTGTTCTGGTTGCACACCATCACTGGATATGTCCTAGCTTCCATGACCACCTGTAAATAGCATTCTCTCACACACAGCTGAACTTTTCTGGTTCTAAGATTCATTAGCCCAGTGGGTTTTCAGTGCTGACCCTTGACCCCCTAAAGCTAAAGGCTGAGAAGCTCCTATGCTGGGGTCACCAAGTCTCATTAAAAAAAAAAAACAATTCTATGAACAGGAAGACCCTCAGAGAACATTGAGACCAACCCCACATTGGAGGCCCATGGAGGTCAAGCAGATTGCCCAGGTCCTAGGGATTTCCTGGGCATCACCAGGCAGAGCCTTGGTCTCCTCACTTGACAGAGAACTCTAACGGGGCTAGTGAGAGGATCCTTGAGATGTTTGATGGAACGCTTTGCACAGTGACTGACCCACTAGCGTTTCTGTAGAAGGATCAGATGGCAGCTGCGACTTTACAGAACCATCAATAGCTGGCTCCCTCCCATCAGAACCGTCTCCAATGCTATTTCAACCAGAGGGCTTCCCAGACTGGGCAAGGTAGATGCCTTTAGGTTCCGCATCTGGCAAAATAGATCTAAAAATGTTCACTCTTTCCCCACCACTAAGTTCCAGAGTCAAATCAGCCCTGTAACTGGATGCTTTTTTTTTTTTTCTCCAATGCTCACCTGTAAATGTTGTGTGTTCACAAACATGGCTGAACTATCCTCTTAGATCCACTAACTCACTAGCTTTCCAAGGCCATCAGCCCTTACCTACTGTGCCAGAAACTCCAAGATGGGCCCAGCAGCCTTCCTTCTCAAGCCCTCTGCAAGCCCACACTGAGAAGTGCCCGTTCCATGGGTCGCGCCACACCTAGCACATGCCCAGTGCAGACCACAACACAGAAAATGTTGGCTGAACAAACTAACTGCTTCTGAATCCTGTTCTGCCATGGATTAGCTGAGCTGGGGCAGGGCACTTGAACTTAAGCGTCTCTGTGCTTCAGATTTGTCCTCTGCCAAGGGAAGCAGGAACCCTGTGGGCTTTGCAGTTGTGCTTGGAGGGCAAAACCAGAACGCAGGCCTACAGTGTTGAACAGAGTGAGTGCCAGACAGCGAGCACTCAGTAAATGTCACCTGCTGTCTAATTGTTGTTGTGGCTGGCAAATACACAAGCCACCATGTGTGCTTGACATGACTTACAGGTGAGTCATCCTTAAACAGTGTCTGACATGGCTGAAGCTCCAGGTGTCTTTTTAATTCAGCTCCAGTCAAGGAATTGTTCCTAAGCGTCTACTGTTGGCCAGCACTGTTTGGTTCTGTGACACCCAGATGAATCAAATGCTCTCCTGGGAGACACATGCAGGCGACTTGTAGGGGCAAAGGCTGAGGAAGACCTGTGTCCCACAACCTTTGTGTGCCACACGGGAAGGTGCTACTCTGAGGACACTTGCCCATGTAGTGTGTGCACATGCGCGCGCGCGCGTGTGTGTATGTGTGTGTGTGTGTGTGTGTGTGTATCTGTCTGTGCCCACACACATGCACACACACAATTTAATTTGGAGATCTATTATGAAACACAAATGGATGTTTGAGTATCAAGTTACTCTGTTCTCTTGACTTTTTGATGTGTTTCAATCAACAATTAAAGATAAGCATCAGTTATTCACAGGAACCGCAAACCAAATTCCAAACTGGTCATCTCTGACCTCAGCTTGCTTCCCATCACGTAAGGCACAAGGTTCCTAAACACAAAATGCAGACAAAAGTAGAGAAGTGTGGGTAGATGGCCAAGCCAACAGCTGGGAAAAGGCTGCCTAGATGAAGGTCACAACGAGGCCAGCTATCTAGATGCAGGAAAGGGCTGTAAATGTGAGTCTGCTGTCCTCCCAGAGCCTGATGGTCTCAGGCCACAGAATGGAGAAGCTTGGGCCACGCAGACACAACACAGACCTGCTGATGTGCGTGTGTTCAATACCTTTCTCCTGTGTGGACACAGGTTCCCACCAGGGCACCTCACAGGTGAGCAAAGGAGCTGTGCAAGACTGGATCCCTCAACACTCTGTTGTACTCCCAGGAAATGGGTCCCTCCCCTTCCTGAGGTTACATATGTAATTAATGGTTGATGGAAGAGTTAGGGTGGAAGGCGGAAGAGAAAAGGTATGAAAACAGAATGGGTCTAGTTGGGAACATGGGCATGACTCAGAGAGAAACAAGAGGGGGTAACAGGGTTGATCAAGATACATTATGTACCCGTGTGAAGATGTCATGATGAAACCCATTATTGTGTATGTTGAAAATACGTTAGTAGTTTTTAAAAATTAAAGGAGGTGCAGAGAGGTTAAGTAATTCCCCCAGGGCCACACAGCCAATAAGCGTTATTGCTAGAATTACAGTCTGCGGAGTCTTAATCCTACATCTGTGCTCCCAGACACCTCACTATACTATAGATCAAACGACCTGACACACAGCAGCAGAAGTGGCTCCCTACATGGCAACGTTATTTAAAGGAAAAAGAAAGAAGCCATAGAATCCCCTTTTTCCTCACAAATGCATTGGGTAAAGAGATCCCGTCCCCACTGCAAGATCCGCGGCTTTGCTGTCACTCACTTATCTGAGAGTCACTCAGCAGCATCCTGGAGGACAAGCTGTCCTAGGGCCCCCATGGCAGTCAAGGAATGCTTCGGTGTTGAGCTTGCAATTACAGGCTCTGCTGGCCCGGCTCAGCCTAAATCCCACAAAGACAGGGGCAGTCTATTAGTTGTCCTCTGACCCTGCAGTCTGGGTGCTGTGGCTGAGCATACCCTGGTGTTTCTACTTGAAGATAATCTTTCAAAAGCCCACATAGGCAAAAACCGCAAAGGGCAATCCAATCCTACATAAATGCTCCACTTCTGTGCTAGGGTGTGTCCTTGTGTTCACGCACACCATTGACCCCAGGTGACAGCATTTAACTGATAAGTGTGTCTGGCTGCCATGCAAGTGGCAGGTATACTTCACTTTGAGGTGAACAGTCCACACTCAGATTGAAATCTTCTAGGGAAAACTGAAGATAGAGGCAGAGAGGCAGCTGTTGGTAATGTGCCTGCAGCCCAAGCAGGGATCAGAGCTCAGTCCCCAGAACCCATGTAAAAACTGGGGCATCATGGTGAATATGCTGGGGTAAGGGGCAGAGACAGACAGGTCCCTGGGGCGTACTTGACAGCCAGTTTAGCCTACTTGATGAGCTCCAGACACGGAGAGATCTTGGCCTCAAAAAATGAAGTTGAGGGTGTACCTGAGAAACTGCGCCTGCTGTTTGTCTCTGGCTTCCACACATCGGTACACATATGCGCACCCACACCCTTACCTGCACAATCACATGTACACTTAGAGAGAGAGCAAGAAAGAGAAGGAGCGAACTTCTCTCTTGCAGTCTCTGTCAATGAAAAGTCAGAGGGCTGGGGAGATGGCTCAGTGGGTTTACAGCGTGTACTGTTCTTGCAGAAGTCCCTAGTGTGGTTCCCAGCACCCACCTTGGTGGTGCACAGTCACCTATGACACCATGTCCAGGGGATCACCTCTTCTGGTTTCCATCAGCACTGCACTCACATGCACATGCCCACAGACAGACACACACATGTAAACTTACATATAATTTTTTAAAATTATCTTCTTAAAGAAAAGTCAACCTCAAATTAGAACTCGTTCTCTCATCTCATAAACTGGGCCTTTTATTTGTGATCACAAAAGAAATGGCATGAGGTGAGAAGTGTACCTCCCTGCTTTTTACAAGCTAACGAGCCTAATTAAGGACCTTATGGGCCACCATCCATGAAGGGCACATGACTTTGTGGTGACTTCCATAGGGAGGGTCTTAAATGAAAACACAGGTCCAGAAACAGCACCAGCAGTAAGTCCGCATCGGCCGAGAAACAGCAGACTCCAAGGCCACTCCAAGCCAGCAGCATCCTCCACTGAGTTCCATGAGTGCCTCACATTTAAATTCTGGTAGGGTTGTGACCCTGACTTTCCATGGGCTTTTGTTTATATTTATATATGTTACAATTATAGAAGAGCTGGACGCATAAGCATGAGAAATTTGCGTCTAGCCTTGGTTGTACATTTTAAGCATCAGAAATATTTAAAATCTGTCAGCCTTCAGGGCCATAAGAATTTGTAGTCTCCCCTCCCCTTCCCCCATCTGTCTATCTCTCTCTGTCTCTGTCTCTCTGTCTCTCTCTCTGTCTCTCTCTGTCTGTCTCTCAGTCTGTCTCTCTCTCTCTCTCTCTCTCTCTCTCTCTCTCTCTCTCTCTCTCTCTCTCACACACACACACACACACACACACACACACACACACACACACACACTGCCATGGCTCCAGACTGAGAATCTAATGCAGAGGATGGAGTATGAAATTGGGACCCCGGCACAGTGGAGTGTATGCTCCACCTCTGCCACCTACGTACTTTGTGATCTCAGCCCATCACTTCTCTGTGTGGATAGGGGAGACAACCTGGACTCACACATTCACTGTGTGCACTTTAGAAGGTCTTTTAAGGAGCGGAGAAAGGACTCTGTGGTTAAGACTCAAGTTAGATTCCCAGCACCCACATTGTGGCTCACAAGCGTCTGTGACTCCAGTTCCAAGGAATCTGTCCCCTTTTACAGCCCCCACAGGCACTGCAAGCACAGAGTGGACAGATGTACACACAGACAAAACACTCATACACATACAAGAAAAACAAGTAAAATTTTTAAGAAAGTATTTTTCACTGGGCAGTGGTGGCACACGCTTTTAACCATAGCACTTAGAAGGCAGAGGCAAGTGGATCTCTGTGAGTTCAAGGACAGCCAAGGCTACAGAGAAATGCTATCTCGGAAAAAAAAAAAAAAGGTTTTTTTCTAGAAAGGGACATGAAGGAGCCAGGAATCACTGCGTGTCCTCTCCTGTTTCTTTCTCTAATGTTATGCTACTGCGTGCCCCTGTGGTCTTTCCTTCCTCTCAACGGCAGGGCACAAGAACTCCTCCCTGAGTCTGGTTTTTTTCCCCCCTCTGGTCTGTTGGGACTGGGGCTGGACAAGCCTGTGTGTGGCCAGCAGAGAAGGGAGAGTTGGGGAGGGGCCCTTGGTACCTTCAGCAGCCACCTGTCTCTGGGAAGGGAGGAGCCAGTCTTTGGTAAGAAGACAGCAGGATGTCCTGGCAGCAGGTTGGGCCAGCCACTGCAGCCAGGCTGTGACACAGGAGCAGCTGTCTCTGAGGGCCCCCACAGGCACACTTGGCCTCCTGCCTCTGGGCTTCACCCAGTTCCGGTCCAGCTGAAGACATGGCCATATGGCAAATGCTCCTTGTTGGGAAGAAAGGGGAGGTCAGCCCCTTCATGACTGAGGGGGCCAAAGTTACAGGGGAGAGGCTGGCAGCGTCTGGGACCCAGAGTCCTGGAACCTACCCAAGAGCCACCGATGTCACCAGCACACCACTCACAATCGACTTGCTGTCTCTCCCTGCCTTATCCTCCACCTCCACCTCAGATGACACGTGGGACACAGAACCAGATAGTCACTCGCCACCTGTTTATCGATCAGCTACTATGGCCAGGCAGACCTTGCCCAACCATAGTTCATACTCAGCAAACAGCTTTTCAGGGTGAGATTGACAGCAGCCATTACCAGCTCCCAGGATGTGGCAGGAGCTCAACGTAAGTGATCTCACCGAATCTTTCTCGGATTCCTCAAAAGCAGGAGCAATTACCCCATTCTGCAGACAAGCACACAGACTCAGAGACTCAAAAGCATAGAGGTGACAGTGTCCCTCTGTTATGTTCCCCCATGGCTAGGTATTTGATCAAGCTGCCTTTCAGAGTCCCGATGGCCAAAGGAAACCAAGCGAGGTCTTAGTGGTTGCAGGAAACTGGGATTTTCTGTGCTTTCTTCCTTTTATCTTCTAAGCAAACCCATGAAGTAGGTAGAGGGTTCAACTTTTTCAGACAAGGAAGCCGGGGCTCAATAAACTTTGGATACAGGCTCAGTATGCGCTAGCTGTCACGGGACAAAGCCGGAGGTCATACCAAGTCTGTGTGCTTCCAGAGCTGGGTGCATTCTCTCCCTGAGGCTCTTCCCCTGAGCAAATGACCAACCAGGTTCTAACATTTCTGAAGTGACTAGAAAAGGGATTGTCACCACCATTCCACCCATCGTTAACTGGCAGTCATGGCGCACCTACCAAACTTCCAACCCTATGCTTGTCTCTGAAATGGAGTTTTGAAAACTAGCTCTGTCCTAGTCCCCAAGGAAGGCCCAACCACCTAGGGACATAGTACTATAAAGCATGAAAAAAGTGTACCAAATATACAAGGTGGGGGGAGATGGGGAAATGACAAGCTTCCTGGCCCCGCAGCTTCTGTTTGTCAAGCCTCTAGGTACCTCTGAGGTTCCCGGTGCAACATGGATTCTTCAGGAAGGACTCTGTTAACAACCAGAGTTAGTTACAGCCTAGTTACACATCACTAAGAGGCTCCAGTTTCTTCTCCATGACTGTGGCTTCCCCTTGTCAAGGACAGGAGTGGGTTCTGACTCCCTCCCTGCTCTCTCCTCAGCCCCTGACACACTCAGTGCTTAGCACATTACTTGGCACATTATAGAAAGTGAATGTAGAAGAAGAAATGATTGTGAATTTGGTGGTGGGAGTGGGGGAGGCTGGAAGAGCATAGGACATTGGTGAGTTGATGAGAAGTAACGGGCCAGAAGAAGCGTATGAGGCAAACAGCAGAGCAAGATGGTGCTGGGGCAGCTGGGTATCTACATGGGAAACAGAGTGTATTGCAATCCTTGCCTCACGCTGTACAGAAAAGTCAGTCTGGATAAATCACAGATACAAACAACAAAGGACAAATCACACACAAAAGAAAATTTTGTCCGGACCCCAAGACTCTCCTGGTCCCTGAGTCTTGCACCCCCACAAGGAGATACAGTCACGAAAATTAAGTGGAGATGAGAGAATCCAGGAACTCGCCAGCCCCGGAGCATGTGCTGTGACCTTCCTGGGATAATCTCAACTGAGAAATGTAGACATTTGACACTGTCTTATCTGAAACCCAGCTGCCTGGGAGAGGCATCTGGAATGCAAGGGTAGAGTCCTCAGGGAGGAAGATTTCCACCGAAACTCTATAGTGACCAGCCCCAAGAGCAGCCAGCATGGGTACAGCTCTCCCAGGAGCCAGGCCCTCTTTAAGTGTGTCTGCTGATCCCCTCCCTGACCCTCACTCCAACGCATGAGGAAGACTCCTTTTCCTCCCCCCGTATTCTTGCTGATAAAATCAAATAACAAAAGCTTACATCGGCCAGGCATGGTGCCACACGCCTTTAATCCCAGCACTCGAGAGGCAGAGGCAGGTGGATCAATATGAGTTAGAGGCCAGCCTAGTCTACAAAGCAAGTCCAGGACAGCCAAAGCTACACAGAGAAACCCTGTCTCAAAAATAAACAAACAAGCAACAAAAACAAAAGGTTACCTCACTCAGGGATGTCGTCACTCCAGGAGAACCAAATTTGTAGGTCTTTTGTTTGTCCAAGTCCTGAGCCTGAAAGAACGAGTGTGGAGGTTCCACCTACAGCAGATAAAGTTGGGAGGAACCTGTTCTCTCTCCTTCCAACATGGGCCTCTGGGGATCAAACATAGATCATCAAGATTTGCAGCAGGTAACTTTGCCTGCTGAACCATCTCACCATCCCAAACAGATGATGTTTGACCAGAGATCTGAATGAGGAGATGGGGACAGCTGGGGCGGGGGGGGGGGGACACCCAGTACCGACACCCTATAGTTAAAGCCTATTTGGTACTGCCTAATAACTGACAGCAGCTCTCTGGGGGCTTGAGCTCCAGGGGAGGGACTAGACAAGGCAACAGGGTGACAGGACACTGCAGTGCACTGGAAGCAGTTTTAATTAGTGAGTAGCTGTGGGAGTCAATGGGGCTAACCAGTCTTTGGGATGATGGAAGTACGCTCTTTAAGGAAGCCTCCCTGAAGAAAAGCATGTTTCAGATGAAGATACCAGTAGAGACATCTAGAGAGTGAGCAGAAAGCAGGGGGAGGACAGGCATGTGAGAAGCACAAGGGAAATGCCAGAGACAGGAGAGAAAGGACTGGACTCTGGGGCTCAGGGAAGCTTGTGGCTTCTGAAGAACAAAACAGAAGCCCGTAGTATAATGGTTAGCACTCTAACTCTGGAAAACAAAGCGGTGTGCATATTGTGATGGATGCTGAGGGGTTTACCAAACTGTCCTGGAGGAACCGGGGTGGCATCTAGCTCAAAAGGTCCCCTTTTATAATTCATGACTGCTGTGGGCAAGAGGGAAGTTGGCCAGGGGTCAGGAGGATGCTCCAGCAATGCAGATAAACTTAATCGTGCTCTGGACCACAGTGTGATAAATGCAAGATGAGCTGAAGACCAGGGGAACAGAGGGAGAAGGACCAACGAGGTGGAAACCAAGGGCAACTCCCAGGTCTGAAGACTGAGAAACAGGCCAGACAGAGGCAGAGTTTGTGTTCAGAGAGCCATTAGGAAGCAGATCCACAGAGGAGACGAATGCATCTGTTGGGTGCTACAGGAAACAGACAGACAGAGCACCATGAAATCAGGGGGAAGACTCGTCAATGTTGGACATACTGGTAGCAGGGTCCTCCGTACACAGATGAGAATTAGAGCCTAGAGAGGCCTTCTCTAGGGAGCACATGGTGAGTGAAAGGGAAGGCCACAGGTATCAGAGGGTGAGGAGCATGCACAGGAAGAATGAGCAGAAAGAAACCAGCACCCAGCGGAAAGGGCAAGAAAAAATGCCAGTTGGTCAAATGAGCCATTTGATGGCAAAAAACCAGGCAGAGGCTGAAGGTAGGGACACATGTAGAAATGCCCCCAGTGCTGACACCTAAGGAAAAATACAGATGTTGCAAACCTTCATTTGCAACCTTTGAACCCTTCATTTTCATACCCTCTGCTCTGGGCGAAGGTACAGGTGTAAAACTCAAGAGTCACTTAATGCAATGTTTATCAATGAGTAATCCAAAGAATGGAGCCTCGCAAGATGGAACCCACACATACATACCCACACATAAGCATACACTCTGTCCACACTCATACACACACCTACATCCATCCGTGCATGCACACGTACATACACAATGTCTAAAACGGAATGAGACTTTGCAGACCCTGCCCTCTGCATTCCCGTGTTCCCATTTGACTTTACAGCTAGTAAGTAAAGGTCCCAGAAAAGCCTAGGTAAGGACGCATGTTTAACCTCACCCTCCCCTGAATATGGGATCCCTTCATGTCTCTTACTGGCATTTCCAAGGCTGACATCAGCAAAGTGCTCTTTGAAAACCTCAGTGTTGGGAGAAAGGGGGTGCATCTAACTGGTGAGATGCCTCAACTGGCAAGCCGCAGGGGAAAGGCAGCCTTGAGACAAAGAAACGACTTTGGTCTGTGTTTCCTTGTTGGTCCACTGATTTAAACTCTATGAGATACCTACTGTGTGGTAGCACTGCCAGGCAGGTGGCAAACGTGACTTGTTTGGGAAACAAGGGTTGAGAAAGACCAGGAAGACATTCTTAGCATGTGTGTATTCTTGTGATAGCAAATACAGCTAGCTACTCTAGTCATCAGCCAGGTGCTGGCTTCTTGGGAGGGATGAGTAAAATGGAGCTCACTATGAGTCAGCCCTTTCCCCTCTCCTCTCCAAAGAGTTGTGAGACTCACGGGAGTCTTGGCAATATGTGACATATCAGGTGATAAAAGCCAAGAACCCTAGTAAGGGACCCATGAGAGTGAGCGTTCTTCCTGCAAGCCGTGGAAGCCCATTTCAATGTGGTTATAGTTGCAACCATTTATTAAGCACCTACTATGTGCCAGGCCCTTTATATAGCAGCAGTATAGTAATCACTAACATGAGCTCCTACTACACACAAGACACTCATACTTGCAAAGTACTAACTCATGTAGCCTTTCCACAGCCCAGGATATATTTGGGTTAGTCTGATTTCCACAGCTGTGACCAAATTTTTAAAAGCTGTTCAAAAAGAAGGACTTTCTCATTGTTTTAAAGCATTCAGTCCGTGGTTGCTTGGGTACATTATTTCTCGTCTGTGGTGAGACAGAACATCATTTGTATCATTATGTGACGCATGGGGTAGAAGTTGTTCACTTCATGGTGACCAGGAAGCAAAGTGGGAGAAAGGAAGACTTATGGCATAAATGCCTCCTTGGCAGGGGTACAGATTGAAGACTGGCTTTTACCTCAACGGCTCCTTTAAGTGCCAACCCCAGTGACCTCACTTACTTCTACTGTACCCCACCCCCTAAAGTTCCATCACTTTAGGCTATGACCAAGCCTCCAGCAGATGGTGTTTGAGTCATATTTAAGACCCAAACCACATACTAGGTATGATGCTGTGTGGCTGCAAACCCTAAATTCGGGAGGCAGGGTGAGGCAGATTAAGAGCCTGTCTTCCTAGGCCAAACATCTTCATCCCCAAGGTAATAAAAGTAAGGCGCTGAAAGATGACATTTCCTGCACAAGGGCATAGCTAGCTAATGGCAGGGTTCAGTTCTGGCCCCAGACAGTCTGGTTCCCCTAGCTATTACTGTTTTAAATGTTGCGTTCTTTGACCATTTGAAGCATCCTACCAGTGCTTGAACTTGGAATGCTTCAGTCTGGGCCACTGGTGCCACTCTGGAGTCTGATATATGCACTTTAGATTTTACAGAATTTTGACATAGGTGTGGATCACCAACACAGCTTTCAGGGAGCTTCTTTGAGACGCGTGGATCCAAAGGTTCTCACCCCCAAGTTCATTCTTTCTCCCAGATGTGTATTTTCTTGTTAGGTGGGCTGGTGTCAACTGACATTGGTGTGGAAGCTGACATATTTTCACAGTGGTCACGTCCTGGGCAAGCATGTGCCATGCACATCATGCATATGGGGGGAGGGGGTTGCTGGCCATGGTGCTGAAAACCCAGTCCACATCTTTCAGTCAAAAAGACCCCTGAAGAGGTGCAAACTTGGCTGGCGCAGAGGGAAGAAGGGAATTTTGGGGGTATCTATACACATCCTGCCTTTTGTCGAGCCATATCTGTCAGCCTGTGGAATATCCGTACATATGTCTGCAGAATGTCAGTGCTAGCCAGAGTCACAAATGTATTTGTGTACCTGTTTCCAGCAGCTTTGACCTTCAGTGTCCCTGGACTCAGGGCCAAGTGGACTTAAAGACAGTTCTTCTGTTCAGAGTTGGCCTCTGAGGAGTCCTCACCTCACCTAGGGTCACCGTCTTGAGTCTCAAGTAGGTCAAGTGCGTGTGCACTGTTCTGAGGTCACATGCTGCAGCCCAAAGCTAGGGCTGCAGATTTCCAAGCACAGGCTGGTGCCAGGACCCTCCCTCCCTATGCACAGGATGGCCAAAAATCAGTGCCCTTGATCTAGAATCGGCAGAGGGCAGACCTCCAGCTGAGAGGTACAATCCCAGCCTCCACAGCCCCTGTCAGCATTGCACATCTCCACACACAAGACCCTTAAGTTGCTCCTAATTGAAGGGCTTTCCAAGCCCTCTGTGCATTGTGGATCTAATTAAGTTCCAACATCGTATCAAATTAAATCCTTTTATTAAACGTTTATCTTCAGATTCCAGAGTGTCACAACACCACATTGTTTTAAGTGACAGAAATGTAAACAGCCTTTACCACCAGCCAAGTGCAGGCCAGAGGCAATGGCAGAGCACCCCTTCCCAGAGGCCACGCTTTCTCAGCAAAGGTACTGGAGGCCCGGGTAGTGATGCCCTGAGAACCTGCCCCCATCTTTCTCACACACGTGAGCCCAGCTCAACCTTCCTGAGCTCTCTGAATCAGCAGCATACTTCCTCAGCAGTATATCTTGTGCCTTGGGAACCCCTTTCTTCTATGGGGATCTGTCCTACTCCTGCCTGTATAGGGCTGGTTCCAGGACCAAAGTTCTCTGAGTCCTTTTTCTCCTCATCCCTGACTGTGAAGCCTACAGAGCAAAGCATCTCTCTGTCTCTCTGTCTCTGTCTCTGTCTCTGTCTCTCTCTCTCTCTCTCTCTCTCTCCATTTATTTATTTGTTTGTTTGTTTGTTTGTTTGTCTTAGTTCCTTCCCTAGCCTGGAGCTTGGTTTGGAGAGGGTGGCCAATGTGCACTTAACCAATTCATTGTAGATAATAAAAGAGCAAGCCTCATCTTCTGCTTCTAGTCTCTTGCACTTGCCCCAAGGATGATGAGATCCTGGGGGACTGGTTCCTACCAATGATACTCACAAAAAAAAGACCCACTTTTATGGTTTAAATGGCTGGGAGCAAAGAGGGAACATAATCCTAAAGACACCAAGAGCTCTGAGGGAGAAGTCAGTCTTTCTTCTACCAAGATGGTCAATCTGACTTTTTTTCCCCGAGACAGGATTCCGCCCCCCACCCCCACCCATGTAGCCTTGGCTGTCCTGGAACTCAATTTGTAGAGCAGGCTGGCCTCGAACTCACAGAGATCAGCATGCCTCTGCCTGCCGAGGGCCAGGATTAAAGGCGTACCGGGATTATTCATCACCTGGAAACCATGTGCCCTGCACTTCTGTCATTTCTTTCTAGATTCAGCAAGGCCCTTCATTGCCAGAGAAAGTAAGATTTAGGTATGCTCCTGCACCCCTTGCCTGGATACTCCCTTCTTTGGCCCTCACATCCCATTTGCAGTAAGGAAGCAAAACCGCTAAGGGGTTAAAGAAGTGCTTGCTGTGGCTCCATGCCCTGGCGTTTCCCATAGCATGGGTCCTGGGCCTATTAAAGACAGTAGCTAACATTTGCTAGCCTCTACAGGCCCACCATTCCTCACCTGGAGAGTGGACTCATTCATAATCTGAGGAGTCCATGTGACCGTGAAATCTGGTTCTATATAAAGTATTGGCCCAGAGGGGGTTTTAAGCATTAAAGAATCCCCCCAAGCCCCACTGAGAAGGAACAGAGTGTGGAGTCCAATCCCCGTCCTTGATGCAGTTGTATTAGGGAAATGACACGTGAACTTTGAAATAACAAGACGAGACAGCAATCCAAAAGCCGTCCCGAGGCTGCCTAGAATTAATCCCTAGATCAGTAATCTTGAAGGTAAATGCAGAGATGAAAGGAGGGAGATGCAGCTCCAGGCTATGAGCATCAGGGAGGGCTTCTCAGAACCAGGCTCTCGGATAAGGCAAGGGCCAGGCGGGGGGGGGGGGGGGGGATGGGGAGGAAATGACATACAGATTCCCAGCCAGCCACCTTCTGCTACCCTCTAGTGATGGCTAGCTGGTACCTGGAGGTGAGGTGCTCCAGAAACCCTAATACTTAATCCACATGCTCACTTGCTAACCTGACATCTCCTTGCCACACAGGCCAGCTAAGAGAACTGACAAAGGGCAAAACAGGAGGGGTTCACTTAACTTCTTAAAGTCTACACCCTAGGCACCTCCTAGTCCCAGCCTTGCCTGTGCATGCCACCTGTGGCTCTCAGCTCTGCCCTCTGGGAGGAACAAATGTTTTAGATAGAGAAGAGGCAAGAGCTTCTCTCATCTGGGAAAGAAAGCAACAAGAGATGGGAGGGGGCGGGGGATGAGAGGTGGAATCCCTGGGCCTGTCTGTATGTAGCCCTGTGTAGGAGGCCACAAACCCTAGAGGCTTGTGAGCAGGTGGGTGTCCTTGGCTTGGGAGTGTTGTGTGACACTATTCCTGGAAAGAACAGATGTGTACTTCCCCCAAATAAGATACTGGCAAATGACTGAAGTCTGCATTCCACCCAACGAATTTCATCGTGGTTGCCAGAATATGGGTAAGGGGTTGCTTATAGGAGCAGAAACGACTCAAAGGCATCTGCATCACTAAAACCCACCCCACCATGAGTGCTCACGAAAACTGGAAACTAGGGCACACTGAACAGCCTGAAGGCAGCCACCAGGTTGGACAGTGTCTGAGCCTTTTTAGGCAGCTGGACTGGTGGTCTCTGAGACTTCCAGTCAGCTCAGCTTGTCTGAGAGTGTCTCTCAGCAGTCCTTACTGTTTATATGTGCTGGGGGAAGGCTGTCTAATTAATCTGGTCATTTTCAGGGACTTCCTGAAGCTTTCAAGTTGTTTACTAACTGAATTTAAGAAGCTTCCTGTAAGATGGAGTGGTCTGCCTCCCTTTTGAACAGCCTATTTCTTAGTAAGTGTCTTTCTGGGATGGAATGTTCCGTCTCTGAGGAAGCTTCTAGAGACCAGAGTATGGTCAGATGGGCATCCCAGGCTTTGGGCCCTTGCTGTATGAGATGTTTCCCCCTATAAAGACCAGTGGTGTGGGTGGTGTCTGGCCATGCCCTAGCTCTCTGAGAACATTCAGAGCAATGGAAATGAACTGAAGAGAGCGTGGTCTGAAGCTTGGGGTGGATTACGTAGGAGAGACCTCTAACACCTCTTCTATCCATGGAGAAATCTAGGGTCGTGGTTTCAAGTCCCATTCCCTGTAGCTGGTATTTCCCACTTTGAGGGGTCTTCATTTTCCCACCTTTTGTCCCCCTCCCCACCCCCATTTCATACCCTAACTGTAGATCAGAAAGAAACAAGGATAGAGGGGAGAGAGGAAATAGGAAAATCCCTTCTGTTTCTTCCTTAGCCACAGCTACCAACAAACCACAACTACCGATCCTGCCTCTCGGGGGCCTAGCATTTATGTAACCTCCTAAAAGTTCACGGAATTCTAATGTCACAATCACAGAAATTATCTGCAGCTGGCAAAAACCACACCTCTGCTGGAACATGAGGCAAATCATAGCCAGCTGCTGCTGCAGACAGTCTGAAGCAGCCCCACAGCCCTACATCGGGGATGAAAATGAAAACATACTCATAATATTTAAAGAAACCAAAATTCCAGAATTCTCAAGATAGTTCCCCCATTCAAGCACCTGGGTACTGTCCTGAGTCACAACTTAAGTCATGTTAACTCAGCAATTCTCCCATTAGGCCAAAAATTCATACTTAATAACTCATTAGATCCTAAATAACCCAATCTCTGCTGTTTGCTCCCAGTTAGTATACACAGAGAGGCTGGGGGGGATATGAGGAAGGAGGGGGGAGGGAGGGAGGAAGGGAAGAAAGGGAAGGAAAGAGAGGGGGCATGGACTCACCCAGGCATACTAGGTCCTGGAATCCCAGCCCTCATGAGCCTGAGGCAGGTGACTGGTGCGTTTAAGGCTAGCCTGAGCTATATAGTGATACTCTGTCTCCAAAAAAAATCTCTTTGAGCACTAGCTGAAATATTGAATTGAAAGATGGGTGGCCTGTCCAAGAGTCATTTTAGTTCTGAAAGGACAGGGGGTGTTTCAACACGTTGGTAGAACATTTGTCGTATGACATGATGTGCTATTGTTAACTCTGCGGTCTGAAATGCTTAGCTGTCAGGTTGGATTCCTTAATAGACCAAATCACTTGTCACTGAAGTGTTCTGAGATACGGCTTCCTGCTTAAAAGGGAAGAGATTGTTAAAATGGAAGAAAAAAAAAAACCAAAGAGGATGAACAAGAGGGTGACTTAGACTTTAGCTCTCTTGCAAGGCCACAGCTGCCCACAATGGGTCTCAGGCTGAGGACACATAACAGCATTTCTCTGTGACTCTGGAACTTACAGAATTATCGGAACAGGCCTGTCCTTGGGATGCCAGCGTTCACAGGTCCTGTGGCTGCCTGGAACTCTCTAGGCACCTCACAGTGTGATCACTAGCCTCCCCCTGGCCACCATGAGCTTGTTGAGAAGGACTCCATGCGTCCATCCTGCCACTGTGAAGTGTCTGCTAGGTTGCAGACTCTGTGTTGAGCCCTTGCAATGTAAGGTTCCCTGCAGTTCTCACAGTCCCGTCAGGTAGGCGCTAGATTATAGCTAGAGCTCAGACTGAGGCAGCAGGTGGAAGACTAAGCTCCCCGTGATCCGTGATCACTGCCCTCCAGTGGCAGGTGCGGTCCCTTCATGCCTGTGACAGCGCCAGACTTTACAGAGTGGCCTCATGGGTGTGTTTTCATCTGTCTCCTACCCTGTGTGAATCCCCTTCACCTCCCCAGGAATGGAGTCTGAGGTAATCTGGGATTCGGCTGCCCATGATATGGATACATGCCCGTCTCTTGGGGACCAGTCTACACCACCAGTGGAGGAAGATGTGATTAGATAGCTCAAAGGTCAGATTCTGGAACCCTCCAAGTTCTCAGTCTCACTGAGATCAGGCTCCTATCAGCCCACACATCGTGGAGAGTGAAGCTACAGGCTAGCCTCTCCTTATGTACACAAGCCCCAGCCCTGCCCACCTCCCAGTATTTTATCTGAGTACCATCTCTAGGAGTCTCTTGTACAATCTTTAAGCAGGTCCTGGTTCATGCCTCCTTCCTGGGGTCTTCCTTCCCTTGTCAGAGCTCAGAGAGCCATCTTTGTGCCCCCTGCTAGCTTCCTTTGTCCAAGACTTACTGGGTCCGTTCCCAGCCATCCCTCTTACCTCTTTGTGGCATTCATAACAGCAGCAAGCACTGGATAATAGTAAAAATCAATTCAAAAGAGAAGTTTACAAGGACACTGAGACCTTGTTTCACTCAACAGTCAGTTGCTCTGTAAGTATTTAGTAAGCACCTACTGCATACCAAGCACTGAGAATCCAACTGATTTTCCTTCTGTAAAATGTATTTTAGTGTGTTTAGTATTAAATATTCACAAAAGACTAATTTAACCAGTAACAAAATGAAAAGGCAGCCTGGGAACTGGGAATAAATATTTGCAAAGTATCTGTCAGATCAGGGGTTAATATCTGAAAGTTAAAAAGAATTCAGATGTAATTCAGTAACAAGAAAATGTCAGGGCTGGAGAGATGGCTTAGTGGTTAAGAGCACTGCCTGCTCTTCCAAAGGACCCGGGTTCAATTCCCAGCATCCACATGGCAGCTCACAACTGTCTGTAACTCCAAGATCTGACACCCTCACACCAATGCACATAAATTAAAATTAAATAAAATATTTTTTAAAAAATGTCACCTAGCTTTGAAGTGATCAGTGGGCTTCAGTAGACATTTCTGGAAAGAGAATATACAGGTGGCCAGTAGGTCCATGACAAGGTGTTCAATTTCACTAACTACCAAAGAAATGCAAAGAGAAAGCACCAGAAGGTCCCACATCGTGCTTGTGAAGACAGTTACTACCATAAGGACCAGATTAACAGGTGTTGGTGGGGAGCAAATGGAACAGGTGCTGGTGGGGGTGAGGAGAGTGGAAGAGGTAAAGAGGGATGCCCATCATGGAAGATGGTATGGAAGCTCCTAAAGAAAGTACACGGGCCAGCAACCCCTTCTAGGAATGTACTCCAGGGATGAAACAACCGCCTGGTCAAAATGTCTGCACCCGGGCTGGAGAGATGGCTCAGAGGTTAAGAGCACTGGCTGATCTTCCAGAGGTCCTGAGTTCAATTCCCAGCAACCACATGGTGGCTCACAACCATCTATAATGAGATCTAATGTCCTCTTCTGGCCTACAGGCACATATGCAGGCAGAACACTATATATGTAATAAATAAATAAATCTTTAAAAAAAAAAAAAAGATGTCTGTACCCACTGCTCCTCAATGCAGCAGCATCCTCAGTTGCCATGGCATGGAATGCCATGAGGTATCCGTCAATGGACAGCTGCCTAAAGAGACCACGGAAGCAGGCAGATATGGCAACCCACGCCTTTTATCCCTACACTTGAGAGGCAGAGGCAGGTGGGTCTCTATGAGCATGAGGCCAGTCAGACTTTGCCTCAAAAAGAAAAAAAGGAAAGGAAGGGAGGGGGGCAGGAAGACAAGAGAGCAAGAAGGAGAGAGGGAGGATGAGAGAAAGGGAGAGGGTGAGAAGGAGGGGAAGAGAAAGAGAGAGATTGTGAAACCGATAATCTACTCTGGAGGTAGGAGCAGGAAGCCCAGGAGGTGAAGGCCAACCTTGGCTAACTGAGATGATAGCTATCTCAAAAGAAGAGTTAGGGAAGATAAGGGAGGGAAACTGTGAGATTGTACACAGTGTTTTCATCCTTTTAGACTCTGCCATCTGCCACAATCCAGAAGAGACTAGAGGACATCACGCTAAGTAAAATAAGCCAATCACAAAGGGAAAATTATTACGAGATCTCGCTTATGTTTAAAACCCTTACAAATTAAACTATAAACAACAGATAATAACAAGGTTGGCCACATGGAACCAGGTAATAAGATGGTGATCCTTGAGAGCCACAGTAACTCATGATGTGTCGTAGTCTAACCTCTGCTCCATGATAAGAGACCCAGGACCCAGGAAAAGCCAGGGGCCGTGGTGCGTGCCTGTTACCCCAGAGCTGGAGGGGCAGAGGGCGGCTTGCTGGCTAGCCAGTCCAGCCAGTCAGTGAGCTCCAGGTTCGGTGAGAGATGCTGTCTCAAAAACATGAAATCTAAAGCATTCGAGGAAGACACCCAATGTCCAATGCTAACCTCGGCCCTACACACAGACACACACACACAGACACACACAGACACACACATACACACACACACAGACACACACAGACACACACACACACACACACACACACACACACACACACATACACACACACATACACACACACTCACACACACACAGACACACACATACACACACACACAGACACACACAGACACACACACTCACACACACTAATCAAATATAAAAGAGACTACATCATATGTGCTAGTTCTATACGGTCAATGGGGGAGAAATAAGTTCTCTTCTAGTTTTAAAAAAACGTGTTTCTCTCCCACTGAACTATTCTGAAGGCAAGCTTTCCAGAGCAAGGTGGACTCCTCATGATAGTGAGGCCTACACCCACTACCTCATCCTACCGTGACACCACAACTCATTCTCAAGATTGCCTGAGAGTCCAAGATGGCAGCCAGGGCTCTACTGTTCACTGACCCAGAGAAGAAAGCTGAGAAGTGCCCATCCCTACCCTGAAGGACATTTCCTGAAGTTATCCCCATAGATCTCATTAGACAGAATCAAGTCACACAGCCACCCCTAAACTGCAAGAAAGCTGGGACCAAAAGTCTAGGAAGCCTTGCGTCCAGGCAAGACTTGGAAAGATGGAGAAACAGGGTGTTGGCAAAGAGCCAGCCACGTCTACCACAGCAAAGGATGAGGACTGAGGCAGTGAGACTGACATGCTGATCACAAGTCAAAAGATGGGGCATCCCTGATGCCCTGAAGCAGCCGAGAACCCTCCTCCACCTCAGGCAAGCACTTTTTGAGTTCGATGCCTACCATCACCTGCCTCGCTTTCCAGTTTTACCACAGAAAGGTAGAAGGGACCTAAGCATCCTCAGAGTTGTTACTCATGGGAGGTCCAGGAACCGGTCTCCTGTGGAAATCAAGGGGCAACCTGTATTTCTAGACACTATAAATTAGTCATATATATATATTTTTATCTCTGAGAAAATACAACCATTGTAAATTTTTCTGCAGTTTGATTTTTATAAGTTCCATTTAAAATTTTTAAATTATTTGTGTGTGTGTGTGTGTGTGTGTGTGTGAGTAGTAGTAGTAGTCTGTACGTGTACTGCTATGCATGTGCCCATATGTGCACATGCGTGTGAAAGTCAGAGATCAGTGTTGGGTGTCTTTTTTGACTCTCCCCCCACCCTTACTTTTGTTTTGTTTATCTGGTTGCCCTAGAACTCAGTATATAGACCAGGCTGGCCACCAACTCACAGAGATCCACCTGCCTCTGCCTCCCGACGCTGGGCTTAAAGGTGTGCGCCACCACACCCGATTCCCCCACCTTAGTTTTTGAGATGGTCCTCTCACTGAGCTCAGAGGTCATCAGTTGGCTCAGGTAGCAGCTAGTAAACTCTGGGAAGTGCCTGTGTCTGTCTTCTGCGCCTGGGTTTTGTATGAGCCCTGTGGATCTAAACTCATGCTTGCACAACAGGAACTCTACCAACTGAGGCCCTGATTCTTTAGTTTTAGTGTTTCTTTGTTTGCTAGTAGTATGTACCAATGGTACAAAAAAATGTGTTTCATTGGGGGGTGTTTTCACACACACCATGGAGCGTGCTGTTATCCTCCATTACCTTCTTTTGTCTCCTTCCTGCCTTCCCACTAGTCCCCTCTCTTTCCCATCTAGGTCCCATCTCTTTCATGCCTTTTTTTTTTTTTTTTTTTTTTTATTCTAAGTTAGATTCCACCTATGAAATAAAATACGTGATGTCAGTCACTCTGCATCTGGTTTATTTCAGTCAACCTGATAGTCTCTGGGGACATCTGTCTTCCTGAAAACCACACCGTTTCATTCTCTTTTATGCCCAAATAAAACTCCATCACGCATGTGCACCACATTTTATATTTCATACCACACCTCTCTGTCGTCCGCTGGCGGGCGGGTCTCGGCTGAACCCGCAGCTTGGTGGTTACTGCGGATGGTGCAGCTACAGACACAGAAGTGTGGGCTGTGCACGCAGCCTGGTGTGTCACCGTCAGTCTGCTGTCTGCGGGACTCTTCTGCTCTCACATGTATGTCATCTGGAACTCATTCGCTTTCATTGCTGCCCAGTATCCTGTTCCTGAACTATGAGGCGATAGGAAATGTGACCAATCCCTGGTTTGCTTCAGGGACACTCAGTGCTGTTAGAGACACTCTACTTGGGTCTTCCTGCACTGTCACACAGCGGTTTCCCCGGGCCTCGCTTCTGAAGGAATGGCTGAGTGTGGTCTGCACACACATCTCAATTCTGTCAAGTAAATTTTTAATAAGAGAAGTACAGGATTGCCTCACACTGCAGGGATCGTGTGTGTGTGTGTGTGTGTGTGTGTGTGTGTGTGTGTGTGTGTTTTGGTTGTTTTTTGTTTGTTTGTTTGTTTGTTTTGTTTTTAATGTATACAATGTTTTTGCCTGCGTGTATGCCTGCATGCCAGAAGAGGGCACCAAATCTCACTATAGATGGTTGTAAGCCACCATGTGGCTGCTGGGAATTGAACTCAGGACCTTTGGGAAAGCAGGTGGTGCTCTTTCACCTGAGCCATCCCTCCAGCCCCGAGATCTAGTGTTTAACACAATGCTCATTTGTTTAGAGGAAGGGAAATGTCCTGTGCCGTCTTTCCTCTTACATGTGTATGCACACTTACATATTCATGGATTTCTTCATGTGTGTGGTAAACTTTTCCCAGGAGAAAACAATTGTTTAGATGTATTTATTTTTGTTTTGTGTGTATAAATGTTTTGGATGGATGAATGGATGGATGGTTGGATGATTGGATGGATGGATGGATGGATGGATGGATGGATGGATGTGCCCCCCTGTGGATGCCTGTTGCCCTCAGAAGTCAGAAGGGAGTATCAGATCCCCTGGGACTGGAATTATACATGGTTGTGAGCCCCCAAGTGGGTGCTTGGAACTAAATCCAAGTCCTCTACAAGAGCAACCAGTGCTCTTTAACACTGAGCCATCCCTCTGGCCCCAGAGATAGAATTTTTTTTTTTCAGTAGAAAAGCCACATGTTGCAACAGTAGCGAAATGTACATGTGAGCATCTCAGAGTCAAGGAAAATGTCTCCGAAGAAGACAGTCTGCCCTGGAGAGTACAGATTTGACACTGTTCTCAAATCACAACAAGACAGAAAACAAGATCAAAACATGTGCAGAATGTCCCTCATCTCCCAGGCCAAAGTCTGTTCACTGGGGTCCTTGCAGTGTGGGCATCACCTGGGGACTTATGATAAACACAGTGCTCTGGCCCCTCCCTGTCCATCTTAGATGACTGGAGAAGTTCTAAACCCACTAGAGTCTGAGCATTGCACAGGAGCACAGAGAAGAAAATGGCCTTTTCAGCTGAGGACAATAAAAAGAGTGTCGTTCGAAGAAGATGTAGATCCAGACATGGAGAGACGTGTCTATAATGTCGTACTCAGAAGGCTGAGGAAGAAGTTTCTTGAGTTCAAGGATAGCGTGGGCTACATATCGATTGTGTTGCAAGAAAAATAAGAAGAAAAGAATGAAGAGGAAGAGGAGGAGGAGGAGAGAGAAAGAAGCTAAGGAAAAGGAAGAAAAAGATGCAAAGGAGGAAGAGGAGAACCAGCTGCAGCATTTATTGGGTGCATAGGAACTACTAGGTGCCCTCACTTCTGTTTTCTCATCAAGTCCTAAAAGATGACCCCAACCCCTACACAAGAATTAATTCCCCTTCCTTACACAAAGGAAACTGAGGCAGAGAGTGGTCACACAACCTGTTTAGATTCACACAGCTGATCGCTGACAGAGCCATGCTTAGAAGCCAGATCATCTAAGACCAGCATTCCAACTTCTCACACACATCCCATGGAAAGAACTAAAGCAGTTCTTTATAGAAGATTAAAAAAAAAAAAAAAAAACAGGACCCGATGCAGCAGGACAGTGTGTGAGCCAAAGTCCCCCGAGCTGCAGACAGTGGGGCATGCAGAGCATACAGAAAGAGTAAACACAAGGAAAACAGGAAGGCACAGAAGACCACGGTGACCCTACCCAGAAACTGCCCAGCACCTGGCTGCAGACAGCATTCAGAACCACCCCTGAATGAATGGATGGATGGATGAAGGGAGGGAGGGACAGATGGACGAATGAACCAATGAACAACCATATGAGCAAACTCACCCACTACCACATAAGAAAAAAAAAAAAAAAAAAAAAAAAAAACTACCAGCTGGTACCCAGACTACACTGAGAACTGAATAAGCACCAATCATGCAAGGCCACACCATCTCCTGAGATCTCCCAAAATCTCACTTCCAGGGAGAGCCCTGCCAGAAAACAACAACAACAAAAAGCCAGGAGCAGAACAGACTGAAAGAAGCGAGCAAGCAGCTTCCACCAAACCCTTCATTTACTTCACTTAAAAAATTACTTGGACAGCCTACCCCCTCCCCACCCCTCCTGCGCTCCCCTGCCCCTCCCTGCTCTGCTTTTTAAGGCTGCTCTGCATATGTGAAAATAAACCAGCAGCAGCCTCCCTTAATGACCGGGTTTACCAGGAGCTCATTGTACCTCCAGAAACAAGGCAGAGGAAGGTGTTTTTATGAAGCTGCTGAAACTGCCATTTAAACCACTTAATACCTGTAAGCCTGAATTCCAGGGTGCCCGGGAAGTTCCTGGGCTCCAGCCCAGGGGCTCTACCTCCTCCACTTGGCATGAAACCATGATGCTTTAGGAGTGGGGAGATTACCTCTATGGAGATTCCTGGCTTTCTGAACCCCTTGGCTGATGAGTCCCTCCCAACACCTTCCCCCCAAGTGCAAAGCTATGGAGGAGAGGGGGAGGCAGGAGGTGAGCTGTCTCTTTCCTGGGTCAGACTGGTCTGGGTGGGAACTGGCCTCTGTCCCTTGTCCAGCCACCTCCTGGCCTCATTGCACTCTGCTAGTCCTCTTTACAGCTTTTTACTCCCCCCCCCCCCCATTTGTCCTATGTTTGCAAAAGGCTTAACTGCAGGTTCTGGGGTAGGGATAGCTGGGAGGGGGAACAAGACCGTAGTACTCTGAGATTCTTAATGTAAACTCATCCATCAGGGTGGACATTAAACTCCTGAGAGTTAAGGCGAGATAGCAACTACCAAATGCACCCTTGAGCCTGGACAAGTGGCTCTTCTCCAGTCCTCCTGCCTCTCCCTCCACGACATCCCAGCACCCGCTGCTCTTCCAGGAAAACATTCTGCCTCAAACCACAGACTTCAAGTCCCAGAGAACAAAACTACATTTCCCCGGGCCCTGAATCCTCAGCAAGTTACAAAGTAAATACTATTGCTGTTACATAAATGTTAGCTGAAGGACCCTGCTCCCATCAGGCCTTGCATGCCTCTCTAACATGGTACAATGAGACTCTACTTTCTATGCACTCTGTGTTTTCTGCCTTGTCCCCTGCACTGGGAGTCCACAGGGATCAGGTGAAGTCTACCCCAGCCATGCCAGCACCAAGCAGTAGGCCAGCCCTAAGTTTCCACTATGGCTGCGCCAGGATGAAGCCAACTTAGAGGAAGTCACTGGCAGGGCAAGGCAACGGGTTCTTTGGGCAGCACCTGGTCCATCTGGGGCCATTCCACCCGTGAGCTTGATGACCACCAAACAGGAGGAGATGCAGTGGACCAGAGGCCAGCCTTGGAAAACCTGGTCACACCACTCCCTACTACCTATCATGATGTGTGTCCATCATGTGTGAAGTCGGTGTAGATGGAGTGTTGCTGGGACCCACCCCTAGTGAGCCTCTGCCCCAGCACTGGGGACAGGCTCTGTTCCTCGACTTCCACGGCCTCTTCATCTGCTCTCCACAGTCTATGCCTCCGTGGCCTTCTGTCTCCTCACTCATCTCATCTCTTGTGTGTTTTTGTTCCCTAAAGCTGACCCAGCCCCAGGGCTCCTTGCCCTGGTGCCCTCTAGAATGTGTGTCCCAATGTAGACCAAACTCCCCAGCCACTCGTCCTTGTGCTCTTTGTGTCCCTAAAGCTACCCCTTCCCTGCCCCTCGCTGGTGCTCACTATCTGCATACTATGCCCCCAGCCTCCTCTCTAATTCCCCAGCCTCTGAGATTCGCTCACCCAGCTCCCCATCTCTTTCTAGCTCCCTTTACTCTCTCACCCGCCAAAGAATGCAGCTCTAGCCTACTTCCTCCTATTCCTGGGGCATCTTAAAATTGACCACCTCACTTCCAAGAACCTGAACCCAGTCTGTAAGCATGCTTGCTTTCCCAGTGATTTGATACTGAAATCCTGCTGTGATTCTGAACTAATCACCCCCAATAACTAAAGAAAGGAGGGCTGGTAGATAGGACAGGCAGAGAGGAAGGGAGGGTTGGGTGACACCACCATCCCTCCCTTCATCCCAAAGACAGGCCAAGAGCTGTACTCTGTTCACAAGCCCTCAGTTCTGCAGGCTCTGAAGCCCCTCCAGTCCCTTTGTGGCCCTAAGGGGTACATGGCAAGCAGCCCCTGACCATACTCCCTACCACTGATGAGGATGTTTCTTCTAAACAGCCCTCCTACACACACACCTGCCCCACCCCACCCCTCCCCATGCCTCAGGTGTCAATCATCCTGTCTAAAGCCAGACCTTTGGGGTCTGTGGCTCCTGGGGCCGATTTCACAGAACCATAGCTAAGGAGGGAAACCGCTCTAACTGTGACCAAGCATGATTCTTCCAAGCAGGAAGCCGGGGAGCATCTGCGGAGGCTCCCTGTGTCAAAGCATGGCCAGACAGGCCCATCATTTAGTCCGCAGCAGCCTCATCAGCCGAAGATCACACCAATAATTTCTAAAAACCAACCGATGATTTGGGGCCCATTAGCATAATTTGATGTATCGTCTGCGCATCAACTTTTCACTGGGTAGGCAGTTTCCTAACACACCCTTGGCATGTGGGGAAACTAAAAAGGATGCATTCGTCTTGTCTCGGGCATTCATTCATACAATCTTTCCTATTACCTCGTACTTGCAGTGGCACCCCTGCCTTCCCCTGAGATACCTTGACCTTGGTGTGACTAGTCCTCCACCCTCTGCCTGGTGCATCCCTCTCTCTCTCTCTGACTACCATGTCTCGCCTTCTAACTCATTCTCCTGGGGCCAACAAGTACTTTACCCAACCCCCATCTACGCACAGCTTCCCAGCTTCTGATGAAATCACATACACAGGCACACATGCTGAGACACACACACACACACACAGAGGCATGCACACACATGCATGGAGTGAGGTTTTGAGCACCTTGCTTGTCCCTAGGCTGCTCAGTACCTTCAGAACCTCAGCTCCATCTACACACACACACACACACACACACAGACACACACACAGACACACACACACACACACACTCCACTCCTGATCAAAGCAGCTCCCCAGCTGTATCCCACCTGTACCCTGGATGGTGCCAGAGAAGATCAAAGAACCTCAAGATCAATCTTCAAGCCAGTGCTCATAGGCCAGGTCACACACAGACACAGCAGCCTGGTCCATCCCTCTCTCAGCTCCTAGGGAAAAGAGTCCTTCCCCAAATCTCCAAGCCTTCTCCTCCTCTGCTCCAGTGGGTGCTGCCTTCCACTGCATCGGGAAATTAGAACAAACCAAAATAGGAGTATCCCAGGCACCTTCAGTGCTGTACTCCATCCCAGTGTATCATCACCTGGAAACACACACACACACACACCTTACCTTTGTGTCCAGGACCTTGCCCTATTCCAGTTCTCCCTCATCTCGTCCCTAACTTCTCTAACTTCTGAAGCATTCCCAGGTGCCCCATGCAAGCCTTAACATACATACATGCATGCATGCATGGATACATACCTCCACATATATATACTTACATACATACTTAAATACATACATACACACACACACACACACACACACACACACACATACATGGTGGGGAGCAGGAGGAGTGACGACACTCAGCTAGGCATGATGCCATTACTATTTTCAAAGCTTGGAAAGGGAAAGACACAAAATGTAGAAGTGGGTGACTATGGCGTCATACACAGGCTTGTCTTATATATAAGTTTATAGAAGTGGCGTGAAAGGCACTGAGGCTTCAACATGGGGAGTGAGGACAGGCCAAGCTGATGACCCTGCTTCCTAGGAAAAAAGGGAACCATGGAGAGGCTCTCAATGCTCTCGCTGCTGCTTCCAGAGGTCCAGGCTGGAAGGATAGTGTGAGTGTGAGTGTGAACTTACAGCTTTCTGTAACAGCCACCAGACATGGGCCTTGAAGGAGAGGGCCAGCTGTTCACACCTCACAGCCTCTGCTCTCATCCACTGGACCTTTCTTCCATGCCTGGCCTACGCTAGAAGCCACCAGGTCAAGTCAGGGATGAGGCACAGGAGGGAGCAGCCGGCAGGAAATAGGTGTGGATGAGGTTCAGGATGAAATGCTGGGCCCTTGAACAGGACAGCAGGAGGCTCCACCCTCAGCCCTAGGCTCCAGGTTCAACTCCATGCCCATGCTGTCAGGACCTTTGTCTCAGGGGCTCACTGAGCCTCCTGCGCATGTCCCTCTTACAGTCGCCCCTGTCACAGAGCTGAGCTGAGGAAATAGTTGTCGGATCAAATGGAAAGAAAACGCAAGTGCTTTGAAAAGCGCTGCAGAAGGGCTGGGGTTTGTAAGTGAACAGGAGGGGGAAGTTAAGCCGCTGCTGCCACAAGGGCCTTCCTGGTGGAGCAGGGAGAGAAGACACGAGCCTGGATATGGGGAATAAGGTATCAGGGTGGCACAGGCTTCTTGTTAGCACCTCAAATACAGGAGGGTGGAGATGAGGAACTGGCCAAGGATGAAGATAGACCAAAATCTTTAGAGAAATTATGGATCCAAAGACTACGCTTTCAGAGATCATTTCTATAACTCGTTATTAGAGACCATGGATCTATTTTGTCCCTACAAAGCTAGGTCAAAGCCGGGCATGATGGCACAGTTCTTTAATCCCAGTACTCAGGAGGCAGAAGCAGGCAGATCTCTGTGAGTCCAAGGCTAGCCTGGTCTACAAAACGAATCCAGCACAGCCAGGGCTACACAGAGTAACCCTGTCTCGAGAAAAAAAACAAGGCCAGGTTAAATAGCCGGAAGACCCAGTGTGCTCTACATGCGTGTACACATGTATGTGTGTGCACGTGTGCGCCATACATGTACACATGTCTGTGTATGTGCATATAAGCATGTCTATGTGTGTATGTGTGTGCTCGTGTGCATGTGTGTACATGTGTGTGTGCATCTGTGTATGTACATATATGTGTGTGATCTTCAGACTCTACAAGCAAACAATTTGCTAAGTTGGGCATGGTGACTCATACCTGTTATCTCAGCATTAGAGAGACAGAGGCAAAAGGATTATCATGAGTTAAAAGCCAGCCTGGACTAAACAGTGATTTCCAAACTAGCCTGGACTACACAGAGTGAGGCCTTGTCTTAAAAGTAAATAAATAAAACATAGAAAATAAATGTAAAATGTTTAATTGCTGAGTTACTAGAGACTGTACTTATTAGGTGATTCTAGCACTGTCACGGAAAAGCAGGGTAGCTTTATCAGTTCATTGGTCCTCCATCACTCACCAAACTAAATACTCCATCAGCTGTTCAGAGCACGTGTGTGTGTGTGTGTGTGTGTGTGTCTGTGCGCGCGCGCGCGCATGCGCGCTCCAGAAGAGAAACTGAGTCAAGTGAAGAAAGCTGACCTGGACCAGGCAGGCTGGGCAGTCCTCCCTGCAGGGACGGGTACCAGCCTTACCTCTGCTGCTGCTGGAGACAAGGTGTTGGGTATGCACAGAGCAGACCAGAGCCGAAGCTAACACTCTGGTGATGGCAAACTGAATCCTGTCTGTCAGTTTGCCTGTGGGTCCCTTTCTCTCATAACTCCTTCACTCTCTGTGAACACTGCTGACAATCTACAGGGGCCCTGCGCTGGCACCTGCCCAGGACCAGTTCTCACCAAGCAAAAGTCTAGAGTCTAGGCCCACTCCTGAGTCCTTGCTGCGCTCCGTTTCCAGCCTGCTAATCTGTCCCTGGTACTGAGGTGCTGGAGATTCATCCTCTTCATCTGCGAGATGGGCTGATGACACCTCTCAAATGGGCACACAGTCACTACAGTGAGCTGTAGTTCACAAGCTTAAAAACTAGCAGGGTAGTTCAGCTTGAGACCCAGCACTTGGAAGGCCAAGACAGGAGTACCATGATGAATGTGAAGCCAGGCGAGGCTCTACAGGGGAGCCTTGAGTCCAACCTGGTGCGTGGTAGAGGGCCAGCCCCCAGCTCAGAACTGCTGGGGTGGTGGGTCTGGGAAGTGCAGATGGTTAGCTGCCTTCTTGGGAAAGAATCTGAAGCTTGCAGAGAACTGGGTGACTCTCTGCCGAGCTGCCCCACCCCCTCCACCCTGCTGGGCTGATGAGCTCATCTCCTACCCCTCTTAGCGCACTTCTCAACCCCTCTGGGCTCCTCAGACACTGGTGAGAAGATGTGTGGCTAGAGGTGGGGATGGAAGGTGGGGTTTGACTCTGAGCCTCCGCTCCGTGCTCAGGACTACAGGGTGTGCTTTGATCTACCAGGAAAAATGTGCCAGGAAGTGACCCTCAGAACATCATGGGAAGACCATGGTGTCCAGAAAGGGCAAGGTGGGTCCCCGAGCCATGCAAAACCATGCACTCACTCCTCGCTCCTTCTGCATTGTCTTGCAGGGAACTTCAAAGGTCTGTGCAAGCAAATTGACCACTTTCCGGAAGACGCGGACTACGAAGCTGACACTGCAGAGTATTTCCTCCGTGAGTCACACGGTGTTTTAATCTCCCTTCTTCAGCTGAAGGGCCCCTCAATGTGCTCCTTCTGGGAATCAAAGGCCAAGCCTATTCAGAACGAGGCGGGGGGGGGGGGGGGAGGACCGCTGCTCCCTCTTGATTGGCCAACTAGTACTTATTCCCCCAGGTCTCTCCTGAAACTGCACCTCCTCCAGGAAGCCACTCACTTTCTCCTGGGTTCCCAGGCACAGCTCTTTATCATGATGAGGGGCTGGGGGTGGGGTGGGGGTGTCTTTGTCTTCCCAGTAAAATGCCCCAGTTCTGCGGAGAAGGGACAGTCTCTTCCAACACAAGGCATGGCACAGAATAAGGACTCAGGAAATATTGTTCAAATAATGACGAAGCCAGCAGGCAGTGTGTGTGTGTGTGTGTGTGTGTGTGTGTGTGTGTGTGTGAAAGAGAGAGAGAGAGAGAGAGAGAGAGAGAAATTTTTCCTTTCCCCACAAGTCAAATCAAAGCTAAATCCTGGTATAACCGCTGTGATCTTAAGTCCCCCAAGACATATTATCAAGAGAGAGCATTTTTGAAGCCCTAAGGCAATTTTTCAAGCATCCCCGGAAACCAACACAGACCTTGTTAGTTATCAAAAGGGATTTCCCAGAGAGGAGCTGAGGGTCCTTGAGGCCTGGGAGGCCATGCTAAAGGCTCTTAGGCGGCTAGGCTCAATGGAGGGGTTTGCTCACAGAGTCCCAGAAGCTGCTGTCCCTGCCTCTGCCGCCCCCAGGAGCCTTTCCTCTTCCCCTCTCCAGCAGCACCCCAGCTAGCATCACCCTGATGGGTCCCTGAAAACCTGTGGAAAGTAGCTCTGGCAAAAAGCCAGAAAGAGAGCATGGCGTGTTTCCAGATTATTTGTTTATTTACTTTCTTATTTGCTTGGGTTTGGTTTTTGTTTTGTTTTGTTTTGTTTTGTTTTGTTTCTTTGTTTTTCATGACAGGGTTTCTCTGTGCAGCCTTGGCTGTCCTGGAACTCCCTCTGTAGACCAGGCTGGCCTCGAACTCACAGAGATCTACCTGCCTCTGCCTCCCAAGTGCTAGGATTAAAGGCATGCGCCACCATGTTGGGTTATTTGTTGGGGTGTTTTTTTTTTTTTAAGGCAGGGTTTCTATGTGTCACCCTGGCTGTCCTGAAACAAGACTCCCTCTATAGACAAGACTGGCATTGAAGTCAGAGATCTTCCTGCCCGTTTCCTAAGTGCTGGGATTAAAGAAGTACCTGGGTAGTTGAGGAATTTTTTCCGGAGGATGGGGAGAGGAGACAAATACCATAAAAGTGTCATCATTTCCTTTTCTGATTTCCCCTCAAGATCTTGCTCTTTAGTAGAATCCCCACGGTGCTGTCTTGGTTGTCATCACCTGTTACTGTATCTGCATTCAGCCAATACAGTAAACATGAATTGTGTGCTTGCTGTATGCGACAGCATGTACTAAGATGAAGGGAGGCCGGGATGGACAAGTGAGACAGTCCCTAGTGCCATCTGGGCAGGCATGAGGGAAAGGGCCCTCAGACACAACTGGTCAGGATAGAGTGTGATTAAAAACAAGACCTGGATACAAGAGTGGGAGGGCAAAGCTGAGCCCCACACGAGGAGGAGGAGGAGGCGCACACCTGGGCCCCTGGGCCTTACCTGGCCAAGCCCGGTGAGGGCATAAGGCTTCATCAGACAGACAAGAAGCCTCTTAAGGCAGTTTGTCTCATTGAGTACAAGACCCAGAAGACAGTAGCTGCTCAATAAACGCCTCTTGTGATGTACAGGATTCTTCCGGGGCACAGTCTGCTGTGCTGTGTCTCCCC